>NC_064927.1:97734874-98334874 GCF_023897955.1 Schistocerca gregaria | reverse complement strand
GTCGCTCGGCAACGACGTCTTCGTTGGCGGTGACTTCAATGCCAAACATGCTGCCTGGAATAGTAGAATAACAAACACATCTGGTCGTCGCCTTCTCCGGGTCGCTGAGCGGCACCACGCCCGCACCATCGGCCCGCACGACCCCACCATATACCCCACTGGAGGACGTCTCCCAGATGTCTTGGACATCGCAGTGGTGAAAGGTCTACCCCACCCCATCACTGCAGCCACCCGCATCGCTCTAGCCTCTGACCACCGGCCGGTCATCTACTCCATCGATCTCGTTGGAGTCCCGACCGCGCCGAGTGAAGGCCTGAACATCCGCGGTATTGACTGGCAGTCCTACCAGCGACGGGTCGAAGCAGCCCTACCCACAATCCCTGCTGCCGATCAAACTGACGCAGATCGCACCCTCATTCACCTCACCACCATAGCCCTAGATGCTGCAGTAGCAGCGACCCCTCACCGTCCACCTCGGCCCCCAGACCATCTGCGTCCGCTCCCCCCCAACATCCTTGCTCTCATCACAGAGAAAAACCGGATCATCCGAGAATGGCAGCTCACTCGGAATCCGGCAACCAAGCGCCTCATCAATAGATTACAGCGCCAAATCAAGGCTGCAGTGCAAGACCACCGCAATCAGGCATGGGAGAACAAAATCTCTGCCATTGACCTGAGTGACCCGTCGGCTTGGCGGCTCACCAAAAGCCTTCTGAGACGAGAGCAAAGGATACCCCCCCTCCAGGTCGGCAATGATTTTGTGTCCGAACCAGACGCCAAGGCAAATGCCTTGGCTGATGTCTTCGCACGCAACTTCACCCCGGTCAACGACCCCATTGACCCCGACCACATCCGCCTGGTAACGGCACGCCTCCCACAATTCCTTGCCGTTCAGGACCCTGAGGATGAAATCACCCCCATCAATGAAGAAGAGGTTGAACTGCAATTGCGGTACCTCAAATCCAAGAAAGCTGGCGGCCCCGATAAGCTGACGAATGCCCTCCTCAAGCAGCTACCCCCAGCTTCTATTCCCATCCTGACGGCCACCTTCAACAACATCCTCACAACCAGGCAATATCCCACTGCCTGGTAACATGCTGAGGTGGTCGCCATCCCCAAGGCTGGGAAGGATCTTCGTTCCCCTGCCAGCTACCGCCCCATCAGCCTCTTGCCCGCCATTTCCAAGGTGTTCGAGAGGCTGTACCTTAAACGACTGCTCATCCATATTGCTCGAGAACGAGTCCTCCCTGATGAGCAGTTTGGCTTCAGGCAGGGACACGCAACTACCCACCAACTCCTGCGCCTTGTAGAAGAGGCACTGGACGCCATAGAACGTAGGGAGTACTTCGGGGCCATACTCCTCGACGTGTCCAGAGCGTTCGACTCGGTCTGGCACGAAGGGCTGCTCTACAAACTATTTTCCCTTGGCTTTCCAGTGTCTCACGTAAGGCTAATAGCCACATACCTGGAAGGTCGCACCTTCCACGTTAGGATCCCTGATGGGAAATCTACACGACGACGCATTAGGGCAGGAGTACCACAAGGCAGCGTACTTGGACCGCTACTCTACTCCCTCTTCACAGCCGATCTGCCCTCTGCGCCGAGGGTACATTTAGCTCTCTACGCAGATGATACTGCACTCTTCTCTCGTTCTCGGAGTGCGGCAGGTCTACAACAGCGGCTCCAGGGGGCTACAGAATCCTTAACCGATTGGGCTAGGACCTGGCGTCTGGCATTTAATCCCTCCAAGACCCAAGCCCTTATCATCTGCCGACGCCATATTCCCATTCGGCTCCCTCAGGTGACGGTCCTTGGTACCCCAGTCCCCTGGACTCGTACTGCGAAGTACTTGGGTGTTACCCTGGACCAGCGCCTTACCTGGCGCCCCCACATCGACGACGTGCGTCGTAAAGCAATGGGGCGGCTCTGCCTGCTCTATCCTCTCATCAATCCAACCTCTACACTCCCCACACACCTTGCTGTTAGATTGTACACCTCCCTTGTTCGTCCCATCCTTGAATATGCGGCGGTGGTGTGGGGCAATGCTGCCCCCACCCACCTCCGCCGACTCCAAACCGTCCAGAATCGGGCTCTCCGGCGTGCCCTCCACCTCCCTTTCGACTTCCCAACCCAAGAACTCCACAACCTGGCCGACGTGCCGCTCCTTCGCACCCGCATCCTATCTGCAGCCAATTCCTTCTTCCAACAAACACGCCACTCTCCTAATCCCTTAATCCTCTCCCTGGGTACCCGTGTTCATCGTCTGGCCACCACTCGATGGCCAGACCTTCTTTTCCGCCCCCCATGAATTCACATCATCGATCATCCACCATCATGTCATGAAATTCACAGTCACAAGCACACCACCCCCCCCCCCTTCCACCCACTCGTCCCCCCCCAATGATGGCCTAATCACGACAGGCCCTTCCTCTTTCCACTTCTCAAGCTGTCACTCTCTGACTACTTTCTCTTCCCCCCCCCCAAACCATCACTTCAAAACTGTCTGCCATCATCAAGACGCCGCTACGAGGACGAGGCGGCCAGGATAATGGCCTTTCGATTTCACTCACTCTAACTATCCCTCCTACTATCCTTTATTCTATAACTTAGTATAATAGTATTTCTGGCTAATCAATGGGCCGTTCCTTTTCCGCCATCTTCTACTGTTCCTTTCTCTGTCCTGTCTTCTTATAAAAAAAAAAAAAAAAAAAAAAAAAAAGCAGCACAACAGTCAAGCAACAACAATAAGTAACGACACATATCTCCCAACGTCACGCCAGAAGGAGAAGCACTTTACAGGTGCTAGAACTTCAAAAACAGCCGAGGGTTAAACCTCCACCATGTGCGCGGCGGCGGCGGCGGCGCGCGGGCCCGTTGTCAAGGCAGCACCGGACGCCGTCGCGCACGCATATCCTCCACGCCGCATCCGCATCCGCAGTAGCCATGGCCCGGACAAAGCAAACGGCCCGCAAGTCCACCGGCGGAAAGGCGCCGCGCAAACAGCTCGCCACCAAGGCGGCGAGGAAGAGCGCGCCCGCCACCGGCGGCGTCAAGAAGCCCCACCGCTACAGGCCGGGCACCGTCGCCCTGCGAGAAATCAGGCGCTACCAGAAGAGCACAGAGCTGCTCATCCGCAAGCTGCCATTCCAGCGCCTAGTGCGCGAGATCGCCCAGGACTTCAAGACCGACCTGCGCTTCCAGAGCTCCGCAGTCATGGCCCTGCAGGAGGCCAGCGAGGCCTACCTCGTCGGCCTCTTCGAAGACACCAACCTGTGCGCAATCCACGCCAAGCGAGTCACCATCATGCCCAAGGACATCCAGCTCGCGCGCCGCATCCGCGGCGAGCGCGCCTAAACCCGCACACCGCCAAACAAACAAAACGGCCCTTTTCAGGGCCACTAACGTCTCTCCGTCGCGAGCAAAACTTTGTCGGTCGCAACGACTAGTTCCCCACTCACTCTCCAGTCCAGTCGTCCCACCCCCGGCCCGGCCCGGCGCCGCCGTTTCCAAAAAAAAAAAAGCACCGCACCGGCCGAACCAAGTCGCAAGCGTCAATAGCGCCACCCACACAGGCCACGGCACAAAACGTGACGCCCGGAAAGCAAAGCAAAGCAAAAAAGACTATTCCAAAACCACCACCAAGACAAACAAACAAACGCGGCGCAAAATAAATAGGTAAAAACAATAAAAGTAAAATACACTTTATGTAACACCAACCGCGCGCCGCCGCCCACGCCCGCCAACGACCCCACAATCCAACCACCATCCACACATGAAACAAACAAACGCCAGCAAGCAAGACAGACAGACAGACAGACAACAAGGCAACCGACCGACCACGACACGACAATCAACACCTTCCCGACGTGCTTTGATGGCCCTGAGAAGGGCCGTTTTTGTTTTTGTCCGGGACCGCGCGACAGCCTCTGGTTGCGCGCCGGCCACCAGGCGACGGTGTCAACCGCCAACCCTTCCCTGCCCTTTTTACTTCTTCTTCTTGGGCGAAGCCTTCGCCTTAGACGGCGTCGCCGTCGCCTTCTTCGGGCGCGGCGCCTTCGGCTTCTTCGTCGGAACCTTGGCGGCCTTCTTCGCCTTCGACGGCGACTTGGCCTTGGCCGGCTTGGCCGCAGCCGCCTTCTTCGCACCCGCGGGAGCGGCCGACGCCGCAGACGCCTTCTTGGCGGCGCCCGCCTTCCGACCGGTCGCCGCCTTCACGCCGCCAGCCTTCTTTGCGCCGGCCGCACGGGCCCCCTTCTTCTCCTTGCTGGCCGGAGCGGCGCGCTTCTTCTTCGCACCACCGCCGCCACCACGAGCCTTGCCGCCCTCGGCCGCCCCGCCGCCGGCGCCGGCAAGCTTGAAAGAGCCCGACGCGCCCTTCCCCTTCGTCTGCACCAGCTCGCCAGCCACGACGGCCGACTTGAGGTACTTCTTGATAAAGGGCGCCAGCTTCTCCGCGTCCAGCTTGTAGTGCGCGGCAATGTACTTCTTGATCGCCTGCAGCGACGACCCGCCGCGCTCCTTCAGACTCTTGATGGCGGCCGTCACCATCTCAGAGGTGCGCGGGTGCGCAGGCTTGGCGCGCGGCTTCTTCGCAGACGACGCAGACTTGGCCTTCTTCGTAGTGCCGGTGGCGGCGGGTGCCGCGGCAGTCTCGTTCGTAGCCGCCTGGTCTGCCATCTTTTGCTTGTTCTCTTTTCTTTTTTCCCCTTGGTTTCGCTTCCTTCTCTCCTTCGACGACGCACAACAGCGAGGGGCGCGCAGCAGAGAATAGCCGCGCACGCGCCTGGCCCAGCCAGTGTCGCGGGCGGGCGCGGACGGCCGAGAGAGCGGCCGCCACTCGGCGCGCCGCCGCGCCGCCGCGCCGCGCCTCCCGCGCTTGCTACCGCCCAACGTCCGACAGCCTGCGCGGAGCAGCCCCCAACCTGCGCCGCAACCACCCGCGCCATTCAAACCACCGAGGATGGGGCTACACACACCGACACCACGGTCGCCAACCAGTCGCCGCGGCGGCGCCGCAAACCACGGCCAAACTGCAGCCACCGCGCGCCACAGCCTGGGTCGGCCCGCCGAGAATCGCCGCCCCCGCCCAAATGCCGCCCCCACAGCCCCAGCCGACGACCCGCCACAATGGCCAAACCTTCGTCAAAACTCCCACACCGTCGCCGCGGCAGCCCGGCCACCGCGGCCGGCGCCACAGCCACACGAGCCGAGTCGTGCGGCGATGACGGCCGTGCACAAACGCACCTCCGCCGCCCCATCGCCTTCCGCCGTTTTCCCGATCGGCCCGCAGCCGTCGGGCCACGGCCGCGGGCCGTCCTCCTCCTCTCGCCTCGCCCGCCAACACCCACAGCCCTTCCAACACATTTTTCTTTTCTTTTTTCTTTTTTTTTTTTTTACTTTTTTACGATCGCCGCCTGCGCAACATGGCACCGGCCGACGGAGCGCCAACCCCCCCGCCACAGGCGAAAACAAAACAACGATAAACAAACAAACAAAATAAATTACCAGCCAGCCCCAACTACAGACACACCGAATCTGCCCTCACAGCCGACCTTACACGCCTCAACGTCAAAACAAAGGTGGTTTCTTTCTTTCAACGGTTACCTTACCTTAGGTTACGTCAGGTTAGGCTAAGAAGGCGTCAGGGTTAGGTTAAGCGTTGACGTGACGTCACGTCTTAACGTAGGCGTTAAGCTAAGGTTGCGGTCACGTACGTTAGGTTAAGGCGACTTGGGGGTTGGCCTAAGAGCTTAGGTTAGGTTACGTTACTTTAGGTGGCTGCGTTAAGGGGGGCTTAAAGAAGTTTAGGAGGTTAAGGCGTCGAGGCGGCCGCACCCCCTTAGCTGCTGCGGCTCGGCCACGCCACGCCACGCTTTGGGGTTTCATAAGGTCGCGCGGCGGGTCGTCGGCACGCCGCAAAGGACAAAACTGCAAGACGACGTCGAAAAACAAACAACAGGTAAAAAATAAATAAGTAAAAATAAACGACGCCGACAGGCGGGGATCAGCAGAACAAGCAGATTCCGGAGAGCGAACGAGACACGCACGCACACACACAAACCCCCCCGAGCCGAGAGAGCACAGAGCACCACCACGTGTCGGCCTCCGCTCACCCGACTCGGCTGGGCTGGGCTGGGCTGGGCTGGGCTGGCGGCCGGGCCGGATGCACGTACACGTACGGCTACAGCCACTACCCGTACACAGCCGCTCTTCACGCAACACCAGCCAAATGGCGCGCCCGCGGATCGTCGCGGTCGCCGTCGCGGTCGCAACGCCACGCCGGCACACTTTCGGCACCACCGTTTTCGCGCGCACCGCAAACAAAACGCAGCCGACACACACAGAGAGAAAAAAAAAAAACACAGAGCGCGAGACGGGCGGCGGCGCACCTTTCGCCAGCCGGCAGGCAATCGACTCGCCCAGTACGACAAACGCGCACGCCACCCCACCCACCAACCAACCAACCAGTCGTCGTCGTCGTCGTCGTCGTCGTCGTCCCGAAATCAAACAAACTCTCAAAAGCACAGCCCCTGCTGCCAACGGACGCAGGCGCCACGCAGCTCCCTTCCCGCCACACTCGATTCGCAGCGCAACTCACCCGGCACACCGTCAAACGACGGGCTGGGCTCGCCGCATCGCCGCAACCTACACACCTTCCCCGCCACGACGCACAGCCCCACCAGACGCCCGTGCCGCAACGACACTACTGCACTACCACTACCGCACTACTCCTCTCGCCCTTGCCATACACGACACAACACGCCAAAAAGTGAAAATCCAAATACAAACAAAAACACCGCCCCCACGACCCAAACACATGCACGGCGCGCCAACACACGCGAGGCAAGGCACGCAGCAAACGGCGTCCCCTCCGCGTCGCGCCATCAACCTACACACACAAGGCAACCAACAACAGCCAGCCAGCCAGCCAGCCAGCCAGCCCCACTCTCACGCCGCAAAAACAGAAAACACACCGAAACCGCCAAACGCCGCACATTCGCGCTTCGCACTTACCACACACCTCTCGGCATCCGTTTCGCACACAACGACGCGACGCACAATACATCATCACGGGCTACGCACGCACACCGCGACCCACTTTCTTACGACGCCCTCGGCAGAGCACACGTGCCCACGCCCACACACAGTCGACACAACGACGCAGCGCGCAGCAGACGCGGCCGCAACACGTACCTCCCCGACGACGCGCCAACACCGCCAGCCACTGCTCACTCGCCCAAGCAACCCGTGCACACAACTGCCACACGCGTCCACCACGCCGCCGCCAACCACCCGCCCGCCAGGGGGCGCTCACGTCCGCGACAACAGCGCGGCACCGCCGGACCGGGCCGGGCCGGGCCGAACCGAGCCGAGCCGCCGCCTCCTCTCCACTCGGCACGCCACGTCCTGCTTGCAAAACACATGGCTCGTCCCTCTGTACACACAACGCGCCTGCCTGCGGTCGCCGCCGGCATCTATCTACCTGCGCATCGGAGCCAGGCCGGCAAGCCCACACTTAAATAATGCACTTCACCAGCCAAACAAACCCACTCTTCCTTTCTTTGCACAGCGCATGCAACAGCAGCCCCAGGAGCCGGGCCCGCCGCCAGCGTCTCCTCCTCCTCTGGGCACAGCCAGCCAGCCGTTCCCACCGCCCCGCCCCTGCTCTGCAGAACAAGAAAAAACGAAAAAGTACCAACACACGCACCCAAAGCGTAAGCCAGACAAGACCAGCCTCTCCGAGGCCACACACACGCAAAAAAACAAAAAAACAAAAACACTACAACAGAATAAAATGAAAAAGAAAAAGCAAGCTGTCGCCTCGCCCCCGCCCGTCCCCCCACCCCACCACATTCGCCCCCTCCGCTTGTTTTCCTTTCTACAATTTCCCTCTTTTCCACCCAATATCCCGCCGCGGTTTACGGGCACCGGCCGATTTTGCGCCCGCCCACATGTGTGCCTACTCCCCACCACCATTCCCTCCGCAGCCCGCAGCCCGCAGCCCGCTTTTCCCCCCCTCCCTGCCCACACCACACCACACCACACCACACCACACCGACGGTGCTGACGTCGACACGCACCCAAGACAGGGGCCACGACCGTCTTTTTTCCTGGGCCCATCCCCGCACCGCACCTCCTTCCAATCAACGCTGTGGCGCCTGTGTCCGCGCGAGACGCGTGCGCGCCGCCTCTCTCAACATCCGTCCGCCGTCCGCCGGCCGGCCCGTTTTTCGGCCCCCAGGCCATCCGTCAACCACCACTGCCACTGCCACTGCCCCTGCCCCTGCCCGCCCCGCACCACACCACACACCGCTGCTTGCCCCGGCCGTTGCCACCAAAGGCGCCAACCGCAGCCCGCGCGCGCCAGAAACTACAGGGACCCAGCCGACCGACGAAAATCAGAGCAATTGGCCGGGAGGATCAAAAAGAGAGCTCCGAAAACCACCGTAGCGAGGCGTGGGAGGAAACGTTACGAGAAGCAGAAAGGGACCAGGAAAAATTCTGGAAATTTCTTAAAACTCGTAAACTAAACACGAAACATCTACATCTACATGGGGAAGGAACGACCCCACAGACCGAGCTGAAGCACTGGCGGATTCACTAGAAAAGGCAATTCCAAGCACCAGAAGCGGTAGATGACGAAACTGGTGACCACCAGGAAATGGTACTCAGAAGGGTAAAACCGCATCCTAAGTGCCCCGATCAGAACATCTTTCACAATCCAATAAACGCAGAAACCCCCGTATCTTATCACATCACAAACATACACACATCCTAAGAAGGCATCAGGCCCAGATTCCATCAAACCGCAACTACTACATCACCTACCTCCAGCAACTATCAATTATCTATCTAACATCAATATATAATGCTTGCTTCAGACTAAACTACTTGGAAACAGGCCCGAGTCATCACATTACCAAAGCCAAACAAGGACTTATTATTTCCGCAAAACTATAGGCCAACTTCCTTGGAAAGGTCCTCGGAAAGCTCATTCAAACTGAACTGAAGAAATTCAATTCTTAAAGGATAACAACATAATCATCGCACAACAATTCCGATTCCGCGAAGAACACAGCACCACCCACCAGGTGACCAGACTAGTCGAGCACATATGTCAGGCCAGAAACATTAGACACAGTACTGGAGCAGTCCTGCTTGACATTGGAAAAGCATTCGGATAACGCCTTATCTACAAGCTCCACCAGTACAACTGCCCCATCCACATTATTGCTTCTTTTCTCCGCAACAGAGCATTCTATGTCCATGTACCAGGAGCGGCAAGTAACACTAGATCCATAGAGGCTGGAGTCCCGCAAGGCTCAGTGCTGGGGCCCATTCTCTACTCAATATACACAAACAAACAGCTGGGAGGACACTTGTCACTATTTGCAGACGACACTGCAGTCTACCGCAGCAGTTCTAACCTGCAATATAGAGTCACAAAAATAGAGCAACACCTACAATCCATCCAGAAATGGGCTAACCAATGGAAACAAAAGAAAAAACAATAAACGCGGAGAAAACCCAAGCAATACAATACGATTCACATTCAAAAAGAATACCTCCTAACCTGCATATACGCCTCAGAAATAACAATCTTCCATGGTCAGGCACAATAAAGTATCTAGGCATCAAGCTGGACAAGAGGTTGACATTTAGAGACCATGTTACACACGTTTGTAACAAGGCTGCAGCAGCAATATTCAGACTGTACCCAATCATCAAAGGAAACAGAATAAATATGCGCGCCAAAAAGAAAATCTTCAAAACCGTCATAGGAACCAGCCATCACTTACGGCTCTGAAAATCTGGTCAATGGCCGCAGACACCAACATAACAACAGTAAAAAAAAAGGGTGCACAACAAATACTTCAGAATTGCTGCTGATGCCGGCCGGTACCAGACAAACCGAGACATATACACAAACCATAACATACTCAAAATCCCGGAAATCATCCAAAGAAAAATCCATAAAGTTTTTTTTTTTTTTTTTTTTTTTTTTTCCACCAAACCACGGATTCGAACCACCCACTCATCAGAAATCTGGGACAAAATCCACCCGACCCAAGAACGACATTTCCCATCACGACAAAACACCACAAACTACAACATACCATGATAAACAAAAATAAAATACAAACACCATAACACTCACTCAAACAACAAACATCTACACACACCCAAGAGACCCTATCATCCCATCATTTTGTTACCCAACATAATCAGACAGAAGGCAGGGATCAAGGACAGATCCGGTCCTTCGAGTACAGGGGGTAAAAAAAATACCCATCAGACCAGCTCGCTCTCTCTCTCTCTCTCTCCGTGCCGACGCTGCCCCGCACACGCGTTCGCGCTCGCGTTCGGCCGACACCACACGACAGGTCTTTGGGGCCCCGCCACTGCGCACACGCACGCCTCCTCCTCTTCCTTAGTTCTTTTTCGCTTTTCTTTTCTCCCCCGCCCCCCGCTCTCACCGCCACATCATCCCGCAACCCTTGGGGGATGTTTCCCAACATCAACGCGCCCCAATTCCACTCTCTGCCCGTGCTGCACTCTCCACTTTGCTTCTCCCCGTCCCCTACACACACGACTACCGAAACCCCGGTTGACACACCTTCTCGTAGGACAGGGGTGCGTGCGTGCGTGCGTGCGTGCGTTGTCTTGACGGTGACAGCAACAGCAACGGATCCGTCCATCCCATTCCCCCCCCACTCGGTAAAGAACCATGTTCAACCCACACTACACAACAAGGGGGGCACACACGAACGCGAAAGAAAGGGCAGGGCAGGGCAGGGCAGGGCAACTATCTCTTCCTCAGAACCCACATATCACATCAACGAACGGCAGGCCAATTGCGGACTCAGCCGTGTCAGGCAAATCCAACCCAACCAACACCTCCCATGGAAACCCTGACACTGATCCAGCAGTACGTCCACATACATCGCCACACCAAATACGGGTGACGAGTGAGCAACAAATGGAACAATACACAACAAGGCTGACCTAATAAAAACTGCACGTCACGTCATACCTTCCAGACAGACGCAGTTCCGACGGGACGGCGGAACCGTATACGTACCTTTCAGCCACAACAACCGACCGACTGGACACGCCCGCGTCTCCAGCCAGCCAACCACCAGGGCCACACAGCCCGCAAGTTTCAGTGTCAACACTTCTTAACGTACGTTGCAAACTTTTCAAAACATTGCCACACACACACCACGAAAAGCGTCAACCTCTCTCACACTGGATACACTCAACACTTTTTGTCGGCGGAGCTTGAGGCCAACGGTTGACACACCCCCACCGGCCACACAGGTTTCCCTTTGAAAATTGCAGTGACGGAGGAGACGCGGCATTACGAGAGGGTTGTTTCCGAGAGCGCGAGCTGGACGGAGCTGCGGCGCCGCCGCCGAGGGGTAACGAACGCACGCGATGCCGCATGACAGCCCATCACCCAAAGTTTCACCCACAACTGCACACGTCGCACCCCCTTTTCGCGCCATACTAGTGTCGATCGTCAATTACAGCTCACGGTGTTCGCATTTGCCACTTGACGGGGGGGGGAAAAGAAAACAAAACAAACATCTGACACGCCATGTGTTTCTCTCTCTCTCTGTTATATCTAGGTCATTGGGCAGCCACTGTAAAAAAAAAAAAAAAAAAAATATTTTTACGACATGGTTGGGTAAGTGATTTAAAGACAACAATTGTGGGTCACACACCATAGACCATTTCGATAGTGTTCTTGTTCTTCTCTTTTTCCTTTTTTTATCGCTCAATTGAAATAAAACCTGGGGATGATGCAATGCTGCGATATGGCACAACCGTCGTCCATTGTACACAACTCGGGAACAAAAAGAAACCAATTCAGGGAACGTTCGTTCCTTCACAACGTTTCTTTCAACGCACTTGGTCTTTACCATCCTGTATATTCAACACACATTTCCTTTCATCAAACTAGGGCATTTCCATAACAGTTTGTTTCCGTTTCTGTGAGCACAATACTGCTTCTTCGACGTCATTTCACCATCTTAACTAGAGACAGACAACAAAATAGGAAAACAGGCCTTGAGAACCCCGTCCACCAAATTTCAGTTAGCACGGCATCCAAGATTCTTTTCCGGGGAGTGCAGTGCAGCTGACGCTGCTCAGACCATATACCGTCGCCAGTCTCACTCAACTCTTGCGCATTCCACCATTCTACGCTACGTGACAATGCAAAAATGAATGAATCAAACCCGCCCAGAGAGCGTCTTGTGCGAGGGGACACACGATATAGAGAACAACAAAACACACAGGGGACACCACCACAGTTGGAGAGAACGTTTCCACCACGGCAGCCGCGCCGTTACGCGCTTTTTTTTTTTTTTTTTTTTTTTTTCCTCCCCCCCACTGCACACCTCCGACACCACGGGAACGTTCACCGTCCCGTTGCCCTACACTGGCGTTTCTTTTCAACCCCCCACCCTATTCCTCGCTCCCCGGACATTCGACCGATCACAAAGTGCAACCTCTCGTTACCGTCGGGTGCCCCTCTTCATCCCCGGGGCGCCAACAACAAAACAAAAACACCACCGACGCCGTCGTCTCGCGTCACCTCACTCAACTGAGCGGAAAATACACGTACATCCAGAATGACGACACCGCCTCCACAAACAAAAACCAGACGTCAGACGTCAGGTCGAAAGAGGGCACCGTACGTCGTGGCGCGTGGTCTCCTAACTCACCTCGCGCGTACAAATACAATACAATGCAATGCGTGTCACCTCACGTTCACACACACCTCCACGCTCCACTTTTACGTCGCCCAACCAACCAACTAACTTAACGCACCCACTCGGCGTAGAAGCAGCTGTAGGCGGCAACGTGTTTCTCACCCTCGCCACCAACGGTGTGACATCCGACAGTCGCGGTTTGCTTTCCGTTCCACACCTCCGGCCATACCATACAAAGGGGACAAAAAAAAAAAAAAAAATATATCAAACAAGCCAACTCCAGCGATCCGCCCCCCTAACACCAACACGTCTCGAAACACCCACGCCCACGACCCGGCTGTGGCTAAAGTGCGTATCCCAACGTCACACCAAAACCAAAGGCGCCGGCGCCGCACCACACCACAAGCTACAGCTACAGCTGTGCCGCCCGTCCACCCGCTCACAACAACAACAACAACAACAATTCCGCCCTTCCCGCAAAGGCATTTTGGTGGCCCTGAAAAGGGCCGTTTTTTTTTTCTTTTCTTCGCCGCGCCGCGGACGAGCCTCCCATTTCCAAGAGCCACCTCCTTACTTGGAGCTCGTGTACTTGGTCACCGCCTTCGTGCCCTCGCTCACCGCGTGCTTGGCCAGCTCGCCAGGCAGCAAGAGCCGCACAGCGGTCTGGATCTCGCGGGACGTGATGGTCGAGCGCTTGTTGTAGTGCGCCAGGCGAGAAGCCTCGGCCGCAATGCGCTCGAAAATGTCGTTCACGAAGCTGTTCATGATGCTCATCGCCTTCGAAGAGATGCCCGTGTCAGGGTGCACCTGCTTCAGCACCTTGTAGATGTAGATGGCATAGCTCTCCTTCCTCTTGCGCTTCTTCTTCTTGTCGCCCTTCGAAATGTTCTTCTGCGCCTTGCCAGCCTTCTTGGCGGCTTTCCCGCTAGTCTTGGGCGGCATCACGAACAAACAGGCAGGCAGGCACGCGCAGTCAGTCAGTCAAGCGCTCCGCTCCAGTCAGCGTCTCCCCACACAGTGGCACCCGCCGCACGCCGACGCCGCACCTTTACCAGCTCGCCCTGCTGCGGCCGCCGACCAATGGGGCGCGCGCGCAACCGGCCGCCGCACCCGAGCCCATAAAGGACCCCCACCCCGCCGGCGCCGGCACGCAAACATACTAGACAACCGGCCATCCATGGTATACGTCAACGGTAGCCGATCAGAGGCCTTCCACCCCGAAGCAGGCGTACCACAGGGAGCGATTCTCTCGCCGCTGCTCTACAGCCTGTACACTTCTGATATCCCACACCCTAAAGGCTGGAACGAGGGAATAGCCCTCTACGCCGATGACACGGCCTACTGGTGTCACGCAAATGATATAAAAGAAGTAAACAGGAAAACAAACATCCACATTAACAAGCTAGAGCTTTGGCTGCGAAAGTGGAGGATCAAACCAAACGCACAAAAAAACCCAGCTGCTCATCTGCAACCACAAACACTTCTCACGTACAGCAAATAGAGCACTACCTCAAACGAACATTCAGTTATGGGGAGAAAAAATCGAACCCAAAAACACGGCTACCTACCTCGGAGTGGTCATAGACAAATCACTGACATGGACGCCTTACATACAAAAAATAGTAAACAAGGCAAACAACAGAAGCAACCTAATAAAACTAATTAGAGGAAGGGCAAATGGAGCAAACACTGAAACATTAATACACACCTATAAAGCCTTCGTGCGCCCGGTGCTTGAATATGCTGCCCCAATCTGGATAGGCAGTAAACACAACACGCTGAGAATCATGGCACTAGAGAGGAAAATCCTGAGAATAGCAGGTCGTCTAGATAGAAGAACAAGAAACAACACAGTATATGAAACCACGCGGGTCCTCCCTATAAAACGCAGATGGATCACGCTAACAGCGAGAATAGGGAACAACAGGAAAATAAACAAAACTCTGACAACAGACCTCCTGAACTATACGCCAACGGAATTTAACTTCCCACAATACAAACATCCTTTCCCACCGAAAATAATCAACGAGTGCATCACAATCGAAAACAACCACCCACAGAACGCCACAGTAGAAATCCTGAAACACCTGATAGAAGACGAAAGCCAAACCTAAACAAAGGCAGAACCATTACAGCAAACAACATCACAATGACCCTTGCTGAGGTTTTCGAGAGGTTTCCCTCCAGCACTCTGGCGAATGCCAGGGTCTTAACACCCTCTCACAAGCTAAACAAGCTAAAGAACAGAAATAGCAAGACAAATCCCTTCTGAAATAATAAAATGAGCCAACACAGCATAACATAAGATAAGCTAAGGCACCAAAGAACACTAGGTTCTCCATGTGCCCGCCTTCCCCCGTCAGGGGAAGGAATGAAAAAAAAAAAAAAAAAAAAAAAAAAAAAAAAAAAAAAAAAAGCACTCCGCTGCTCGACTCGCTGCGGCTCGCACCGTTTGGGGCGTTGTGCTTTTCTTTCTCGCTTCTTTCCAAACTAGCCCATCGCCATGTCCGGACGCGGAAAGGGAGGCAAAGTCAAGGGCAAGTCAAAGTCCCGCTCAAGCAGGGCTGGGCTCCAGTTCCCGGTCGGCAGAATCCACCGCCTCCTGCGCAAGGGAAACTACGCCGAGCGCGTCGGCGCCGGGGCGCCCGTCTACCTCGCCGCCGTCATGGAGTACCTCGCGGCTGAGGTGCTCGAGCTGGCCGGAAACGCGGCCCGCGACAACAAGAAGACGCGCATCATCCCGCGCCACCTGCAGCTCGCCATACGCAACGACGAGGAGCTCAACAAGCTCTTGTCGGGCGTCACCATCACACAGGGAGGTGTCCTGCCCAACATCCAAGCCGTCCTGCTGCCAAAGAAGACCGAGAAGAAGGCCTAAAAGAGAGACAGCGCAATCGGCAACCGCCGCGTGCTCCCTTGGCACGCAGCGCGCCATTTGCCGCCTCGGCTCAAAAAACAAAACACAATCGGCCCTTTTCAGGGCCACCACACAAACCTACGTCCAAAGCAGAATTCCAGTCGTTCGTCGCACCACTTTTCTCTCTCTCTCTCTCTCTCTCTTTCTGTGTACGGTTTTTTTTTTTTTTTTTTTTTTCCTTCTTACACACACAGGCGCCGCCATCTTGTACACACGTACTTGGCCACCTCCTCCACTCCACTCCACGCACGCACAGTCTCGCGACCATTAACCAGCACACGTGGCGCACAACAACACACCTCAAAAATAACCCCTCGGCACTCAGCCGCGCCGCAACACACAGCCCATCCACCGACAAGAAGCATACAAGCAAAGAGGGAGGGGAAGGAAGGAAGGAGCTCACACAACGCAAGGGCACGCTTCCTTCCCTCCCAACCGCACCGCACACCACGTCAAAAAAAACTCCAAACAAAACTAAAAGGCCAAGTAGACTAAAAAGGAAAAGAAAAACCAGCAACACAGACTCTTTCGCACTTTTCAACTTCCGAACACTGTGGTGGCCCTGAAAAGGGCCGTTTTTCAATCTCTCTTTCCTTCCTTCGGTCTCACACCGCCTAACCGCCGAAACCGTACAGGGTGCGCCCCTGCCTCTTCAGGGCGTACACCACGTCCATGGCCGTCACAGTCTTGCGCTTGGCGTGCTCAGTGTACGTCACCGCGTCGCGGATCACGTTCTCCAGGAACACCTTCAGCACTCCGCGCGTCTCCTCGTAGATCAGACCAGAGATGCGCTTCACGCCGCCCCTGCGCGCCAGGCGGCGGATCGCGGGCTTCGTGATGCCCTGGATGTTGTCGCGCAACACCTTGCGGTGCCGCTTGGCGCCACCCTTGCCGAGCCCCTTTCCTCCCTTGCCGCGGCCTGTCATTCTTCTTCTTCAAGCGTCTCAACCACAATAATATAAAAAACAGAAAGCAAGGCAAGCTCCTCACCCGGCGCTAGCGAGTCGGCTACGGTTGTGGCGCCCAGCGCGCGCGCCGCCCCCCTATATAGACTCTGGGGCCCCGCGGCCCGCCCTCCCCTCCCCCCACCACCGCGCACCGAGGGCATATAAGCGCAGCACCGGGGCGCGCGGGCCCGTTGTCAAGGCAGCACCGGACGCCGTCGCGCACGCATATCCTCCACGCCGCATCCGCATCCGCAGTAGCCATGGCCCGGACAAAGCAAACGGCCCGCAAGTCCACCGGCGGAAAGGCGCCGCGCAAACAGCTCGCCACCAAGGCGGCGAGGAAGAGCGCGCCCGCCACCGGCGGCGTCAAGAAGCCCCACCGCTACAGGCCGGGCACCGTCGCCCTGCGAGAAATCAGGCGCTACCAGAAGAGCACAGAGCTGCTCATCCGCAAGCTGCCATTCCAGCGCCTAGTGCGCGAGATCGCCCAGGACTTCAAGACCGACCTGCGCTTCCAGAGCTCCGCAGTCATGGCCCTGCAGGAGGCCAGCGAGGCCTACCTCGTCGGCCTCTTCGAAGACACCAACCTGTGCGCAATCCACGCCAAGCGAGTCACCATCATGCCCAAGGACATCCAGCTCGCGCGCCGCATCCGCGGCGAGCGCGCCTAAACCCGCACACCGCCAAACAAACAAAACGGCCCTTTTCAGGGCCACTAACGTCTCTCCGTCGCGAGCAAAACTTTGTCGGTCGCAACGACTAGTTCCCCACTCACTCTCCAGTCCAGTCGTCCCACCCCCGGCCCGGCCCGGCGCCGCCGTTTCCAAAAAAAAAAAAGCACCGCACCGGCCGAACCAAGTCGCAAGCGTCAATAGCGCCACCCACACAGGCCACGGCACAAAACGTGACGCCCGGAAAGCAAAGCAAAGCAAAAAAGACTATTCCAAAACCACCACCAAGACAAACAAACAAACGCGGCGCAAAATAAATAGGTAAAAACAATAAAAGTAAAATACACTTTATGTAACACCAACCGCGCGCCGCCGCCCACGCCCGCCAACGACCCCACAATCCAACCACCATCCACACATGAAACAAACAAACGCCAGCAAGCAAGACAGACAGACAGACAGACAACAAGGCAACCGACCGACCACGACACGACAATCAACACCTTCCCGACGTGCTTTGATGGCCCTGAGAAGGGCCGTTTTTGTTTTTGTCCGGGACCGCGCGACAGCCTCTGGTTGCGCGCCGGCCACCAGGCGACGGTGTCAACCGCCAACCCTTCCCTGCCCTTTTTACTTCTTCTTCTTGGGCGAAGCCTTCGCCTTAGACGGCGTCGCCGTCGCCTTCTTCGGGCGCGGCGCCTTCGGCTTCTTCGTCGGAACCTTGGCGGCCTTCTTCGCCTTCGACGGCGACTTGGCCTTGGCCGGCTTGGCCGCAGCCGCCTTCTTCGCACCCGCGGGAGCGGCCGACGCCGCAGACGCCTTCTTGGCGGCGCCCGCCTTCCGACCGGTCGCCGCCTTCACGCCGCCAGCCTTCTTTGCGCCGGCCGCACGGGCCCCCTTCTTCTCCTTGCTGGCCGGAGCGGCGCGCTTCTTCTTCGCACCACCGCCGCCACCACGAGCCTTGCCGCCCTCGGCCGCCCCGCCGCCGGCGCCGGCAAGCTTGAAAGAGCCCGACGCGCCCTTCCCCTTCGTCTGCACCAGCTCGCCAGCCACGACGGCCGACTTGAGGTACTTCTTGATAAAGGGCGCCAGCTTCTCCGCGTCCAGCTTGTAGTGCGCGGCAATGTACTTCTTGATCGCCTGCAGCGACGACCCGCCGCGCTCCTTCAGACTCTTGATGGCGGCCGTCACCATCTCAGAGGTGCGCGGGTGCGCAGGCTTGGCGCGCGGCTTCTTCGCAGACGACGCAGACTTGGCCTTCTTCGTAGTGCCGGTGGCGGCGGGTGCCGCGGCAGTCTCGTTCGTAGCCGCCTGGTCTGCCATCTTTTGCTTGTTCTCTTTTCTTTTTTCCCCTTGGTTTCGCTTCCTTCTCTCCTTCGACGACGCACAACAGCGAGGGGCGCGCAGCAGAGAATAGCCGCGCACGCGCCTGGCCCAGCCAGTGTCGCGGGCGGGCGCGGACGGCCGAGAGAGCGGCCGCCACTCGGCGCGCCGCCGCGCCGCCGCGCCGCGCCTCCCGCGCTTGCTACCAGTCGCTACGGGGATGTCGACGCGTACAGACCACGTTAGCTGCGCTCCGGAGGGGACTGACCGCCGCGCGGTGGGGCTTGCCCCGCCGCCGGCCCCGTCAGTCACTCCACTTACGACGACCAGGCAAAGGAGGAGGGGAAATGATCTGCTGATGGCCACGGCGAGGAACTTGGACTACGATATGGATTATTCGACAGATGTTTCGACTGAAGATGATACTACTCGGCATTCTACTGCGTCTGCCACGCAGTACCGCCGAAAACGAAGCGACCCAGGACCTGCAACTCAGCCTGCAGCGGCCACGGACGACGGTTTCGTCAGACCACCGCGGAAAAAACAAGCCAAGAAGCAGCAGCCAGAGGCAACCACTTCACTACCGCTAAGCAACCGTTATGACGTCATCCAAGATGGCGGGACGGCGGCCGCGGACGATGCCGCACAGCAGCAACCGCAACAACAAGAACAACAACAACAACAGCCACTGCAGCAGCAACAACAACAGTCTACGAGGATACCGCCGATTGTTTTGCAGTATCCTAACTCTTACAAGGAACTGTACGACTAGCTGAAGAGTAATTTGAAACAACCTTTTACGGCAAAACAGGCTGGCGGCGACAAGTTAAAACTTTCTGTTGCCACTACTGACGACTATATGACGGTCATGGACATGGCTGGGGCGCGCGGGATACCAAGTTACACCTTCCCTATGGTGCGGCCACCGACGCTGAAGATCGTCCTGCGTGGAGTTGTGCAGTCTCTCTCCAATGAAGATGTCAAGGACGAATTGGCGGAACTTGGCTTCCATGCTTCCATCGTGGACTACCACAAGATGCCTGGCACGAACAAGAGATCTGGACTTCGCGTCGTCATCCTGCCGGACACGCCTGATAATCGGAAGATCTTCAATGTGACCCGACTCTGTGCCTTGTCTATCACTGTAGAATCACTACGAAAATCTCGTGGTGTTACGCAGTGCTTCAGATGTCAAGGGTTCAGTCATGTGGCTCGACACTGCACCATGCCCTTTGTGTGTGTGAAATGTGGCGGGCCTCATGACAGCCGACTGTGCCCTGTGCCGAAACAAGACCCAGCTAAGTGTGGTCTCTGCGGAGGAAATCATACAGCTAACTTCCGATCGTGCCCCAAGCACAAGGAAGCTAGTCGTCGGCAACGCGGGCTCCCTCCGCTTACTGCCAAGGAGAGGAATAGGAGGACCAACGTCGTCCGAGGAATCCCAGCAAGCTCTCGCGGCGCTGCAGTATTTCCACAGGAACAAGTGCCGCCGCTGCAGAGTCGCAATGCGGCTCCCCAGCAACGCCGTTCGACTCCCTACGTCATTCGGCACGACGCTGCCCCTTCAGCGTCGCCTCAGGACGGTTTTGTGGCTGATACAGCTGCTTTCCCGACTGCTCCCAGATGGCCCTCTACTGCGCCTGACCGCCAGCAGCGTCGTACGTCTCCAGCTGATTCCACTGATCTTGTTGACCTGCTCAAGACCATGATGACTGCAGTAACCGAGATGAGTAGAGCTATCCAGGCTCTCCCCACGACTCTTGCAGCAACTGTGGAGGCCACGATTCGAAGTGTCCTTCGACCGGCGAGCGGCTCTACCACACATCAACATGAATAGAGCGCGTCGTTTTGAAGATCTTCGCATTGTCACTTACAATGCTGATGGGCTGTATCACGATCTCCAAGAAGTCAAGCACTTTCTTGTGGACCATAACATCGACATCATGATGGTCACCGAGACGCACCTGAAGCCTGCTCTAAGGGCAAACATCTCCAACTACAGCTGCCATCGTACTGATCGCCTGACGCGAGGGGGCGGCACGGCCATCTATATCAAACGTTCCATACAGCATTACGCTGTCCCTCTTCCAGCCCTTCGGCAGATGGAAGCCACGGCTGTCGCAGTTGAGACGTCGGCGGGGCTCATCACCTTCATCTGCGTTTATCGTCCACCGAAATATCATCTGGACGCTGACGATGCCGCAGCGCTGCTCCGGCTCCCTGGCAAGCTCTTCCTTGCTGGGGACTTCAATGCTAAGCATGCGGCGTGGAATTCTCTCCACACCACCTACAGCGGCAGACGACTTCTCCAGGTCCTTGAACGCGCGAATGCCTACGCCTGTGGCCCTGAGGAGCCGACGTGCTATCCTTCCAGAGGCACGCCGGACATCCTCGACATCGCCATCACGAAGGGATTGCACCAGTTTCTGACGGCTGACGTCATTCACGAGTTAAACTCCAACCACCTGCCTGTCCTGTTCGACTTGGCGGTCGGCGCTACCGCCAGGCCGCGGAAGTACAACCTCCGCCGTACGGACTGGGAAGCATATCGCACCGACATCACGGCCATGCTGGCGCCCCATCTGGACGCGGATCCTCCTGCCGTCGATGCTGGCATGGCAGTTTTTACTGATGCCGTCGCAGCTGCTCTGCACTCGTCAACTCCGCCATCGCGCGGCCCCTCTCGCCCGCGCCCAGGACTGTCTGCCGATATCCTCGACCTCATCAAAGCCCGGAACCGCCTACTCAAGGAATGGCGCTTAACTCGCAATGTGGAGCTTAAGCGAAGGATCAATCAGTTCCGCCGGGACATCAAGGCCGCCACAATTGAGTACCGGAATAGCCAATGGGCGCAGAAGCTCGAATCGTTCACTCCTGATCCTGCTGCATGGGACTCGGTGCGGTTTTTCACCAAGAGGAGGGCCACTATTCCACCTTTGGACGCTGCAGCTGGAGTGGCATACACACCGTCGGATAAGGCCAACGCCCTCGCTGACGTTTTTCAGGAGAACTTCCTTCCGGTAGCGGATCCCATTGACGCCCAGCATGTGCAACACGTCGAAGGCAGCCTTGCGGCGTATCTTACTGCAGAGGACGCAGATGACCGACTTCCACCTATTACCACGGACGAAGTCTCTTCCTGTATACGGGCCTTGGGCACCAACAAAGCACCGGGAGCGGACGACATACCAGGAAGGGCGCTTAAGGAACTCCCTCATGCAGCGTTTACCTATCTCGCGCTGCTCTTCAACATTATACTTCAACTGCAGGTTTTTCCTGCAGCGTGGAAGCACGCTATCATTGTGGCTGTCCCCAAGCCGGGACGCAACAGGAAAAATCCGCTTCATTACCGGCCGATCAGCCTCCTGCCGCAGTTAAGCAAGGTCTTTGAACGGCTGCTACTTCATCGCCTCAAGCGGATTATTGATCGCCGGCAGCTGCTACCCCCGGAACAGTTTGGGTTCCGCAGCGGGCACTCCGCGACACTTCAACTCATTCGCGTGGTTGAAGAAATTACGAAGGCCTTCAACAACAGGGAATATTGTGGGGCCCTGTTTCTTGATGTCAGTAAGGCTTTCGACAGCGTCTGGCATGATGGGCTACTATGGAAGCTGACTCTGCAGGGATTCCCGCGATCTGTCATCAAGCTGCTCCGTTCCTACCTGCAAGGACGGACCTTCGCTGTTCGCATCGATGATGCCCTCTCCACGGTTCGACCCATCGCTGCTGGCGTGCCGCAGGGTTCGGTGTTGGGCCCCACACTCTATTCCCTGTACACGTCTGACCTCCCTCGGCCTCCACGCATAGAACTGGCCATCTACGCTGACGATACCGCTCTCTTCACGCGGAGCCGCTGGTCCCAAGCGCTGTATCGACGCCTCCAGGACGCCTGTGCCGCCCTTGAAACCTGGGCCACCCTTTGGCGCGTTGGATTCAACGCTAGGAAGACTCAAGCTGTCATCTTCACCAGGAAGCGGGTTAAGCCTCCAGACCACCAGCTTCTGCTCTTTGGTGATGCTATCCAGTGGACGCCGTCAGCCACCTATCTTGGGGTAACCATGGACAGCCAACTCATCTGGCACTTACAGGTAGCCAACGTTCGCCGGAAGGTGGATCAACGACTGGGAATGTTGTACCCGCTCATTAATGAACGGTCTTCCCTGTCCATCAACAACGGGCTCCTGATATACCGGATGTTCATCCGTCCAGTCATGGATTATGCCTGTGCTGCATGGGGTAATGCGGCAAACCGCCATCTCCACCGCCTCCAAGCGCTCCAAAATAAAGCGCTCCGAAGAATTTTTCATGTGCACCCGCAGTTCCCATCACGGTACCTCCATGACGCGGCGTCGGAACTCGAGGTCCTCGCCAGATTTCAAGCAACAGCACGCAAGATTTATCGCCAGGTCGCCGCCTCTGCTAATCCCCTATTGCGGGCGCTCGGAGCTCCTTCGGACGACAGAGATGTGTACAAAAACCCTGTTGCGCTGCTAAACAGGTAACAAGCACTTAGCCTGAAGCGCGGCTAAACAAACCAGAAACCCAGGATGCAATGACCTATCCCACACATAACGAAGACATACACCACTCCTGAAGTCAATCTACTTCCTATCCATCGAAGCCGTAGTAAATGCCTTCGGGTAAAAGCTACCTTGCCTCACTTGCAGTAGTTTGAAGACGTGGACTGGAGCGCTTGCTACCGCCCAACGTCCGACAGCCTGCGCGGAGCAGCCCCCAACCTGCGCCGCAACCACCCGCGCCATTCAAACCACCGAGGATGGGGCTACACACACCGACACCACGGTCGCCAACCAGTCGCCGCGGCGGCGCCGCAAACCACGGCCAAACTGCAGCCACCGCGCGCCACAGCCTGGGTCGGCCCGCCGAGAATCGCCGCCCCCGCCCAAATGCCGCCCCCACAGCCCCAGCCGACGACCCGCCACAATGGCCAAACCTTCGTCAAAACTCCCACACCGTCGCCGCGGCAGCCCGGCCACCGCGGCCGGCGCCACAGCCACACGAGCCGAGTCGTGCGGCGATGACGGCCGTGCACAAACGCACCTCCGCCGCCCCATCGCCTTCCGCCGTTTTCCCGATCGGCCCGCAGCCGTCGGGCCACGGCCGCGGGCCGTCCTCCTCCTCTCGCCTCGCCCGCCAACACCCACAGCCCTTCCAACACATTTTTCTTTTCTTTTTTCTTTTTTTTTTTTTTTACTTTTTTACGATCGCCGCCTGCGCAACATGGCACCGGCCGACGGAGCGCCAACCCCCCCGCCACAGGCGAAAACAAAACAACGATAAACAAACAAACAAAATAAATTACCAGCCAGCCCCAACTACAGACACACCGAATCTGCCCTCACAGCCGACCTTACACGCCTCAACGTCAAAACAAAGGTGGTTTCTTTCTTTCAACGGTTACCTTACCTTAGGTTACGTCAGGTTAGGCTAAGAAGGCGTCAGGGTTAGGTTAAGCGTTGACGTGACGTCACGTCTTAACGTAGGCGTTAAGCTAAGGTTGCGGTCACGTACGTTAGGTTAAGGCGACTTGGGGGTTGGCCTAAGAGCTTAGGTTAGGTTACGTTACTTTAGGTGGCTGCGTTAAGGGGGGCTTAAAGAAGTTTAGGAGGTTAAGGCGTCGAGGCGGCCGCACCCCCTTAGCTGCTGCGGCTCGGCCACGCCACGCCACGCTTTGGGGTTTCATAAGGTCGCGCGGCGGGTCGTCGGCACGCCGCAAAGGACAAAACTGCAAGACGACGTCGAAAAACAAACAACAGGTAAAAAATAAATAAGTAAAAATTAACGACGCCGACAGGCGGGGATCAGCAGAACAAGCAGATTCCGGAGAGCGAACGAGACACGCACGCACACACACAAACCCCCCCGAGCCGAGAGAGCACAGAGCACCACCACGTGTCGGCCTCCGCTCACCCGACTCGGCTGGGCTGGGCTGGGCTGGGCTGGGCTGGCGGCCGGGCCGGATGCACGTACACGTACGGCTACAGCCACTACCCGTACACAGCCGCTCTTCACGCAACACCAGCCAAATGGCGCGCCCGCGGCTCGTCGCGGTCGCCGTCGCGGTCGCAACGCCACGCCGGCACACTTTCGGCACCACCGTTTTCGCGCGCACCGCAAACAAAACGCAGCCGACACACACAGAGAGAAAAAAAAAAAAACACAGAGCGCGAGACGGGCGGCGGCGCACCTTTCGCCAGCCGGCAGGCAATCGACTCGCCCAGTACGACAAACGCGCACGCCACCCCACCCACCAACCAACCAACCAGTCGTCGTCGTCGTCGTCGTCGTCGTCGTCCCGAAATCAAACAAACTCTCAAAAGCACAGCCCCTGCTGCCAACGGACGCAGGCGCCACGCAGCTCCCTTCCCGCCACACTCGATTCGCAGCGCAACTCACCCGGCACACCGTCAAACGACGGGCTGGGCTCGCCGCATCGCCGCAACCTACACACCTTCCCCGCCACGACGCACAGCCCCACCAGACGCCCGTGCCGCAACGACACTACTGCACTACCACTACCGCACTACTCCTCTCGCCCTTGCCATACACGACACAACACGCCAAAAAGTGAAAATCCAAATACAAACAAAAACACCGCCCCCACGACCCAAACACATGCACGGCGCGCCAACACACGCGAGGCAAGGCACGCAGCAAACGGCGTCCCCTCCGCGTCGCGCCATCAACCTACACACACAAGGCAACCAACAACAGCCAGCCAGCCAGCCAGCCAGCCAGCCCCACTCTCACGCCGCAAAAACAGAAAACACACCGAAACCGCCAAACGCCGCACATTCGCGCTTCGCACTTACCACACACCTCTCGGCATCCGTTTCGCACACAACGACGCGACGCACAATACATCATCACGGGCTACGCACGCACACCGCGACCCACTTTCTTACGACGCCCTCGGCAGAGCACACGTGCCCACGCCCACACACAGTCGACACAACGACGCAGCGCGCAGCAGACGCGGCCGCAACACGTACCTCCCCGACGACGCGCCAACACCGCCAGCCACTGCTCACTCGCCCAAGCAACCCGTGCACACAACTGCCACACGCGTCCACCACGCCGCCGCCAACCACCCGCCCGCCAGGGGGCGCTCACGTCCGCGACAACAGCGCGGCACCGCCGGGCCGGGCCGGGCCGGGCCGGGCCGAACCGAGCCGAGCCGAGCCGCCGCCTCCTCTCCACTCGGCACGCCACGTCCTGCTTGCAAAACACATGGCTCGTCCCTCTGTACACACAACGCGCCTGCCTGCGGTCGCCGCCGGCATCTATCTACCTGCGCATCGGAGCCAGGCCGGCAAGCCCACACTTAAATAATGCACTTCACCAGCCAAACAAACCCACTCTTCCTTTCTTTGCACAGCGCATGCAACAGCAGCCCCAGGAGCCGGGCCCGCCGCCAGCGTCTCCTCCTCCTCTGGGCACAGCCAGCCAGCCGTTCCCACCGCCCCGCCCCTGCTCTGCAGAACAAGAAAAAACGAAAAAGTACCAACACACGCACCCAAAGCGTAAGCCAGACAAGACCAGCCTCTCCGAGGCCACACACACGCAAAAAAACAAAAAAACAAAAACACTACAACAGAATAAAATGAAAAAGAAAAAGCAAGCTGTCGCCTCGCCCCCGCCCGTCCCCCCACCCCACCACATTCGCCCCCTCCGCTTGTTTTCCTTTCTACAATTTCCCTCTTTTCCACCCAATATCCCGCCGCGGTTTACGGGCACCGGCCGATTTTGCGCCCGCCCACATGTGTGCCTACTCCCCACCACCATTCCCTCCGCAGCCCGCAGCCCGCAGCCCGCAGCCCGCTTTTCCCCCCCTCCCTGCCCACACCACACCACACCACACCACACCGACGGTGCTGACGTCGACACGCACCCAAGACAGGGGCCACGACCGTCTTTTTTCCTGGGCCCATCCCCGCACCGCACCTCCTTCCAATCAACGCTGTGGCGCCTGTGTCCGCGCGAGACGCGTGCGCGCCGCCTCTCTCAACATCCGTCCGCCGTCCGCCGGCCGGCCCGTTTTTCGGCCCCCAGGCCATCCGTCAACCACTACTGCCACTGCCACTGCCCCTGCCCCTGCCCGCCCCGCACCACACCACACACCGCTGCTTGCCCCGGCCGTTGCCACCAAAGGCGCCAACCGCAGCCCGCGCGCGCCAGAAACTACAGGGACCCAGCCGACCGACGAAAATCAGAGCAATTGGCCGGGAGGATCAAAAAGAGAGCTCCGAAAACCACCGTAGCGAGGCGTGGGAGGAAACGTTACGAGAAGCAGAAAGGGACCAGGAAAAATTCTGGAAATTTCTTAAAACTCGTAAACTAAACACGAAACATCTACATCTACATGGGGAAGGAACGACCCCACAGACCGAGCTGAAGCACTGGCGGATTCACTAGAAAAGGCAATTCCAAGCACCAGAAGCGGTAGATGACGAAACTGGTGACCACCAGGAAATGGTACTCAGAAGGGTAAAACCGCATCCTAAGTGCCCCGATCAGAACATCTTTCACAATCCAATAAACGCAGAAACCCCCGTATCTTATCACATCACAAACATACACACATCCTAAGAAGGCATCAGGCCCAGATTCCATCAAACCGCAACTACTACATCACCTACCTCCAGCAACTATCAATTATCTATCTAACATCAATATATAATGCTTGCTTCAGACTAAACTACTTGGAAACAGGCCCGAGTCATCACATTACCAAAGCCAAACAAGGACTTATTATTTCCGCAAAACTATAGGCCAACTTCCTTGGAAAGGTCCTCGGAAAGCTCATTCAAACTGAACTGAAGAAATTCAATTCTTAAAGGATAACAACATAATCATCGCACAACAATTCCGATTCCGCGAAGAACACAGCACCACCCACCAGGTGACCAGACTAGTCGAGCACATATGTCAGGCCAGAAACATTAGACACAGTACTGGAGCAGTCCTGCTTGACATTGGAAAAGCATTCGGATAACGCCTTATCTACAAGCTCCACCAGTACAACTGCCCCATCCACATTATTGCTTCTTTTCTCCGCAACAGAGCATTCTATGTCCATGTACCAGGAGCGGCAAGTAACACTAGATCCATAGAGGCTGGAGTCCCGCAAGGCTCAGTGCTGGGGCCCATTCTCTACTCAATATACACAAACAAACAGCTGGGAGGACACTTGTCACTATTTGCAGACGACACTGCAGTCTACCGCAGCAGTTCTAACCTGCAATATAGAGTCACAAAAATAGAGCAACACCTACAATCCATCCAGAAATGGGCTAACCAATGGAAACAAAAGAAAAAAACAATAAACGCGGAGAAAACCCAAGCAATACAATACGATTCACATTCAAAAAGAATACCTCCTAACCTGCATATACGCCTCAGAAATAACAATCTTCCATGGTCAGGCACAATAAAGTATCTAGGCATCAAGCTGGACAAGAGGTTGACATTTAGAGACCATGTTACACACGTTTGTAACAAGGCTGCAGCAGCAATATTCAGACTGTACCCAATCATCAAAGGAAACAGAATAAATATGCGCGCCAAAAAGAAAATCTTCAAAACCGTCATAGGAACCAGCCATCACTTACGGCTCTGAAAATCTGGTCAATGGCCGCAGACACCAACATAACAAGAGTAAAAAAAAAGGGTGCACAACAAATACTTCAGAATTGCTGCTGATGCCAGCCGGTACCAGACAAACCGAGACATATACACAAATCATAACATACTCAAAATCCCGGAAATCATCCAAAGAAAAATCCATAAAGTTTTTTTTTTTTTTTTTTTTTTTTTCCACCAAACCACGGATTCGAACCACCCACTCATCAGAAATCTGGGACAAAATCCACCCGACCCAAGAACGACATTTCCCATCACGACAAAACACCACAAACTACAACATACCATGATAAACAAAAATAAAATACAAACACCATAACACTCACTCAAACAACAAACATCTACACACACCCAAGAGACCCTATCATCCCATCATTTTGTTACCCAACATAATCAGACAGAAGGCAGGGATCAAGGACAGATCCGGTCCTTCGAGTACAGGGGGTAAAAAAAATACCCATCAGACCAGCTCGCTCTCTCTCTCTCTCTCTCCGTGCCGACGCTGCCCCGCACACGCGTTCGCGCTCGCGTTCGGCCGACACCACACGACAGGTCTTTGGGGCCCCGCCACTGCGCACACGCACGCCTCCTCCTCTTCCTTAGTTCTTTTTCGCTTTTCTTTTCTCCCCCGCCCCCCGCTCTCACCGCCACATCATCCCGCAACCCTTGGGGGATGTTTCCCAACATCAACGCGCCCCAATTCCACTCTCTGCCCGTGCCGCACTCTCCACTTTGCTTCTCCCCGTCCCCTACACACACGACTACCGAAACCCCGGTTGACACACCTTCTCGTAGGACAGGGGTGCGTGCGTGCGTGCGTGCGTGCGTGCGTGCGTTGTCTTGACGGTGACAGCAACAGCAACGGATCCGTCCATCCCATTCCCCCCCCACTCGGTAAAGAACCATGTTCAACCCACACTACACAACAAGGGGGGCACACACGAACGCGAAAGAAAGGGCAGGGCAGGGCAGGGCAGGGCAACTATCTCTTCCTCAGAACCCACATATCACATCAACGAACGGCAGGCCAATTGCGGACTCAGCCGTGTCAGGCAAATCCAACCCAACCAACACCTCCCACGGAAACCCTGACACTGATCCAGCAGTACGTCCACATACATCGCCACACCAAATACGGGTGACGAGTGAGCAACAAATGGAACAATACACAACAAGGCTGACCTAATAAAAACTGCACGTCACGTCATACCTTCCAGACAGACGCAGTTCCGACGGGACGGCGGAACCGTATACGTACCTTTCAGCCACAACAACCGACCGACTGGACACGCCCGCGTCTCCAGCCAGCCAACCACCAGGGCCACACAGCCCGCAAGTTTCAGCGTCAACACTTCTTAACGTACGTTGCAAACTTTTCAAAACATTGCCACACACACACCACGAAAAGCGTCAACCTCTCTCACACTGGATACACTCAACACTTTTTGTCGGCGGAGCTTGAGGCCAACGGTTGACACACCCCCACCGGCCACACAGGTTTCCCTTTGAAAATTGCAGTGACGGAGGAGACGCGGCATTACGAGAGGGTTGTTTCCGAGAGCGCGAGCTGGACGGAGCTGCGGCGCCGCCGCCGAGGGGTAACGAACGCACGCGATGCCGCATGACAGCCCATCACCCAAAGTTTCACCCACAACTGCACACGTCGCACCCCCTTTTCGCGCCATACTAGTGTCGATCGTCAATTACAGCTCACGGTGTTCGCATTTGCCACTTGACGGGGGGGGGAAAAGAAAACAAAACAAACATCTGACACGCCATGTGTTTCTCTCTCTCTCTGTTATATCTAGGTCATTGGGCAGCCACTGTAAAAAAAAAAAAAAAAAAATATTTTTACGACATGGTTGGGTAAGTGATTTAAAGACAACAATTGTGGGTCACACACCATAGACCATTTCGATAGTGTTCTTGTTCTTCTCTTTTTCCTTTTTTTATCGCTCAATTGAAATAAAACCTGGGGATGATGCAATGCTGCGATATGGCACAACCGTCGTCCATTGTACACAACTCGGGAACAAAAAGAAACCAATTCAGGGAACGTTCGTTCCTTCACAATGTTTCTTTCAACGCACTTGGTCTTTACCATCCTGTATATTCAACACACATTTCCTTTCATCAAACTAGGGCATTTCCATAACAGTTTGTTTCCGTTTCTGTGAGCACAATACTGCTTCTTCGACGTCATTTCACCATCTTAACTAGAGACAGACAACAAAATAGGAAAACAGGCCTTGAGAACCCCGTCCACCAAATTTCAGTTAGCACGGCATCCAAGATTCTTTTCCGGGGAGTGCAGTGCAGCTGACGCTGCTCAGACCATATACCGTCGCCAGTCTCACTCAACTCTTGCGCATTCCACCATTCTACGCTACGTGACAATGCAAAAATGAATGAATCAAACCCGCCCAGAGAGCGTCTTGTGCGAGGGGACACACGATATAGAGAACAACAAAACACACAGGGGACACCACCACAGTTGGAGAGAACGTTTCCACCACGGCAGCCGCGCCGTTACGCGCTTTTTTTTTTTTTTTTTTTTTTTTTTTTTTTTTTTTTTTCCTCCCCCCCACTGCACACCTCCGACACCACGGGAACGTTCACCGTCCCGTTGCCCTACACTGGCGTTTCTTTTCAACCCCCCACCCTATTCCTCGCTCCCCGGACATTCGACCGATCACAAAGTGCAACCTCTCGTTACCGTCGGGTGCCCCTCTTCATCCCCGGGGCGCCAACAACAAAACAAAAACACCACCGACGCCGTCGTCTCGCGTCACCTCACTCAACTGAGCGGAAAATACACGTACATCCAGAATGACGACACCGCCTCCACAAACAAAAACCAGACGTCAGACGTCAGGTCGAAAGAGGGCACCGTACGTCGTGGCGCGTGGTCTCCTAACTCACCTCGCGCGTACAAATACAATACAATGCAATGCGTGTCACCTCACGTTCACACACACCTCCACGCTCCACTTTTACGTCGCCCAACCAACCAACTAACTTAACGCACCCGCTCGGCGTAGAAGCAGCTGTAGGCGGCAACGTGTTTCTCACCCTCGCCACCAACGGTGTGACATCCGACAGTCGCGGTTTGCTTTCCGTTCCACACCTCCGGCCATACCATACAAAGGGGACAAAAAAAAAAAAAAAAAAATATATCAAACAAGCCAACTCCAGCGATCCGCCCCCCTAACACCAACACGTCTCGAAACACCCACGCCCACGACCCGGCTGTGGCTAAAGTGCGTATCCCAACGTCACACCAAAACCAAAGGCGCCGGCGCCGCACCACACCACAAGCTACAGCTACAGCTGTGCCGCCCGTCCACCCGCTCACAACAACAACAACAACAACAATTCCGCCCTTCCCGCAAAGGCATTTTGGTGGCCCTGAAAAGGGCCGTTTTTTTTTTCTTTTCTTCGCCGCGCCGCGGACGAGCCTCCCATTTCCAAGAGCCACCTCCTTACTTGGAGCTCGTGTACTTGGTCACCGCCTTCGTGCCCTCGCTCACCGCGTGCTTGGCCAGCTCGCCAGGCAGCAAGAGCCGCACAGCGGTCTGGATCTCGCGGGACGTGATGGTCGAGCGCTTGTTGTAGTGCGCCAGGCGAGAAGCCTCGGCCGCAATGCGCTCGAAAATGTCGTTCACGAAGCTGTTCATGATGCTCATCGCCTTCGAAGAGATGCCCGTGTCAGGGTGCACCTGCTTCAGCACCTTGTAGATGTAGATGGCATAGCTCTCCTTCCTCTTGCGCTTCTTCTTCTTGTCGCCCTTCGAAATGTTCTTCTGCGCCTTGCCAGCCTTCTTGGCGGCTTTCCCGCTAGTCTTGGGCGGCATCACGAACAAACAGGCAGGCAGGCACGCGCAGTCAGTCAGTCAAGCGCTCCGCTCCAGTCAGCGTCTCCCCACACAGTGGCACCCGCCGCACGCCGACGCCGCACCTTTACCAGCTCGCCCTGCTGCGGCCGCCGACCAATGGGGCGCGCGCGCAACCGGCCGCCGCACCCGAGCCCATAAAGGACCCCCACCCCGCCGGCGCCGGCGGACATCTTCAACGCCATACTCCGCTCTGGGACCTTCCCTTCCGCGTGGAAACACGCGGAAGTGGTTGCCATCCCCAAGAGCGGCAAGGACCCGAGGCTCGCAGCCAACTACCGGCCGATTAGCCTGCTCCCCTCACTCTCAAAGGTTTTTGAGAGGCTGTACGCGGTGCGGCTACTCCGCCACGTGTCTGAGAACAACCTCATCCCCGAGGAACAGTTCGGGTTCCGGAGCGGCCACTCCACCACACAGCAGCTGTTGCGCCTCGTGGAACAGGCGATGCGAGCGCTGGAGACGCGGGAGTACCTCGGGGCGGTGCTCCTCGACGTCTGCAAGGCCTTCGACTGCGTGTGGCATGACGGCCTCGTGTACAAACTTTTTGCGCACGGGGTACCGACGTCGCACGCAGTCCTGCTGCGCTCGTACCTCACGGAACGCTCATTCCACGTCCGAGCAGACGGAGGCACCTCCACCGACCGGCGAATCCGTGCGGGAGTGCCGCAGGGATCGGTCCTCGGTCCCCTGTTGTACTCCCTGTACACCGCCGATGCGCCGCGGGTGGCACGCGTGGAGTTAGCGCTTTACGCGGATGACACGGCGTTGTACACCCGCAGCATGAACGCGGCCGAGATGCGCCGCCGCCTCCAGCTCGGATGTGATGTCCTGGGCGCCTGGTCCACGAAATGGCGCCTGAAGTTTAACGCTGCTAAGAGCCAGGCTGTGGTTTTCAGCAGGAAGAGGCTACCTCCGGACCTGCCGCCGGTCACGATCATGGGAGGCCCCATCCCATGGTCGCGGACCGGCAAATACCTCGGGGTCACCTTGGACCATCACCTGACGTGGCTGCCCCACGTCCGAGATGTCAGAGGAAGAGCAGTGGGGCGTCTTAGGGCGCTGTACCCACTGCTCAATCCCTCGACCACCCTCCCACCACGCCACGGTCTCACCATGTACCTCGCCTTGGTACGGCCGGTACTGGAATACGCGGCCGTGGTATGGGGAAACGCCGCCGAGACGCATATTGCGTCTCTACAACGATTACAGAATAGGGCGCTACGTCTAGCGCTACATAAGCCGCCTCGCTACCCGACGAGGCTGCTTCACGAGGAAGCGGGCATCCCGTACCTCCGGGATCGGTTTCGCCACACTGCCAGAGTGTTCTACGACAAGGCAGAACACTCTGGCAACCGCCTAATACGTGGGCTGGGCCGTCAGGCTCATCACAGGCAGACTACACGTTGGCCTGACCTACTGCGGGACTAGTGAAGTCTCGCGGTCCCGATGACGGCGAACAGAGCGTCCTTACCCCAAGAGACGCTCAGTGAGGTCAGCTCGAAACGTGAGGACCCACAAATCAAGAAAATAGGTACTCGCAGGAACAGCAGCTCCGCTGCTTAACCTGCCTATACACCTGGCATATGCCGCCAGTGTTTGAAGGAAGGAAGGAAGGAAGGAAGGCGCCGGCACGCACTCCGCTGCTCGACTCGCTGCGGCTCGCACCGTTTGGGGCGTTGTGCTTTTCTTTCTCGCTTCTTTCCAAACTAGCCCATCGCCATGTCCGGACGCGGAAAGGGAGGCAAAGTCAAGGGCAAGTCAAAGTCCCGCTCAAGCAGGGCTGGGCTCCAGTTCCCGGTCGGCAGAATCCACCGCCTCCTGCGCAAGGGAAACTACGCCGAGCGCGTCGGCGCCGGGGCGCCCGTCTACCTCGCCGCCGTCATGGAGTACCTCGCGGCTGAGGTGCTCGAGCTGGCCGGAAACGCGGCCCGCGACAACAAGAAGACGCGCATCATCCCGCGCCACCTGCAGCTCGCCATACGCAACGACGAGGAGCTCAACAAGCTCTTGTCGGGCGTCACCATCGCACAGGGAGGTGTCCTGCCCAACATCCAGGCCGTCCTGCTGCCAAAGAAGACCGAGAAGAAGGCCTAAAAGAGAGACAGCGCAATCGGCAACCGCCGCGTGCTCCCTTGGCACGCAGCGCGCCATTTGCCGCCTCGGCTCAAAAAACAAAACACAATCGGCCCTTTTCAGGGCCACCACACAAACCTACGTCCAAAGCAGAATTCCAGTCGTTCGTCGCACCACTTTTCTCTCTCTCTCTCTCTCTCTCTTTCTGTGTACGGTTTTTTTTTTTTTTTTTTTTTTTTCCTTCTTACACACACAGGCGCCGCCATCTTGTACACACGTACTTGGCCACCTCCTCCACTCCACTCCACGCACGCACAGTCTCGCGACCATTAACCAGCACACGTGGCGCACAACAACACACCTCAAAAATAACCCCTCGGCACTCAGCCGCGCCGCAACACACAGCCCATCCACCGACAAGAAGCATACAAGCAAAGAGGGAGGGGAAGGAAGGAAGGAGCTCACACAACGCAAGGGCACGCTTCCTTCCCTCCCAACCGCACCGCACACCACGTCAAAAAAAACTCCAAACAAAACTAAAAGGCCAAGTAGACTAAAAAGGAAAAGAAAAACCAGCAACACAGACTCTTTCGCACTTTTCAACTTCCGAACACTGTGGTGGCCCTGAAAAGGGCCGTTTTTCAATCTCTCTTTCCTTCCTTCGGTCTCACACCGCCTAACCGCCGAAACCGTACAGGGTGCGCCCCTGCCTCTTCAGGGCGTACACCACGTCCATGGCCGTCACAGTCTTGCGCTTGGCGTGCTCAGTGTACGTCACCGCGTCGCGGATCACGTTCTCCAGGAACACCTTCAGCACTCCGCGCGTCTCCTCGTAGATCAGACCAGAGATGCGCTTCACGCCGCCCCTGCGCGCCAGGCGGCGGATCGCGGGCTTCGTGATGCCCTGGATGTTGTCGCGCAACACCTTGCGGTGCCGCTTGGCGCCACCCTTGCCGAGCCCCTTTCCTCCCTTGCCGCGGCCTGTCATTCTTCTTCTTCAAGCGTCTCAACCACAATAATATAAAAAACAGAAAGCAAGGCAAGCTCCTCACCCGGCGCTAGCGAGTCGGCTACGGTTGTGGCGCCCAGCGCTTTTTTTTTTTTTTTTTTTTTTTTTTTTTTTTAGCACATTTCATTCCCTTCCCTTAAGGGGGAGGGCGGGCTATTCTAGTGCTTGCATTGCACTTTTTAGCCATAGGCGTGATTTACAAATTAATTTTATTTTTATTACAATTGAAGTGCTTGCAGAAAGGTGCTTTACAAGTTTTTTTTTCACTTATTGTGGTCATTTACATTATACATTTTGATTAACAAACAATTAACAAGTAATATAATAATACATCATTAACAAATATATATATTTAGCAAGGTTATATTTCGGTTTAACAAAGTATGTAGTGCTAGGTTTTAACAATGAGAAATAATTAGAAATAATTAGGAGTTATGTTGGTTTCTCAATGTATATTTTACTAGAGTTTACAATGTTTATAATAATAGAATAGTACTAGAATTTCTGTGTGTGATTTGTGTGTAATATTTCTTGATTTAAGTCTGTGTTCGGTTGTGGATCGGAGCAAATGAGAAGAAGTTAGTCTATGGGTGACATATAGTGGTGTTACTATTGTTACTAGTTTTGTTGTACGATTATGGCTATTTCTTATTTTCATATTGTCATATTTGGCAGTGGCAGATCAGGATTTAGTAGTTGTAGAGTACTCCGGCTAGTTTAAGTGTGCGAGTGTAGTTGTCTTGTGGTTTTGTGTGTGTGTGTGTGTGTGTGTGTGTGTGTGTGTGTGTATGTGTGTGTGTGTGTGTGTGTGTGTGTGAGGGTGTGTGTGCCATAGAAGAAGGAGAGGGAGAGAGAGTGAGTGTGAGATGTGATTGGGTGTTGGTTTCTGTGTTATGTGTCTGTCATGTTTTATTGCCTGACGTCTAGGTGCGGAGGGGTAGTGGTATGGGTTATCAACGGTTCCATGGTGGGGGCTAAATCTGGGAAGTGGGTTGATGTGTTTTGTGCTACTGTACACGCTGGGCAGATATATTTGTGTTTGGGGAGTCGTTGAGTATGAGGTCTTGTTGTAATTAGGTTTTCCATGTCAGGTCTTTGCGTTAGTATTCGTTGTCCGTAGTTCGCGCGCAGTTTTGTCAGTCGTGTTTGGAGTGGTTCTACATTCACTATTTCGTATACGTCATTGCTGGGCGTCCTTGCCGGGAGTCTCGCGAGGTTACGGAGCAGTCGTCGTTCTGTGCTATATAGTCTGTCTGCTACCGTGTGCGGGATGCCTCCCAGCGGGGCGCTGGCGTATTCAAGGACAGGTCTGATAAAGGTTTTGTAAGTGTGTACGGCTGTTTCCATGCTGCAGCCACGGAGGCGTCCTTGTACTTGTCGTATCAGTCCTTGGCGTTTTCTGGTCTTGTCGAGAAGGTAGTTCAGGTGCGTCAGCCAGTTCATGTGTTTGTCTAGGAACACGCCAAGGTATCTGGCCGTGTTGACAAGTCTGAGTGGCGTGTTCCAGAGTGTTAATTGTATGTCGTTGTCGTTTTGTTGTCTCTTTTTGGTCAAGTTTCTGTGTCGAAAGAGTACAGTTTGTGTCTTTGCTGGGTTTGGTCTAATTCTCCATTTTTTCATCCAGTCTTCGAGTCGTTTTAGGTATTCGTCCGTCTTTCTTTGTATAGTTGATGTCCTGAGTGATGTGCACCAATAAGCTGTGTCGTCTGCGTAAAGGGCTATTGTTTCGTCTGGGGATTGGGTGGTCGGTATATCTGCTGTGTACAGCGCGTACAGTAGTGGGGACAGGATGCCGCCCTGTGGCACTCCTGCTTGTGGGGTGAAAGGTTGGGAGGAGGCGTTGTAGACATGTGTCTTGCACACTCGGTCGGTGAGGTATGCTTTTACGAGCCGGACCATTTTGATAGGAATCCCCATCTCGCACAGCTTGTATAGGAGTCCGTCATGCCATAGCTTGTCGAACGCCCTCTCAATATCCAGGAATATTGCGAGGGTGCACCGTCCATTATTAAAGCCCTGTGTGATTCCGTTCACGAGTTTGAACAGTGGATCATTCGTGGAGTGCTTACTGCGGAAGCCAGCTTGGATCAGGGGAAGGAGTTCTTTCTGTTCTACGTATGTCTTGAGTCTGTCTGTGATGATTCTCTCATAGGTTTTTCCCAGTACGTCTAAAAGAGAGATGGGTCTGTAGGATCGTGGGTCTGTTCTTAGTTTGTCTGGTTTAGGGATCATGATTGTCTTGCTTGTTTTCCAGGCAGTTGGGATGGTCTCTGTGCTAATGCAATAGTTGAAGATGAGAGAGAGGATAGGGATGAGGGTAAGGAGGGGTGCCTTTTGTAGGTGAATTCGTCGTAAGCGCGCGCGCCGCCCCCCTATATAGACTCTGGGGCCCCGCGGCCCGCCCTCCCCTCCCCCCACCACCGCGCACCGAGGGCATATAAGCGCAGCACCGGGGCGCGCGGGCCCGTTGTCAAGGCAGCACCGGACGCCGTCGCGCACGCATATCCTCCACGCCGCATCCGCATCCGCAGTAGCCATGGCCCGGACAAAGCAAACGGCCCGCAAGTCCACCGGCGGAAAGGCGCCGCGCAAACAGCTCGCCACCAAGGCGGCGAGGAAGAGCGCGCCCGCCACCGGCGGCGTCAAGAAGCCCCACCGCTACAGGCCGGGCACCGTCGCCCTGCGAGAAATCAGGCGCTACCAGAAGAGCACAGAGCTGCTCATCCGCAAGCTGCCATTCCAGCGCCTAGTGCGCGAGATCGCCCAGGACTTCAAGACCGACCTGCGCTTCCAGAGCTCCGCAGTCATGGCCCTGCAGGAGGCCAGCGAGGCCTACCTCGTCGGCCTCTTCGAAGACACCAACCTGTGCGCAATCCACGCCAAGCGAGTCACCATCATGCCCAAGGACATCCAGCTCGCGCGCCGCATCCGCGGCGAGCGCGCCTAAACCCGCACACCGCCAAACAAACAAAACGGCCCTTTTCAGGGCCACTAACGTCTCTCCGTCGCGAGCAAAACTTTGTCGGTCGCAACGACTAGTTCCCCACTCACTCTCCAGTCCAGTCGTCCCACCCCCGGCCCGGCCCGGCGCCGCCGTTTCCAAAAAAAAAAAAGCACCGCACCGGCCGAACCAAGTCGCAAGCGTCAATAGCGCCACCCACACAGGCCACGGCACAAAACGTGACGCCCGGAAAGCAAAGCAAAGCAAAAAAGACTATTCCAAAACCACCACCAAGACAAACAAACAAACGCGGCGCAAAATAAATAGGTAAAAACAATAAAAGTAAAATACACTTTATGTAACACCAACCGCGCGCCGCCGCCCACGCCCGCCAACGACCCCACAATCCAACCACCATCCACACATGAAACAAACTAACGCCAGCAAGCAAGACAGACAGACAGACAGACAACAAGGCAACCGACAGACCACGACACGACAATCAACACCTTCCCGACGTGCTTTGATGGCCCTGAGAAGGGCCGTTTTTGTTTTTGTCCGGGACCGCGCGACAGCCTCTGGTTGCGCGCCGGCCACCAGGCGACGGTGTCAACCGCCAACCCTTCCCTGCCCTTTTTACTTCTTCTTCTTGGGCGAAGCCTTCGCCTTAGACGGCGTCGCCGTCGCCTTCTTCGGGCGCGGCGCCTTCGGCTTCTTCGTCGGAACCTTGGCGGCCTTCTTCGCCTTCGACGGCGACTTGGCCTTGGCCGGCTTGGCCGCAGCCGCCTTCTTCGCACCCGCGGGAGCGGCCGACGCCGCAGACGCCTTCTTGGCGGCGCCCGCCTTCCGACCGGTCGCCGCCTTCACGCCGCCAGCCTTCTTTGCGCCGGCCGCACGGGCCCCCTTCTTCTCCTTGCTGGCCGGAGCGGCGCGCTTCTTCTTCGCACCACCGCCGCCACCACGAGCCTTGCCGCCCTCGGCCGCCCCGCCGCCGGCGCCGGCAAGCTTGAAAGAGCCCGACGCGCCCTTCCCCTTCGTCTGCACCAGCTCGCCAGCCACGACGGCCGACTTGAGGTACTTCTTGATAAAGGGCGCCAGCTTCTCCGCGTCCAGCTTGTAGTGCGCGGCAATGTACTTCTTGATCGCCTGCAGCGACGACCCGCCGCGCTCCTTCAGACTCTTGATGGCGGCCGTCACCATCTCAGAGGTGCGCGGGTGCGCAGGCTTGGCGCGCGGCTTCTTCGCAGACGACGCAGACTTGGCCTTCTTCGTAGTGCCGGTGGCGGCGGGTGCCGCGGCAGTCTCGTTCGTAGCCGCCTGGTCTGCCATCTTTTGCTTGTTCTCTTTTCTTTTTTCCCCTTGGTTTCGCTTCCTTCTCTCCTTCGACGACGCACAACAGCGAGGGGCGCGCAGCAGAGAATAGCCGCGCACGCGCCTGGCCCAGCCAGTGTCGCGGGCGGGCGCGGACGGCCGAGAGAGCGGCCGCCACTCGGCGCGCCGCCGCGCCGCCGCGCCGCGCCTCCCGCGCTTGCTACCGCCCAACGTCCGACAGCCTGCGCGGAGCAGCCCCCAACCTGCGCCGCAACCACCCGCGCCATTCAAACCACCGAGGATGGGGCTACACACACCGACACCACGGTCGCCAACCAGTCGCAGCGGCGGCGCCGCAAACCACGGCCAAACTGCAGCCACCGCGCGCCACAGCCTGGGTCGGCCCGCCGAGAATCGCCGCCCCCGCCCAAATGCCGCCCCCACAGCCCCAGCCGACGACCCGCCACAATGGCCAAACCTTCGTCAAAACTCCCACACCGTCGCCGCGGCAGCCCGGCCACCGCGGCCGGCGCCACAGCCACACGAGCCGAGTCGTGCGGCGATGACGGCCGTGCACAAACGCACCTCCGCCGCCCCATCGCCTTCCGCCGTTTTCCCGATCGACCCGCAGCCGTCGGGCCACGGCCGCGGGCCGTCCTCCTCCTCTCGCCTCGCCCGCCAACACCCACAGCCCTTCCAACACATTTTTCTTTTCTTTTTTCTTTTTTTTTTTTTTACTTTTTTACGATCGCCGCCTGCGCAACATGGCACCGGCCGACGGAGCGCCAACCCCCCCGCCACAGGCGAAAACAAAACAACGATAAACAAACAAACAAAATAAATTACCAGCCAGCCCCAACTACAGACACACCGAATCTGCCCTCACAGCCGACCTTACACGCCTCAACGTCAAAACAAAGGTGGTTTCTTTCTTTCAACGGTTACCTTACCTTAGGTTACGTCAGGTTAGGCTAAGAAGGCGTCAGGGTTAGGTTAAGCGTTGACGTGACGTCACGTCTTAACGTAGGCGTTAAGCTAAGGTTGCGGTCACGTACGTTAGGTTAAGGCGACTTGGGGGTTGGCCTAAGAGCTTAGGTTAGGTTACGTTACTTTAGGTGGCTGCGTTAAGGGGGGCTTAAAGAAGTTTAGGAGGTTAAGGCGTCGAGGCGGCCGCACCCCCTTAGCTGCTGCGGCTCGGCCACGCCACGCCACGCTTTGGGGTTTCATAAGGTCGCGCGGCGGGTCGTCGGCACGCCGCAAAGGACAAAACTGCAAGACGACGTCGAAAAACAAACAACAGGTAAAAAATAAATAAGTAAAAATAAACGACGCCGACAGGCGGGGATCAGCAGAACAAGCAGATTCCGGAGAGCGAACGAGACACGCACGCACACACACAAACCCCCCCGAGCCGAGAGAGCACAGAGCACCACCACGTCTCGGCCTCCGCTCACCCGACTCGGCTGGGCTGGGCTGGGCTGGGCTGGGCTGGCGGCCGGGCCGGATGCACGTACACGTACGGCTACAGCCACTACCCGTACACAGCCGCTCTTCACGCAACACCAGCCAAATGGCGCGCCCGCGGCTCGTCGCGGTCGCCGTCGCGGTCGCAACGCCACGCCGGCACACTTTCGGCACCACCGTTTTCGCGCGCACCGCAAACAAAACGCAGCCGACACACACAGAGAGAAAAAAAAAAAACACAGAGCGCGAGACGGGCGGCGGCGCACCTTTCGCCAGCCGGCAGGCAATCGACTCGCCCAGTACGACAAACGCGCACGCCACCCCACCCACCAACCAACCAACCAGTCGTCGTCGTCGTCGTCGTCGTCGTCGTCCCGAAATCAAACAAACTCTCAAAAGCACAGCCCCTGCTGCCAACGGACGCAGGCGCCACGCAGCTCCCTTCCCGCCACACTCGATTCGCAGCGCAACTCACCCGGCACACCGTCAAACGACGGGCTGGGCTCGCCGCATCGCCGCAACCTACACACCTTCCCCGCCACGACGCACAGCCCCACCAGACGCCCGTGCCGCAACGACACTACTGCACTACCACTACCGCACTACTCCTCTCGCCCTTGCCATACACGACACAACACGCCAAAAAGTGAAAATCCAAATACAAACAAAAACACCGCCCCCACGACCCAAACACATGCACGGCGCGCCAACACACGCGAGGCAAGGCACGCAGCAAACGGCGTCCCCTCCGCGTCGCGCCATCAACCTACACACACAAGGCAACCAACAACAGCCAGCCAGCCAGCCAGCCAGCCAGCCCCACTCTCACGCCGCAAAAACAGAAAACACACCGAAACCGCCAAACGCCGCACATTCGCGCTTCGCACTTACCACACACCTCTCGGCATCCGTTTCGCACACAACGACGCGACGCACAATACATCATCACGGGCTACGCACGCACACCGCGACCCACTTTCTTACGACGCCCTCGGCAGAGCACACGTGCCCACGCCCACACACAGTCGACACAACGACGCAGCGCGCAGCAGACGCGGCCGCAACACGTACCTCCCCGACGACGCGCCAACACCGCCAGCCACTGCTCACTCGCCCAAGCAACCCGTGCACACAACTGCCACACGCGTCCACCACGCCGCCGCCAACCACCCGCCCGCCAGGGGGCGCTCACGTCCGCGACAACAGCGCGGCACCGCCGGGCCGGGCCGGGCCGGGCCGGGCCGAACCGAGCCGAGCCGAGCCGCCGCCTCCTCTCCACTCGGCACGCCACGTCCTGCTTGCAAAACACATGGCTCGTCCCTCTGTACACACAACGCGCCTGCCTGCGGTCGCCGCCGGCATCTATCTACCTGCGCATCGGAGCCAGGCCGGCAAGCCCACACTTAAATAATGCACTTCACCAGCCAAACAAACCCACTCTTCCTTTCTTTGCACAGCGCATGCAACAGCAGCCCCAGGAGCCGGGCCCGCCGCCAGCGTCTCCTCCTCCTCTGGGCACAGCCAGCCAGCCGTTCCCACCGCCCCGCCCCTGCTCTGCAGAACAAGAAAAAACGAGAAAACCCAAAGCGTAAGCCAGGCAAGACCAGCCTCTCCGAGGCCACACACACGCAAAAAAACAAAAAAACAAAAACACTACAACAGAATAAAATGAAAAAGAAAAAGCAAGCTGTCGCCTCGCCCCCGCCCGTCCCCCCACCCCACCACATTCGCCCACTCCGCTTGTTTTCCTTTCTACAATTTCCCTCTTTTCCACCCAATATCCCGCCGCGGTTTACGGGCACCGGCCGATTTTGCGCCCTCCGCAGCCCGCAGCCCGCAGCCCGCAGCCCGCTTTTCCCCCCCTCCCTGCCCACACCACACCACACCACACCACACCGACGGTGCTGACGTCGACACGCACCCAAGACAGGGGCCACGACCGTCTTTTTTCCTGGGCCCATCCCCGCACCGCACCTCCTTCCAATCAACGCTGTGGCGCCTGTGTCCGCGCGAGACGCGTGCGCGCCGCCTCTCTCAACATCCGTCCGCCGTCCGCCGGCCGGCCCGTTTTTCGGCCCCCAGGCCATCCGTCAACCACCACTGCCACTGCCACTGCCCCTGCCCCTGCCCGCCCCGCACCACACCACACACCGCTGCTTGCCCCGGCCGTTGCCACCAAAGGCGCCAACCGCAGCCCGCGCGCGCCAGAAACTACAGGGACCCAGCCGACCGACGAAAATCAGAGCAATTGGCCGGGAGGATCAAAAAGAGAGCTCCGAAAACCACCGTAGCGAGGCGTGGGAGGAAACGTTACGAGAAGCAGAAAGGGACCAGGAAAAATTCTGGAAATTTCTTAAAACTCGTAAACTAAACACGAAACATCTACATCTACATGGGGAAGGAACGACCCCACAGACCGAGCTGAAGCACTGGCGGATTCACTAGAAAAGGCAATTCCAAGCACCAGAAGCGGTAGATGACGAAACTGGTGACCACCAGGAAATGGTACTCAGAAGGGTAAAACCGCATCCTAAGTGCCCCGATCAGAACATCTTTCACAATCCAATAAACGCAGAAACCCCCGTATCTTATCACATCACAAACATACACACATCCTAAGAAGGCATCAGGCCCAGATTCCATCAAACCGCAACTACTACATCACCTACCTCCAGCAACTATCAATTATCTATCTAACATCAATATATAATGCTTGCTTCAGACTAAACTACTTGGAAACAGGCCCGAGTCATCACATTACCAAAGCCAAACAAGGACTTATTATTTCCGCAAAACTATAGGCCAACTTCCTTGGAAAGGTCCTCGGAAAGCTCATTCAAACTGAACTGAAGAAATTCAATTCTTAAAGGATAACAACATAATCATCGCACAACAATTCCGATCCCGCGAAGAACACAGCACCACCCACCAGGTGACCAGACTAGTCGAGCACATATGTCAGGCCAGAAACATTAGACACAGTACTGGAGCAGTCCTGCTTGACATTGGAAAAGCATTCGGATAACGCCTTATCTACAAGCTCCACCAGTACAACTGCCCCATCCACATTATTGCTTCTTTTCTCCGCAACAGAGCATTCTATGTCCATGTACCAGGAGCGGCAAGTAACACTAGATCCATAGAGGCTGGAGTCCCGCAAGGCTCAGTGCTGGGGCCCATTCTCTACTCAATATACACAAACAAACAGCTGGGAGGACACTTGTCACTATTTGCAGACGACACTGCAGTCTACCGCAGCAGTTCTAACCTGCAATATAGAGTCACAAAAATAGAGCAACACCTACAATCCATCCAGAAATGGGCTAACCAATGGAAACAAAAGAAAAAAACAATAAACGCGGAGAAAACCCAAGCAATACAATACGATTCACATTCAAAAAGAATACCTCCTAACCTGCATATACGCCTCAGAAATAACAATCTTCCATGGTCAGGCACAATAAAGTATCTAGGCATCAAGCTGGACAAGAGGTTGACATTTAGAGACCATGTTACACACGTTTGTAACAAGGCTGCAGCAGCAATATTCAGACTGTACCCAATCATCAAAGGAAACAGAATAAATATGCGCGCCAAAAAGAAAATCTTCAAAACCGTCATAGGAACCAGCCATCACTTACGGCTCTGAAAATCTGGTCAATGGCCGCAGACACCAACATAACAAGAGTAAAAAAAAAGGGTGCACAACAAATACTTCAGAATTGCTGCTGATGCCGGCCGGTACCAGACAAACCGAGACATATACACAAACCATAACATACTCAAAATCCCGGAAATCATCCAAAGAAAAATCCATAAAGTTTTTTTTTTTTTTTTTTTTTTTCCACCAAACCACGGATTCGAACCACCCACTCATCAGAAATCTGGGACAAAATCCACCCGACCCAAGAACGACATTTCCCATCACGACAAAACACCACAAACTACAACATACCATGATAAACAAAAATAAAATACAAACACCATAACACTCACTCAAACAACAAACATCTACACACACCCAAGAGACCCTATCATCCCATCATTTTGTTACCCAACATAATCAGACAGAAGGCAGGGATCAAGGACAGATCCGGTCCTTCGAGTACAGGGGGTAAAAAAAATACCCATCAGACCAGCTCGCTCTCTCTCTCTCTCTCTCTCCGTGCCGACGCTGCTCCGCACACGCGTTCGCGCTCGCGTTCGGCCGACACCACACGACAGGTCTTTGGGGCCCCGCCACTGCGCACACGCACGCCTCCTCCTCTTCCTTAGTTCTTTTTCGCTTTTCTTTTCTCCCCCGCCCCCCGCTCTCACCGCCACATCATCCCGCAACCCTTGGGGGATGTTTCCCAACATCAACGCGCCCCAATTCCACTCTCTGCCCGTGCCGCACTCTCCACTTTGCTTCTCCCCGTCCCCTACACACACGACTACCGAAACCCCGGTTGACACACCTTCTCGTAGGACAGGGGTGCGTGCGTGCGTGCGTGCGTGCGTGCGTGCGTTGTCTTGACGGTGACAGCAACAGCAACGGATCCGTCCATCCCATTCCCCCCCCACTCGGTAAAGAACCATGTTCAACCCACACTACACAACAAGGGGGGCACACACGAACGCGAAAGAAAGGGCAGGGCAGGGCAGGGCAGGGCAACTATCTCTTCCTCAGAACCCACATATCACATCAACGAACGGCAGGCCAATTGCGGACTCAGCCGTGTCAGGCAAATCCAACCCAACCAACACCTCCCACGGAAACCCTGACACTGATCCAGCAGTACGTCCACATAAATCGCCACACCAAATACGGGTGACGAGTGAGCAACAAATGGAACAATACACAACAAGGCTGACCTAATAAAAACTGCACGTCACGTCATACCTTCCAGACAGACGCAGTTCCGACGGGACGGCGGAACCGTATACGTACCTTTCAGCCACAACAACCGACCGACTGGACACGCCCGCGTCTCCAGCCAGCCAACCACCAGGGCCACACAGCCCGCAAGTTTCAGCGTCAACACTTCTTAACGTACGTTGCAAACTTTTCAAAACATTGCCACACACACACCACGAAAAGCGTCAACCTCTCTCACACTGGATACACTCAACACTTTTTGTCGGCGGAGCTTGAGGCCAACGGTTGACACACCCCCACCGGCCACACAGGTTTCCCTTTGAAAATTGCCGTGACGGAGGAGACGCGGCATTACGAGAGGGTTGTTTCCGAGAGCGCGAGCTGGACGGAGCTGCGGCGCCGCCGCCGAGGGGTAACGAACGCACGCGATGCCGCATGACAGCCCATCACCCAAAGTTTCACCCACAACTGCACACGTCGCACCCCCTTTTCGCGCCATACTAGTGTCGATCGTCAATTACAGCTCACGGTGTTCGCATTTGCCACTTGACGGGGGGGGGAAAAGAAAACAAAACAAACATCTGACACGCCATGTGTTTCTCTCTCTCTCTGTTATATCTAGGTCATTGGGCAGCCACTGTAAAAAAAAAAAAAAAAAAAAAAAATATTTTTACGACATGGTTGGGTAAGTGATTTAAAGACAACAATTGTGGGTCACACACCATAGACCATTTCGATAGTGTTCTTGTTCTTCTCTTTTTCCTTTTTTTATCGCTCAATTGAAATAAAACCTGGGGATGATGCAATGCTGCGATATGGCACAACCGTCGTACATTGTACACAACTCGGGAACAAAAAGAAACCAATTCAGGGAACGTTCGTTCCTTCACAACGTTTCTTTCAACGCACTTGGTCTTTACCATCCTGTATATTCAACACACATTTCCTTTCATCAAACTAGGGCATTTCCATAACAGTTTGTTTCCGTTTCTGTGAGCACAATACTGCTTCTTCGACGTCATTTCACCATCTTAACTAGAGACAGACAACAAAATAGGAAAACAGGCCTTGAGAACCCCGTCCACCAAATTTCAGTTAGCACGGCATCCAAGATTCTTTTCCGGGGAGTGCAGTGCAGCTGACGCTGCTCAGACCATATACCGTCGCCAGTCTCACTCAACTCTTGCGCATTCCACCATTCTACGCTACGTGACAATGCAAAAATGAATGAATCAAACCCGCCCAGAGAGCGTCTTGTGCGAGGGGACACACGATATAGAGAACAACAAAACACACAGGGGACACCACCACAGTTGGAGACAACGTTTCCACCACGGCAGCCGCGCCGTTACGCGCTTTTTTTTTTTTTTTTTTTTTTTTTCCTCCCCCCCACTGCACACCTCCGACACAACGGGAACGTTCACCGTCCCGTTGCCCTACACTGGCGTTTCTTTTCAACCCCCCACCCTATTCCTCGCTCCCCGGACATTCGACCGATCACAAAGTGCAACCTCTCGTTACCGTCGGGTGCCCCTCTTCATCCCCGGGGCGCCAACAACAAAACAAAAACACCACCGACGCCGTCGTCTCGCGTCACCTCACTCAACTGAGCGGAAAATACACGTACATCCAGAATGACGACACCGCCTCCACAAACAAAAACCAGACGTCAGACGTCAGGTCGAAAGAGGGCACCGTACGTCGTGGCGCGTGGTCTCCTAACTCACCTCGCGCGTACAAATACAATACAATGCAATGCGTGTCACCTCACGTTCACACACACCTCCACGCTCCACTTTTACGTCGCCCAACCAACCAACTAACTTAACGCACCCGCTCGGCGTAGAAGCAGCTGTAGGCGGCAACGTGTTTCTCACCCTCGCCACCAACGGTGTGACATCCGACAGTCGCGGTTTGCTTTCCGTTCCACACCTCCGGCCATACCATACAAAGGGGACAAAAAAAAAAAAAAAATATATCAAACAAGCCAACTCCAGCGATCCACCCCCCTAACACCAACACGTCTCGAAACACCCACGCCCACGACCCGGCTGTGGCTAAAGTGCGTATCCCAACGTCACACCAAAACCAAAGGCGCCGGCGCCGCACCACACCACAAGCTACAGCTACAGCTGTGCCGCCCGTCCACCCGCTCACAACAACAACAACAACAACAATTCCGCCCTTCCCGCAAAGGCATTTTGGTGGCCCTGAAAAGGGCCGTTTTTTTTTTCTTTTCTTCGCCGCGCCGCGGACGAGCCTCCCATTTCCAAGAGCCACCTCCTTACTTGGAGCTCGTGTACTTGGTCACCGCCTTCGTGCCCTCGCTCACCGCGTGCTTGGCCAGCTCGCCAGGCAACAAGAGCCGCACAGCGGTCTGGATCTCGCGGGACGTGATGGTCGAGCGCTTGTTGTAGTGCGCCAGGCGAGAAGCCTCGGCCGCAATGCGCTCGAAAATGTCGTTCACGAAGCTGTTCATGATGCTCATCGCCTTCGAAGAGATGCCCGTGTCAGGGTGCACCTGCTTCAGCACCTTGTAGATGTAGATGGCATAGCTCTCCTTCCTCTTGCGCTTCTTCTTCTTGTCGCCCTTCGAAATGTTCTTCTGCGCCTTGCCAGCCTTCTTGGCGGCTTTCCCGCTAGTCTTGGGCGGCATCACGAACAAACAGGCAGGCAGGCACGCGCAGTCAGTCAGTCAAGCGCTCCGCTCCAGTCAGCGTCTCCCCACACAGTGGCACCCGCCGCACGCCGACGCCGCACCTTTACCAGCTCGCCCTGCTGCGGCCGCCGACCAATGGGGCGCGCGCGCAACCGGCCGCCGCACCCGAGCCCATAAAGGACCCCCACCCCGCCGGCGCCGGCACGCACTCGTTGCTTGACGCACGTTGCATTATCTGTCTATCACGCACACGTTGCATTATCTATCAACAAGCTCTGCTTGTTAGTTCGAAAAGCAAAATTGTCATGTCTATGAATGAATAGGGCGCACAGCAGAAGATAGGCGAGATATTCCAGGCAGCTGGAATATAGGGCTGTTAGTCAGGGAACTTGTGAGCCAGGGCCCCGTTCATGTCGGTCAAGCCCGCGTTCACAGAGGCAAAGAACCAGAATTAGGGCCAGCCAGAGCAGCCGCGAACAGGTAAACAGCACATAACATCACAGCCGCAGCCGCGCGTGGTAAGACACGCGGCCGTGTCTGCCTTTGTTCCCGCCCACCCTACTCCGAGCGGTGACGTCACAAGACCCGACACAAAGCCGCGACGCACGCATCGCGCGCTATCATGAGCTCCGCAGGGCGGAGAAGCAAGGCCAATACCAGAGCCGAAAACTCAAAAACTAACTCGGCACCAACGGACGAACCGCCAACCAAAACACCAATGGCTTCACTCAAACTGTCGAGATCACCTGGCGGGAACAATTACATCCTGGAATCCCAGATGACGACCACTACACCAGCGGGTAAGTCATCAATCCCGATTCGCTCACCGGCGAAAAACGAGAACAACGACGCCAAGAAGAGCTTACAAACAATAGTTATCCGGAACCTAGATCCCAAAGAGACACAGAAGTCCCTTCATTCCGCCTTGAAAATTTTCAACGTCGAACCATACCTAATCGACGCTACACTCCGGAAGGACAGGTCGGCGGTACTCAAAAGTACACACGAGGACATCCGAACAAGGATACAGAAGTTCCTCACACAACATCGACCCGAAGGACGTATCGACGACAAAGATCAACGCGTGAACACCGAAACAACACCAAAGCGACTAGGACCCACGATGTGCGTAGTAATCAAGGACATTGACTTCGACATCACCACCCAAGAAGTCGAAGAGGAGCTTCGCAACCAGAATTACACATTCCTCAGGGCAGTCAGAGTACGATCACGAAAGACGCAAAGGGAGGCCCCCATGATTCGCGTCATAACCAGAGACCAAGTCACGGTAGACAGACTGCTCTCAGAGCATTTCAAGCTCTACCTACGTTCGTACCACGTAGAGCCACCACACATGCCGCCACCTCAGCCCATCCAATGCGCGAAATGTCACAGCTTCGACCACATGAGGGACCAATGCAATCAGGGCCCCAAATGCGGAAGATGCGCCGGACCACACGCAACACACGCCTGCACGGATGAAAACACCTCGCGTAAATGCGCAAACTGCGATGGAGAACACCACGCAATGGACATCCGATGCCCCAAAAGACCATCCGAAGCGAAATCCCCGGAGGAAACGGCTCCAATCAGGTGCATAGACCCCCCTGCAGTCGCCAGCCCGGACAAACCGGCAGACGAAAAATTCGTGAAGGTCGAGGATTTTCTAAGAGTAATGACAACGGCACTCATTAACATCCTACCGGAAAGAAAGACGAAAATTACAGACACCATCAATGAAGTGTCAAAGAAATTCTTCTCCATCAAAATTAACCCTGTGCCCATCAACAACAACATCCACCTCCATCTACAAACTATCAAAAAACAGCCACCATCCGCTACCCAGGACGAACCACCGACACTCTCCCCAGCATTCCGTAGGCCACAGGAACAACAGCAAAACGAAAACCACGCCAAAAAGGACAAAGCCAACAACAAAACAAAACCGTCCGACTCCTAGGAACCAAAAGGCCTAACACACATCCTGACCTCCAGATGGCGGGTGAAACAGCCAAGACAGCCACGATTGGTTTCGTAAATGCCAACGGATTCCGCCCCAAACAGCCCCTACTAGAACACCTTGTACAAAAAGAGCAAATAGACATCTTTGGCGTCCTAGAAACGAAAGCCAGCAGCCTTCCACTAAAAATAAAAGATTATATTTGCTATAGGAAAGACGTCCCAAACGTAACCAGACCAACAGGAGGCGTAGCAGTTTTCCATAATAAAAACATCCCAGCCATTAAAATCGACATCCCAAACGACTACGAGAACATACAAGCCATAGCCCTCAAAATCAAAACCCCAAAACTCCACTTCTACGTAGTCACAATCTACACGCCACCAAGAGAACCGATCCCGACAGACTTCTTCAACTATCTGTGCAACCTAGGACAATGCCTAATCATGGGCGACCTCAATGCACGAGCGGAATCCTTCGGCGACACGACCACGAACCGAAACGGACAAGAACTACAAACATACCTGGAGGATGAAGACACCAAACTAACAAGACTCACCAATGCAGCACCAACCTTCATCAACCACAGAGGCTCCTCATCACCTGATCATGTCCTATGCACCGACTCACTTATCGGCCAAATAAATCTCCCCTGGGTTGGAGACAGCGTGGGGAGCGACCACCTTCCCCTTATATTTCAAACAACGCTCCTCTCTACCCCACCAGCACAAAACCAGCGACAAATAATAATTGACACCAGCAAACTAAGGATAAAAGAGTACAAAAATCAATTGAAAACATCATTACCCACACCAGAATACATCACGAACATCCAACATTTAAACGCATACAACGACACCTTAACTCACGCTATAAGCAAAGCAGTCAAAGATAACGCCCCCACGAAGATCATCAAGCCACACACCGAAAGAATCCCTCAAAGAATTCTAAACACCATTAAAGACAAAAGGCAGATGTACAAACTATTCAAGAGAACAGGCTGTACACATTACAAACAAGAATGGAATCAACTGAACACCCTAGTAAAACGCCAGCTCCAGGAATATAGATCAGAAAGGTGGACACTAGCCTGCCGACACCTCAACCACACACAAGGCACTAAATTCTGGCAAACCTTTAAACGGATTGGCGGCCTTACACACACGGCCGAGCCCCCTCTACTCTACAAAGATACCATCACAACAAATGACAAGGAAAAGGCAGATATCTTCAGATCAGTCCTAGAAGAGACATACCAGCACCCAACAAACGCACTCTTCGACGCCGACCAAGAGGAACAAGTAAACAAAAACATAGCCGCATCACTCATGACACCAAACGCCCCAACAGAAGAAGAGGCTAAACTCACGAATATCATCACGCCAGAAGAAATAGAAGAATCATTACAAAAAGGTCCCAACAATGCACCAGGACTAGACAGCATAACACGACGGCAACTGCGACTAGCACCACGAAAACAACTAATCGACTGCCTCAGCACCCTGTACAACGCCGCTCTCAGATTCCAAGCCGTGCCAGACAGATGGAAAGAGGCAAAAATCATAATGATCCTAAAGCCGGGGAAAGCCCCAAACGATCCAAAATCCTACCGACCAATAACGCTACTCTCCGTAATCGGAAAAACCTTCGAATCGGTCTTAAATAAAAGAATACTAACCTTCGCCGAAACGAAGCAATTAATACCCAAAACACAGGCTGGCTTCCGCAAACACCATGCCACGATCGACCCCATTCTAAGGGTCTGCAGTGGACTAACAGAAGGAGTAAACTTGACCAACCACGCTGCAGGCCTATTCCTCGATATAGAAGGGGCGTTTGACAGAGTGTGGCACAATGGACTGTATTATAAACTACACGAGCTAGGAATACCGACCCAACTGACCACACTTCTGTCAAACATACTCGATAAAAGACCATCCAGAGTCTATGTTAACGGAAGCCGCTCAGAACCTTTCCACCCAGAGGCAGGCGTACCGCAAGGAGCGATCCTCTCGCCCCTCCTCTATAGCCTATACACTTCCGACATCCCGCACCCCACAGGCTGGAACGAAGGGCTAGCCCTATACGCCGACGACACGGCCTACTGGTGTCACGCGCACGATATCAATGAGATAAACAGGAAGACCAACACCTATATAAACAAGCTGGAGCTGTGGCTGCGAAAATGGAGAATCAAACCAAATGCGCAGAAAACCCAGCTGATTATCTGCAATCATAAACATTTCTCTCAAACAACAAATCGAGCAATACCACAAACAAACATACGACTATGGGGAGAAACAATAAAACCAAAAAATACAGCCACCTACCTAGGTACAATCATAGACAAAACCCTGACATGGACACCGCACATACAAAAGACAATAAACAAAGCGAACAACAGATGCAACCTAATTAAACTAATAAGAGGCAGAGCAAACGGGGCAAGCAATGAGACCCTGCTTCACACGTACAAAGCATTCGTAAGACCAGTACTAGAATACGCTGCCCCAGTCTGGTTAGCTAGCAAAAATAACACCCAGAGGCTAATAGCGCTAGAGAGGAAAATCTTAAGAATAGCAGGACGGCTTAACAGACGAACAAGAAACGACACTGTATACCAAACCACCAAAATTACCCCCATAAAACGCAGATGGATCACGCTGACAGCAAAAATTGGCAAAAACAGGACAACGAACAAAACTCTAACAACAGACCTCTTAAACTACGAGCCCACAGAATTTAATTACCCACAGCAGAAACACCCATTTCCACCGAAAATAATCAAGGAGTGCATGGCAATAGAAGACGGATTCATCCAAAACACCGCAACTGAAATATTAAAGCATTTGACAGAAGACTAAAGACACAATTAATCAACAAAGCAGAAACACATCGAACAACATCAACACAATGACCCTTGCGGAGGTTTTCGAGAGGTTTCCCTCCTGCACTTGGGCGAATGCCAGGGTCTTAACATCCTCTCACTACCAAAGAAAATATAAGATCAAACAGGAAAAATCCCAACTGAAATAATAAACTGTGCCCCAACAGCAGTACATAAGATAAGCTAAGGCACCAAAGAACATTAGGTTCTCCATGTGCCCGCCTCCTCCCATCAGGAGCAGGAATGAAAAAAAAAAAAAAAAAAAAAAAAAAAAAAAAAAAAAAAAAAAAAAAAAAAAGCACTCCGCTGCTCGACTCGCTGCGGCTCGCACCGTTTGGGGCGTTGTGCTTTTCTTTCTCGCTTCTTTCCAAACTAGCCCATCGCCATGTCCGGACGCGGAAAGGGAGGCAAAGTCAAGGGCAAGTCAAAGTCCCGCTCAAGCAGGGCTGGGCTCCAGTTCCCGGTCGGCAGAATCCACCGCCTCCTGCGCAAGGGAAACTACGCCGAGCGCGTCGGCGCCGGGGCGCCCGTCTACCTCGCCGCCGTCATGGAGTACCTCGCGGCTGAGGTGCTCGAGCTGGCCGGAAACGCGGCCCGCGACAACAAGAAGACGCGCATCATCCCGCGCCACCTGCAGCTCGCCATACGCAACGACGAGGAGCTCAACAAGCTCTTGTCGGGCGTCACCATCGCACAGGGAGGTGTCCTGCCCAACATCCAGGCCGTCCTGCTGCCAAAGAAGACCGAGAAGAAGGCCTAAAAGAGAGACAGCGCAATCGGCAACCGCCGCGTGCTCCCTTGGCACGCAGCGCGCCATTTGCCGCCTCGGCTCAAAAAACAAAACACAATCGGCCCTTTTCAGGGCCACCACACAAACCTACGTCCAAAGCAGAATTCCAGTCGTTCGTCGCACCACTTTTCTCTCTCTCTCTCTCTCTCTCTTTCTGTGTACGGTTTTTTTTTTTTTCCTTCTTACACACACAGGCGCCGCCATCTTGTACACACGTACTTGGCCACCTCCTCCACTCCACTCCACGCACGCACAGTCTCGCGACCATTAACCAGCACACGTGGCGCACAACAACACACCTCAAAAATAACCCCTCGGCACTCAGCCGCGCCGCAACACACAGCCCATCCACCGACAAGAAGCATACAAGCAAAGAGGGAGGGGAAGGAAGGAAGGAGCTCACACAACGCAAGGGCACGCTTCCTTCCCTCCCAACCGCACCGCACACCACGTCAAAAAAAACTCCAAACAAAACTAAAAGGCCAAGTAGACTAAAAAGGAAAAGAAAAACCAGCAACACAGACTCTTTCGCACTTTTCAACTTCCGAACACTGTGGTGGCCCTGAAAAGGGCCGTTTTTCAATCTCTCTTTCCTTCCTTCGGTCTCACACCGCCTAACCGCCGAAACCGTACAGGGTGCGCCCCTGCCTCTTCAGGGCGTACACCACGTCCATGGCCGTCACAGTCTTGCGCTTGGCGTGCTCAGTGTACGTCACCGCGTCGCGGATCACGTTCTCCAGGAACACCTTCAGCACTCCGCGCGTCTCCTCGTAGATCAGACCAGAGATGCGCTTCACGCCGCCCCTGCGCGCCAGGCGGCGGATCGCGGGCTTCGTGATGCCCTGGATGTTGTCGCACAACACCTTGCGGTGCCGCTTGGCGCCACCCTTGCCGAGCCCCTTTCCTCCCTTGCCGCGGCCTGTCATTCTTCTTCTTCAAGCGTCTCAACCACAATAATATAAAAAACAGAAAGCAAGGCAAGCTCCTCACCCGGCGCTAGCGAGTCGGCTACGGTTGTGGCGCCCAGCGCGCGCGCCGCCCCCCTATATAGACTCTGGGGCCCCGCGGCCCGCCCTCCCCTCCCCCCCCACCACCGCGCACCGAGGGCATATAAGCGCAGCACCGGGGCGCGCGGGCCCCCCATTCCGAGCTGCGATGTCGAACCAATCGAACGCATGTACAGGAGCTGAGGGTGTGGCGGATCGCCGCCAGGCGGAGCTTGCTTCGTCGGCGGCCCCATCCGGCCCCCCACTGAAGACAACCCGGCGCATTCACCCGGCTCACGAATTGGACGATTCTCCGGTTCTTCCAGCTGCAGAAGGAAGTGCTGCGTTTCCCGGCGGCGAACTGCCGCCGTCGCAGCCTACACTGGACGTCACAACTGGGCGATGCGGCATCGATTCAGGAATCGATGAAGCCGCCCTTAGGGAGTTAGATAGGGCAAATGGCGCGTCAGGGCCCCCTTCACGTGGGACCAGCCCGCGCGCGCCGAGGCAAAGGCAGTGTTCCACGAGTGTCCCCCGCCCCTCGCCCGCCCCACTCGATATGCCAGACATTTCCGATGCCGTCTGCGTCTCTGAGTCGGACAGTGACTCCGTCACTGGCTACATCGACGACAGCGACATCGCGGAGGGCCTAGAAGAGAGTCTTATCGCCCTCCGCGACGCCGCGGAAGAGGAGGGACTGCCCTGTGACCCCGCACTGCGGGCTCGGATTCTCTTCCCTAACGCCGCTGCCGCTGACGCCGACGGCGACGCCATGCAATGCGAGATGGAGTCGCGTAAGAGGAAACCAGCGGCCGCCTCTTCCGACTCCGAAGCTGCCCCCTCCGAGGCCGCTCGTGGGAAGAAGCAGAAGGCCGCCGCCGACGCTGAGGGCTTCGCCGTCCCCAGGAAGACGGCACCCCGCCGCCGCATTGTCAAGACGCCGGTCCTCCCGGTGCACAATCAATTTGCGGCGCTTTCCGACGGTGCGGCGGACTCCTCTCCACCCCCTCCACCCCCATCCACAACTCCCCACCCCAATCCTACCCGTCCCCCTCCCCTCACAATCGAATATGCGGAGTCCTACAAATCCCTGCACGACCTGCTCATTCACGTCACTGACTCCGATTTCCGAGTGAAGACGATTGGCGAAAACTTGTACCGCCTCTATCTCCAGACGCCTGTTGACCTCCAGAAGGTCTACCACGTCCTTGGGTCCCACAGCATCGGCTACAGCACCCCCCCTGAGAGGTCCAAACGGATTAGGGTCGTCGTCCGCGGGCTCCCCTTTAAATATACGGACGACGACCTCCGGGAAGCGCTGACAGCTCTCAATATTACTCCTGCTGTCATTTCCCGAGTAGTCTCCCCCCGCACTAAACTCCCCACCCCCCTTTTCTTCGTCTCAGCCGACGATACCCCGGCCAACCAAGTCCTTATGCACCTGACCTCCATTGACAATTGCACGGTCACCATGGAGAAGCCCCGTTCCAGGCGCCTCATTCTAATATGCTACCGGTGCCAGGGCCTGGCGCACTTTGCGAGTAATTGTACTCGTGCGGTGCGCTGTGTCAAGTGCGCCGGCGGCCACGCCTCCTCCACTTGCGTCAAACCCCGCGAGGTCCCCCCTACCTGTGCTCGCTGTAATGGGGCGCACACGGGCAACTACTTGGGTTGTCCGGCAGTCAAAGCCCACCGCGCCAATCTGCGTCGCTCCGTCGCCCCTCCAACGATGGAGCGTCGTGGACTTACTTATGCGACTGCCCTTGGTCGGTCGGAACCCTCTCCCGCCCATACCCCCCGCCCCCCCCCGTTTCCCACGATCATACCACCCTGCCCCGCCCCCACTCCTCTCTATCCCCATCCCCCCTCCTGACTCCCACACCCCCTGTCCCTACCCCCAACATTCCGTGTCCACCCCAATTCCCCCCCCACCCCCTCCCCTCCTTCCTCACGTCCATCCCGGTCCTTCCCCGCACCCTCCACCCTCCTCCCCTGTCCACCCGGTCTTTGGTGACCTCATTTCCAGTGTTGTGGAGGCATTGACCTCTGCACTCACTGGGGCACTAGACACCATCCTCACCTCCATTCCCCAGCAGATTGCTACTGCCCTTTCCCATTCCATCTCCCCCATCACCACCGCCCTCCCCACCACCCAACATGGCCATTAGACTCCATGGCCTTACCGTACTAATCTGGAATGCCAATGGCATCTACCGCCAGCAAGGTGAGTTTCGGCAGTTCCTCCTTGATGAGGGGGTAGACATCTGTCTTGTTGCCGAAACCCACCTTAAACCTGGGGTGAACGCCAGGGTACCAAACTTCTGCTGCTACCGGTCAGACCGGCCGACAGCACGAGGCGGCACGGCAGTATACGTACGTGCCTCCCTCCGCCACCACCCCGTCACCCTCCCTGCCCTTGCCACAATAGAGGCCACTGGTGTCGTGGTGCACACCGTGCGTGGCCCCATCACCTTTGTGGCGCTTTACAGGCCGCCCCACCGCGGCGTTCTCCATGGCCCTGACTTTGCTCAGGTCCTGTCACTTGGCCACTCCCTCTTCGTTGGGGGCGACTGTAATGCCAAGCATGCCGCCTGGCACAGTCGCCTAACCAACAACGATGGCCGTCGCCTCCTCCGTGTGGTGGAAGCCCACGCCGCCCATGTTGTTGCCCCCTTCGACCCCACCATCTTCCCGACAAATGGCCCTCCTGACGTCCTTGACATTGCATTGGTTAAAGGACTCCCCCTCCCTATCACTGCCACTACCCGTGCTGCCCTTGCCTCCGACCACGTCCCAGTAATTTGCACGGTCGACCTTGTCGGCTCCCTAGTGCCACCACGTGACACCTTGGACCTCCGTGGCATCGACTGGGCGTCTTATCGGAGACGGGTCGAGGCAGCACTCCCTACCATACCCGACGCCGCCAGGGTGGGGGCTGACCTCACCCTCGCACAGTTCACGGACGCCGCCATCACTGCTGCAGTTGCAGCAACGCCTCCACATCCCCCGCGCCCTCCGACCCATGTGCGCCCTCTCCCCCTAGCCCTCCGCGCACTCATCACCGAGAAAAACAGGGTCATCCGCGAATGGCAAAGAACACGAGACCCTGCCACTAAGCGCCGGATAAATCGCATGCAGCGGGAGATCCGTGCTGCCATTCGGACCCACCGCAGTCAGGACTGGGAGCGAAAAATCTCCGCCCTTGACCTGAGCGATGCATCCGCATGGCGCCTGGTCTCCCGCATCATCCACAAACGCCCGCAAATTCCCCCCCTCCTGGTCGGCGCTGAGGCTGTGTGCGATCCTGATGCTAAGGCCAATGCCTTGGCTGATGTGTTCGCACGCAGCTTCACCCCTGTCACCGACCCCGTCGACCCCGACCATATCCAAATGGTCACCGCACGAGTCCACCAGTTCCTCACCGCCCAGGATCCAGAAGACCATATCACGCCCGTCACGGATGAGGAGATTGCCCGGGAGCTTAAGTCCCTCCACTCCCGAAAAGCCGGTGGCCCAGACAGACTCACCAATCAGCTTCTCAAGCAGCTTCCCCCAGCCTCTGTTCCCGTCCTTACTTCTACTTTCAATTCCATCCTCTCCTCTACGCAGTTTCCTTCCGTGTGGAAACACGCGGAGGTGATTGCCATCCCCAAACCTGGGAAAGACCCTCGATCCCCTTCCAGCTATCGTCCCATCAGCCTCCTTCCCGCCCTCTTCAAGCTGTTTGAGAGGCTGTATCTCAAACGTGTCCTGATCCACGTCGCTCGGGAGCGGGTACTCCCCGACGTTCAGTTTGGCTTCCGGCGAGGACACTCCACCACCCACCAACTCCTCCGTCTTGTTGAGGAAGCACTGGAGGCCATTGAGCGTCGGGAGTACTTCGGGGCCGTCTTCCTCGATGTCTCCCGGGCGTTCGATTCTGTCTGGCACGAGGGGCTACTTTACAAGCTCTTCGGGCACGGCTTCTCCATCTCCCATGTGCGCCTCATCGCCACCTACTTAGAAGGTCGTACATTCCATGTCCAGATCCCGGGAGGTACCTCCACCAGGCGTCGTATCAGGGCGGGTGTTCCACAGGGGAGCGTGCTCGGCCCTGTTCTATACAGTCTGTTCACAGCCGACACACCCACCGTGCCTCGTGTGCATCTCGCCCTGTATGCGGATGATACCGCGGTTTTTGCTCGCTCCCGGAGCAAGGCGCTCCTCCGGCAGAAACTACAACAGGCCATCGACTCTGTTGTCGATTATGCCAAACGTTGGCGCCTGGCCTTCAACCCGGCAAAGACGCAGGCACTCATCATTTGTCGGCGGCGGTGGCCGGTCGCCTATCCCCCTGTCACTGTGCTCGGCACCCCCGCCCCCTGGGCCAGAACAGCTACGTACCTGGGGGTCACCCTGGATAGGGCCCTCACCTGGCGTCCCCACATAGAGGCCATCCGGCGGAAGGCCTTGGGGCGTATCGGCCAACTCTACCCTTTTATGAACCCTACCTCTACCCTTCCCATTCCTCTCGCCCTCCTCCTCTACACATCCCTCATCCGCCCCCTCCTGGAGTATGCCTCGGTTGTGTGGGGCAATGCCGCGCCTACGCATCTCCACCGCCTGCAGACAGTACAGAATCGTGCCCTTCGAATTGCCCTTCGCCTCCCTTACCGTTTCCCAACCCGTGAACTTCACCTCCTTGCCAATATCCCCCTCCTTCAAGACCGTGTCCGATCCTCCGCCATCTCCTTCTATGACCAATCCCGTCATTCCCCCAATCCACTCATTGTCTCTCTTGGCACCCGCCTCCATCGCCTGGCCACCACTCGCTGGCCCGACCTCCTTTCCCGCCCCCCCTGACACCTCCCATCCACCCCCCCGTCCTGTTACTTCTTCCTCTTCCTACCACTTCTCCTTTTTTGTCACCCCATCCTGAAATATCTGCCGCCACCGTCATCGCCGTCGCCAAGAAGATCTGGCCAGGACGAAGGCCTTTCGTTTTCTTCATCCTCTTCCTGTCATCTTTCACTATTCTTTCGTCTGTCACTCAACGTTTCTTTTCCGGCTAGTCAATGGAGCCGTTCGTTTTCCTCTATCTCTCACTATTCCTTTTACTGTTCTGTCACCTGTTACTGTTAATTACCGTGCAACGGCCAGTCAATTGGGCCTTTCGTTTTCCTGCTTCTCTAACTATCCCTCTCACTATTCTTTCATCTTATTAAAAAAAAAAAAAAAAAAAAAAAAAAAAAAAAAAAAACCAAAATGCACAACGTCAAGAAAATCATACCGCCAAGTCCACTTTTTCACCACCCGTCAAGAGGAAGGCGAAGCGCGCCAGCGCTAGTACTTCCTACACGAGTCAAGGGACCACCCTCTCCTGTGCAGCGTGGCGTGGCGTGGCGTGGCGCGCGGGCCCGTTGTCAAGGCAGCACCGGACGCCGTCGCGCACGCATATCCTCCACGCCGCATCCGCATCCGCATCCGCAGTAGCCATGGCCCGGACAAAGCAAACGGCCCGCAAGTCCACCGGCGGAAAGGCGCCGCGCAAACAGCTCGCCACCAAGGCGGCGAGGAAGAGCGCGCCCGCCACCGGCGGCGTCAAGAAGCCCCACCGCTACAGGCCGGGCACCGTCGCCCTGCGAGAAATCAGGCGCTACCAGAAGAGCACAGAGCTGCTCATCCGCAAGCTGCCATTCCAGCGCCTAGTGCGCGAGATCGCCCAGGACTTCAAGACCGACCTGCGCTTCCAGAGCTCCGCAGTCATGGCCCTGCAGGAGGCCAGCAAGGCCTACCTCGTCGGCCTCTTCGAAGACACCAACCTGTGCGCAATCCACGCCAAGCGAGTCACCATCATGCCCAAGGACATCCAGCTCGCGCGCCGCATCCGCGGCGAGCGCGCCTAAACCCGCACACCGCCAAACAAACAAAACGGCCCTTTTCAGGGCCACTAACGTCTCTCCGTCGCGAGCAAAACTTTGTCGGTCGCAACGACTAGTTCCCCACTCACTCTCCAGTCCAGTCGTCCCACCCCCGGCCCGGCCCGGCGCCGCCGTTTCCAAAAAAAAAAAAGCACCGCACCGGCCGAACCAAGTCGCAAGCGTCAATAGCGCCACCCACACAGGCCACGGCACAAAACGTGACGCCCGGAAAGCAAAGCAAAGCAAAAAAGACTATTCCAAAACCACCACCAAGACAAACAAACAAACGCGGCGCAAAATAAATAGGTAAAAACAATAAAAGTAAAATACACTTTATGTAACACCAACCGCGCGCCGCCGCCCACGCCCGCCAACGACCCCACAATCCAACCACCATCCACACATGAAACAAACAAACGCCAGCAAGCAAGACAGACAGACAGACAGACAACAAGGCAACCGACCGACCACGACACGACAATCAACACCTTCCCGACGTGCTTTGATGGCCCTGAGAAGGGCCGTTTTTGTTTTTGTCCGGGACCGCGCGACAGCCTCTGGTTGCGCGCCGGCCACCAGGCGACGGTGTCAACCGCCAACCCTTCCCTGCCCTTTTTACTTCTTCTTCTTGGGCGAAGCCTTCGCCTTAGACGGCGTCGCCGTCGCCTTCTTCGGGCGCGGCGCCTTCGGCTTCTTCGTCGGAACCTTGGCGGCCTTCTTCGCCTTCGACGGCGACTTGGCCTTGGCCGGCTTGGCCGCAGCCGCCTTCTTCGCACCCGCGGGAGCGGCCGACGCCGCAGACGCCTTCTTGGCGGCGCCCGCCTTCCGACCGGTCGCCGCCTTCACGCCGCCAGCCTTCTTTGCGCCGGCCGCACGGGCCCCCTTCTTCTCCTTGCTGGCCGGAGCGGCGCGCTTCTTCTTCGCACCACCGCCGCCACCACGAGCCTTGCCGCCCTCGGCCGCCCCGCCGCCGGCGCCGGCAAGCTTGAAAGAGCCCGACGCGCCCTTCCCCTTCGTCTGCACCAGCTCGCCAGCCACGACGGCCGACTTGAGGTACTTCTTGATAAAGGGCGCCAGCTTCTCCGCGTCCAGCTTGTAGTGCGCGGCAATGTACTTCTTGATCGCCTGCAGCGACGACCCGCCGCGCTCCTTCAGACTCTTGATGGCGGCCGTCACCATCTCAGAGGTGCGCGGGTGCGCAGGCTTGGCGCGCGGCTTCTTCGCAGACGACGCAGACTTGGCCTTCTTCGTAGTGCCGGTGGCGGCGGGTGCCGCGGCAGTCTCGTTCGTAGCCGCCTGGTCTGCCATCTTTTGCTTGTTCTCTTTTCTTTTTTCCCCTTGGTTTCGCTTCCTTCTCTCCTTCGACGACGCACAACAGCGAGGGGCGCGCAGCAGAGAATAGCCGCGCACGCGCCTGGCCCAGCCAGTGTCGCGGGCGGGCGCGGACGGCCGAGAGAGCGGCCGCCACTCGGCGCGCCGCCGCGCCGCCGCGCCGCGCCTCCCGCGCTTGCTACCGCCCAACGTCCGACAGCCTGCGCGGAGCAGCCCCCAACCTGCGCCGCAACCACCCGCGCCATTCAAACCACCGAGGATGGGGCTACACACACCGACACCACGGTCGCCAACCAGTCGCCGCGGCGGCGCCGCAAACCACGGCCAAACTGCAGCCACCGCGCGCCACAGCCTGGGTCGGCCCGCCGAGAATCGCCGCCCCCGCCCAAATGCCGCCCCCACAGCCCCAGCCGACGACCCGCCACAATGGCCAAACCTTCGTCAAAACTCCCACACCGTCGCCGCGGCAGCCCGGCCACCGCGGCCGGCGCCACAGCCACACGAGCCGAGTCGTGCGGCGATGACGGCCGTGCACAAACGCACCTCCGCCGCCCCATCGCCTTCCGCCGTTTTCCCGATCGGCCCGCAGCCGTCGGGCCACGGCCGCGGGCCGTCCTCCTCCTCTCGCCTCGCCCGCCAACACCCACAGCCCTTCCAACACATTTTTCTTTTCTTTTTTCTTTTTTTTTTTTTTTACTTTTTTACGATCGCCGCCTGCGCAACATGGCACCGGCCGACGGAGCGCCAACCCCCCCGCCACAGGCGAAAACAAAACAACGATAAACAAACAAACAAAATAAATTACCAGCCAGCCCCAACTACAGACACACCGAATCTGCCCTCACAGCCGACCTTACACGCCTCAACGTCAAAACAAAGGTGGTTTCTTTCTTTCAACGGTTACCTTACCTTAGGTTACGTCAGGTTAGGCTAAGAAGGCGTCAGGGTTAGGTTAAGCGTTGACGTGACGTCACGTCTTAACGTAGGCGTTAAGCTAAGGTTGCGGTCACGTACGTTAGGTTAAGGCGACTTGGGGGTTGGCCTAAGAGCTTAGGTTAGGTTACGTTACTTTAGGTGGCTGCGTTAAGGGGGGCTTAAAGAAGTTTAGGAGGTTAAGGCGTCGAGGCGGCCGCACCCCCTTAGCTGCTGCGGCTCGGCCACGCCACGCCACGCTTTGGGGTTTCATAAGGTCGCGCGGCGGGTCGTCGGCACGCCGCAAAGGACAAAACTGCAAGACGACGTCGAAAAACAAACAACAGGTAAAAAATAAATAAGTAAAAATAAACGACGCCGACAGGCGGGGATCAGCAGAACAAGCAGATTCCGGAGAGCGAACGAGACACGCACGCACACACACAAACCCCCCCGAGCCGAGAGAGCACAGAGCACCACCACGTGTCGGCCTCCGCTCACCCGACTCGGCTGGGCTGGGCTGGGCTGGGCTGGGCTGGCGGCCGGGCCGGATGCACGTACACGTACGGCTACAGCCACTACCCGTACACAGCCGCTCTTCTCGCAACACCAGCCAAATGGCGCGCCCGCGGCTCGTCGCGGTCGCCGTCGCGGTCGCAACGCCACGCCGGCACACTTTCGGCACCACCGTTTTCGCGCGCACCGCAAACAAAACGCAGCCGACACACACAGAGAGAAAAAAAAAACACAGAGCGCGAGACGGGCGGCGGCGCACCTTTCGCCAGCCGGCAGGCAATCGACTCGCCCAGTACGACAAACGCGCACGCCACCCCACCCACCAACCAACCAACCAGTCGTCGTCGTCGTCGTCGTCGTCGTCGTCGTCCCGAAATCAAACAAACTCTCAAAAGCACAGCCCCTGCTGCCAACGGACGCAGGCGCCACGCAGCTCCCTTCCCGCCACACTCGATTCGCAGCGCAACTCACCCGGCACACCGTCAAACGACGGGCTGGGCTCGCCGCATCGCCGCAACCTACACACCTTCCCCGCCACGACGCACAGCCCCACCAGACGCCCGTGCCGCAACGACACTACTGCACTACCACTACCGCACTACTCCTCTCGCCCTTGCCATACACGACACAACACGCCAAAAAGTGAAAATCCAAATACAAACAAAAACACCGCCCCCACGACCCAAACACATGCACGGCGCGCCAACACACGCGAGGCAAGGCACGCAGCAAACGGCGTCCCCTCCGCGTCGCGCCATCAACCTACACACACAAGGCAACCAACAACAGCCAGCCAGCCAGCCAGCCAGCCAGCCCCACTCTCACGCCGCAAAAACAGAAAACACACCGAAACCGCCAAACGCCGCACATTCGCGCTTCGCACTTACCACACACCTCTCGGCATCCGTTTCGCACACAACGACGCGACGCACAATACATCATCACGGGCTACGCACGCACACCGCGACCCACTTTCTTACGACGCCCTCGGCAGAGCACACGTGCCCACGCCCACACACAGTCGACACAACGACGCAGCGCGCAGCAGACGCGGCCGCAACACGTACCTCCCCGACGACGCGCCAACACCGCCAGCCACTGCTCACTCGCCCAAGCAACCCGTGCACACAACTGCCACACGCGTCCACCACGCCGCCGCCAACCACCCGCCCGCCAGGGGGCGCTCACGTCCGCGACAACAGCGCGGCACCGCCGGGCCGGGCCGGGCCGGGCCGGGCCGAACCGAGCCGAGCCGAGCCGCCGCCTCCTCTCCACTCGGCACGCCACGTCCTGCTTGCAAAACACATGGCTCGTCCCTCTGTACACACAACGCGCCTGCCTGCGGTCGCCGCCGGCATCTATCTACCTGCGCATCGGAGCCAGGCCGGCAAGCCCACACTTAAATAATGCACTTCACCAGCCAAACAAACCCACTCTTCCTTTCTTTGCACAGCGCATGCAACAGCAGCCCCAGGAGCCGGGCCCGCCGCCAGCGTCTCCTCCTCCTCTGGGCACAGCCAGCCAGCCGTTCCCACCGCCCCGCCCCTGCTCTGCAGAACAAGAAAAAACGAAAAAGTACCAACACACGCACCCAAAGCGTAAGCCAGACAAGACCAGCCTCTCCGAGGCCACACACACGCAAAAAAACAAAAAAACAAAAACACTACAACAGAATAAAATGAAAAAGAAAAAGCAAGCTGTCGCCTCGCCCCCGCCCGTCCCCCCACCCCACCACATTCGCCCCCTCCGCTTGTTTTCCTTTCTACAATTTCCCTCTTTTCCACCCAATATCCCGCCGCGGTTTACGGGCACCGGCCGATTTTGCGCCCGCCCACATGTGTGCCTACTCCCCACCACCATTCCCTCCGCAGCCCGCAGCCCGCAGCCCGCAGCCCGCTTTTCCCCCCCTCCCTGCCCACACCACACCACACCACACCACACCGACGGTGCTGACGTCGACACGCACCCAAGACAGGGGCCACGACCGTCTTTTTTCCTGGGCCCATCCCCGCACCGCACCTCCTTCCAATCAACGCTGTGGCGCCTGTGTCCGCGCGAGACGCGTGCGCGCCGCCTCTCTCAACATCCGTCCGCCGTCCGCCGGCCGGCCCGTTTTTCGGCCCCCAGGCCATCCGTCAACCACCACTGCCACTGCCACTGCCCCTGCCCCTGCCCGCCCCGCACCACACCACACACCGCTGCTTGCCCCGGCCGTTGCCACCAAAGGCGCCAACCGCAGCCCGCGCGCGCCAGAAACTACAGGGACCCAGCCGACCGACGAAAATCAGAGCAATTGGCCGGGAGGATCAAAAAGAGAGCTCCGAAAACCACCGTAGCGAGGCGTGGGAGGAAACGTTACGAGAAGCAGAAAGGGACCAGGAAAAATTCTGGAAATTTCTTAAAACTCGTAAACTAAACACGAAACATCTACATCTACATGGGGAAGGAACGACCCCACAGACCGAGCTGAAGCACTGGCGGATTCACTAGAAAAGGCAATTCCAAGCACCAGAAGCGGTAGATGACGAAACTGGTGACCACCAGGAAATGGTACTCAGAAGGGTAAAACCGCATCCTAAGTGCCCCGATCAGAACATCTTTCACAATCCAATAAACGCAGAAACCCCCGTATCTTATCACATCACAAACATACACACATCCTAAGAAGGCATCAGGCCCAGATTCCATCAAACCGCAACTACTACATCACCTACCTCCAGCAACTATCAATTATCTATCTAACATCAATATATAATGCTTGCTTCAGACTAAACTACTTGGAAACAGGCCCGAGTCATCACATTACCAAAGCCAAACAAGGACTTATTATTTCCGCAAAACTATAGGCCAACTTCCTTGGAAAGGTCCTCGGAAAGCTCATTCAAACTGAACTGAAGAAATTCAATTCTTAAAGGATAACAACATAATCATCGCACAACAATTCCGATTCCGCGAAGAACACAGCACCACCCACCAGGTGACCAGACTAGTCGAGCACATATGTCAGGCCAGAAACATTAGACACAGTACTGGAGCAGTCCTGCTTGACATTGGAAAAGCATTCGGATAACGCCTTATCTACAAGCTCCACCAGTACAACTGCCCCATCCACATTATTGCTTCTTTTCTCCGCAACAGAGCATTCTATGTCCATGTACCAGGAGCGGCAAGTAACACTAGATCCATAGAGGCTGGAGTCCCGCAAGGCTCAGTGCTGGGGCCCATTCTCTACTCAATATACACAAACAAACAGCTGGGAGGACACTTGTCACTATTTGCAGACGACACTGCAGTCTACCGCAGCAGTTCTAACCTGCAATATAGAGTCACAAAAATAGAGCAACACCTACAATCCATCCAGAAATGGGCTAACCAATGGAAACAAAAGAAAAAAACAATAAACGCGGAGAAAACCCAAGCAATACAATACGATTCACATTCAAAAAGAATACCTCCTAACCTGCATATACGCCTCAGAAATAACAATCTTCCATGGTCAGGCACAATAAAGTATCTAGGCATCAAGCTGGACAAGAGGTTGACATTTAGAGACCATGTTACACACGTTTGTAACAAGGCTGCAGCAGCAATATTCAGACTGTACCCAATCATCAAAGGAAACAGAATAAATATGCGCGCCAAAAAGAAAATCTTCAAAACCGTCATAGGAACCAGCCATCACTTACGGCTCTGAAAATCTGGTCAATGGCCGCAGACACCAACATAACAAGAGTAAAAAAAAAGGGTGCACAACAAATACTTCAGAATTGCTGCTGATGCCGGCCGGTACCAGACAAACCGAGACATATACACAAACCATAACATACTCAAAATCCCGGAAATCATCCAAAGAAAAATCCATAAAGTTTTTTTTTTGTTTTTTTTTTTCCACCAAACCACGGATTCGAACCACCCACTCATCAGAAATCTGGGACAAAATCCACCCGACCCAAGAACGACATTTCCCATCACGACAAAACACCACAAACTACAACATACCATGATAAACAAAAATAAAATACAAACACCATAACACTCACTCAAACAACAAACATCTACACACACCCAAGAGACCCTATCATCCCATCATTTTGTTACCCAACATAATCAGACAGAAGGCAGGGATCAAGGACAGATCCGGTCCTTCGAGTACAGGGGGTAAAAAAAATACCCATCAGACCAGCTCGCTCTCTCTCTCTCTCTCTCCGTGCCGACGCTGCCCCGCACACGCGTTCGCGCTCGCGTTCGGCCGACACCACACGACAGGTCTTTGGGGCCCCGCCACTGCGCACACGCACGCCTCCTCCTCTTCCTTAGTTCTTTTTCGCTTTTCTTTTCTCCCCCGCCCCCCGCTCTCACCGCCACATCATCCCGCAACCCTTGGGGGATGTTTCCCAACATCAACGCGCCCCAATTCCACTCTCTGCCCGTGCCGCACTCTCCACTTTGCTTCTCCCCGTCCCCTACACACACGACTACCGAAACCCCGGTTGACACACCTTCTCGTAGGACAGGGGTGCGTGCGTGCGTGCGTGCGTGCGTGCGTGCGTTGTCTTGACGGTGACAGCAACAGCAACGGATCCGTCCATCCCATTCCCCCCCCACTCGGTAAAGAACCATGTTCAACCCACACTACACAACAAGGGGGGCACACACGAACGCGAAAGAAAGGGCAGGGCAGGGCAGGGCAGGGCAACTATCTCTTCCTCAGAACCCACATATCACATCAACGAACGGCAGGCCAATTGCGGACTCAGCCGTGTCAGGCAAATCCAACCCAACCAACACCTCCCACGGAAACCCTGACACTGATCCAGCAGTACGTCCACATACATCGCCACACCAAATACGGGTGACGAGTGAGCAACAAATGGAACAATACACAACAAGGCTGACCTAATAAAAACTGCACGTCACGTCATACCTTCCAGACAGACGCAGTTCCGACGGGACGGCGGAACCGTATACGTACCTTTCAGCCACAACAACCGACCGACTGGACACGCCCGCGTCTCCAGCCAGCCAACCACCAGGGCCACACAGCCCGCAAGTTTCAGCGTCAACACTTCTTAACGTACGTTGCAAACTTTTCAAAACATTGCCACACACACACCACGAAAAGCGTCAACCTCTCTCACACTGGATACACTCAACACTTTTTGTCGGCGGAGCTTGAGGCCAACGGTTGACACACCCCCACCGGCCACACAGGTTTCCCTTTGAAAATTGCAGTGACGGAGGAGACGCGGCATTACGAGAGGGTTGTTTCCGAGAGCGCGAGCTGGACGGAGCTGCGGCGCCGCCGCCGAGGGGTAACGAACGCACGCGATGCCGCATGACAGCCCATCACCCAAAGTTTCACCCACAACTGCACACGTCGCACCCCCTTTTCGCGCCATACTAGTGTCGATCGTCAATTACAGCTCACGGTGTTCGCATTTGCCACTTGACGGGGGGGGGGAAAAGAAAACAAAACAAACATCTGACACGCCATGTGTTTCTCTCTCTCTCTGTTATATCTAGGTCATTGGGCAGCCACTGTAAAAAAAAAAAAAAAAAAAAAATATTTTTACGACATGGTTGGGTAAGTGATTTAAAGACAACAATTGTGGGTCACACACCATAGACCATTTCGATAGTGTTCTTGTTCTTCTCTTTTTCCTTTTTTTATCGCTCAATTGAAATAAAACCTGGGGATGATGCAATGCTGCGATATGGCACAACCGTCGTCCATTGTACACAACTCGGGAACAAAAAGAAACCAATTCAGGGAACGTTCGTTCCTTCACAACGTTTCTTTCAACGCACTTGGTCTTTACCATCCTGTATATTCAACACACATTTCCTTTCATCAAACTAGGGCATTTCCATAACAGTTTGTTTCCGTTTCTGTGAGCACAATACTGCTTCTTCGACGTCATTTCACCATCTTAACTAGAGACAGACAACAAAATAGGAAAACAGGCCTTGAGAACCCCGTCCACCAAATTTCAGTTAGCACGGCATCCAAGATTCTTTTCCGGGGAGTGCAGTGCAGCTGACGCTGCTCAGACCATATACCGTCGCCAGTCTCACTCAACTCTTGCGCATTCCACCATTCTACGCTACGTGACAATGCAAAAATGAATGAATCAAACCCGCCCAGAGAGCGTCTTGTGCGAGGGGACACACGATATAGAGAACAACAAAACACACAGGGGACACCACCACAGTTGGAGAGAACGTTTCCACCACGGCAGCCGCGCCGTTACGTGCTTTTTTTTTTTTTTTTTTTTTTTTTTTTTCCTCCCCCCCACTGCACACCTCCGACACCACGGGAACGTTCACCGTCCCGTTGCCCTACACTGGCGTTTCTTTTCAACCCCCCACCCTATTCCTCGCTCCCCGGACATTCGACCGATCACAAAGTGCAACCTCTCGTTACCGTCGGGTGCCCCTCTTCATCCCCGGGGCGCCAACAACAAAACAAAAACACCACCGACGCCGTCGTCTCGCGTCACCTCACTCAACTGAGCGGAAAATACACGTACATCCTGAATGACGACACCGCCTCCACAAACAAAAACCAGACGTCAGACGTCAGGTCGAAAGAGGGCACCGTACGTCGTGGCGCGTGGTCTCCTAACTCACCTCGCGCGTACAAATACAATACAATGCAATGCGTGTCACCTCACGTTCACACACACCTCCACGCTCCACTTTTACGTCGCCCAACCAACCAACTAACTTAACGCACCCGCTCGGCGTAGAAGCAGCTGTAGGCGGCAACGTGTTTCTCACCCTCGCCACCAACGGTGTGACATCCGACAGTCGCGGTTTGCTTTCCGTTCCACACCTCCGGCCATACCATACAAAGGGGACAAAAAAAAAAAAATATATATATAACAAGCCAACTCCAGCGATCCGCCCCCCTAACACCAACACGTCTCGAAACACCCACGCCCACGACCCGGCTGTGGCTAAAGTGCGTATCCCAACGTCACACCAAAACCAAAGGCGCCGGCGCCGCACCACACCACAAGCTACAGCTACAGCTGTGCCGCCCGTCCACCCGCTCACAACAACAACAACAACAACAATTCCGCCCTTCCCGCAAAGGCATTTTGGTGGCCCTGAAAAGGGCCGTTTTTTTTTTCTTTTCTTCGCCGCGCCGCGGACGAGCCTCCCATTTCCAAGAGCCACCTCCTTACTTGGAGCTCGTGTACTTGGTCACCGCCTTCGTGCCCTCGCTCACCGCGTGCTTGGCCAGCTCGCCAGGCAGCAAGAGCCGCACAGCGGTCTGGATCTCGCGGGACGTGATGGTCGAGCGCTTGTTGTAGTGCGCCAGGCGAGAAGCCTCGGCCGCAATGCGCTCGAAAATGTCGTTCACGAAGCTGTTCATGATGCTCATCGCCTTCGAAGAGATGCCCGTGTCAGGGTGCACCTGCTTCAGCACCTTGTAGATGTAGATGGCATAGCTCTCCTTCCTCTTGCGCTTCTTCTTCTTGTCGCCCTTCGAAATGTTCTTCTGCGCCTTGCCAGCCTTCTTGGCGGCTTTCCCGCTAGTCTTGGGCGGCATCACGAACAAACAGGCAGGCAGGCACGCGCAGTCAGTCAGTCAAGCGCTCCGCTCCAGTCAGCGTCTCCCCACACAGTGGCACCTGCCGCACGCCGACGCCGCACCTTTACCAGCTCGCCCTGCTGCGGCCGCCGACCAATGGGGCGCGCGCGCAACCGGCCGCCGCACCCGAGCCCATAAAGGACCCCCACCCCGCCGGCGCCGGCCTTCAACGAGATTACTCGTTCCCGCGAGTTCCCAGCTTGCTGGAAACACGCGGAAGTGGTCGCGATACACAAACCAGGGAAAGACCCTCTATTCCCGCAGCACTACAGGCCGATTAGCCTCTTGCCGACACTCAGCAAGATCTATGAGCGCCTCCTGCTAAGACCTATACAGGAACACATTACCAGAGAGCAACTTCTGCCGGATTTCCAATTTGGTTTCCGGCAGAACCACTCTGCCCCACAACAGATCATGAGAGTGGTTGAAGCAGCCACAGAGGGTTTCAACCACAGAGGCTACTGCGGGATAGTGCTACTAGATGTAGCCAAAGCCTTCGACTCAGTATGGCATAGAGGGCTTCTCTACAAGTTATACACACAAGGGTTCCCCGGGAGCATAGTCAAGCAGATCAAAAGCTACCTCACGGATAGAACTTTCTCTGTCAAAGTAGAAACTGCCACCTCCACCAAAAGGCATATTCGTGCTGGGGTGCCACAGGGATCGGTCCTGGGGCCCGTTTTGTACAGTCTGTACACTGCGGACACGCCGACCGCCCCCCTGGTGCACACCGCACAGTATGCAGACGACACAGCCTTCTACACTAGAAATGCGAACAAGGACCTGGTCATTCGTAGGCTACGAAGGGTTCTAGATGACACAGAAACCTGGGCCCGACGCTGGCGCATTACCATCAACTCGGAAAAGACGCAGGCTATGCTGATTACCCGTAGGCTCGGAAGGCGCGAACCTCCTCAACATCCCCCCCTCCACCTTCACCTAAATGGATCCCAACTCCCCTGGCGCAAAACCGCCAAGTACCTTGGCGTAACCTTGGACTCTCGTCTTACGTGGAAACCCCACATAGACGAGATCCACAGGAAGGTCTGCGCCAGAATGTCCATCCTGTACCCAATCCTTAACACAACCAGCTCCCTCCCCTGCACAATAGGAGTAAACGTTTACCAGGCCCTGATCCGGCCAGTAATGGAATATGCGTGCCCTGTCTGGGGATACGCGGCGAAGGAGCACCTGGACAAACTCCAGAGGCTGCAGAACCGCGCCCTCAGGAGGGCACTGCACCTACCCATGGGATTCCCCACAGACGATCTGCACGCCGCTGCTGAAATACCACTCCTGAAAGAAAGATTCCAGGACCTGGCAAGGGCTTTCTACGAGAGCTCTTCCAGGTCTGAGAATAACCTTATCCACTCCTTAGGTCGGTATGACATGTCCCGCGATAAACACAAACGCCCCATGACGATCTTTGACGATTAAGTCAAAGATTAAATCCCAATATCCAATCCTCAATCCTGCTCCTTCCCAAGAAACACCAATATTCTCGCCAACCTCAGGCAAGTACCAGACACACACAGAACATTCATCACATATCACAGACAACCAAAAAAAAACTACAGCTAAAAATCACACACACAAGTACACAGGGGAGTAAAAGCCAAAAGGCTACAAACTCCCACACACACTTCCCCAAAGAGGGGAAAGTATAAGATGAAGCGAGAGAGCCGGCGCCGGCACGCACTCCGCTGCTCGACTCGCTGCGGCTCGCACCGTTTGGGGCGTTGTGCTTTTCTTTCTCGCTTCTTTCCAAACTAGCCCATCGCCATGTCCGGACGCGGAAAGGGAGGCAAAGTCAAGGGCAAGTCAAAGTCCCGCTCAAGCAGGGCTGGGCTCCAGTTCCCGGTCGGCAGAATCCACCGCCTCCTGCGCAAGGGAAACTACGCCGAGCGCGTCGGCGCCGGGGCGCCCGTCTACCTCGCCGCCGTCATGGAGTACCTCGCGGCTGAGGTGCTCGAGCTGGCCGGAAACGCGGCCCGCGACAACAAGAAGACGCGCATTATCCCGCGCCACCTGCAGCTCGCCATACGCAACGACGAGGAGCTCAACAAGCTCTTGTCGGGCGTCACCATCGCACAGGGAGGTGTCCTGCCCAACATCCAGGCCGTCCTGCTGCCAAAGAAGACCGAGAAGAAGGCCTAAAAGAGAGACAGCGCAATCGGCAACCGCCGCGTGCTCCCTTGGCACGCAGCGCGCCATTTGCCGCCTCGGCTCAAAAAACAAAACACAATCGGCCCTTTTCAGGGCCACCACACAAACCTACGTCCAAAGCAGAATTCCAGTCGTTCGTCGCACCACTTTTCTCTCTCTCTCTCTCTCTCTCTTTCTGTGTACGGTTTTTTTTTTTTTCCTTCTTACACACACAGGCGCCGCCATCTTGTACACACGTACTTGGCCACCTCCTCCACTCCACTCCACGCACGCACAGTCTCGCGACCATTAACCAGCACACGTGGCGCACAACAACACACCTCAAAAATAACCCCTCGGCACTCAGCCGCGCCGCAACACACAGCCCATCCACCGACAAGAAGCATACAAGCAAAGAGGGAGGGGAAGGAAGGAAGGAGCTCACACAACGCAAGGGCACGCTTCCTTCCCTCCCAACCGCACCGCACACCACGTCAAAAAAAACTCCAAACAAAACTAAAAGGCCAAGTAGACTAAAAAGGAAAAGAAAAACCAGCAACACAGACTCTTTCGCACTTTTCAACTTCCGAACACTGTGGTGGCCCTGAAAAGGGCCGTTTTTCAATCTCTCTTTCCTTCCTTCGGTCTCACACCGCCTAACCGCCGAAACCGTACAGGGTGCGCCCCTGCCTCTTCAGGGCGTACACCACGTCCATGGCCGTCACAGTCTTGCGCTTGGCGTGCTCAGTGTACGTCACCGCGTCGCGGATCACGTTCTCCAGGAACACCTTCAGCACTCCGCGCGTCTCCTCGTAGATCAGACCAGAGATGCGCTTCACGCCGCCCCTGCGCGCCAGGCGGCGGATCGCGGGCTTCGTGATGCCCTGGATGTTGTCGCGCAACACCTTGCGGTGCCGCTTGGCGCCACCCTTGCCGAGCCCCTTTCCTCCCTTGCCGCGGCCTGTCATTCTTCTTCTTCAAGCGTCTCAACCACAATAATATAAAAAACAGAAAGCAAGGCAAGCTCCTCACCCGGCGCTAGCGAGTCGGCTACGGTTGTGGCGCCCAGCGTTTTTTTTATTTTTTTTTTATTTTTTTTTTTTATTTTTTTTATTTTTTTTTATACTTTTCATTCCCACACCTGAGGGGTGTTGGGCGGGCCACTTGAGAGCGTCTGGCTCTATTTGGCCTTAGCTTAACAATTTTATATGTTTTTTTATTTTTCTTTACAATATACTTACAGCTATATCTTACATCTAATTACACATTTATATAAAAAAAAAATCAACAATGAAAAATGGGAATTAAGATAAAATTATAAAATTTATGGCATAGGTAGCTGTGGAACATAATAAGATTAAGATTACAATGATGATACAGGTAACAGTGAAAGGTTCATTTTGAAGGATCAGGCTTAGATCGTGTGTGTCGATCGTTGTGCAAAAGTGCTGAGTGGTGTGGTGTCCTTGCTTGCGTGTTTCCGTGCAATGTGTAGCTTGCACGGGTTTGTGGGAGTTCACATTGGGTCAGGATCTGGGTCCAGTGCCAGAAGGTGCGATGGAGTTGGTGTCTCTTCTGCTATTACTAACATCTGTGCCGCAAGTTCGTGGTTGTGTATGGTGTCTGGTTGTGTTGTCAATATGTTATGTATTATTGTTCGTGGTGGATATGTGTATTTAAACTTAGGTTTGTTTTTATGTCTAGGTCTGTTTGTAAAGAGTTGTGTGAGGTCAGGGCGGCTTGTCAGTGTGCGTCTCCCATAGCGTGCGCGGAGAACGGCGAGTCTCGTCTGCAGGGGTGTGACTTTGGCTTCGTCGTAAGCTTCTTGTCTGGGGGTGGTAGGGGGGAGTCTCAGTGTGCTGCGTAAGATGCGTCTTTCCGTCTGATACAGTCTTTCTGCTTTTGCCTTCGACATACAGGCTAGGGGGGCCGCCGCATACTCGAAAAGGGGACGTACAAATGTTTTGTAGGTGTTGATAGCTGTTTTGTCGTTGCAGCCGCGGAATTTTCCCTGAACTCGTCTTATTAGGGACTGACGTTGCCTTGCCTTATTCAGTGTTTGCCTGACATGTTCGTCAAGGTTTAGGTACTTGTCCAGGGTCACTCCTAGGTACTTTGTTCTGTCGGTCAGGTGCAGTCTGGTTCCCCACAGCGTTAGTTTGATGTTTTCGGTATCATGTCTCGTCTTTTTGGGTATGTCGCGATGTCTGAAGAGGATTAACTGAGTTTTACTTGGGTTTGGTTTTATGCGCCATTTCTGCATCCACTGTTGTAGTTTGGTCAAGTATGTCGTTGTTTCTCGGTTGATTGTGACGGTTGAGGGTCCTGAGTTCCAGTAGGCTGTGTCGTCTGCATAGAGTTGTACTTGTTCATTTGGTCTGGTGGGGGTCGGTACGTCCGTGGTGTATAAGGAGTAGAGCAGGGGGGAGATTATTCCACCCTGCGCCACTCCCGCTTGTGGGGAGAAGGGGGATGATGTTTCGTCATTTACGTGTACTTTGGTGTGTCTGTCTTTAAGTAGGGAAAGTATGAGTCTAACGGTCTTAGGTGGAAACCCTAGTTTTAGTAGTTTGTACAGTAGTCCGTCGTGCCAAATCTTGTCGAATGCGCGCTCGATGTCTAAGAAGACAGCGAGAGTGCATTGTCCCAGGTTTTGGTGTCTGGTAATGTCTGTGGTCAGTCTTAGTAGGGGGTCGTTTGTTGAGTGTCTTTTCCTGAATCCTGACTGTAGGTGGGGGATTATTTGTAGTTTGTCTGTGTAGTTGGTCAGTCTGTCGGTGATTATTCTTTCGAATGTTTTTCTGAGTACGTCTATTAGGGATATGGGACGGTAGGATTTTGGGTCTGTCTTCGTTTTTCCCTTTTTGTGTATCATTATGGTTTTAGTTTTCTTCCACGCTGTGGGGATGACTTCCTGCGTCATGCAGTAATTGTACATTAATGTCAGCAGGGGGACTATCGTTGAGAGGGGGCATTTCCTTAGGTGAATTCTTTGGATGCCGTTTTCGCCTGGGGCAGAGTTCTTGCCGGACATGATGGCACCGGCTACCTCGTTTTCTGTTATGTCCTTGAGTAGGTCGTGTTCGTTTTCAGAGGGCGCGGTGGGCATGTGGAGGAGGAGGGGGAGTTCGTCCGTGACTGTCTGTCGGAATTGATCGTCGAAGAGGTTGTCCCGGGGGAAACTGTGGGCATCTACCAGCACTTCTTTGAATGCCTCCGCAATTTCTTTGTCGTTGGTTGTGGGTGTGTTGTCAACTGTCAGCTTGAATTTCCTGTCTGTGTTTTGTCCTGTAAGTGTCTTGAATTTTGTCCAGAACTTGCGTCCTTGTCTGTGGTCAAGTTGTTTGCAAGTGTCGTCCCACTGGTTTTGGCGATGTTCTGAGACTTGTCGTTTTATTTTAGCGTTCAGCCTGTTCCATAGTGGTTTGAGTTCTGGATTATTTGTCCTTACTATCTCTGTGTGTAGTTGTCTTTTGCGTCTGATGAGTACTAGTACGTCAGGTGGTAGATGAGGTTTCCAGTGCTCAACGGTCTTGGTGGGTATAGCTGTCTCAATGGCAGTTTTTATGGTGTCTACTATTCTGTCGTTTATTAAGTCTAGCTCTGAGTCGTTGGTGATCGTCAGTGGTGCCAGTAGTTCGTTGTTTATTGTCTTTTGGTATACTTTCCAGTCTGCTTTTGAGTATATTCGTATCGTTCTGGAGGTCTGTGGGGGAGGGGGAGGGTTGATGGCTGTAGTGCTGAAGAGGATAGGGAGGTGGTCGCTCGTTATGCTGTCTCCTACCGTCGCTGTGGTGAAAGTGTCGGTCAAGCTGGGACTATGTAGGATGTGGTCGGGAAGGGAGTTACCACCGTGTCCTATGAAAGTGTAGGTCGTCATCGGTAGTCTCGTCATGTTTTCTGTGGTCAGGAAGTCGAGGAGTGCCTCGCCGTTTCTATTGTTGCCAGTGTCCCCAAGGAGTTCATGTCTTGCGTTGAGGTCACCCATTACGATAAATTCGTGGAAGGTGGCTACATAACGGAGGAAGGCTCTCGGGATTTCTGAGCCTGGGGTGACGTAAAGGCAAACTATGAGTAATCGGCGGCGTCTGGGTCGTGGGACGGTGATCATTACCGCTTCAAGGTTATTGAATTGAATGGGGAGCGGGGTTTCTTGTGTCGCGAGAGATTTTTTTGCGAGTATTGCGACACCTCCCCTGCCATCTGGTCGATGTTTCACGTAGCAGTCATAGTCCCTGTTAATGTTGGTGTTGTGTGTCTCTTTGGTCCAGGTCTCGGCTACTCCGGCGATGTCTATGTTCTGTCTGGTTAGGGTGTCATTAAACATGGTTTTCTTGTTCCTGATGCCTCCTGCATTTACGAACATCAGGTTTGTGGTGTGCCTGTTGTGTCGTGTGTCCATAGTGCGCCTCGAGGGTGGGAGAGTTTCAGTCGGAGTCTTTATGATCTGAGTGACTGCGCGTACGAGCGGCGTGTTATGGTGGTCGTAACTTGTTGGCCGGTCTGGTTGTAGATTATGTCTTTGTCAAAAAAACGTTGGGCCACTTGTCTGACTGCATGTATTGCTTCATCTTTGCGCCCTTGGAATAGGTTTGTCAAAGTGAAGGTCATGGCCTTAAGGAAATCGTCAACGTTCAGGACTTCACCTTGTGAGGTGGGGGTGTCAGCGAGCTGAAGAGGCGCCTGAAGTGTCTCCTTTAAGGCTGTTGGAGGCCTCTCCTTACATCTGAAGGATCTCGCTGAGTGGGGTCCTCCGCAGTTTGCACAGGTCGGGGTGCATTGGTCGTCTGTGGGGCATACTGTCAGATGGTGGTTGCCGCCACATCGGCTGCATTTCGGGGTGGATGTGCAGTCCTTGGTGTGGTGATTGAATTGCTGGCATTTCTGGCACTGGATTGGTTGAGGTTTAGGGGGGTTAGAGGGCTCGACCCTGTGGTGTGATAAGAAGATGTGTACGCCATGCTCCAACATGTGGTCGATGTGGTTTTGGTTCTGAGAAATGACCCTGAACATCGGCCCATATCTCCCTGTTCTTCGGGACTTGATGCGCCAAGCTGCCTTAACCTCTAAACCCTGAAGTTTTAGCTCAGCTATGACATCGTCCTTATCAACGTCGAAGTAAACGTCTTTTATGACTGCGCTGAATGAAGGGGTTTTCGGTTTCAGAATAGGGCCAGCAATTGGCCGACTCGTCTTTCTCTCTACTGTAACCTTGGTAGGGAGAAATTGCCTTAGCGTCCTTTGCAGGTAGTTGACATCATAATGCCTATCGGAAGTTAGTTTCGCGGTCCTTCCGTCCCTGAAGACATTTAGGGAGCCGCTGAAGTCTCTGATGTGTTCCCTTATGTGTAAGGACAGACTTTTGTTGGTCGAATTCTCAGGCAAATTTTTGAGAAAGTAAGTCGCTATTGTTGGTGTTCTTCTCGCTACAGTATGCCTTTCCTGCTCGTTGTCCTCCTGACTCCCGCTTTCGGGTGTGGCCGGTGCTGAATTTCTCCTGTGATGGGTTGCTGGAGACTGGGGACGCTGATGTAGCCTTCTCGGGTCTGATGGGTGGGGTGGGGTGGCAGTGTCGGTGTCTGATTTTCGCCTTCTTCTTCTGTGGCGTTGAACTGTCCAGCCCTCATTGTCGTCCTCTGCCGTGACTACGTCGCGAGAGTGATGGCTGGTGGCGGGGGACTCTGTGGGAGAGTCTGGTGAGTCTTGTGACTCGTGGACCGGAGGATCCTGTCTACCTATCTTCGCCATGTTGGTGGGTTGTAATGCAGTGTGCGGGCGGGATTGCTGCCTTGGGAGGATAGTTTACACCTCTCCTCGCGGGAATCCAGCCAATGACTGGGCCCTGAAGGAGTGCTTGCCCTAACAGAACTAGGGTGGAGCAGAGAGGGCCTCTGCGGCAGCGTGAGGGGTATATATTACCAGCTGCGCGCTCTGCGCTTTTGGGTGGTCCTCTTGGTCCGCGCGGCGAGAGGATGATGGTGATGGTGTGTGTGGCGGGTGGTACCTGCCAATTGCAACGCTGGGACGTTGACGACAGTTTTGCTTTTTACGAGACACAACAATTTGCTAGTCCCAGCGCATTGCAATCGAGTGGTCAGGCACCCATCAACTTGTTTTGGTGTGGTGATTCCCGCGCCGTGGTAGCCGGTTAGCGATTGCTGCGGCGGGGCTGCTCCGCCTCTCTAGGTGGAAGGGAGTTTAGACGTGGCCGTCCTCTCGCGGTGGTCGCCGGTCGGAGACTGCTGCCGGTGAGCTGCTGCGCCGCTCGACGTGGAGGGGGGGAAGCTGGAAGCCCCTCTCCGCTACTGCGCTGCCGCTCGGCCCGTCCGCTGCTGCTGCCCGTCCGTCGCTGCTGCGCTGCCGCTCCACCTTCCGCTACGGCGTCCCAGGCTCGAGAGCGCCCAGCGCGCGCGCCGCCCCCCTATATAGACTCTGGGGCCCCGCGGCCCGCCCTCCCCTCCCCCCACCACCGCGCACCGAGGGCATATAAGCGCAGCACCGGGGCGCGCGGGCCCGTTGTCAAGGCAGCACCGGACGCCGTCGCGCACGCATATCCTCCACGCCGCATCCGCATCCGCAGTAGCCATGGCCCGGACAAAGCAAACGGCCCGCAAGTCCACCGGCGGAAAGGCGCCGCGCAAACAGCTCGCCACCAAGGCGGCGAGGAAGAGCGCGCCCGCCACCGGCGGCGTCAAGAAGCCCCACCGCTACAGGCCGGGCACCGTCGCCCTGCGAGAAATCAGGCGCTACCAGAAGAGCACAGAGCTGCTCATCCGCAAGCTGCCATTCCAGCGCCTAGTGCGCGAGATCGCCCAGGACTTCAAGACCGACCTGCGCTTCCAGAGCTCCGCAGTCATGGCCCTGCAGGAGGCCAGCGAGGCCTACCTCGTCGGCCTCTTCGAAGACACCAACCTGTGCGCAATCCACGCCAAGCGAGTCACCATCATGCCCAAGGACATCCAGCTCGCGCGCCGCATCCGCGGCGAGCGCGCCTAAACCCGCACACCGCCAAACAAACAAAACGGCCCTTTTCAGGGCCACTAACGTCTCTCCGTCGCGAGCAAAACTTTGTCGGTCGCAACGACTAGTTCCCCACTCACTCTCCAGTCCAGTCGTCCCACCCCCGGCCCGGCCCGGCGCCGCCGTTTCCAAAAAAAAAAAAGCACCGCACCGGCCGAACCAAGTCGCAAGCGTCAATAGCGCCACCCACACAGGCCACGGCACAAAACGTGACGCCCGGAAAGCAAAGCAAAGCAAAAAAGACTATTCCAAAACCACCACCAAGACAAACAAACAAACGCGGCGCAAAATAAATAGGTAAAAACAATAAAAGTAAAATACACTTTATGTAACACCAACCGCGCGCCGCCGCCCACGCCCGCCAACGACCCCACAATCCAACCACCATCCACACATGAAACAAACAAACGCCAGCAAGCAAGACAGACAGACAGACAGACAACAAGGCAACCGACCGACCACGACACGACAATCAACACCTTCCCGACGTGCTTTGATGGCCCTGAGAAGGGCCGTTTTTGTTTTTGTCCGGGACCGCGCGACAGCCTCTGGTTGCGCGCCGGCCACCAGGCGACGGTGTCAACCGCCAACCCTTCCCTGCCCTTTTTACTTCTTCTTCTTGGGCGAAGCCTTCGCCTTAGACGGCGTCGCCGTCGCCTTCTTCGGGCGCGGCGCCTTCGGCTTCTTCGTCGGAACCTTGGCGGCCTTCTTCGCCTTCGACGGCGACTTGGCCTTGGCCGGCTTGGCCGCAGCCGCCTTCTTCGCACCCGCGGGAGCGGCCGACGCCGCAGACGCCTTCTTGGCGGCGCCCGCCTTCCGACCGGTCGCCGCCTTCACGCCGCCAGCCTTCTTTGCGCCGGCCGCACGGGCCCCCTTCTTCTCCTTGCTGGCCGGAGCGGCGCGCTGCTTCTTCGCACCACCGCCGCCACCACGAGCCTTGCCGCCCTCGGCCGCCCCGCCGCCGGCGCCGGCAAGCTTGAAAGAGCCCGACGCGCCCTTCCCCTTCGTCTGCACCAGCTCGCCAGCCACGACGGCCGACTTGAGGTACTTCTTGCTAAAGGGCGCCAGCTTCTCCGCGTCCAGCTTGTAGTGCGCGGCAATGTACTTCTTGATCGCCTGCAGCGACGACCCGCCGCGCTCCTTCAGACTCTTGATGGCGGCCGTCACCATCTCAGAGGTGCGCGGGTGCGCAGGCTTGGCGCGCGGCTTCTTCGCAGACGACGCAGACTTGGCCTTCTTCGTAGTGCCGGTGGCGGCGGGTGCCGCGGCAGTCTCGTTCGTAGCCGCCTGGTCTGCCATCTTTTGCTTGTTCTCTTTTTTTTTCCCCTTGGTTTCGCTTCCTTCTCTCCTTCGACGACGCACAACAGCGAGGGGCGCGCAGCAGAGAATAGCCGCGCACGCGCCTGGCCCAGCCAGTGTCGCGGGCGGGCGCGGACGGCCGAGAGAGCGGCCGCCACTCGGCGCGCCGCCGCGCCGCCGCGCCGCGCCTCCCGCGCTTGCTACCGCCCAACGTCCGACAGCCTGCGCGGAGCAGCCCCCAACCTGCGCCGCAACCACCCGCGCCATTCAAACCACCGAGGATGGGGCTACACACACCGACACCACGGTCGCCAACCAGTCGCCGCGGCGGCGCCGCAAACCACGGCCAAACTGCAGCCACCGCGCGCCACAGCCTGGGTCGGCCCGCCGAGAATCGCCGCCCCCGCCCAAATGCCGCCCCCACAGCCCCAGCCGACGACCCGCCACAATGGCCAAACCTTCGTCAAAACTCCCACACCGTCGCCGCGGCAGCCCGGCCACCGCGGCCGGCGCCACAGCCACACGAGCCGAGTCGTGCGGCGATGACGGCCGTGCACAAACGCACCTCCGCCGCCCCATCGCCTTCCGCCGTTTTCCCGATCGGCCCGCAGCCGTCGGGCCACGGCCGCGGGCCGTCCTCCTCCTCTCGCCTCGCCCGCCAACACCCACAGCCCTTCCAACACATTTTTCTTTTCTTTTTTCTTTTTTTTTTTTTACTTTTTTACGATCGCCGCCTGCGCAACATGGCACCGGCCGACGGAGCGCCAACCCCCCCGCCACAGGCGAAAACAAAACAACGATAAACAAACAAACAAAATAAATTACCAGCCAGCCCCAACTACAGACACACCGAATCTGCCCTCACAGCCGACCTTACACGCCTCAACGTCAAAACAAAGGTGGTTTCTTTCTTTCAACGGTTACCTTACCTTAGGTTACGTCAGGTTAGGCTAAGAAGGCGTCAGGGTTAGGTTAAGCGTTGACGTGACGTCACGTCTTAACGTAGGCGTTAAGCTAAGGTTGCGGTCACGTACGTTAGGTTAAGGCGACTTGGGGGTTGGCCTAAGAGCTTAGGTTAGGTTACGTTACTTTAGGTGGCTGCGTTAAGGGGGGCTTAAAGAAGTTTAGGAGGTTAAGGCGTCGAGGCGGCCGCACCCCCTTAGCTGCTGCGGCTCGGCCACGCCACGCCACGCTTTGGGGTTTCATAAGGTCGCGCGGCGGGTCGTCGGCACGCCGCAAAGGACAAAACTGCAAGACGACGTCGAAAAACAAACAACAGGTAAAAAATAAATAAGTAAAAATAAACGACGCCGACAGGCGGGGATCAGCAGAACAAGCAGATTCCGGAGAGCGAACGAGACACGCACGCACACACACAAACCCCCCCGAGCCGAGAGAGCACAGAGCACCACCACGTGTCGGCCTCCGCTCACCCGACTCGGCTGGGCTGGGCTGGGCTGGGCTGGGCTGGCGGCCGGGCCGGATGCACGTACACGTACGGCTACAGCCACTACCCGTACACAGCCGCTCTTCACGCAACACCAGCCAAATGGCGCGCCCGCGGCTCGTCGCGGTCGCCGTCGCGGTCGCAACGCCACGCCGGCACACTTTCGGCACCACCGTTTTCGCGCGCACCGCAAACAAAACGCAGCCGACACACACAGAGAGAAAAAAAAAAAACACAGAGCGCGAGACGGGCGGCGGCGCACCTTTCGCCAGCCGGCAGGCAATCGACTCGCCCAGTACGACAAACGCGCACGCCACCCCACCCACCAACCAACCAACCAGTCGTCGTCGTCGTCGTCGTCGTCGTCGTCCCGAAATCAAACAAACTCTCAAAAGCACAGCCCCTGCTGCCAACGGACGCAGGCGCCACGCAGCTCCCTTCCCGCCACACTCGATTCGCAGCGCAACTCACCCGGCACACCGTCAAACGACGGGCTGGGCTCGCCGCATCGCCGCAACCTACACACCTTCCCCGCCACGACGCACAGCCCCACCAGACGCCCGTGCCGCAACGACACTACTGCACTACCACTACCGCACTACTCCTCTCGCCCTTGCCATACACGACACAACACGCCAAAAAGTGAAAATCCAAATACAAACAAAAACACCGCCCCCACGACCCAAACACATGCACGGCGCGCCAACACACGCGAGGCAAGGCACGCAGCAAACGGCGTCCCCTCCGCGTCGCGCCATCAACCTACACACACAAGGCAACCAACAACAGCCAGCCAGCCAGCCAGCCAGCCAGCCCCACTCTCACGCCGCAAAAACAGAAAACACACCGAAACCGCCAAACGCCGCACATTCGCGCTTCGCACTTACCACACACCTCTCGGCATCCGTTTCGCACACAACGACGCGACGCACAATACATCATCACGGGCTACGCACGCACACCGCGACCCACTTTCTTACGACGCCCTCGGCAGAGCACACGTGCCCACGCCCACACACAGTCGACACAACGACGCAGCGCGCAGCAGACGCGGCCGCAACACGTACCTCCCCGACGACGCGCCAACACCGCCAGCCACTGCTCACTCGCCCAAGCAACCCGTGCACACAACTGCCACACGCGTCCACCACGCCGCCGCCAACCACCCGCCCGCCAGGGGGCGCTCACGTCCGCGACAACAGCGCGGCACCGCCGGGCCGGGCCGGGCCGGGCCGGGCCGAACCGAGCCGAGCCGAGCCGCCGCCTCCTCTCCACTCGGCACGTCACGTCCTGCTTGCAAAACACATGGCTCGTCCCTCTGTACACACAACGCGCCTGCCTGCGGTCGCCGCCGGCATCTATCTACCTGCGCATCGGAGCCAGGCCGGCAAGCCCACACTTAAATAATGCACTTCACCAGCCAAACAAACCCACTCTTCCTTTCTTTGCACAGCGCATGCAACAGCAGCCCCAGGAGCCGGGCCCGCCGCCAGCGTCTCCTCCTCCTCTGGGCACAGCCAGCCAGCCGTTCCCACCGCCCCGCCCCTGCTCTGCAGAACAAGAAAAAACGAAAAAGTACCAACACACGCACCCAAAGCGTAAGCCAGACAAGACCAGCCTCTCCGAGGCCACACACACGCAAAAAAACAAAAAAACAAAAACACTACAACAGAATAAAATGAAAAAGAAAAAGCAAGCTGTCGCCTCGCCCCCGCCCGTCCCCCCACCCCACCACATTCGCCCCCTCCGCTTGTTTTCCTTTCTACAATTTCCCTCTTTTCCACCCAATATCCCGCCGCGGTTTACGGGCACCGGCCGATTTTGCGCCCGCCCACATGTGTGCCTACTCCCCACCACCATTCCCTCCGCAGCCCGCAGCCCGCAGCCCGCAGCCCGCTTTTCCCCCCCTCCCTGCCCACACCACACCACACCACACCACACCGACGGTGCTGACGTCGACACGCACCCAAGACAGGGGCCACGACCGTCTTTTTTCCTGGGCCCATCCCCGCACCGCACCTCCTTCCAATCAACGCTGTGGCGCCTGTGTCCGCGCGAGACGCGTGCGCGCCGCCTCTCTCAACATCCGTCCGCCGTCCGCCGGCCGGCCCGTTTTTCGGCCCCCAGGCCATCCGTCAACCACCACTGCCACTGCCACTGCCCCTGCCCCTGCCCGCCCCGCACCACACCACACACCGCTGCTTGCCCCGGCCGTTGCCACCAAAGGCGCCAACCGCAGCCCGCGCGCGCCAGAAACTACAGGGACCCAGCCGACCGACGAAAATCAGAGCAATTGGCCGGGAGGATCAAAAAGAGAGCTCCGAAAACCACCGTAGCGAGGCGTGGGAGGAAACGTTACGAGAAGCAGAAAGGGACCAGGAAAAATTCTGGAAATTTCTTAAAACTCGTAAACTAAACACGAAACATCTACATCTACATGGGGAAGGAACGACCCCACAGACCGAGCTGAAGCACTGGCGGATTCACTAGAAAAGGCAATTCCAAGCACCAGAAGCGGTAGATGACGAAACTGGTGACCACCAGGAAATGGTACTCAGAAGGGTAAAACCGCATCCTAAGTGCCCCGATCAGAACATCTTTCACAATCCAATAAACGCAGAAACCCCCGTATCTTATCACATCACAAACATACACACATCCTAAGAAGGCATCAGGCCCAGATTCCATCAAACCGCAACTACTACATCACCTACCTCCAGCAACTATCAATTATCTATCTAACATCAATATATAATGCTTGCTTCAGACTAAACTACTTGGAAACAGGCCCGAGTCATCACATTACCAAAGCCAAACAAGGACTTATTATTTCCGCAAAACTATAGGCCAACTTCCTTGGAAAGGTCCTCGGAAAGCTCATTCAAACTGAACTGAAGAAATTCAATTCTTAAAGGATAACAACATAATCATCGCACAACAATTCCGATTCCGCGAAGAACACAGCACCACCCACCAGGTGACCAGACTAGTCGAGCACATATGTCAGGCCAGAAACATTAGACACAGTACTGGAGCAGTCCTGCTTGACATTGGAAAAGCATTCGGATAACGCCTTATCTACAAGCTCCACCAGTACAACTGCCCCATCCACATTATTGCTTCTTTTCTCCGCAACAGAGCATTCTATGTCCATGTACCAGGAGCGGCAAGTAACACTAGATCCATAGAGGCTGGAGTCCCGCAAGGCTCAGTGCTGGGGCCCATTCTCTACTCAATATACACAAACAAACAGCTGGGAGGACACTTGTCACTATTTGCAGACGACACTGCAGTCTACCGCAGCAGTTCTAACCTGCAATATAGAGTCACAAAAATAGAGCAACACCTACAATCCATCCAGAAATGGGCTAACCAATGGAAACAAAAGAAAAAAACAATAAACGCGGAGAAAACCCAAGCAATACAATACGATTCACATTCAAAAAGAATACCTCCTAACCTGCATATACGCCTCAGAAATAACAATCTTCCATGGTCAGGCACAATAAAGTATCTAGGCATCAAGCTGGACAAGAGGTTGACATTTAGAGACCATGTTACACACGTTTGTAACAAGGCTGCAGCAGCAATATTCAGACTGTACCCAATCATCAAAGGAAACAGAATAAATATGCGCGCCAAAAAGAAAATCTTCAAAACCGTCATAGGAACCAGCCATCACTTACGGCTCTGAAAATCTGGTCAATGGCCGCAGACACCAACATAACAAGAGTAAAAAAAAAGGGTGCACAACAAATACTTCAGAATTGCTGCTGATGCCGGCCGGTACCAGACAAACCGAGACATATACACAAACCATAACATACTCAAAATCCCGGAAATCATCCAAAGAAAAATCCATAAAGTTTTTTTTTTGTTTTTTTTTTCCACCAAACCACGGATTCGAACCACCCACTCATCAGAAATCTGGGACAAAATCCACCCGACCCAAGAACGACATTTCCCATCACGACAAAACACCACAAACTACAACATACCATGATAAACAAAAATAAAATACAAACACCATAACACTCACTCAAACAACAAACATCTACACACACCCAAGAGACCCTATCATCCCATCATTTTGTTACCCAACATAATCAGACAGAAGGCAGGGATCAAGGACAGATCCGGTCCTTCGAGTACAGGGGGTAAAAAAAATACCCATCAGACCAGCTCGCTCTCTCTCTCTCTCTCTCCGTGCCGACGCTGCCCCGCACACGCGTTCGCGCTCGCGTTCGGCCGACACCACACGACAGGTCTTTGGGGCCCCGCCACTGCGCACACGCACGCCTCCTCCTCTTCCTTAGTTCTTTTTCGCTTTTCTTTTCTCCCCCGCCCCCCGCTCTCACCGCCACATCATCCCGCAACCCTTGGGGGATGTTTCCCAACATCAACGCGCCCCAATTCCACTCTCTGCCCGTGCCGCACTCTCCACTTTGCTTCTCCCCGTCCCCTACACACACGACTACCGAAACCCCGGTTGACACACCTTCTCGTAGGACAGGGGTGCGTGCGTGCGTGCGTGCGTGCGTGCGTGCGTTGTCTTGACGGTGACAGCAACAGCAACGGATCCGTCCATCCCATTCCCCCCCCACTCGGTAAAGAACCATGTTCAACCCACACTACACAACAAGGGGGGCACACACGAACGCGAAAGAAAGGGCAGGGCAGGGCAGGGCAGGGCAACTATCTCTTCCTCAGAACCCACATATCACATCAACGAACGGCAGGCCAATTGCGGACTCAGCCGTGTCAGGCAAATCCAACCCAACCAACACCTCCCACGGAAACCCTGACACTGATCCAGCAGTACGTCCACATACATCGCCACACCAAATACGGGTGACGAGTGAGCAACAAATGGAACAATACACAACAAGGCTGACCTAATAAAAACTGCACGTCACGTCATACCTTCCAGACAGACGCAGTTCCGACGGGACGGCGGAACCGTATACGTACCTTTCAGCCACAACAACCGACCGACTGGACACGCCCGCGTCTCCAGCCAGCCAACCACCAGGGCCACACAGCCCGCAAGTTTCAGCGTCAACACTTCTTAACGTACGTTGCAAACTTTTCAAAACATTGCCACACACACACCACGAAAAGCGTCAACCTCTCTCACACTGGATACACTCAACACTTTTTGTCGGCGGAGCTTGAGGCCAACGGTTGACACACCCCCACCGGCCACACAGGTTTCCCTTTGAAAATTGCAGTGACGGAGGAGACGCGGCATTACGAGAGGGTTGTTTCCGAGAGCGCGAGCTGGACGGAGCTGCGGCGCCGCCGCCGAGGGGTAACGAACGCACGCGATGCCGCATGACAGCCCATCACCCAAAGTTTCACCCACAACTGCACACGTCGCACCCCCTTTTCGCGCCATACTAGTGTCGATCGTCAATTACAGCTCACGGTGTTCGCATTTGCCACTTGACGGGGGGGGGAAAAGAAAACAAAACAAACATCTGACACGCCATGTGTTTCTCTCTCTCTCTGTTATATCTAGGTCATTGGGCAGCCACTGTAAAAAAAAAAAAAAAAAAAAAAATATTTTTACGACATGGTTGGGTAAGTGATTTAAAGACAACAATTGTGGGTCACACACCATAGACCATTTCGATAGTGTTCTTGTTCTTCTCTTTTTCCTTTTTTTATCGCTCAATAGAAATAAAACCTGGGGATGATGCAATGCTGCGATATGGCACAACCGTCGTCCATTGTACACAACTGGGGAACAAAAAGAAACCAATTCAGGGAACGTTCGTTCCTTCACAACGTTTCTTTCAACGCACTTGGTCTTTACCATCCTGTATATTCAACACACATTTCCTTTCATCAAACTAGGGCATTTCCATAACAGTTTGTTTCCGTTTCTGTGAGCACAATACTGCTTCTTCGACGTCATTTCACCATCTTAACTAGAGACAGACAACAAAATAGGAAAACAGGCCTTGAGAACCCCGTCCACCAAATTTCAGTTAGCACGGCATCCAAGATTCTTTTCCGGGGAGTGCAGTGCAGCTGACGCTGCTCAGACCATATACCGTCGCCAGTCTCACTCAACTCTTGCGCATTCCACCATTCTACGCTACGTGACAATGCAAAAATGAATGAATCAAACCCGCCCAGAGAGCGTCTTGTGCGAGGGGACACACGATATAGAGAACAACAAAACACACAGGGGACACCACCACAGTTGGAGAGAACGTTTCCACCACGGCAGCCGCGCCGTTACGCGCTTTTTTTTTTTTTTTTTTTTTTTTTTTTCCTGCCCCCCACTGCACACCTCCGACACCACGGGAACGTTCACCGTCCCGTTGCCCTACACTGGCGTTTCTTTTCAACCCCCCACCCTATTCCTCGCTCCCCGGACATTCGACCGATCACAAAGTGCAACCTCTCGTTACCGTCGGGTGCCCCTCTTCATCCCCGGGGCGCCAACAACAAAACAAAAACACCACCGACGCCGTCGTCTCGCGTCACCTCACTCAACTGAGCGGAAAATACACGTACATCCAGAATGACGACACCGCCTCCACAAACAAAAACCAGACGTCAGACGTCAGGTCGAAAGAGGGCACCGTACGTCGTGGCGCGTGGTCTCCTAACTCACCTCGCGCGTACAAATACAATACAATGCAATGCGTGTCACCTCACGTTCACACACACCTCCACGCTCCACTTTTACGTCGCCCAACCAACCAACTAACTTAACGCACCCGCTCGGCGTAGAAGCAGCTGTAGGCGGCAACGTGTTTCTCACCCTCGCCACCAACGGTGTGACATCCGACAGTCGCGGTTTGCTTTCCGTTCCACACCTCCGGCCATACCATACAAAGGGGACAAAAAAAAAAAAAAAAAAATATATCAAACAAGCCAACTCCAGCGATCCGCCCCCCTAACACCAACACGTCTCGAAACACCCACGCCCACGACCCGGCTGTGGCTAAAGTGCGTATCCCAACGTCACACCAAAACCAAAGGCGCCGGCGCCGCACCACACCACAAGCTACAGCTACAGCTGTGCCGCCCGTCCACCCGCTCACAACAACAACAACAACAACAATTCCGCCCTTCCCGCAAAGGCATTTTGGTGGCCCTGAAAAGGGCCGTTTTTTTTTCTTTTCTTCGCCGCGCCGCGGACGAGCCTCCCATTTCCAAGAGCCACCTCCTTACTTGGAGCTCGTGTACTTGGTCACCGCCTTCGTGCCCTCGCTCACCGCGTGCTTGGCCAGCTCGCCAGGCAGCAAGAGCCGCACAGCGGTCTGGATCTCGCGGGACGTGATGGTCGAGCGCTTGTTGTAGTGCGCCAGGCGAGAAGCCTCGGCCGCAATGCGCTCGAAAATGTCGTTCACGAAGCTGTTCATGATGCTCATCGCCTTCGAAGAGATGCCCGTGTCAGGGTGCACCTGCTTCAGCACCTTGTAGATGTAGATGGCATAGCTCTCCTTCCTCTTGCGCTTCTTCTTCTTGTCGCCCTTCGAAATGTTCTTCTGCGCCTTGCCAGCCTTCTTGGCGGCTTTCCCGCTAGTCTTGGGCGGCATCACGAACAAACAGGCAGGCAGGCACGCGCAGTCAGTCAGTCAAGCGCTCCGCTCCAGTCAGCGTCTCCCCACACAGTGGCACCCGCCGCACGCCGACGCCGCACCTTTACCAGCTCGCCCTGCTGCGGCCGCCGACCAATGGGGCGCGCGCGCAACCGGCCGCCGCACCCGAGCCCATAAAGGACCCCCACCCCGCCGGCGCCGGCACGCACTCCGCTGCTCGACTCGCTGCGGCTCGCACCGTTTGGGGCGTTGTGCTTTTCTTTCTCGCTTCTTTCCAAACTAGCCCATCGCCATGTCCGGACGCGGAAAGGGAGGCAAAGTCAAGGGCAAGTCAAAGTCCCGCTCAAGCAGGGCTGGGCTCCAGTTCCCGGTCGGCAGAATCCACCGCCTCCTGCGCAAGGGAAACTACGCCGAGCGCGTCGGCGCCGGGGCGCCCGTCTACCTCGCCGCCGTCATGGAGTACCTCGCGGCTGAGGTGCTCGAGCTGGCCGGAAACGCGGCCCGCGACAACAAGAAGACGCGCATCATCCCGCGCCACCTGCAGCTCGCCATACGCAACGACGAGGAGCTCAACAAGCTCTTGTCGGGCGTCACCATCGCACAGGGAGGTGTCCTGCCCAACATCCAGGCCGTCCTGCTGCCAAAGAAGACCGAGAAGAAGGCCTAAAAGAGAGACAGCGCAATCGGCAACCGCCGCGTGCTCCCTTGGCACGCAGCGCGCCATTTGCCGCCTCGGCTCAAAAAACAAAACACAATCGGCCCTTTTCAGGGCCACCACACAAACCTACGTCCAAAGCAGAATTCCAGTCGTTCGTCGCACCACTTTTCTCTCTCTCTCTCTCTCTCTCTTTCTGTGTACGGTTTTTTTTTTTTTTTTTTTTTTCCTTCTTACACACACAGGCGCCGCCATCTTGTACACACGTACTTGGCCACCTCCTCCACTCCACTCCACGCACGCACAGTCTCGCGACCATTAACCAGCACACGTGGCGCACAACAACACACCTCAAAAATAACCCCTCGGCACTCAGCCGCGCCGCAACACACAGCCCATCCACCGACAAGAAGCATACAAGCAAAGAGGGAGGGGAAGGAAGGAAGGAGCTCACACAACGCAAGGGCACGCTTCCTTCCCTCCCAACCGCACCGCACACCACGTCAAAAAAAACTCCAAACAAAACTAAAAGGCCAAGTAGACTAAAAAGGAAAAGAAAAACCAGCAACACAGACTCTTTCGCACTTTTCAACTTCCGAACACTGTGGTGGCCCTGAAAAGGGCCGTTTTTCAATCTATCTCTCTTTCCTTCCTTCGGTCTCACACCGCCTAACCGCCGAAACCGTACAGGGTGCGCCCCTGCCTCTTCAGGGCGTACACCACGTCCATGGCCGTCACAGTCTTGCGCTTGGCGTGCTCAGTGTACGTCACCGCGTCGCGGATCACGTTCTCCAGGAACACCTTCAGCACTCCGCGCGTCTCCTCGTAGATCAGACCAGAGATGCGCTTCACGCCGCCCCTGCGCGCCAGGCGGCGGATCGCGGGCTTCGTGATGCCCTGGATGTTGTCGCGCAACACCTTGCGGTGCCGCTTGGCGCCACCCTTGCCGAGCCCCTTTCCTCCCTTGCCGCGGCCTGTCATTCTTCTTCTTCAAGCGTCTCAACCACAATAATATAAAAAACAGAAAGCAAGGCAAGCTCCTCACCCGGCGCTAGCGAGTCGGCTACGGTTGTGGCGCCCAGCGCGCGCGCCGCCCCCCTATATAGACTCTGGGGCCCCGCGGCCCGCCCTCCCCTCCCCCCACCACCGCGCACCGAGGGCATATAAGCGCAGCACCGGGGCGCGCGGGCCCACTAAGCGCCGGATAAATCGCATGCAGCGGGAGATCCGTGCTGCCATTCAGACCCACCGCAGTCAGGACTGGGAGCGAAAAATCTCCGCCCTTGACCTGAGCGATGCATCCGCATGGCGCCTGGTCTCCCGCATCATCCACAATCGCCCGCAAATTCCCCCCCTCCTGGTCGGCGCTGAGGCTGTGTGCGATCCTGATGCTAAGGCCAATGCCTTGGCTGATGTGTTCGCACGCAGCTTCGCCCCTGTCACCGACCCCGTTGACCCCGACCATATCCAAATGGTCACCGCACGAGTCCACCAGTTCCTCACCGCCCAGGATCCAGAAGACCATATCACCCCCGTCACGGATGAGGAGATTGCCCGGGAGCTTAAGTCCCTCCACTCCCGAAAAGCCGGTGGCCCAGACAGACTCACCAATCAGCTTCTCAAGCAGCTTCCCCCAGCCTCTGTTCCCGTCCTTACTTCCACTTTCAATTCCATCCTCTCCTCTAGGCAGTTTCCTTCCGTGTGGAAACACGCGGAGGTGATTGCCATCCCCAAACCTGGGAAAGACCCTCGATCCCCTTCCAGCTATCGTCCCATCTGCCTCCTTCCCGCCCTCTCCAAGCTGTTTGAGAGGCTGTATCTCAAACGTGTCCTGATCCACGTCGCTCGGGAGCGGGTACTCCCCGACGTTCAGTTTGGCTTCCGGCGAGGACACTCCACCACCCACCAACTCCTCCGTCTTGTTGAGGAAGCACTGGAGGCCATTGAGCGTCGGGAGTACTTCGGGGCCGTCTTCCTCGATGTCTCCCGGGCGTTCGATTCTGTCTGGCACGAGGGGCTACTTTACAAGCTCTTCGGGCACGGCTTCTCCATCTCCCATGTGCGCCTCATCGCCACCTACTTAGAAGGTCGTACATTCCATGTCCGGATCCCGGGAGGTACCTCCACCAGGCGTCGTATCAGGGCGGGTGTTCCACAGGGGAGCGTGCTCGGCCCTGTTCTATACAGTCTGTTCACAGCCGACACGCCCACCGTGCCTCGTGTGCATCTCGCCCTGTATGCGGATGATACCGCGGTTTTTGCTCGCTCCCGGAGCAAGGCGCTCCTCCGGCAGAAACTACAACAGGCCATCGACTCTGTTGTCGATTATGCCAAACGTTGGCGCCTGGCCTTCAACCCAGCAAAGACGCAGGCACTCATCATTTGTCGGCGGCGGTGGCCGGTCGCCTATCCCCCTGTCACTGTGCTCGGCACCCCCGCCCCCTGGGCCAGAACAGCTACATACCTGGGTGTCACCCTGGATAGGACCCTCACCTGGCGTCCCCACATAGAGGCCATCCGGCGGAAGGCCTTGGGGCGTATCGGCCAACTCTACCCTTTTATGAACCCTACCTCTACCCTTCCCATTCCTCTTGCCCTCCTCCTCTACACATCCCTCATCCGCCCCCTCCTGGAGTATGCCTCGGTTGTGTGGGGCAATGCCGCGCCTACGCATCTCCACCGCCTGCAGACGGTACAGAATCGTGCCCTTCGAATTGCCCTTCGCCTCCCTTACCGTTTCCCAACCCGTGAACTTCACCTCCTTGCCAATATCCCCCTCCTTCAAGACCGTGTCCGATCCTCCGCCATCTCCTTCTATGACCAATCCCGTCATTCCCCCAATCCACTCATTGTCTCTCTTGGCACCCGCCTCCATCGCCTGGCCACCACTCGCTGGCCCGACCTCCTTTCCCGCCCCCCCTGACACCTCCCATCCACCCCCCCGTCCTGTTACTTCTTCCTCTTCCTACCACTTCTCCTTTTTTGTCACCCCATCCAGAAATATCTGCCGCCACCGTCATCGCCGTCGCCAAGAAGATCTGGCCAGGACGAAGGCCTTTCGTTTTCTTCATCCTCTTCCTGTCATCTTTCACTATTCTTTCGTCTGTCACTCAACGTTTCTTTTCCGGCTAGTCAATGGAGCCGTTCGTTTTCCTCTATCTCTCACTATTCCTTTTACTGTTCTGTCACCTGTTACTGTTAATTACCGTGCAACGGCCAGTCAATTGGGCCTTTCGTTTTCCTGCTTCTCTAACTATCCCTCTCACTATTCTTTCATCTTATTTAAAAAAAAAAAAAAAAAAAAAAAAAACCAAAATGCACAACGTCAAGAAAATCATACCGCCAAGTCCACTTCTTCAAAACCCGTCAAGAGGAAGGCGAAGCGCGCCAGCGCTAGTACTTCCTACACGAGTCGAGGGACCACCCTCTCCTGTGCAGCGTGGCGTGGCGCGCGGGCCCGTTGTCAAGGCAGCACCGGACGCCGTCGCGCACGCATATCCTCCACGCCGCATCCGCATCCGCATCCGCAGTAGCCATGGCCCGGACAAAGCAAACGGCCCGCAAGTCCACCGGCGGAAAGGCGCCGCGCAAACAGCTCGCCACCAAGGCGGCGAGGAAGAGCGCGCCCGCCACCGGCGGCGTCAAGAAGCCCCACCGCTACAGGCCGGGCACCGTCGCCCTGCGAGAAATCAGGCGCTACCAGAAGAGCACAGAGCTGCTCATCCGCAAGCTGCCATTCCAGCGCCTAGTGCGCGAGATCGCCCAGGACTTCAAGACCGACCTGCGCTTCCAGAGCTCCGCAGTCATGGCCCTGCAGGAGGCCAGCGAGGCCTACCTCGTCGGCCTCTTCGAAGACACCAACCTGTGCGCAATCCACGCCAAGCGAGTCACCATCATGCCCAAGGACATCCAGCTCGCGCGCCGCATCCGCGGCGAGCGCGCCTAAACCCGCACACCGCCAAACAAACAAAACGGCCCTTTTCAGGGCCACTAACGTCTCTCCGTCGCGAGCAAAACTTTGTCGGTCGCAACGACTAGTTCCCCACTCACTCTCCAGTCCAGTCGTCCCACCCCCGGCCCGGCCCGGCGCCGCCGTTTCCAAAAAAAAAAAAGCACCGCACCGGCCGAACCAAGTCGCAAGCGTCAATAGCGCCACCCACACAGGCCACGGCACAAAACGTGACGCCCGGAAAGCAAAGCAAAGCAAAAAAGACTATTCCAAAACCACCACCAAGACAAACAAACAAACGCGGCGCAAAATAAATAGGTAAAAACAATAAAAGTAAAATACACTTTATGTAACACCAACCGCGCGCCGCCGCCCACGCCCGCCAACGACCCCACAATCCAACCACCATCCACACATGAAACAAACAAACGCCAGCAAGCAAGACAGACAGACAGACAGACAACAAGGCAACCGACCGACCACGACACGACAATCAACACCTTCCCGACGTGCTTTGATGGCCCTGAGAAGGGCCGTTTTTGTTTTTGTCCGGGACCGTGCGACAGCCTCTGGTTGCGCGCCGGCCACCAGGCGACGGTGTCAACCGCCAACCCTTCCCTGCCCTTTTTACTTCTTCTTCTTGGGCGAAGCCTTCGCCTTAGACGGCGTCGCCGTCGCCTTCTTCGGGCGCGGCGCCTTTGGCTTCTTCGTCGGAACCTTGGCGGCCTTCTTCGCCTTCGACGGCGACTTGGCCTTGGCCGGCTTGGCCGCAGCCGCCTTCTTCGCACCCGCGGGAGCGGCCGACGCCGCAGACGCCTTCTTGGCGGCGCCCGCCTTCCGACCGGTCGCCGCCTTCACGCCGCCAGCCTTCTTTGCGCCGGCCGCACGGGCCCCCTTCTTCTCCTTGCTGGCCGGAGCGGCGCGCTTCTTCTTCGCACCACCGCCGCCACCACGAGCCTTGCCGCCCTCGGCCGCCCCGCCGCCGGCGCCGGCAAGCTTGAAAGAGCCCGACGCGCCCTTCCCCTTCGTCTGCACCAGCTCGCCAGCCACGACGGCCGACTTGAGGTACTTCTTGATAAAGGGCGCCAGCTTCTCCGCGTCCAGCTTGTAGTGCGCGGCAATGTACTTCTTGATCGCCTGCAGCGACGACCCGCCGCGCTCCTTCAGACTCTTGATGGCGGCCGTCACCATCTCAGAGGTGCGCGGGTGCGCAGGCTTGGCGCGCGGCTTCTTCGCAGACGACGCAGACTTGGCCTTCTTCGTAGTGCCGGTGGCGGCGGGTGCCGCGGCAGTCTCGTTCGTAGCCGCCTGGTCTGCCATCTTTTGCTTGTTCTCTTTTCTTTTTTCCCCTTGGTTTCGCTTCCTTCTCTCCTTCGACGACGCACAACAGCGAGGGGCGCGCAGCAGAGAATAGCCGCGCACGCGCCTGGCCCAGCCAGTGTCGCGGGCGGGCGCGGACGGCCGAGAGAGCGGCCGCCACTCGGCGCGCCGCCGCGCCGCCGCGCCGCGCCTCCCGCGCTTGCTACCGCCCAACGTCCGACAGCCTGCGCGGAGCAGCCCCCAACCTGCGCCGCAACCACCCGCGCCATTCAAACCACCGAGGATGGGGCTACACACACCGACACCACGGTCGCCAACCAGTCGCCGCGGCGGCGCCGCAAACCACGGCCAAACTGCAGCCACCGCGCGCCACAGCCTGGGTCGGCCCGCCGAGAATCGCCGCCCCCGCCCAAATGCCGCCCCCACAGCCCCAGCCGACGACCCGCCACAATGGCCAAACCTTCGTCAAAACTCCCACACCGTCGCCGCGGCAGCCCGGCCACCGCGGCCGGCGCCACAGCCACACGAGCCGAGTCGTGCGGCGATGACGGCCGTGCACAAACGCACCTCCGCCGCCCCATCGCCTTCCGCCGTTTTCCCGATCGGCCCGCAGCCGTCGGGCCACGGCCGCGGGCCGTCCTCCTCCTCTCGCCTCGCCCGCCAACACCCACAGCCCTTCCAACACATTTTTCTTTTCTTTTTTCTTTTTTTTTTTTTACTTTTTTACGATCGCCGCCTGCGCAACATGGCACCGGCCGACGGAGCGCCAACCCCCCCGCCACAGGCGAAAACAAAACAACGATAAACAAACAAACAAAATAAATTACCAGCCAGCCCCAACTACAGACACACCGAATCTGCCCTCACAGCCGACCTTACACGCCTCAACGTCAAAACAAAGGTGGTTTCTTTCTTTCAACGGTTACCTTACCTTAGGTTACGTCAGGTTAGGCTAAGAAGGCGTCAGGGTTAGGTTAAGCGTTGACGTGACGTCACGTCTTAACGTAGGCGTTAAGCTAAGGTTGCGGTCACGTACGTTAGGTTAAGGCGACTTGGGGGTTGGCCTAAGAGCTTAGGTTAGGTTACGTTACTTTAGGTGGCTGCGTTAAGGGGGGCTTAAAGAAGTTTAGGAGGTTAAGGCGTCGAGGCGGCCGCACCCCCTTAGCTGCTGCGGCTCGGCCACGCCACGCCACGCTTTGGGGTTTCATAAGGTCGCGCGGCGGGTCGTCGGCACGCCGCAAAGGACAAAACTGCAAGACGACGTCGAAAAACAAACAACAGGTAAAAAATAAATAAGTAAAAATAAACGACGCCGACAGGCGGGGATCAGCAGAACAAGCAGATTCCGGAGAGCGAACGAGACACGCACGCACACACACAAACCCCCCCGAGCCGAGAGAGCACAGAGCACCACCACGTGTCGGCCTCCGCTCACCCGACTCGGCTGGGCTGGGCTGGGCTGGGCTGGGCTGGCGGCCGGGCCGGATGCACGTACACGTACGGCTACAGCCACTACCCGTACACAGCCGCTCTTCACGCAACACCAGCCAAATGGCGCGCCCGCGGCTCGTCGCGGTCGCCGTCGCGGTCGCAACGCCACGCCGGCACACTTTCGGCACCACCGTTTTCGCGCGCACCGCAAACAAAACGCAGCCGACACACACAGAGAGAAAAAAAAAAAACACAGAGCGTGAGACGGGCGGCGGCGCACCTTTCGCCAGCCGGCAGGCAATCGACTCGCCCAGTACGACAAACGCGCACGCCACCCCACCCACCAACCAACCAACCAGTCGTCGTCGTCGTCGTCGTCGTCGTCGTCCCGAAATCAAACAAACTCTCAAAAGCACAGCCCCTGCTGCCAACGGACGCAGGCGCCACGCAGCTCCCTTCCCGCCACACTCGATTCGCAGCGCAACTCACCCGGCACACCGTCAAACGACGGGCTGGGCTCGCCGCATCGCCGCAACCTACACACCTTCCCCGCCACGACGCACAGCCCCACCAGACGCCCGTGCCGCAACGACACTACTGCACTACCACTACCGCACTACTCCTCTCGCCCTTGCCATACACGACACAACACGCCAAAAAGTGAAAATCCAAATACAAACAAAAACACCGCCCCCACGACCCAAACACATGCACGGCGCGCCAACACACGCGAGGCAAGGCACGCAGCAAACGGCGTCCCCTCCGCGTCGCGCCATCAACCTACACACACAAGGCAACCAACAACAGCCAGCCAGCCAGCCAGCCAGCCAGCCCCACTCTCACGCCGCAAAAACAGAAAACACACCGAAACCGCCAAACGCCGCACATTCGCGCTTCGCACTTACCACACACCTCTCGGCATCCGTTTCGCACACAACGACGCGACGCACAATACATCATCACGGGCTACGCACGCACACCGCGACCCACTTTCTTACGACGCCCTCGGCAGAGCACACGTGCCCACGCCCACACACAGTCGACACAACGACGCAGCGCGCAGCAGACGCGGCCGCAACACGTACCTCCCCGACGACGCGCCAACACCGCCAGCCACTGCTCACTCGCCCAAGCAACCCGTGCACACAACTGCCACACGCGTCCACCACGCCGCCGCCAACCACCCGCCCGCCAGGGGGCGCTCACGTCCGCGACAACAGCGCGGCACCGCCGGGCCGGGCCGGGCCGGGCCGGGCCGAACCGAGCCGAGCCGAGCCGCCGCCTCCTCTCCACTCGGCACGCCACGTCCTGCTTGCAAAACACATGGCTCGTCCCTCTGTACACACAACGCGCCTGCCTGCGGTCGCCGCCGGCATCTATCTACCTGCGCATCGGAGCCAGGCCGGCAAGCCCACACTTAAATAATGCACTTCACCAGCCAAACAAACCCACTCTTCCTTTCTTTGCACAGCGCATGCAACAGCAGCCCCAGGAGCCGGGCCCGCCGCCAGCGTCTCCTCCTCCTCTGGGCACAGCCAGCCAGCCGTTCCCACCGCCCCGCCCCTGCTCTGCAGAACAAGAAAAAACGAAAAAGTACCAACACACGCACCCAAAGCGTAAGCCAGACAAGACCAGCCTCTCCGAGGCCACACACACGCAAAAAAACAAAAAAACAAAAACACTACAACAGAATAAAATGAAAAAGAAAAAGCAAGCTGTCGCCTCGCCCCCGCCCGTCCCCCCACCCCACCACATTCGCCCCCTCCGCTTGTTTTCCTTTCTACAATTTCCCTCTTTTCCACCCAATATCCCGCCGCGGTTTACGGGCACCGGCCGATTTTGCGCCCGCCCACATGTGTGCCTACTCCCCACCACCATTCCCTCCGCAGCCCGCAGCCCGCAGCCCGCAGCCCGCTTTTCCCCCCCTCCCTGCCCACACCACACCACACCACACCACACCGACGGTGCTGACGTCGACACGCACCCAAGACAGGGGCCACGACCGTCTTTTTTCCTGGGCCCATCCCCGCACCGCACCTCCTTCCAATCAACGCTGTGGCGCCTGTGTCCGCGCGAGACGCGTGCGCGCCGCCTCTCTCAACATCCGTCCGCCGTCCGCCGGCCGGCCCGTTTTTCGGCCCCCAGGCCATCCGTCAACCACCACTGCCACTGCCACTGCCGCTGCCCCTGCCCGCCCCGCACCACACCACACACCGCTGCTTGCCCCGGCCGTTGCCACCAAAGGCGCCAACCGCAGCCCGCGCGCGCCAGAAACTACAGGGACCCAGCCGACCGACGAAAATCAGAGCAATTGGCCGGGAGGATCAAAAAGAGAGCTCCGAAAACCACCGTAGCGAGGCGTGGGAGGAAACGTTACGAGAAGCAGAAAGGGACCAGGAAAAATTCTGGAAATTTCTTAAAACTCGTAAACTAAACACGAAACATCTACATCTACATGGGGAAGGAACGACCCCACAGACCGAGCTGAAGCACTGGCGGATTCACTAGAAAAGGCAATTCCAAGCACCAGAAGCGGTAGATGACGAAACTGGTGACCACCAGGAAATGGTACTCAGAAGGGTAAAACCGCATCCTAAGTGCCCCGATCAGAACATCTTTCACAATCCAATAAACGCAGAAACCCCCGTATCTTAGCACATCACAAACATACACACATCCTAAGAAGGCATCAGGCCCAGATTCCATCAAACCGCAACTACTACATCACCTACCTCCAGCAACTATCAATTATCTATCTAACATCAATATATAATGCTTGCTTCAGACTAAACTACTTGGAAACAGGCCCGAGTCATCACATTACCAAAGCCAAACAAGGACTTATTATTTCCGCAAAACTATAGGCCAACTTCCTTGGAAAGGTCCTCGGAAAGCTCATTCAAACTGAACTGAAGAAATTCAATTCTTAAAGGATAACAACATAATCATCCCACAACAATTCCGATTCCGCGAAGAACACAGCACCACCCACCAGGTGACCAGACTAGTCGAGCACATATGTCAGGCCAGAAACATTAGACACAGTACTGGAGCAGTCCTGCTTGACATTGGAAAAGCATTCGGATAACGCCTTATCTACAAGCTCCACCAGTACAACTGCCCCATCCACATTATTGCTTCTTTTCTCCGCAACAGAGCATTCTATGTCCATGTACCAGGAGCGGCAAGTAACACTAGATCCATAGAGGCTGGAGTCCCGCAAGGCTCAGTGCTGGGGCCCATTCTCTACTCAATATACACAAACAAACAGCTGGGAGGACACTTGTCACTATTTGCAGACGACACTGCAGTCTACCGCAGCAGTTCTAACCTGCAATATAGAGTCACAAAAATAGAGCAACACCTACAATCCATCCAGAAATGGGCTAACCAATGGAAACAAAAGAAAAAAACAATAAACGCGGAGAAAACCCAAGCAATACAATACGATTCACATTCAAAAAGAATACCTCCTAACCTGCATATACGCCTCAGAAATAACAATCTTCCATGGTCAGGCACAATAAAGTATCTAGGCATCAAGCTGGACAAGAGGTTGACATTTAGAGACCATGTTACACACGTTTGTAACAAGGCTGCAGCAGCAATATTCAGACTGTACCCAATCATCAAAGGAAACAGAATAAATATGCGCGCCAAAAAGAAAATCTTCAAAACCGTCATAGGAACCAGCCATCACTTACGGCTCTGAAAATCTGGTCAATGGCCGCAGACACCAACATAACAAGAGTAAAAAAAAAAGGGTGCACAACAAATACTTCAGAATTGCTGCTGATGCCGGCTGGTACCAGACAAACCGAGACATATACACAAACCATAACATACTCAAAATCCCGGAAATCATCCAAAGAAAAATCCATAAAGTTTTTTTTTTTTTTTTTTTTTTTTTTTTTCCACCAAACCACGGATTCGAACCACCCACTCATCAGAAATCTGGGACAAAATCCACCCGACCCAAGAACGACATTTCCCATCACGACAAAACACCACAAACTACAACATACCATGATAAACAAAAATAAAATACAAACACCATAACACTCACTCAAACAACAAACATCTACACACACCCAAGAGACCCTATCATCCCATCATTTTGTTACCCAACATAATCAGACAGAAGGCAGGGATCAAGGACAGATCCGGTCCTTCGAGTACAGGGGGTAAAAAAAATACCCATCAGACCAGCTCGCTCTCTCTCTCTCTCTCTCCGTGCCGACGCTGCCCCGCACACGCGTTCGCGCTCGCGTTCGGCCGACACCACACGACAGGTCTTTGGGGCCCCGCCACTGCGCACACGCACGCCTCCTCCTCTTCCTTAGTTCTTTTTCGCTTTTCTTTTCTCCCCCGCCCCCCGCTCTCACCGCCACATCATCCCGCAACCCTTGGGGGATGTTTCCCAACATCAACGCGCCCCAATTCCACTCTCTGCCCGTGCCGCACTCTCCACTTTGCTTCTCCCCGTCCCCTACACACACGACTACCGAAACCCCGGTTGACACACCTTCTCGTAGGACAGGGGTGCGTGCGTGCGTGCGTGCGTGCGTGCGTGCGTTGTCTTGACGGTGACAGCAACAGCAACGGATCCGTCCATCCCATTCCCCCCCCACTCGGTAAAGAACCATGTTCAACCCACACTACACAACAAGGGGGGCACACACGAACGCGAAAGAAAGGGCAGGGCAGGGCAGGGCAGGGCAACTATCTCTTCCTCAGAACCCACATATCACATCAACGAACGGCAGGCCAATTGCGGACTCAGCCGTGTCAGGCAAATCCAACCCAACCAACACCTCCCACGGAAACCCTGACACTGATCCAGCAGTACGTCCACATACATCGCCACACCAAATACGGGTGACGAGTGAGCAACAAATGGAACAATACACAACAAGGCTGACCTAATAAAAACTGCACGTCACGTCATACCTTCCAGACAGACGCAGTTCCGACGGGACGGCGGAACCGTATACGTACCTTTCAGCCACAACAACCGACCGACTGGACACGCCCGCGTCTCCAGCCAGCCAACCACCAGGGCCACACAGCCCGCAAGTTTCAGCGTCAACACTTCTTAACGTACGTTGCAAACTTTTCAAAACATTGCCACACACACACCACGAAAAGCGTCAACCTCTCTCACACTGGATACACTCAACACTTTTTGTCGGCGGAGCTTGAGGCCAACGGTTGACACACCCCCACCGGCCACACAGGTTTCCCTTTGAAAATTGCAGTGACGGAGGAGACGCGGCATTACGAGAGGGTTGTTTCCGAGAGCGCGAGCTGGACGGAGCTGCGGCGCCGCCGCCGAGGGGTAACGAACGCACGCGATGCCGCATGACAGCCCATCACCCAAAGTTTCACCCACAACTGCACACGTCGCACACCCTTTTCGCGCCATACTAGTGTCGATCGTCAATTACAGCTCACGGTGTTCGCATTTGCCACTTGACGGGGGGGGGGAAAAGAAAACAAAACAAACATCTGACACGCCATGTGTTTCTCTCTCTCTCTGTTATATCTAGGTCATTGGGCAGCCACTGTAAAAAAAAAAAAAAAAAAAAAATATTTTTACGACATGGTTGGGTAAGTGATTTAAAGACAACAATTGTGGGTCACACACCATAGACCATTTCGATAGTGTTCTTGTTCTTCTCTTTTTCCTTTTTTTATCGCTCAATAGAAATAAAACCTGGGGATGATGCAATGCTGCGATATGGCACAACCGTCGTCCATTGTACACAACTGGGGAACAAAAAGAAACCAATTCAGGGAACGTTCGTTCCTTCACAACGTTTCTTTCAACGCACTTGGTCTTTACCATCCTGTATATTCAACACACATTTCCTTTCATCAAACTAGGGCATTTCCATAACAGTTTGTTTCCGTTTCTGTGAGCACAATACTGCTTCTTCGACGTCATTTCACCATCTTAACTAGAGACAGACAACAAAATAGGAAAACAGGCCTTGAGAACCCCGTCCACCAAATTTCAGTTAGCACGGCATCCAAGATTCTTTTCCGGGGAGTGCAGTGCAGCTGACGCTGCTCAGACCATATACCGTCGCCAGTCTCACTCAACTCTTGCGCATTCCACCATTCTACGCTACGTGACAATGCAAAAATGAATGAATCAAACCCGCCCAGAGAGCGTCTTGTGCGAGGGGACACACGATATAGAGAACAACAAAACACACAGGGGACACCACCACAGTTGGAGAGAACGTTTCCACCACGGCAGCCGCGCCGTTACGCGCTTTTTTTTTTTTTTTTTTTTCCTCCCCCCCACTGCACACCTCCGACACCACGGGAACGTTCACCGTCCCGTTGCCCTACACTGGCGTTTCTTTTCAACCCCCCACCCTATTCCTCGCTCCCCGGACATTCGACCGATCACAAAGTGCAACCTCTCGTTACCGTCGGGTGCCCCTCTTCATCCCCGGGGCGCCAACAACAAAACAAAAACACCACCGACGCCGTCGTCTCGCGTCACCTCACTCAACTGAGCGGAAAATACACGTACATCCAGAATGACGACACCGCCTCCACAAACAAAAACCAGACGTCAGACGTCAGGTCGAAAGAGGGCACCGTACGTCGTGGCGCGTGGTCTCCTAACTCACCTCGCGCGTACAAATACAATACAATGCAATGCGTGTCACCTCACGTTCACACACACCTCCACGCTCCACTTTTACGTCGCCCAACCAACCAACTAACTTAACGCACCCGCTCGGCGTAGAAGCAGCTGTAGGCGGCAACGTGTTTCTCACCCTCGCCACCAACGGTGTGACATCCGACAGTCGCGGTTTGCTTTCCGTTCCACACCTCCGGCCATACCATACAAAGGGGACAAAAAAAAAAAAAAAAAAAATATATCAAACAAGCCAACTCCAGCGATCCGCCCCCCTAACACCAACACGTCTCGAAACACCCACGCCCACGACCCGGCTGTGGCTAAAGTGCGTATCCCAACGTCACACCAAAACCAAAGGCGCCGGCGCCGCACCACACCACAAGCTACAGCTACAGCTGTGCCGCCCGTCCACCCGCTCACAACAACAACAACAACAACAATTCCGCCCTTCCCGCAAAGGCATTTTGGTGGCCCTGAAAAGGGCCGTTTTTTTTTTCTTTTCTTCGCCGCGCCGCGGACGAGCCTCCCATTTCCAAGAGCCACCTCCTTACTTGGAGCTCGTGTACTTGGTCACCGCCTTCGTGCCCTCGCTCACCGCGTGCTTGGCCAGCTCGCCAGGCAGCAAGAGCCGCACAGCGGTCTGGATCTCGCGGGACGTGATGGTCGAGCGCTTGTTGTAGTGCGCCAGGCGAGAAGCCTCGGCCGCAATGCGCTCGAAAATGTCGTTCACGAAGCTGTTCATGATGCTCATCGCCTTCGAAGAGATGCCCGTGTCAGGGTGCACCTGCTTCAGCACCTTGTAGATGTAGATGGCATAGCTCTCCTTCCTCTTGCGCTTCTTCTTCTTGTCGCCCTTCGAAATGTTCTTCTGCGCCTTGCCAGCCTTCTTGGCGGCTTTCCCGCTAGTCTTGGGCGGCATCACGAACAAACAGGCAGGCAGGCACGCGCAGTCAGTCAGTCAAGCGCTCCGCTCCAGTCAGCGTCTCCCCACACAGTGGCACCTGCCGCACGCCGACGCCGCACCTTTACCAGCTCGCCCTGCTGCGGCCGCCGACCAATGGGGCGCGCGCGCAACCGGCCGCCGCACCCGAGCCCATAAAGGACCCCCACCCCGCCGGCGCCGGCACGCACTCCGCTGCTCGACTCGCTGCGGCTCGCACCGTTTGGGGCGTTGTGCTTTTCTTTCTCGCTTCTTTCGAAACTAGCCCATCGCCATGTCCGGACGCGGAAAGGGAGGCAAAGTCAAGGGCAAGTCAAAGTCCCGCTCAAGCAGGGCTGGGCTCCAGTTCCCGGTCGGCAGAATCCACCGCCTCCTGCGCAAGGGAAACTACGCCGAGCGCGTCGGCGCCGGGGCGCCCGTCTACCTCGCCGCCGTCATGGAGTACCTCGCGGCTGAGGTGCTCGAGCTGGCCGGAAACGCGGCCCGCGACAACAAGAAGACGCGCATCATCCCGCGCCACCTGCAGCTCGCCATACGCAACGACGAGGAGCTCAACAAGCTCTTGTCGGGCGTCACCATCGCACAGGGAGGTGTCCTGCCCAACATCCAGGCCGTCCTGCTGCCAAAGAAGACCGAGAAGAAGGCCTAAAAGAGAGACAGCGCAATCGGCAACCGCCGCGTGCTCCCTTGGCACGCAGCGCGCCATTTGCCGCCTCGGCTCAAAAAACAAAACACAATCGGCCCTTTTCAGGGCCACCACACAAACCTACGTCCAAAGCAGAATTCCAGTCGTTCGTCGCACCACTTTTCTCTCTCTCTCTCTCTCTCTCTTTCTGTGTACGGTTTTTTTTTTTTTTTTTTTTTCCTTCTTACACACACAGGCGCCGCCATCTTGTACACACGTACTTGGCCACCTCCTCCACTCCACTCCACGCACGCACAGTCTCCGGACCATTAACCAGCACACGTGGCGCACAACAACACACCTCAAAAATAACCCCTCGGCACTCAGCCGCGCCGCAACACACAGCCCATCCACCGACAAGAAGCATACAAGCAAAGAGGGAGGGGAAGGAAGGAAGGAGCTCACACAACGCAAGGGCACGCTTCCTTCCCTCCCAACCGCACCGCACACCACGTCAAAAAAAACTCCAAACAAAACTAAAAGGCCAAGTAGACTAAAAAGGAAAAGAAAAACCAGCAACACAGACTCTTTCGCACTTTTCAACTTCCGAACACTGTGGTGGCCCTGAAAAGGGCCGTTTTTCAATCTCTCTTTCCTTCCTTCGGTCTCACACCGCCTAACCGCCGAAACCGTACAGGGTGCGCCCCTGCCTCTTCAGGGCGTACACCACGTCCATGGCCGTCACAGTCTTGCGCTTGGCGTGCTCAGTGTACGTCACCGCGTCGCGGATCACGTTCTCCAGGAACACCTTCAGCACTCCGCGCGTCTCCTCGTAGATCAGACCAGAGATGCGCTTCACGCCGCCCCTGCGCGCCAGGCGGCGGATCGCGGGCTTCGTGATGCCCTGGATGTTGTCGCGCAACACCTTGCGGTGCCGCTTGGCGCCACCCTTGCCGAGCCCCTTTCCTCCCTTGCCGCGGCCTGTCATTCTTCTTCTTCAAGCGTCTCAACCACAATAATATAAAAAACAGAAAGCAAGGCAAGCTCCTCACCCGGCGCTAGCGAGTCGGCTACGGTTGTGGCGCCCAGCGCGCGCGCCGCCCCCCTATATAGACTCTGGGGCCCCGCGGCCCGCCCTCCCCTCCCCCCACCACCGCGCACCGAGGGCATATAAGCGCAGCACCGGGGCGCGCGGGCCCGTTGTCAAGGCAGCACCGGACGCCGTCGCGCACGCATATCCTCCACGCCGCATCCGCATCCGCAGTAGCCATGGCCCGGACAAAGCAAACGGCCCGCAAGTCCACCGGCGGAAAGGCGCCGCGCAAACAGCTCGCCACCAAGGCGGCGAGGAAGAGCGCGCCCGCCACCGGCGGCGTCAAGAAGCCCCACCGCTACAGGCCGGGCACCGTCGCCCTGCGAGAAATCAGGCGCTACCAGAAGAGCACAGAGCTGCTCATCCGCAAGCTGCCATTCCAGCGCCTAGTGCGCGAGATCGCCCAGGACTTCAAGACCGACCTGCGCTTCCAGAGCTCCGCAGTCATGGCCCTGCAGGAGGCCAGCGAGGCCTACCTCGTCGGCCTCTTCGAAGACACCAACCTGTGCGCAATCCACGCCAAGCGAGTCACCATCATGCCCAAGGACATCCAGCTCGCGCGCCGCATCCGCGGCGAGCGCGCCTAAACCCGCACACCGCCAAACAAACAAAACGGCCCTTTTCAGGGCCACTAACGTCTCTCCGTCGCGAGCAAAACTTTGTCGGTCGCAACGACTAGTTCCCCACTCACTCTCCAGTCCAGTCGTCCCACCCCCGGCCCGGCCCGGCGCCGCCGTTTCCAAAAAAAAAAAAGCACCGCACCGGCCGAACCAAGTCGCAAGCGTCAATAGCGCCACCCACACAGGCCACGGCACAAAACGTGACGCCCGGAAAGCAAAGCAAAGCAAAAAAGACTATTCCAAAACCACCACCAAGACAAACAAACAAACGCGGCGCAAAATAAATAGGTAAAAACAATAAAAGTAAAATACACTTTATGTAACACCAACCGCGCGCCGCCGCCCACGCCCGCCAACGACCCCACAATCCAACCACCATCCACACATGAAACAAACAAACGCCAGCAAGCAAGACAGACAGACAGACAGACAACAAGGCAACCGACCGACCACGACACGACAATCAACACCTTCCCGACGTGCTTTGATGGCCCTGAGAAGGGCCGTTTTTGTTTTTGTCCGGGACCGCGCGACAGCCTCTGGTTGCGCGCCGGCCACCAGGCGACGGTGTCAACCGCCAACCCTTCCCTGCCCTTTTTACTTCTTCTTCTTGGGCGAAGCCTTCGCCTTAGACGGCGTCGCCGTCGCCTTCTTCGGGCGCGGCGCCTTCGGCTTCTTCGTCGGAACCTTGGCGGCCTTCTTCGCCTTCGATGGCGACTTGGCCTTGGCCGGCTTGGCCGCAGCCGCCTTCTTCGCACCCGCGGGAGCGGCCGACGCCGCAGACGCCTTCTTGGCGGCGCCCGCCTTCCGACCGGTCGCCGCCTTCACGCCGCCAGCCTTCTTTGCGCCGGCCGCACGGGCCCCCTTCTTCTCCTTGCTGGCCGGAGCGGCGCGCTTCTTCTTCGCACCACCGCCGCCACCACGAGCCTTGCCGCCCTCGGCCGCCCCGCCGCCGGCGCCGGCAAGCTTGAAAGAGCCCGACGCGCCCTTCCCCTTCGTCTGCACCAGCTCGCCAGCCACGACGGCCGACTTGAGGTACTTCTTGATAAAGGGCGCCAGCTTCTCCGCGTCCAGCTTGTAGTGCGCGGCAATGTACTTCTTGATCGCCTGCAGCGACGACCCGCCGCGCTCCTTCAGACTCTTGATGGCGGCCGTCACCATCTCAGAGGTGCGCGGGTGCGCAGGCTTGGCGCGCGGCTTCTTCGCAGACGACGCAGACTTGGCCTTCTTCGTAGTGCCGGTGGCGGCGGGTGCCGCGGCAGTCTCGTTCGTAGCCGCCTGGTCTGCCATCTTTTGCTTGTTCTCTTTTCTTTTTTCCCCTTGGTTTCGCTTCCTTCTCTCCTTCGACGACGCACAACAGCGAGGGGCGCGCAGCAGAGAATAGCCGCGCACGCGCCTGGCCCAGCCAGTGTCGCGGGCGGGCGCGGACGGCCGAGAGAGCGGCCGCCACTCGGCGCGCCGCCGCGCCGCCGCGCCGCGCCTCCCGCGCTTGCTACCGCCCAACGTCCGACAGCCTGCGCGGAGCAGCCCCCAACCTGCGCCGCAACCACCCGCGCCATTCAAACCACCGAGGCTGTCTGGCGTGAGGTCGGTCGCTCGACGGCGCGTTCGGCGCGGGCCCACCCGTAGCCGGCGCGCCGTAAGGCACGGAGGCTCGCACTGGGGCGTATCGCTTCCAGACGGGCGTGCCGCGGCAGTCCTCACAGGGGAAGTGACGCGTCTCCTATAGCCTCTCCTTCCCAAGTGGCTCTTTCCGCCTTCCCGTGGTGCCAGACGTTAAGCTTGGCGTTTTGCCTTGCGACAAAAGGGAGAGCTGCGACCCAACCCGATGCGAAAGCGAAGGGTGCATGGCACAGTGGGAGCTGTGTCGAGGGACGAACATCTGTCCCTTCTGTTCGCAGGGCCCAGACCAGCAGGAACTCTGCATGCCGGCGACTTCGTTTGTCGGCGTGGGATCGCGGCGCGAGTCGGCAAGGGTGCCTCGCCGCGCCCCTGGGTAACCGGGGCGTGTTCTGCCAAACCCAGGAGGTGGTGACATCGCCTGGGCCAGGTTAACTGGGTCCAGACCGCCGAACGTCTGGGGGACCGGCCCGCCACCTGAGTAGGAGTGGGTCCTTGGCCGAAAGGTGGAAACTCGGGCTAGTAGGCGGCGAAGGACGAGAGGTGCATCCGCCTCTCCGGAGTGCGGGGTGCAGTTGCCGAGGAGCGTCGCGTGAAATCGCCGATGATGAAGCCATCGATGGGGACCAGTGCGCTGGCGACGGCGCGCTGAACCCAGCAGTTCGAGAAGGCCCTTGACCTTGGGGCGAGGTCGGTGGGCGAGCTGCAAGAAGTCCCCCCCCATGCCAGAGGAGCCGGTCCGGGGTAAGAGACGGGCTCCCAACTTTTTTCACTCGTCTACATCATCATGGCTGAACAAGAGACGAGTGACTCGAGTGTGCATTCGAGGTGTTCGATGCCTATTGTTCCTGTCCCAGAAGAGGGCCTGGGGCAAAACGTGGAGAATGTAACTGACTGGCACAACAGAATAAATCAATTATTGGACTCTAGTATAAAGAACGGCAAAATAAGCAATACTGCTGTCCTGTCGATCAAAAAGGAGCTTGCCGCCTGGGCGATCGCTAGCGCAAAGCTCGAGGGGCGGCTTGAAGAACTAGAAAAAGAAAACGAGCGTCTACGTAAACAGCCGACAAAAACATGGGCTGGTGTAGCTGCGCAAGCGGCTCCAAAAACGCAAACCACAAAAGAGACAATCGCCAAGGTGTCGAAAAGGCCGGACACGGCGGTCTTCTTGAGACCCCTGTCCGGACATGATACTAAGAAAGTACAAGAAATATTCACCACAACGGTGAACCCTGCAAAAGAAAAAATTAAAATAAACAAAGTTAAGGCAACAAAAAATGTGGTTATTGTAAATGTTGCTACAGAAGAAGACAGGGAAAAAATACTTAATCACACAAAGCTTAATAAGGTAGTGAAATGCGAACCGCCTAAAAAGCGGAATCCGCTGGTGATATTATATGATGTACCTGTGGCAATAGAGGAAAATGAGATATACGAAGCCATAAAAGAACAGAACTTCGAGGAAATGAATATGGAAGCCTTCAAAAATGAGTTTAAGTTGCGCTTCAGAACGGGACCCCGCGATCGTGATGTTGTCCATCACGTCGCGGAAGTCTCGGGGAGTATGTGGCGCAAACTGACCGCTATGGGCAGAATCTATATGGGGTTTCACGCAATCAATGTGAGGGACTACCTGGTGGTTCCCAGATGTCATAACTGCGGTGATCTGGACCATGTCCACAAGCATTGCGAGAGGAAGCCGGCCTGCTCCAGGTGTGGGGCAGAAAACCACACAAGGAAAACCTGTTGTAAAACAGGGATATGTATCCCTTGTGTGAGAAGAGGAAAGAAAAGTTGCAATGCTACTGGAAGGAACTGCCCTACATACAGGATGCTCGAGCAACGGCTTATAGCAAGAATAGACTATGGCTGAGTCTGTTCCTGCATCCAGGAAGCCCAAAAGGAAGTCGCCCAGTAAGAGGATAAGGGATGCGTTGAGAGCAAGCAGATTTAGAGAACTTCTGCGGAAGTTCAACAATGCAACTACTGGAAAAGTGCAAATGGTAGACATAGGGATTCAAACAGACCCTAGTGGGCAGAAGGACGCACCCTCTCCTCCAAGCTGGGGAAGAAGGTCGATTACAGATCATGAGCGACCAAAAGGGCATCCTGTGGTAGGGAGTTTGACTTTCCCGACAATCAAAGACAACACAGCTGATGAAGGGAAAATACAAATCAATGATGTGAGCAGTACGAGTACGTTGAAAGACCCACCCTCCTTTGGAGGCATGGGCGTGGATCCAAGGAGGATTTACCCAAATTTGGAACAGGCATTGCAGCTATCGCGCCTGGAGGAGCCGGCTGTCCTCACCACCGCTTTAAGGCATGTGGTGCGTGTTGGCCATGAATATGGTAGAGACGTCACCTTTTCGGTAATGGAGGCTGTAGATAGAATACAGCTCAAGACAATGAATCTCCCCACTGACTTTGGAGCCCTGCGTGACTTGGTGAAAAAAGTATTCGAAAGGCGAAACGAAAAATTTGATCTGGAAGAACTATATCACCAGTCTGTAATTACAAATGGAAGGCTTGCACACGACTGGAATAAGACCTGGCCAGAATCGCATATTAGAACATACTTTTCCACTGAGCCTTATAAACGTAGGGCAGATTAACTGTCATAACAGCAGACTAGTCACGCAGGAACTCCGGAAGGTGGTGGAGGAGAGGAGACTTGACATACTCTGTCTACAGGAGCCATACTCTCAAGCTGGACGGATCCCCTTTACAGCTGCCAACTGGCAAATAACTCATAGCACAGGTGAGCCAAAAGCTGCAATCATAATTATCAACAAGGCACTGAGAGTTACAGTGCTTACACAGCTTTCTGATGACCACTGCAATGTCGTGGAGTTGCAATCACCCATCGGGGTACTGTACATCATTAATATGTACTTCCAGTACGGAAGGGAGATTGACGAGTTCTTAGACAAACTAACTCAGATAACCACGGCACTGCAGGGGCGGAGAATAATAGTCACAGCAGACATAAATGCAAAGTCCCCCCTGTGGTTCAGCGGCACAAGAGATGAACGTGGAGAAAAGGCTGAAGAGACCATCATGGCCCTACAACTCATGGTTGTTAACAAGCAAGGGCACCCCCCTACCTATGCAGGTGGCGGGGGAGAAGGTACCAATATTGATATTACCTTGGTAACGCCCAACGCCGCAACCAAGGTAATTGATTGGAAAGTATGGGAACACATGACAACAAGTGACCACAATCTGATTACCTTTTCACTGGGAGACAAGGAGTGCCGCTGGGACATGGGGTGGGAGATGCAATTCAACTACAATAAGGCCGACTGGGATCGCCTGGCGAGAGAGTGTGACATTCCGACATGGCCGGAGGGTGACGTAAACGTGGAGCTATACGCCGAAGAACTGGTGAGTGCAGTCAACAGAGCGGTGAAAGCAGCTGTACCAACCAGGAGGAGAGCCGTCGCAGCCTCCCCAACACCATGGTCGACAGAACTAGAACAGATGCGCCAGTCTGTAAGGAGGGCTAGGAGGTACTACCAGCGGTGTGCCGTCTGGAGGGAAAAACAACGATGGCTACAAATTTACAGAGAGGCGAAGGACCATTTTCAACAGGAGCTCAGGGCAGTCCGACTTGCAAGCTGGGAAAAATTTGTTTTAAATCAACTCGCCACAGACCCATGGGGTACCCCTTACAAACTAGTACGGGAGAAAATAAGATCGCCCATGGTGCTGTCCACCGTCAGGAGCGGGGACCGGATGACAGAGACCTGGCAGGAAACTGCCGAGGTCCTTCTCCGGGTCCTGCTGCCTGATGATGTGGAAGAAGAGGATACAGAAGTACAAAGGCTGATCAGGGAGGAAGACCGACAAGATTATGAAAACAACAGTATGGTCTATCCCTTCTCAGAAGAGGAGGTCGAAGCCCAGATAAAAGCCCTCAAAAAGGGGAAGGCTCCTGGACCAGACGGTATCACAACGGAAGTAGTGCAGTTCCTGGCTCCCCAGCTGGTGGCACCTCTCACCAAGTTGTACAATGAGTGCTTGAGACTCAGAAAATTCCCTAACACCTGGAAGAAGGCAAATGCTGTAATACTTAAGAAAGGCCCAGATAAGGACCCAAAAGAAGCCAAATCATACAGGCCCATCTGCCTACTAGACATACTGGGGAAACTTTTTGAGAGGTTGCTGGCAGACAGACTGGCTGCACATCGTGTGTTGTGTGGGATGTGCGACAGGCAATTCGGTTTCCGGTCGGGGAGATCAGCGTCTGACGCTATCGCCCTTGCCGCGGAGGTCTGTGGCTCAGCCCCGCACAAATACATTGTTGGCATCATGGTGGATATCAGCGGCGCCTTCGACAATCTGTGGTGGCCCTCGCTCTTCTCTCGCTTGCGAGAGAAAGAGTGTCCAGGGCCGCTATATGGTTGTTTTAGGAGCTACTGTGAGGGAAGGGAGGTCTGGCTATCGTCCCCTAGCGGGAGGGTTAGAAAGAAGATTACAAAGGGGTGTCCACAGGGCTCTGTCCTTGGGCCACTCTTTTGGGACATAACAATGGAACCACTCTTAGAAGATCTGCAGAATAGCGAGGATGTGCTAGAGGGCATAGCCTACGCAGACGACCTCCTTCTGCTGGTTGGCGGCCGCAGCCGCGAAGAACTGGAACCGAAAATTGAGAGAGCAATTTCTATCTTGACCACATGGTGTCACAGAACAAAAATGACTATATCACCCAGTAAGTCTACATATCTGTTGCTCAAGGGACAACTAGCTAGGAACCCGACGGTGAGAATAGACGGCTCGCCAGTGCTTCGGCGACGTGAGGCCCGGTACTTGGGCGTAATCGTCGATGAGAGATGGAACTATACATCGCATGTTGACACAATAACACAGAGATCCCTAGAAACACTAAATAAACTCATTGGCATAGGACACAAGCGGTTTCACTTACCACCAGACCTAATCAAACTATATCATAACAGCATACTGACCTCCATTGTGGGATACGCGTCAGGAGTCTGGGCTCACAGGCTCACGAGGGTCATGCCTGCCATGGCCGTGAGGAGAGTGCAGCGGAATATGCTCCTGCGCTCTGTAGGAGCATATAGAACAACACCTGGGGGGGCGCTATTAGTACTCATGGGGCTGTGTCCTCTGGACATTAAAATAAGAGAACAGGCGGCATGGTACTGGGCCAAGAAAGGCAACAGGGATAAAATGATAGAAATAATGGGGATCTACACGGGCTCTAAATCGGAAATTAGAAATAGGGGGGAAGAACTTTGGCAAGAGCAATGGGATGCGGACGACGCAGGTCGGAGAACGCATGAACTGCTGCCAAATATTAAGGAGCGCTTACAGCTCAGATATTTCAAGCCATCAAGAGGACTTCTACACTTCCTCACTGGACATGGACCCTATCCAGCATACTTATGCAGATTTGGGAAACGGGCTACACCAGCGTGCGACTGTGGGGCCCCACAGGGCACCCCAGACCATGTGGTGTATGAGTGCCATCTCTTTGACGAAGTAGCATCACAACTCAGACTCCAACTACCAAATCAAGACACGTACCACTTACTCAGGCGCGAGGATCACTTTCAAACTTTAAATAATCTTGCGAATGAGATCTCGGGCAAAATATTAAAGGACTTTCTTAGGAACAATCAAAATTAACCCGAAACTGACAAACACCTGACCAGACCTAAGTGCACCCGTCCCTTTCCGCCAGACGTGGAATTGGCCAGCCGTTTCACGGCTGGGATCCGCCACGCTCCTGGACCAGGAGGAGGGTGCACATTTCTACCGGATTTGACCAACACACCGAAATTGACAGTAGCGTAGGAATAGGATAAGAAGTAGGATAAGTTAGGATAATACATTAGCATAAACTGCAGCGGTTCAAACGTCTTAGGCCAGCGCGGTGCCAGGGGCATGCCCACTGGGATCAGCTCAGTGGGCCCGGCCACAAACAGTAGGTTTATACTCACGCTGGCACGTGTGTAACGTTGCAGTTAGATTAAGTAGGTTAATATTAGAAGTAGAAATGCCCATAGTGAAAACAAAAAAACTAACACTAAAAAGTAGGTAATAATATTAAGCAATGAATGCTGTAGTAATTGTATTATTGTATGTAAGCAAAGACCCACTAATGCTTCAGGTGGTGGGTTATTCTGTATCATAATATAACATTGGTTAATAAAGATTTTTTTTTTTTTTTAAAAAAAAAAAAAAAAAAAAACCACCGAGGATGGGGCTACACACACCGACACCACGGTCGCCAACCAGTCGCCGCGGCGGCGCCGCAAACCACGGCCAAACTGCAGCCACCGCGCGCCACAGCCTGGGTCGGCCCGCCGAGAATCGCCGCCCCCGCCCAAATGCCGCCCCCACAGCCCCAGCCGACGACCCGCCACAATGGCCAAACCTTCGTCAAAACTCCCACACCGTCGCCGCGGCAGCCCGGCCACCGCGGCCGGCGCCACAGCCACACGAGCCGAGTCGTGCGGCGATGACGGCCGTGCACAAACGCACCTCCGCCGCCCCATCGCCTTCCGCCGTTTTCCCGATCGGCCCGCAGCCGTCGGGCCACGGCCGCGGGCCGTCCTCCTCCTCTCGCCTCGCCCGCCAACACCCACAGCCCTTCCAACACATTTTTCTTTTCTTTTTTCTTTTTTTTTTTTTTACTTTTTTACGATCGCCGCCTGCGCAACATGGCACCGGCCGACGGAGCGCCAACCCCCCCGCCACAGGCGAAAACAAAACAACGATAAACAAACAAACAAAATAAATTACCAGCCAGCCCCAACTACAGACACACCGAATCTGCCCTCACAGCCGACCTTACACGCCTCAACGTCAAAACAAAGGTGGTTTCTTTCTTTCAACGGTTACCTTACCTTAGGTTACGTCAGGTTAGGCTAAGAAGGCGTCAGGGTTAGGTTAAGCGTTGACGTGACGTCACGTCTTAACGTAGGCGTTAAGCTAAGGTTGCGGTCACGTACGTTAGGTTAAGGCGACTTGGGGGTTGGCCTAAGAGCTTAGGTTAGGTTACGTTACTTTAGGTGGCTGCGTTAAGGGGGGCTTAAAGAAGTTTAGGAGGTTAAGGCGTCGAGGCGGCCGCACCCCCTTAGCTGCTGCGGCTCGGCCACGCCACGCCACGCTTTGGGGTTTCATAAGGTCGCGCGGCGGGTCGTCGGCACGCCGCAAAGGACAAAACTGCAAGACGACGTCGAAAAACAAACAACAGGTAAAAAATAAATAAGTAAAAATAAACGACGCCGACAGGCGGGGATCAGCAGAACAAGCAGATTCCGGAGAGCGAACGAGACACGCACGCACACACACAAACCCCCCCGAGCCGAGAGAGCACAGAGCACCACCACGTGTCGGCCTCCGCTCACCCGACTCGGCTGGGCTGGGCTGGGCTGGGCTGGGCTGGCGGCCGGGCCGGATGCACGTACACGTACGGCTACAGCCACTACCCGTACACAGCCGCTCTTCACGCAACACCAGCCAAATGGCGCGCCCGCGGCTCGTCGCGGTCGCCGTCGCGGTCGCAACGCCACGCCGGCACACTTTCGGCACCACCGTTTTCGCGCGCACCGCAAACAAAACGCAGCCGACACACACAGAGAGAAAAAAAAAAAAAACACAGAGCGCGAGACGGGCGGCGGCGCACCTTTCGCCAGCCGGCAGGCAATCGACTCGCCCAGTACGACAAACGCGCACGCCACCCCACCCACCAACCAACCAACCAGTCGTCGTCGTCGTCGTCGTCGTCGTCGTCCCGAAATCAAACAAACTCTCAAAAGCACAGCCCCTGCTGCCAACGGACGCAGGCGCCACGCAGCTCCCTTCCCGCCACACTCGATTCGCAGCGCAACTCACCCGGCACACCGTCAAACGACGGGCTGGGCTCGCCGCATCGCCGCAACCTACACACCTTCCCCGCCACGACGCACAGCCCCACCAGACGCCCGTGCCGCAACGACACTACTGCACTACCACTACCGCACTACTCCTCTCGCCCTTGCCATACACGACACAACACGCCAAAAAGTGAAAATCCAAATACAAACAAAAACACCGCCCCCACGACCCAAACACATGCACGGCGCGCCAACACACGCGAGGCAAGGCACGCAGCAAACGGCGTCCCCTCCGCGTCGCGCCATCAACCTACACACACAAGGCAACCAACAACAGCCAGCCAGCCAGCCAGCCAGCCAGCCCCACTCTCACGCCGCAAAAACAGAAAACACACCGAAACCGCCAAACGCCGCACATTCGCGCTTCGCACTTACCACACACCTCTCGGCATCCGTTTCGCACACAACGACGCGACGCACAATACATCATCACGGGCTACGCACGCACACCGCGACCCACTTTCTTACGACGCCCTCGGCAGAGCACACGTGCCCACGCCCACACACAGTCGACACAACGACGCAGCGCGCAGCAGACGCGGCCGCAACACGTACCTCCCCGACGACGCGCCAACACCGCCAGCCACTGCTCACTCGCCCAAGCAACCCGTGCACACAACTGCCACACGCGTCCACCACGCCGCCGCCAACCACCCGCCCGCCAGGGGGCGCTCACGTCCGCGACAACAGCGCGGCACCGCCGGGCCGGGCCGGGCCGGGCCGGGCCGAACCGAGCCGAGCCGAGCCGCCGCCTCCTCTCCACTCGGCACGCCACGTCCTGCTTGCAAAACACATGGCTCGTCCCTCTGTACACACAACGCGCCTGCCTGCGGTCGCCGCCGGCATCTATCTACCTGCGCATCGGAGCCAGGCCGGCAAGCCCACACTTAAATAATGCACTTCACCAGCCAAACAAACCCACTCTTCCTTTCTTTGCACAGCGCATGCAACAGCAGCCCCAGGAGCCGGGCCCGCCGCCAGCGTCTCCTCCTCCTCTGGGCACAGCCAGCCAGCCGTTCCCACCGCCCCGCCCCTGCTCTGCAGAACAAGAAAAAACGAAAAAGTACCAACACACGCACCCAAAGCGTAAGCCAGACAAGACCAGCCTCTCCGAGGCCACACACACGCAAAAAAACAAAAAAACAAAAACACTACAACAGAATAAAATGAAAAAGAAAAAGCAAGCTGTCGCCTCGCCCCCGCCCGTCCCCCCACCCCACCACATTCGCCCCCTCCGCTTGTTTTCCTTTCTACAATTTCCCTCTTTTCCACCCAATATCCCGCCGCGGTTTACGGGCACCGGCCGATTTTGCGCCCGCCCACATGTGTGCCTACTCCCCACCACCATTCCCTCCGCAGCCCGCAGCCCGCAGCCCGCAGCCCGCTTTTCCCCCCCTCCCTGCCCACACCACACCACACCACACCACACCGACGGTGCTGACGTCGACACGCACCCAAGACAGGGGCCACGACCGTCTTTTTTCCTGGGCCCATCCCCGCACCGCACCTCCTTCCAATCAACGCTGTGGCGCCTGTGTCCGCGCGAGACGCGTGCGCGCCGCCTCTCTCAACATCCGTCCGCCGTCCGCCGGCCGGCCCGTTTTTCGGCCCCCAGGCCATCCGTCAACCACCACTGCCACTGCCACTGCCCCTGCCCCTGCCCGCCCCGCACCACACCACACACCGCTGCTTGCCCCGGCCGTTGCCACCAAAGGCGCCAACCGCAGCCCGCGCGCGCCAGAAACTACAGGGACCCAGCCGACCGACGAAAATCAGAGCAATTGGCCGGGAGGATCAAAAAGAGAGCTCCGAAAACCACCGTAGCGAGGCGTGGGAGGAAACGTTACGAGAAGCAGAAAGGGACCAGGAAAAATTCTGGAAATTTCTTAAAACTCGTAAACTAAACACGAAACATCTACATCTACATGGGGAAGGAACGACCCCACAGACCGAGCTGAAGCACTGGCGGATTCACTAGAAAAGGCAATTCCAAGCACCAGAAGCGGTAGATGACGAAACTGGTGACCACCAGGAAATGGTACTCAGAAGGGTAAAACCGCATCCTAAGTGCCCCGATCAGAACATCTTTCACAATCCAATAAACGCAGAAACCCCCGTATCTTATCACATCACAAACATACACACATCCTAAGAAGGCATCAGGCCCAGATTCCATCAAACCGCAACTACTACATCACCTACCTCCAGCAACTATCAATTATCTATCTAACATCAATATATAATGCTTGCTTCAGACTAAACTACTTGGAAACAGGCCCGAGTCATCACATTACCAAAGCCAAACAAGGACTTATTATTTCCGCAAAACTATAGGCCAACTTCCTTGGAAAGGTCCTCGGAAAGCTCATTCAAACTGAACTGAAGAAATTCAATTCTTAAAGGATAACAACATAATCATCGCACAACAATTCCGATTCCGCGAAGAACACAGCACCACCCACCAGGTGACCAGACTAGTCGAGCACATATGTCAGGCCAGAAACATTAGACACAGTACTGGAGCAGTCCTGCTTGACATTGGAAAAGCATTCGGATAACGCCTTATCTACAAGCTCCACCAGTACAACTGCCCCATCCACATTATTGCTTCTTTTCTCCGCAACAGAGCATTCTATGTCCATGTACCAGGAGCGGCAAGTAACACTAGATCCATAGAGGCTGGAGTCCCGCAAGGCTCAGTGCTGGGGCCCATTCTCTACTCAATATACACAAACAAACAGCTGGGAGGACACTTGTCACTATTTGCAGACGACACTGCAGTCTACCGCAGCAGTTCTAACCTGCAATATAGAGTCACAAAAATAGAGCAACACCTACAATCCATCCAGAAATGGGCTAACCAATGGAAACAAAAGAAAAAAACAATAAACGCGGAGAAAACCCAAGCAATACAATACGATTCACATTCAAAAAGAATACCTCCTAACCTGCATATACGCCTCAGAAATAACAATCTTCCATGGTCAGGCACAATAAAGTATCTAGGCATCAAGCTGGACAAGAGGTTGACATTTAGAGACCATGTTACACACGTTTGTAACAAGGCTGCAGCAGCAATATTCAGACTGTACCCAATCATCAAAGGAAACAGAATAAATATGCGCGCCAAAAAGAAAATCTTCAAAACCGTCATAGGAACCAGCCATCACTTACGGCTCTGAAAATCTGGTCAATGGCCGCAGACACCAACATAACAAGAGTAAAAAAAAAGGGTGCACAACAAATACTTCAGAATTGCTGCTGATGCCGGCCGGTACCAGACAAACCGAGACATATACACAAACCATAACATACTCAAAATCCCGGAAATCATCCAAAGATAAATCCATAAAGTTTTTTTTTTTTTTTTTTTTTTTTCCACCAAACCACGGATTCGAACCACCCACTCATCAGAAATCTGGGACAAAATCCACCCGACCCAAGAACGACATTTCCCATCACGACAAAACACCACAAACTACAACATACCATGATAAACAAAAATAAAATACAAACACCATAACACTCACTCAAACAACAAACATCTACACACACCCAAGAGACCCTATCATCCCATCATTTTGTTACCCAACATAATCAGACAGAAGGCAGGGATCAAGGACAGATCCGGTCCTTCGAGTACAGGGGGTAAAAAAAATACCCATCAGACCAGCTCGCTCTCTCTCTCTCTCTCTCCGTGCCGACGCTGCCCCGCACACGCGTTCGCGCTCGCGTTCGGCCGACACCACACGACAGGTCTTTGGGGCCCCGCCACTGCGCACACGCACGCCTCCTCCTCTTCCTTAGTTCTTTTTCGCTTTTCTTTTCTCCCCCGCCCCCCGCTCTCACCGCCACATCATCCCGCAACCCTTGGGGGATGTTTCCCAACATCAACGCGCCCCAATTCCACTCTCTGCCCGTGCCGCACTCTCCACTTTGCTTCTCCCCGTCCCCTACACACACGACTACCGAAACCCCGGTTGACACACCTTCTCGTAGGACAGGGGTGCGTGCGTGCGTGCGTGCGTGCGTGCGTGCGTTGTCTTGACGGTGACAGCAACAGCAACGGATCCGTCCATCCCATTCCCCCCCCACTCGGTAAAGAACCATGTTCAACCCACACTACACAACAAGGGGGGCACACACGAACGCGAAAGAAAGGGCAGGGCAGGGCAGGGCAGGGCAACTATCTCTTCCTCAGAACCCACATATCACATCAACGAACGGCAGGCCAATTGCGGACTCAGCCGTGTCAGGCAAATCCAACCCAACCAACACCTCCCACGGAAACCCTGACACTGATCCAGCAGTACGTCCACATACATCGCCACACCAAATACGGGTGACGAGTGAGCAACAAATGGAACAATACACAACAAGGCTGACCTAATAAAAACTGCACGTCACGTCATACCTTCCAGACAGACGCAGTTCCGACGGGACGGCGGAACCGTATACGTACCTTTCAGCCACAACAACCGACCGACTGGACACGCCCGCGTCTCCAGCCAGCCAACCACCAGGGCCACACAGCCCGCAAGTTTCAGCGTCAACACTTCTTAACGTACGTTGCAAACTTTTCAAAACATTGCCACACACACACCACGAAAAGCGTCAACCTCTCTCACACTGGATACACTCAACACTTTTTGTCGGCGGAGCTTGAGGCCAACGGTTGACACACCCCCACCGGCCACACAGGTTTCCCTTTGAAAATTGCAGTGACGGAGGAGACGCGGCATTACGAGAGGGTTGTTTCCGAGAGCGCGAGCTGGACGGAGCTGCGGCGCCGCCGCCGAGGGGTAACGAACGCACGCGATGCCGCATGACAGCCCATCACCCAAAGTTTCACCCACAACTGCACACGTCGCACCCCCTTTTCGCGCCATACTAGTGTCGATCGTCAATTACAGCTCACGGTGTTCGCATTTGCCACTTGACGGGGGGGGGAAAAGAAAACAAAACAAACATCTGACACGCCATGTGTTTCTCTCTCTCTCTGTTATATCTAGGTCATTGGGCAGCCACTGTAAAAAAAAAAAAAAAAAAAAAAATATATTTACGACATGGTTGGGTAAGTGATTTAAAGACAACAATTGTGGGTCACACACCATAGACCATTTCGATAGTGTTCTTGTTCTTCTCTTTTTCCTTTTTTTATCGCTCAATTGAAATAAAACCTGGGGATGATGCAATGCTGCGATATGGCACAACCGTCGTCCATTGTACACAACTCGGGAACAAAAAGAAACCAATTCAGGGAACGTTCGTTCCTTCACAACGTTTCTTTCAACGCACTTGGTCTTTACCATCCTGTATATTCAACACACATTTCCTTTCATCAAACTAGGGCATTTCCATAACAGTTTGTTTCCGTTTCTGTGAGCACAATACTGCTTCTTCGACGTCATTTCACCATCTTAACTAGAGACAGACAACAAAATAGGAAAACAGGCCTTGAGAACCCCGTCCACCAAATTTCAGTTAGCACGGCATCCAAGATTCTTTTCCGGGGAGTGCAGTGCAGCTGACGCTGCTCAGACCATATACCGTCGCCAGTCTCACTCAACTCTTGCGCATTCCACCATTCTACGCTACGTGACAATGCAAAAATGAATGAATCAAACCCGCCCAGAGAGCGTCTTGTGCGAGGGGACACACGATATAGAGAACAACAAAACACACAGGGGACACCACCACAGTTGGAGAGAACGTTTCCACCACGGCAGCCGCGCCGTTACGCGCTTTTTTTTTTTTTTTTCCTCCCCCCCACTGCACACCTCCGACACCACGGGAACGTTCACCGTCCCGTTGCCCTACACTGGCGTTTCTTTTCAACCCCCCACCCTATTCCTCGCTCCCCGGACATTCGACCGATCACAAAGTGCAACCTCTCGTTACCGTCGGGTGCCCCTCTTCATCCCCGGGGCGCCAACAACAAAACAAAAACACCACCGACGCCGTCGTCTCGCGTCACCTCACTCAACTGAGCGGAAAATACACGTACATCCAGAATGACGACACCGCCTCCACAAACAAAAACCAGACGTCAGACGTCAGGTCGAAAGAGGGCACCGTACGTCGTGGCGCGTGGTCTCCTAACTCACCTCGCGCGTACAAATACAATACAATGCAATGCGTGTCACCTCACGTTCACACACACCTCCACGCTCCACTTTTACGTCGCCCAACCAACCAACTAACTTAACGCACCCGCTCGGCGTAGAAGCAGCTGTAGGCGGCAACGTGTTTCTCACCCTCGCCACCAACGGTGTGACATCCGACAGTCGCGGTTTGCTTTCCGTTCCACACCTCCGGCCATACCATACAAAGGGGACAAAAAAAAAAAAAATATATCAAACAAGCCAACTCCAGCGATCCGCCCCCCTAACACCAACACGTCTCGAAACACCCACGCCCACGACCCGGCTGTGGCTAAAGTGCGTATCCCAACGTCACACCAAAACCAAAGGCGCCGGCGCCGCACCACACCACAAGCTACAGCTACAGCTGTGCCGCCCGTCCACCCGCTCACAACAACAACAACAACAACAATTCCGCCCTTCCCGCAAAGGCATTTTGGTGGCCCTGAAAAGGGCCGTTTTTTTTTCTTTTCTTCGCCGCGCCGCGGACGAGCCTCCCATTTCCAAGAGCCACCTCCTTACTTGGAGCTCGTGTACTTGGTCACCGCCTTCGTGCCCTCGCTCACCGCGTGCTTGGCCAGCTCGCCAGGCAGCAAGAGCCGCACAGCGGTCTGGATCTCGCGGGACGTGATGGTCGAGCGCTTGTTGTAGTGCGCCAGGCGAGAAGCCTCGGCCGCAATGCGCTCGAAAATGTCGTTCACGAAGCTGTTCATGATGCTCATCGCCTTCGAAGAGATGCCCGTGTCAGGGTGCACCTGCTTCAGCACCTTGTAGATGTAGATGGCATAGCTCTCCTTCCTCTTGCGCTTCTTCTTCTTGTCGCCCTTCGAAATGTTCTTCTGCGCCTTGCCAGCCTTCTTGGCGGCTTTCCCGCTAGTCTTGGGCGGCATCACGAACAAACAGGCAGGCAGGCAGGCACGCGCAGTCAGTCAGTCAAGCGCTCCGCTCCAGTCAGCGTCTCCCCACACAGTGGCACCCGCCGCACGCCGACGCCGCACCTTTACCAGCTCGCCCTGCTGCGGCCGCCGACCAATGGGGCGCGCGCGCAACCGGCCGCCGCACCCGAGCCCATAAAGGACCCCCACCCCGCCGGCGCCGGCACGCACTCCGCTGCTCGACTCGCTGCGGCTCGCACCGTTTGGGGCGTTGTGCTTTTCTTTCTCGCTTCTTTCGAAACTAGCCCATCGCCATGTCCGGACGCGGAAAGGGAGGCAAAGTCAAGGGCAAGTCAAAGTCCCGCTCAAGCAGGGCTGGGCTCCAGTTCCCGGTCGGCAGAATCCACCGCCTCCTGCGCAAGGGAAACTACGCCGAGCGCGTCGGCGCCGGGGCGCCCGTCTACCTCGCCGCCGTCATGGAGTACCTCGCGGCTGAGGTGCTCGAGCTGGCCGGAAACGCGGCCCGCGACAACAAGAAGACGCGCATCATCCCGCGCCACCTGCAGCTCGCCATACGCAACGACGAGGAGCTCAACAAGCTCTTGTCGGGCGTCACCATCGCACAGGGAGGTGTCCTGCCCAACATCCAGGCCGATGGCTAGGCCAGCTGTGCAGGGACTCAAATTTTGTACGTTTAACGCTAACGGCCTCGTCCAACAGGCACTGGAATTCAAGCAGTTCCTGACGGACGAAAACATTGACGTATGCCTGGTGTCTGAAACTCATCTCAAGCAAGGAGTTCGAGTAAAGGCACCAAACTACCTCAGCTACAGAAGAGACCGACCAACTGCAGGGGGCGGGGTAGCAATCTACATTAAAAGGGGGATTCCGCACCACCAAGTATACCTACCTGACATGAAGCAGTTGGAAACAGTAGCAATCGAGGTAGCGACAACCACAGGTCCGGTAACTGTGGTTGCGGCATACCGACCTCCCACCCGCACCTTAGAGGAAGACGACATCGTAAGACTAGGGCAAATCAGAGGCAAGCTCGTAGTTGGGGGCGACCTTAACGCAAAACACACAGACTGGCACTCCAGGTGTGCAAACAGAGCGGGCCGACAACTGAAAAGCATCGCGCGCATCCACCAACTTCATGTGTGGGGCCCTGAGGAGCCCACACATTTCCCCCTGAACGGCAACAGGGCGGACGTCCTCGACATAGCTGTTACGAAAGGTCTCGCAGGTTTCGTGGCTGCGAGTTCACTGAACAAAATGTCATCAGACCACAACCCTGTAATCTTTGAAATCGACGTGGGCGGGTGGCTGCCGCCCACCCAGCGACTACTCACACACAAAAGTACCAATTGGGAACAATTCAAAGAAAGAGTAACAGCAGACTTCACAAACACCCCGCTCCCATTAGACAACATCGAACAAACGCTGAGAAAGTTCACCGACGCGATCCTGCAAGCAGCAAAGGGCGCCACACCCAACCCCCCTCCCAGTCCACCTCCCACCCAGCGATTGCCACCCCAGCTGCTTGCCCAGATTAGGCACAAGAACAGGACCGCGAAGGAATGGAAACTGACGCGAAATCCGATAACCAGGAGGCTGCTCAACCGCCTACAAAGAGAGCTCAAGGTGTCGCTCACTGAGCACAGAAACCAGCAATGGTCGAACCGCCTCACGGCTCTCAAAGTGCAGGACAACAGCCTCTGGCAAGCCACCAAGCAGTTCACTAAAAGACGCGCTAGGATGCCGCCTCTGCATGGCGAGAGAGGACTAGTGTTCAGCGCCCAAGACAAAGCCAACGCACTCGCCGACGTCTTCGAAAAACAATTCACCCCAGCAGAGGCGCAAGACCGAGAACATGAGAGAACAGTCAGAGAACAGCTAACTGCATTTCTCGCAGCAGAAGATGACGTAGCTGACGATATACCTACCTTCTCAACCGAGGAGGTAGCAAAAGCCATCAGATCTCTACCCACAAAGAAAGCCCCAGGTCATGACCTCCTCACCAATGAACTGCTAAAACACCTGCCCCAGCTAGCGATAGAAAAACTGACAGAGATATTCAACGTGATCACGCGAACACAAAAATTCCCGAAGCAGTGGAAACACGCGGAAGTGGTCGCGATCGCTAAGCCTGGAAAAGACCCACTCTTTCCCCAGCACCACCGTCCCATAAGTTTACTCCCCACTCTGAGTAAACTGTACGAGCGCCTCTTATTGGTACACATTGATCAATACATACGTAGAGAAGAAATGCTCCCCCAATTCCAGTTCGGATTTCGCAACAAACACTCAGCACCCCAACAACTAATGAGAGTAGTCGAAGCCGCCACAGACGCCTTCAACCGGAAAGGTTACTGTGGCCTAGTGCTACTCGATGTAGCCAAGGCATTTGACAGTGTGTGGCACACTGGACTACTCTACAAACTCTATACATTAGGGTTCCCTGGCCAAGTCGTTAAGCTACTGCGCAGCTACCTAGCTGATCGTAAATTCTGTGTCAAAGTAGACACTGCCAAGTCAAGAACACGAGCCATACGGGCTGGCGTCCCACAGGGCTCGGTGCTAGGCCCCGTGTTGTACAACCTATACACAGCCGACACACCGACTGCCCCTCAGACCCACACAGCCCAGTATGCAGATGACACGGCCTTTTTTGCCACAAGCACCAACAGGACACTTGTAACACGAAGACTACAAAACCTCCTCAACAACACAGAAACATGGGCAAAAAAATGGAGAATAACAATTAACAGTGACAAAACACAAGCAATCATGCTCACACAAAGAAAAGGCAAACGATCCATTACACACCGTCGCAGACAGAACACAACACTCAGGCTCCACAGGCGTGAAATCCCGTGGAATAAAACGGCGAAGTACCTCGGGGTCACTTTAGACCAGCGCCTTACCTGGAGAACGCATATAAGCGATCTCCGGAATAAGGCAAGCGCCAGGTTAAACGAGCTATACCCACTGCTAAACAGCGGCAGCAGCCTCGCAGCGACAACTGGAGTCAGGCTCTACTGCTGTTTAGTAAGACCGATACTCGAGTACGCCTGCCCGGTGTGGGGATATGCAGCTAAGTCGCACATAGCGCGGCTGCAGAGAACACAAAATAGGGCACTGCGACGGGCATTACACGTCCCCTCTCGATTCCCCACGGCAGACACACACGAAGCCGCAGGGATGAAACTGCTAACACAGAGATTCCGAGAACTCGCGACCGCGTTCTACCGAACCGCGCGCAACTCAGAAAACCCCCTCATTAATACACTAGGGAACTACCCCAACAACTCAACAAAATACAGGAGACCAAAAGCAATCCTGGGCTAAACACAAAACATCTGATCACCAAAGCATAAAAAGTTAGGCCAGAACCAAAAGTTAGGGGCATGCCCTGCATGCCATGAATCACCACACAGCCAGCTAGAAGGAAATGTCAGAAGACAATACCCTTCAATGCAGACATTCTCAAGTAGGGGAGAATATTATATATGCAACGACGACCGGCGCCGGCACGACACTCTGCGCTGAGCCTCCGTAGCGTCAGGTCGCTCGGGCTCGCCGCTGCGCATTGTCTCGCTCGCGCCTTTGTCCTCGTGCGCCTTTGTCCGCGCGCCTTTGTGAAGGCACGCTGGTCGACGGCGGCCACGTGGCGGAAGCAACAGCGAACTGCTACAGCTAACGACTCGTTCGCGAGTGCGCTAGCAGCAATATTGACGTGTTCCACGTTATTTCAGCTGCAATACAAATTGATCAGGATCAATTTGTATTGCGCTTAGGGACCGATAGGGCACGCTGTGAGCCAGGACCCCCTTCACGTGGGACCAGTCCGCGGTCACTCGTTTAGACTCTGTCTCTTCCTCTTCGGCCTTCCGCATGGAAGCACAAATGACTGACACGGCGGCTGCCACCCCGTCTGAGCACGCTCAGGCGGCGGCTGCACCTGCCCCGCGACCTGCAGTAAACGAGGCCACGACCACGGTCGTTCCCTCCGCTGCACCCCCAGGATATGTCCCGCTAACCGGGCTACAACTGTTCGCCATAATGAACAGAATGGCCAAAGCCGCCACAGCCTCTGAAAGAGAGGCTGCAGAGAAGGCTTACGAGCGGTTTAAAAAATTCGAACTTGCCGCTACGTCGCCAGGCACAGCCAAAGAAGAGGTCTGTTTACCGTCAGGAGCCCTGCCAGGCGTGTCCAATCAAGAGGACACTGCCCTGCCGGAGGCGGCCCTGAAGGGAGCAGTGCCGCCAGGCTTGGTTCCCCAAACAACCAATGTTCTGTCGGCCCCCTCTCCGGTCCAGACCAATCAAGAGGCTGCTGACCTGCCGTCCACAGCACAAAAGGTCACAACGATTCCAGAAGCGAACCTGGAACAGCTTCTTCTACATGAAGAAGCAATGGACGTCGCGCTGCCGTCTCGCAAGAGGCCAGCGACGACGGACGAGGACGAACCACCAGCAAGCGCGCTTTCTTCTGTCCACAGGCTGACCCAGAAGAAGAAACAACACGCGCCAGAGGGCGCCAAAGACGAGGAGGCCGCCCAAGAAGAAGAGGGCGAGTTCGTCGTCCCTAAGCGGAGACACACGGCTCGGGCAAAGATGCTCGAAACCGTGACGCCTCTGCAGACGACTAACTCCTTCGCTGCTGTCCAAGACGACAATGAGGACACAGAGACAGGGCAGGTGCCCATAAAGCAAGCGCCTGCACCGCCTCCGATCACAATCCAGTGGAAGGAGGACTACAACTCCTTCCTACAGTTGTTTAAAGACGTCCCCTCCCTCTCTGTTAAGACTCAGGGACCCGATCTGCTGAGAACAACTGTCCGCTCGATGGACGACTACCGTCGAGCCATGAATGTCATCGCGCAGGAGAAGCTCAAATGCTTCACCCACAACGCCGACCCCCAGAAACAACTAAAGGTGGTCCTTCGCCACCTACCAATGAAGATGGCGACAGATCACCTCAAAGAAGAACTGGTTGCCATGGGTTACCCAGTCAGCTCAGTGACACTCATGAAGTCACCGCGGACCAAGCGAGATATGCCACTGTTCCTGGCTATCCTCCCTGACAACCTGGATAACAGGAAAATATTCCAGGTAGAGAGGGTAGCGCGGGTGACGGTGGCGGTCGAGCCACTACGCGCAAAACGTAGAAGGGCCCAGTGTTACTCATGCCAGGGCCTGGATCATGTCGCATACTACTGCAGCATGCCATCCCGCTGTGTCAAATGTGCAGGAGAACACCAAAGCCGGGATTGCGCGAAAAAGAGGGAAGAATCCCCGCAGTGTTGTAACTGTGGTGAGCCACATGTGGCAAGCTACAGGGGCTGCACGATATTTAAGCGAACAAGCAGACCCCAAGGCAAAAAGCCCCCCTCGCGCAAAGCACAGTCAGGCACCAACTACGCAGCCGCTGCCAAGGGGACAACTGCCATCCCATCGCGCCAGCAAGCACAGAACTCTCTGCTCCATCTCCAAAATGCAGAGACCAACCCCACTGTTCCAGAGGACTCTGGAATTCCGGACTTGCCCTTGTCCAACAGCTCAGCGTGTGGACATCGCCAAGTGCCCCCCACCACCAGCATCCCACTGCAAAGTGCGGAACGCCCCATGCGGCGACCGGTAGTGGCGTCACAGCCGCAAGCCGTAGCTGCCTCCCCGGCGCCCACCCACACAGCCACAACTTCTCCAGGTACCGACGCAACCAGTCTGGGTGAGCTACTACGCTCACTCAACACCCTACTCACCCAACTGCCAGTACTCGTCACGGCAGTAACGGGGGCCCTCCAGGCCGTCACCGTTCCCTCAACAACTCACCATGGCTAGACAGCAGATCCATGGTCTATCGGTATGTGTATTCAACGCAAATGGACTGGTAAAACAACAAGGTGAGTTTCGCCAATTTATACAGGACGAGGCAGTCGACCTGTGTCTAGTGTGCGAGACTCACCTGAAACCAGGAGTCCATGTAAAGGTAGCGAACTACGCATGCTACCGCCACGACAGACCAACTGCCGGAGGAGGAACTGCCATATATATCAGGACCTCCCTACGACACCACCAGATCCATCTCCCAGCCCTGGCAACCCTTGAAGCCACAGGGGTCAATGTCTCCTCCATGGTGGGACAGATCACCTTCGTGGCCGCCTACAGGCCGCCACGCGGCAATCTCCTGGAGGCAGACTTTGACACGCTACTAACGATCGGGGGACGGGTGTTCCTGGCTGGCGACTTTAACGCTAAGCACACGGAGTGGAACTCCCGTCTTACCAATGTCAGCGGTCGTCGACTCCTCCGTGCCGCCCTCCGCAATGGCGCCATAGCGCTCGGACCTCAGGACCACACCATCTATCCACACCGAGGGCAGTCAGATGTTCTCGATATCGCCCTTATTAAGGGCATCGGGAACTACATGACCGCCACCACTCGGTGTGCACTGTCGTCAGACCACCTACCAGTGGTCTACGACATCGACGTAAGGGGAGCCACCCTCCCACCCCGTCGTAGGAACTTCCACCGAATGGATGGCGAAAGGTTTCAGGAGAATGTCCTGGAACTTCTTTCAGATGCCCCAGACCCTACGGAAGTGGGGGTAGACAATGTACTACGATACCTCAACCGCCAGCTGCTACTTGCAGCAGAAGAAGCGTCACCTCCTCCCCCACGCCAGCCAAAGGATTTCGCCCGTAGTCTCCCATTGCACATACGAGAGACCATACGGGAGAAGAACAGAGTGTTCCGTGAATGGCAACTCACGCGACAACCTGCCACCAAACGCCTCCTAAACAGGATGAGGAGGGAGATCAAGGCGGCGGTTGAGGAACATAGAAACCACGACTGGGCCGACCTAGTTGCCACCCTTAACCCACAGGACGGCAGCGCTTGGCGAGTCGTCAAGTCCTTCCTGCGCCGGCGGCAGCGAGTCCCACCGCTGCAGGCTGGGCAGATGGTCGTCTGCAGTCCAGATGGGAAAGCAGGATTGTTGGCCGACCACTTCGAGTCGTCGTTCACCCCAGTGGATGACAATCTCGATGTGGCCCACATTGCCAGAGTGGAGGAAGAGCTCCCCATCTTCCTAGCAGCGAGAGAAGAAGGCGACAGGATCGACCCCATCTCGGAGGAGGAAGTGGCAGAACAGATACAGACGCTCAACACCAAAAAGGCGGGAGGCGCCGACGGCGTCAACAATCACCTGCTTAAGAACTTGCCGGAAGGGGCCTACCAGCTCCTTATAGGCATCTTCAACCAGGTCCTCCGCTCTGGGATCTACCCCTCTGAGTGGAAACACGCAGAGGTGGTAGCCATACCCAAAGCAAATAAGGATGCTCGGCAGGCTGAAAACTACAGGCCAATCAGCCTCCTCTCGTCCCTCTCCAAGGTGTTCGAGCGTCTGTACGCCAAGAGGCTACTCCGACATGTGATGGTCGAGGGCATCATCCCAGACGAACAGTTCGGATTCAGGAGCGGTCACTCCACCACCCACCAGCTTCTGCGGCTGGTGGAAGAAGCCATGCGCGCCCTGGAGACCAGGGAATACCTTGGGGCGGTGTTCCTCGATGTCTCCAGAGCCTTCGACTCCGTGTGGCACGACGGCCTCGTGTACAAACTCTTTGTGCATGGGGTACCGACATCACACGGAGTCCTCATCCGCTCCTACCTGGCCGACCGGACTTTCCACGTCCGGCTAGATGATGGCACCTCGACCCACAGGCTGATACGAGCAGGAGTGCCACAGGGGTCCGTCCTTGGCCCCCTGCTGTACTCCATTTTCACCGCGGATGCCCCACGAGTGGCGCCGGTGAAGTTAGCACTCTACGCTGACGACACCGCGCTATTCGTGCGGAGCATGAACGTGAGGGAAATGCGACGCCTCCTCCAGATTGGCTGCGACACCCTGGGCGCGTGGTCAACCAAGTGGCGGCTCAAGCAGAACGCTGCAAAGAGCCAGGCAGTAGTATTCACTAGAAGACTGCTGCCTCCTGACTTGCCGCCGGTTACTATCATGGGAAGCCCCATGCCATGGAGTAAAACCGGCAAATACCTCGGGGTCACACTCGACCAGAGGCTTACATGGAGACCACATGTCCAGGAAGTTAGGAGCAAGGCTATAGGGCGACTTCACGCCCTGTACCCCCTGCTTAACCCCACGTCGACGCTGGCCCCCCAACACGGCATCACCCTGTACCTAGCGCTGGTCAGACCAGTACTAGAGTATGCAGCCGTGGTGTGGGGCATGGCAGCCGACACTCAAATAGGCACGCTGCAGAGGGTGCAGAACAGAGCCCTAAAGCTCGCCCTGCGCCTTCCAAGAAGATATTCCTCCACTCTGCTACACGAACAAACCGGCATCCTGCAACTGCGGGACCGTTTCAGACAGTCTGCAAGACTGTTCTACGCCAAGGCCGAGAACTCAGAAAACCGGCTCATACAGGACCTGGGCCAAAACATACACCACAGGCCAACCACGCGTTGGCCTGACCTACTGAGGGACTAACAACCCTCAGCAGGCAGGATGCAACTGCATCCCCATAGGACGATTCAATCAGCCAGGCACTGAACCAAAATCCACAGGCTTAGCAGGAACAACAAAATATTGTTTACCCTGCTCCTACACGAGCAAAGGAAAGCTCGTAAGGTAGAAGCGAAGCGAAGCGGCGCCGGCACGCACTCCGCTGCTCGACTCGCTGCGGCTCGCACCGTTTGGGGCGTTGTGCTTTTCTTTCTCGCTTCTTTCCAAACTAGCCCATCGCCATGTCCGGACGCGGAAAGGGAGGCAAAGTCAAGGGCAAGTCAAAGTCCCGCTCAAGCAGGGCTGGGCTCCAGTTCCCGGTCGGCAGAATCCACCGCCTCCTGCGCAAGGGAAACTACGCCGAGCGCGTCGGCGCCGGGGCGCCCGTCTACCTCGCCGCCGTCATGGAGTACCTCGCGGCTGAGGTGCTCGAGCTGGCCGGAAACGCGGCCCGCGACAACAAGAAGACGCGCATCATCCCGCGCCACCTGCAGCTCGCCATACGCAACGACGAGGAGCTCAACAAGCTCTTGTCGGGCGTCACCATCGCACAGGGAGGTGTCCTGCCCAACATCCAGGCCGTCCTGCTGCCAAAGAAGACCGAGAAGAAGGCCTAAAAGAGAGACAGCGCAATCGGCAACCGCCGCGTGCTCCCTTGGCACGCAGCGCGCCATTTGCCGCCTCGGCTCAAAAAACAAAACACAATCGGCCCTTTTCAGGGCCACCACACAAACCTACGTCCAAAGCAGAATTCCAGTCGTTCGTCGCACCACTTTTCTCTCTCTCTCTCTCTCTCTCTTTCTGTGTACGGTTTTTTTTTTTTTCCTTCTTACACACACAGGCGCCGCCATCTTGTACACACGTACTTGGCCACCTCCTCCACTCCACTCCACGCACGCACAGTCTCGCGACCATTAACCAGCACACGTGGCGCACAACAACACACCTCAAAAATAACCCCTCGGCACTCAGCCGCGCCGCAACACACAGCCCATCCACCGACAAGAAGCATACAAGCAAAGAGGGAGGGGAAGGAAGGAAGGAGCTCACACAACGCAAGGGCACGCTTCCTTCCCTCCCAACCGCACCGCACACCACGTCAAAAAAAACTCCAAACAAAACTAAAAGGCCAAGTAGACTAAAAAGGAAAAGAAAAACCAGCAACACAGACTCTTTCGCACTTTTCAACTTCCGAACACTGTGGTGGCCCTGAAAAGGGCCGTTTTTCAATCTCTCTTTCCTTCCTTCGGTCTCACACCGCCTAACCGCCGAAACCGTACAGGGTGCGCCCCTGCCTCTTCAGGGCGTACACCACGTCCATGGCCGTCACAGTCTTGCGCTTGGCGTGCTCAGTGTACGTCACCGCGTCGCGGATCACGTTCTCCAGGAACACCTTCAGCACTCCGCGCGTCTCCTCGTAGATCAGACCAGAGATGCGCTTCACGCCGCCCCTGCGCGCCAGGCGGCGGATCGCGGGCTTCGTGATGCCCTGGATGTTGTCGCGCAACACCTTGCGGTGCCGCTTGGCGCCACCCTTGCCGAGCCCCTTTCCTCCCTTGCCGCGGCCTGTCATTCTTCTTCTTCAAGCGTCTCAACCACAATAATATAAAAAACAGAAAGCAAGGCAAGCTCCTCACCCGGCGCTAGCGAGTCGGCTACGGTTGTGGCGCCCAGCTCGCTGCAGCTCATCGACGAAGACTTCTGTGATGTCCTCGGTGGCTGTGAAGTATTAGCATTCCTGCTTCGCCTTCAACATAGAAATTCTTTACATTATATGAATAAAATAATATACATAATTTTTGTGGAAGCATAGATGATGTTTTCTTACTGCTGTGATTTTCATAGGGTGCTACTTGCAGTAGCGGTTTTTTTTTTTTTTTTTTTTTTTTTGATGTGGCCTTACGTACCAGTATGTGCATGAGGTGGTTGGTCCTTAGAGCATGATGCTTTACAATTGTCGGACCTTTACAGCGGACAATATCGCTGTCTGTGCTTGGATGGATGTGAGTGATTGGTTGTGATGTGATACTAATGCCTAGGGGGGGAGGTTTGTGCTTACACTAGGATGGATATGAGGTGTCCATGTAGCTCTAGGCTTTACAAAGTTCGGACGATTACAGCGGACAATATCGCTGTCTGTGCTGTGATGGATATGAATGATAGGGTGGTGGTGGTGGTGGTGGAGGCATGTGCATTGTTATCTATTCGTCCTCCACCTGTAGTAGGTCTGGCCATCTGGTCGTGGCCATGCGGTGTACTTTTCTTCCCAGCTGCTGGATGAGGGGGTTTGGGGATTCCCTCGTCTTTTCGTAGAAATTCCTCGCCGACTGTCGGAATCTCTTTGTTAGTTGTGGGACTTCCGCCATACGGTGTAGTTCTTCTGTGGAAAAGCGGTGTGGCAGCTTTAGGGCACGTTTTAGTGCGCGGTTTTGCACGGTTTGCAGCTTTTTGAGTGAGGTTGCAGCGGCGTTGCCCCACACAACTGCGGCGTATTCGAGGATGGGCCTCACCTGCGTGAGGTATAGTATTACCCCGATTCTTGGTGGTAGTGTCGACGTTGGGTTCATCACTGGGTACAGCGCCTGTAGTTTGTTGAGTGCTTTCTTCCGGACCTCTTCAATGTGAGGGGCCCATGTGAGTCGTCGATCGATTGTGACACCCAGGTATTTTGCTGTTGTCCCCCATGGGACTGGGGTGCCCCTGACTTGGATTTGCTGGTAGTCTGCTCGTATTTGTTTTTTCCCTATCGGGATGGCTTGGGTTTTGGTGGCGTTGAAGGTTAGTCTCCACTTTGTGGCCCATTCTGTTAATGTGTTGCAGGCGTTTTGCAGCCTCCTTTGCAGGTGGTTGGCGTTGGTGCTTCGGGAGTACAGGGCAGTGTCGTCTGCATATAGGGCCAGGTGTACTCTGTCGACTGTAGGTGTGTCGGCAGTGTGTGGCGCCCAGCGCTCGCTCGCTCGCTCGCTCGCTCGCTATAACTATCGAGCAGTCCTATGCTCGAGTGTTGGCAGTATAAGCGATCTAGCGCTATTCCTGCTGATAAAATGGTTTTCTGAAAACGGAGAGTCCTATCTTGATGAACCGTCCTCTCGGATGCATTGCATCCTATGGGGTTACGAGTGGTTTAGGCTCGTAAATCGAAATTGATGGGTGGTTGTTGTCTCAGGAATGTCATTATTTCCGGAGAGAGTAAAGGTGATGGTGGGATTGTTTCCTCGGCCTCAGTCGGGTCTCGCGGTGGTGATTCGCGACCCGTCGAAGACTCCGTCTCCGCGCCCCCGCCTGAGACCACAAAAATGTGTTCCCAGTCAGAGGGCGTGAAGACGGGGTACTTGTTGATGACATATAGGTCCTTCTTTGATACCAGCCTCCTGAGGACCTGGTTTTGCCTCACTGGTCCGTATGGCTGGTGGGGAAGGGAAGGTTTCAGCCTATCGGGAGGTGTGAAGGGGTAGGGGTTGTCCATGTGCGGGTAGGACCCGTCACGAAGGGACGCAGCGATCTTCCGCAGCACAGGTTGCACACTTTGCTCCATGGGAAGCGGTAAGCATGCTGTCGTTGCCGCGGGAGTTGGAGGAGTCTCGTTGTGCGCCCCTTCGTCCTGCGCCAGCATCTTGTCCTCCCCGTCAGGAGGGAGAGCAGGCGACTCCACGTCCATAGGAGACGCCGCGAAGTCCGGCACGTTGGCAGGCGGCGCGGCGGGCTCCGTTTGGGTGGACGCGTCCACCCCCGCCGGACGTCTCGCTGTGGAAACGGCGGTGGGTGCAGACATCTTCTTCAGGACTCGCAGCTCCTCGCGCAGCTGTTGCAGCTGGCGGTGTACTGCCACGAGCTCCTCCTTCGTGGCGGCCCTCTCGGCCGCGATGGCAGCACGGAAGGACGCCAGTGCGTTGTCTGTCTCGGCTTCAGTTCGCCACGGCCCACCGTCCCCGCCGGGGCGGGGGGGCGGGACGGCCGTCCTGTTACCGGGGGCCGCTTCTACCTGTTGAGCAGCCTTCTTGGCTCTGCAGTCCTTTAGGTAGGCGCAGCTGCGCGCGTTTGCGGCGTGCGTGCCGCCGCAGTTCGCGCACTTGGCAGCCGCGCCACGTGGCTTGGTGCACGCACGTGTGTCGTGCGCCTCAGCACACTTCAGGCACGCTACCGTGCCCCTGCAGGCTTTCGCGATGTGCCCCAACTTCTGGCACTTGAAGCACTGCTGCTCCTGATGCTTCTTCGGGCGTCGTTTGCGTCCGCGGGCCTTCCCGATCGCTGCGACCAGGAAGTCTAATGCAGCCGCAATCTTGCCTCCTCTTCCGCCTCGAGCCATGTTCGTAGCGTGTGCCAGCGAAGAAGTAGCACCGTGTGAGCGAGCGTCCGTCCGCAGTGCGTGCGCTCTTGCGTCGTGGTGGCGCCCAGCGCGCGCGCCGCCCCCCTATATAGACTCTGGGGCCCCGCGGCCCGCCTTCCCCTCCCCCCACCACCGCGCACCGAGGGCATATAAGCGCAGCACCGGGGCGCGCGGGCCACTCGAGCCTGGGACGCCGTAGCGGAAGGTGGAGCGGCAGCGCAGCAGCGACGGACGGGCAGCAGCAGCGGACGGGCCGAGCGGCAGCGCAGTAGCGGAGAGGGGCTTCCAGCTTCCCCCCCTCCACGTCGAGCGGCGCAGCAGCTCACCGGCAGCAGTCGCCGACCGGCGACCACCGCGAGAGGACGGCCACGTCTAAACTCCCTTCCACCTAGAGAGGCGGAGCAGCCCCGCCGCAGCAATCGCTAACCGGCTACCACGGCGCGGGATTCACCACACCAAAACAAGTTGATGGGTGCCTGACCACTCGATTGCAATGCGCTGGGACTAGCAAATTGTTGTGTCTCGTAAAAAGCAAAACTGTCGTCAAAGTCCCAGCGTTGCAATTGGCAGGTACCACCCGCCACACACACCATCACCATCATCCTCTCGCCGCGCGGACCAAGAGGACCACCCAAAAGCGCAGAGCGCGCAGCTGGTAATATATACCCCTCACGCTGCCGCAGAGGCCCTCTCTGCTCCACCCTAGTTCTGTTAGGGCAAGCGCTCCTTCAGGGCCCAGTCATTGGCTGGATTCCCGCGAGGAGAGGTGTAAACTATCCTCTCCCAAGGCAGCAATCCCGCCCGCACACTGCATTACAACCCACCAACATGGCGAAGATAGGTAGACAGGATCCTCCGGTCCACGAGTCACAAGACTCACCAGACTCTCCCACAGAGTCCCCCGCCACCAGCCATCACTCTCGCGACGTAGTCACGGCAGAGGACGACAATGAGGGCTGGACAGTTCAACGCCACAGAAGAAGAAGGCGAAAATCAGACACCGACACTGCCACCCCACCCCACCCATCAGACCCGAGAAGGCTACATCAGCGTCCCCAGTCTCCAGCAACCCATCACAGGAGAAATTCAGCACCGGCCACACCCGAAAGCGGGTGTCAGGAGGACAACGAGCAGGAAAGGCATACTGTAGCGAGAAGAACACCAACAATCGTGACTTACTTTCTCAAAAATTTGCCTGAGAATTCGACCAACAAAAGTCTGTCCTTACATATAAGGGAACACATCAGAGACTTCAGCGGCTCCCTAAATGTCTTCAGGGACGGAAGGACCGCGAAACTAACTTCAGATAGGCATTATGATGTCAACTACCTGCAAAGGACGCTAAGGCAATTTCTCCCTACCAAGGTTACAGTAGAGAGAAAGACGAGTCGGCCAATTGCTGGCCCTATTCTGAAACCGAAAACCCCTTCATTCAGCGCAGTCATAAAAGACGTTTACTTCGACGTTGATAAGGACGATGTCATAGCTGAGCTAAAACTTCAGGGTTTAGAGGTTAAGGCAGCTTGGCGCATCAAGTCCCGAAGAACAGGGAGATATGGGCCGATGTTCAGGGTCGTTTCACAGAACCAAAACCACATCGACCACATGTTGGAGCATGGCGTGCACATCTTCTTATCACACCACAGGGTCGAGCCCTCTAACCCCCCTAAACCTCAACCAATCCAGTGCCAGAAATGCCAGCAATTCAATCACCACACCAAGGACTGCACATCCACCCCGAAATGCAGCCGATGTGGCGGCAACCACCATCTGACAGTATGCCCCTCAGACGACCAATGCACCCCGACCTGTGCAAACTGCGGAGGACCCCACTCAGCGAGATCCTTCAGATGTAAGGAGAGGCCTCCAACAGCCTTAAAGGAGACACTTCAGGCGCCTCTTCAGCTCGCTGACACCCCCACCTCACAAGGTGAAGTCCTGAACGTTGACGATTTCCTTAAGGCCATGACCTTCACTTTGACAAACCTATTCCAAGGGCGCAAAGATGAAGCAATACATGCAGTCAGACAAGTGGCCCAACGTTTTTTTGACAAAGACATAATCTACAACCAGACCGGCCAACAAGTTACGACCACCATAACACGCCGCTCGTACGCGCAGTCACTCAGATCATAAAGACTCCGACTGAAACTCTCCCACCCTCGAGACGCACTATGGACACACGACACAACAGGCACACCACAAACCTGATGTTCGTAAATGCAGGAGGCATCAGGAACAAGAAAACCATGTTTAATGACACCCTAACCAGACAGAACATAGACATCGCCGGAGTAGCCGAGACCTGGACCAAAGAGACACACAACACCAACATTAACAGGGACTATGACTGCTACGTGAAACATCGACCAGATGGCAGGGGAGGTGTCGCAATACTCGCAAAAAAATCTCTCGCGACACAAGAAACCCCGCTCCCCATTCAATTCAATAACCTTGAAGCGGTAATGATCACCGTCCCACGACCCAGACGCCGCCGATTACTCATAGTTTGCCTTTACGTCACCCCAGGCTCAGAAATCCCGAGAGCCTTCCTCCGTTATGTAGCCACCTTCCAAGAATTTATCGTAATGGGTGACCTCAACGCAAGACATGAACTCCTTGGGGACACTGGCAACAATAGAAACGGCGAGGCACTCCTCGACTTCCTGACCACAGAAAACATGACGAGACTACCGATGACGACCTACACTTTCATAGGACACGGTGGTAACTCCCTTCCCGACCACATCCTACATAGTCCCAGCTTGACTGACACTTTCACCACAGCGACGGTAGGAGACAGCATTACGAGCGACCACCTCCCTATCCTCTTCAGCACTACAGCCATCAACCCTCCCCCTCCCCCACAGACCTCCAGAACGATACGAATATACTCAAAAGCAGACTGGAAAGTATACCAAAAGACAATAAACAACGAACTACTGGCACCACTGACGATCACCAACGACTCAGAGCTAGACTTAATAAACGACAGAATAGTAGACACCATAAAAACTGCCATTGAGACAGCCATACCCACCAAGACCGTTGAGCACTGGAAACCTCATCTACCACCTGACGTACTACTACTCATTAGACGCAAAAGACAACTACACACAGAAATAGTAAGGACAAATAATCCAGAACTCAAACCACTATGGAACAGGCTGAACGCTAAAGTAAAACGACAAGTCTCAGAACATCGCCAAAAACAGTGGGACGACACTTGCAAACAACTTGACCACAGACAAGGACGCAAGTTCTGGACAAAATTCAAGACACTTACAGGACAAAACACAGACAGGAAATTCAAGCTGACAGTTGACAACACACCCACAACCAACGACAAAGAAATTGCGGAGGCATTCAAAGAAGTGCTGGTAGATGCCCACAGTTTCCCCCGAGACAACCTCTTCGACGATCAATTCCGACAGACAGTCACGGACGAACTCCCCCTCCTCCTCCACATGCCCACCGCGCCCTCTGAAAACGAACACGACCTACTCAAGGACATAACAGAAAACGAGGTAGCCGGTGCCATCATGTCCGGCAAGAACTCTGCCCCAGGCGAAAACGGCATCCAAAGAATTCACCTAAGGAAATGCCCCCTCTCAACGATAGTCCCCCTGCTGACATTAATGTACAATTACTGCATGACGCAGGAAGTCATCCCCACAGCGTGGAAGAAAACTAAAACCATAATGATACATAAACAGGGAAAAACGAAAACGGACCCAAAATCCTACCGTCCCATATCCCTAATAGACGTACTCAGAAAAACATTCGAAAGAATAATCACTGACAGACTGACCAACTACACAGACAAACTACAAATAATCCCCCACCTACAGTCAGGATTCAGGAAAAGACACTCAACAAACGACCCCCTACTAAGACTGACCACAGACATTACCAGACACCAAAACCTGGGACAATGCACTCTCGCTGTCTTCTTAGACATCGAGCGCGCATTCGACAAGATTTGGCACGACGGACTACTGTACAAACTACTAAAACTAGGGTTTCCACCTAAGACCGTTAGACTCATACTTTCCCTACTTAAAGACAGACACACCAAAGTACACGTAAATGACGAAACATCATCCCCCTTCTCCCCACAAGCGGGAGTGGCGCAGGGTGGAATAATCTCCCCCCTGCTCTACTCCTTATACACCACGGACGTACCGACCCCCACCAGACCAAATGAACAAGTACAACTCTATGCAGACGACACAGCCTACTGGAACTCAGGACCCTCAACCGTCACAATCAACCGAGAAACAACGACATACTTGACCAAACTACAACAGTGGATGCAGAAATGGCGCATAAAACCGAACCCAAGTAAAACTCAGTTAATCCTCTTCAGACATCGCGACATACCCAAAAAGACGAGACATGATACCGAAAACATCAAACTAACGCTGTGGGGAACCAGACTGCACCTGACCGACAGAACAAAGTACCTAGGAGTGACTCTGGACAAGTACCTAAACCTAGACGAACATGTCAAGCAAACACTGAATAAGGCAAGGCAACGTCAGTCCCTAATAAGACGAGTTCAGGGAAAATTCCGCGGCTGCAACGACAAAACAGCTATCAACACCTACAAAACATTTGTACGTCCCCTTTTCGAGTATGCGGCGGCCCCCCTAGCCTGTATGTCGAAGGCAAAAGCAGAAAGACTGTATCAGACGGAAAGACGCATCTTACGCAGCACACTAAGACTCCCCCCCACCACCCCCAGACAAGAAGCTTACGACGAAGCCAAGGTCACACCCTTGCAGACGAGACTCGCCGTTCTCCGCGCACGCTATGGGAGACGCACACTGACAAGCCGCCCTGACCTCACACAACTCTTTACAAACAGACCTAGACATAAAAACAAACCTAAGTTTAAATACACATATCCACCACGAACAATAATACATAACATATTGACAACACAACCAGACACCATACACAACCACGAACTTGCGGCACAGATGTTAGTAATAGCAGAAGAGACACCAACTCCATCGCACCTTCTGGCACTGGACCCAGATCCTGACCCAATGTGAACTCCCACAAACCCGTGCAAGCTACACATTGCACGGAAACACGCATAATCTTAATCTTATTATGTTCCACAGCCACCTATGTCATAAATTTTATAATTTTATCTTAATTCCCAATTTTCATTGTTAATCTTTAATTCTCAATTGTAATCATTAATTGTACTAAAAAAAATACGAATTGCTATATATATATATATATATATATATATATATATATATATATATATATATATATATATATATATATATATATATACAAGAAATACCAAAAATGTCAATATCCGCAAAATGGATAATGTGAACTGTAAATGTATAACAGAAAAAAATATATATACATACATATATATAAATGTGTAATTAGATGTAAGATATAGCTGTAAGTATATTGTCAAGAAAAATAAAGAAACCTATAAAATTGTTAAGCTAAGGCCAAATAGAGCCAGACGCTCTCAAGTGGCCCGCCCAACACCCCTCAGGTGTGGGAATGAAAAGTATAAAAAAAAAAAAAATAAAAAAAAAAAAAAAAATAAAAAAAAAAAAAAACGCGCGGGCCCGTTGTCAAGGCAGCACCGGACGCCGTCGCGCACGCATATCCTCCACGCCGCATCCGCATCCGCATCCGCAGTAGCCATGGCCCGGACAAAGCAAACGGCCCGCAAGTCCACCGGCGGAAAGGCGCCGCGCAAACAGCTCGCCACCAAGGCGGCGAGGAAGAGCGCGCCCGCCACCGGCGGCGTCAAGAAGCCCCACCGCTACAGGCCGGGCACCGTCGCCCTGCGAGAAATCAGGCGCTACCAGAAGAGCACAGAGCTGCTCATCCGCAAGCTGCCATTCCAGCGCCTAGTGCGCGAGATCGCCCAGGACTTCAAGACCGACCTGCGCTTCCAGAGCTCCGCAGTCATGGCCCTGCAGGAGGCCAGCGAGGCCTACCTCGTCGGCCTCTTCGAAGACACCAACCTGTGCGCAATCCACGCCAAGCGAGTCACCATCATGCCCAAGGACATCCAGCTCGCGCGCCGCATCCGCGGCGAGCGCGCCTAAACCCGCACACCGCCAAACAAACAAAACGGCCCTTTTCAGGGCCACTAACGTCTCTCCGTCGCGAGCAAAACTTTGTCGGTCGCAACGACTAGTTCCCCACTCACTCTCCAGTCCAGTCGTCCCACCCCCGGCCCGGCCCGGCGCCGCCGTTTCCAAAAAAAAAAAAGCACCGCACCGGCCGAACCAAGTCGCAAGCGTCAATAGCGCCACCCACACAGGCCACGGCACAAAACGTGACGCCCGGAAAGCAAAGCAAAGCAAAAAAGACTATTCCAAAACCACCACCAAGACAAACAAACAAACGCGGCGCAAAATAAATAGGTAAAAACAATAAAAGTAAAATACACTTTATGTAACACCAACCGCGCGCCGCCGCCCACGCCCGCCAACGACCCCACAATCCAACCACCATCCACACATGAAACAAACAAACGCCAGCAAGCAAGACAGACAGACAGACAGACAACAAGGCAACCGACCGACCACGACACGACAATCAACACCTTCCCGACGTGCTTTGATGGCCCTGAGAAGGGCCGTTTTTGTTTTTGTCCGGGACCGCGCGACAGCCTCTGGTTGCGTGCCGGCCACCAGGCGACGGTGTCAACCGCCAACCCTTCCCTGCCCTTTTTACTTCTTCTTCTTGGGCGAAGCCTTCGCCTTAGACGGCGTCGCCGTCGCCTTCTTCGGGCGCGGCGCCTTCGGCTTCTTCGTCGGAACCTTGGCGGCCTTCTTCGCCTTCGACGGCGACTTGGCCTTGGCCGGCTTGGCCGCAGCCGCCTTCTTCGCACCCGCGGGAGCGGCCGACGCCGCAGACGCCTTCTTGGCGGCGCCCGCCTTCCGACCGGTCGCCGCCTTCACGCCGCCAGCCTTCTTTGCGCCGGCCGCACGGGCCCCCTTCTTCTCCTTGCTGGCCGGAGCGGCGCGCTTCTTCTTCGCACCACCGCCGCCACCACGAGCCTTGCCGCCCTCGGCCGCCCCGCCGCCGGCGCCGGCAAGCTTGAAAGAGCCCGACGCGCCCTTCCCCTTCGTCTGCACCAGCTCGCCAGCCACGACGGCCGACTTGAGGTACTTCTTGATAAAGGGCGCCAGCTTCTCCGCGTCCAGCTTGTAGTGCGCGGCAATGTACTTCTTGATCGCCTGCAGCGACGACCCGCCGCGCTCCTTCAGACTCTTGATGGCGGCCGTCACCATCTCAGAGGTGCGCGGGTGCGCAGGCTTGGCGCGCGGCTTCTTCGCAGACGACGCAGACTTGGCCTTCTTCGTAGTGCCGGTGGCGGCGGGTGCCGCGGCAGTCTCGTTCGTAGCCGCCTGGTCTGCCATCTTTTGCTTGTTCTCTTTTCTTTTTTCCCCTTGGTTTCGCTTCCTTCTCTCCTTCGACGACGCACAACAGCGAGGGGCGCGCAGCAGAGAATAGCCGCGCACGCGCCTGGCCCAGCCAGTGTCGCGGGCGGGCGCGGACGGCCGAGAGAGCGGCCGCCACTCGGCGCGCCGCCGCGCCGCCGCGCCGCGCCTCCCGCGCTTGCTACCGCCCAACGTCCGACAGCCTGCGCGGAGCAGCCCCCAACCTGCGCCGCAACCACCCGCGCCATTCAAACCACCGAGGATGGGGCTACACACACCGACACCACGGTCGCCAACCAGTCGCCGCGGCGGCGCCGCAAACCACGGCCAAACTGCAGCCACCGCGCGCCACAGCCTGGGTCGGCCCGCCGAGAATCGCCGCCCCCGCCCAAATGCCGCCCCCACAGCCCCAGCCGACGACCCGCCACAATGGCCAAACCTTCGTCAAAACTCCCACACCGTCGCCGCGGCAGCCCGGCCACCGCGGCCGGTGCCACAGCCACACGAGCCGAGTCGTGCGGCGATGACGGCCGTGCACAAACGCACCTCCGCCGCCCCATCGCCTTCCGCCGTTTTCCCGATCGGCCCGCAGCCGTCGGGCCACGGCCGCGGGCCGTCCTCCTCCTCTCGCCTCGCCCGCCAACACCCACAGCCCTTCCAACACATTTTTCTTTTCTTTCTTTTTTTTTTTTTTTACTTTTTTACGATCGCCGCCTGCGCAACATGGCACCGGCCGACGGAGCGCCAACCCCCCCGCCACAGGCGAAAACAAAACAACGATAAACAAACAAACAAAATAAATTACCAGCCAGCCCCAACTACAGACACACCGAATCTGCCCTCACAGCCGACCTTACACGCCTCAACGTCAAAACAAAGGTGGTTTCTTTCTTTCAACGGTTACCTTACCTTAGGTTACGTCAGGTTAGGCTAAGAAGGCGTCAGGGTTAGGTTAAGCGTTGACGTGACGTCACGTCTTAACGTAGGCGTTAAGCTAAGGTTGCGGTCACGTACGTTAGGTTAAGGCGACTTGGGGGTTGGCCTAAGAGCTTAGGTTAGGTTACGTTACTTTAGGTGGCTGCGTTAAGGGGGGCTTAAAGAAGTTTAGGAGGTTAAGGCGTCGAGGCGGCCGCACCCCCTTAGCTGCTGCGGCTCGGCCACGCCACGCCACGCTTTGGGGTTTCATAAGGTCGCGCGGCGGGTCGTCGGCACGCCGCAAAGGACAAAACTGCAAGACGACGTCGAAAAACAAACAACAGGTAAAAAATAAATAAGTAAAAATAAACGACGCCGACAGGCGGGGATCAGCAGAACAAGCAGATTCCGGAGAGCGAACGAGACACGCACGCACACACACAAACCCCCCCGAGCCGAGAGAGCACAGAGCACCACCACGTGTCGGCCTCCGCTCACCCGACTCGGCTGGGCTGGGCTGGGCTGGGCTGGGCTGGCGGCCGGGCCGGATGCACGTACACGTACGGCTACAGCCACTACCCGTACACAGCCGCTCTTCACGCAACACCAGCCAAATGGCGCGCCCGCGGCTCGTCGCGGTCGCCGTCGCGGTCGCAACGCCACGCCGGCACACTTTCGGCACCACCGTTTTCGCGCGCACCGCAAACAAAACGCAGCCGACACACACAGAGAGAAAAAAAAAAAACACAGAGCGCGAGACGGGCGGCGGCGCACCTTTCGCCAGCCGGCAGGCAATCGACTCGCCCAGTACGACAAACGCGCACGCCACCCCACCCACCAACCAACCAACCAGTCGTCGTCGTCGTCGTCGTCGTCGTCGTCCCGAAATCAAACAAACTCTCAAAAGCACAGCCCCTGCTGCCAACGGACGCAGGCGCCACGCAGCTCCCTTCCCGCCACACTCGATTCGCAGCGCAACTCACCCGGCACACCGTCAAACGACGGGCTGGGCTCGCCGCATCGCCGCAACCTACACACCTTCCCCGCCACGACGCACAGCCCCACCAGACGCCCGTGCCGCAACGACACTACTGCACTACCACTACCGCACTACTCCTCTCGCCCTTGCCATACACGACACAACACGCCAAAAAGTGAAAATCCAAATACAAACAAAAACACCGCCCCCACGACCCAAACACATGCACGGCGCGCCAACACACGCGAGGCAAGGCACGCAGCAAACGGCGTCCCCTCCGCGTCGCGCCATCAACCTACACACACAAGGCAACCAACAACAGCCAGCCAGCCAGCCAGCCAGCCAGCCCCACTCTCACGCCGCAAAAACAGAAAACACACCGAAACCGCCAAACGCCGCACATTCGCGCTTCGCACTTACCACACACCTCTCGGCATCCGTTTCGCACACAACGACGCGACGCACAATACATCATCACGGGCTACGCACGCACACCGCGACCCACTTTCTTACGACGCCCTCGGCAGAGCACACGTGCCCACGCCCACACACAGTCGACACAACGACGCAGCGCGCAGCAGACGCGGCCGCAACACGTACCTCCCCGACGACGCGCCAACACCGCCAGCCACTGCTCACTCGCCCAAGCAACCCGTGCACACAACTGCCACACGCGTCCACCACGCCGCCGCCAACCACCCGCCCGCCAGGGGGCGCTCACGTCCGCGACAACAGCGCGGCACCGCCGGACCGGGCCGGGCCGGGCCGGGCCGGGCCGGGCCGGGCCGGGCCGAACCGAGCCGAGCCGCCGCCTCCTCTCCACTCGGCACGCCACGTCCTGCTTGCAAAACACATGGCTCGTCCCTCTGTACACACAACGCGCCTGCCTGCGGTCGCCGCCGGCATCTATCTACCTGCGCATCGGAGCCAGGCCGGCAAGCCCACACTTAAATAATGCACTTCACCAGCCAAACAAACCCACTCTTCCTTTCTTTGCACAGCGCATGCAACAGCAGCCCCAGGAGCCGGGCCCGCCGCCAGCGTCTCCTCCTCCTCTGGGCACAGCCAGCCAGCCGTTCCCACCGCCCCGCCCCTGCTCTGCAGAACAAGAAAAAACGAAAAAGTACCAACACACGCACCCAAAGCGTAAGCCAGACAAGACCAGCCTCTCCGAGGCCACACACACGCAAAAAAACAAAGAAACAAAAACACTACAACAGAATAAAATGAAAAAGAAAAAGCAAGCTGTCGCCTCGCCCCCGCCCGTCCCCCCACCCCACCACATTCGCCCCCTCCGCTTGTTTTCCTTTCTACAATTTCCCTCTTTTCCACCCAATATCCCGCCGCGGTTTACGGGCACCGGCCGATTTTGCGCCCGCCCACATGTGTGCCTACTCCCCACCACCATTCCCTCCGCAGCCCGCAGCCCGCAGCCCGCAGCCCGCAGCCCGCTTTTCCTCCCCTCCCTGCCCACACCACACCACACCACACCACACCGACGGTGCTGACGTCAACACGCACCCAAGACAGGGGCCACGACCGTCTTTTTTCCTGGGCCCATCCCCGCACCGCACCTCCTTCCAATCAACGCTGTGGCGCCTGTGTCCGCGCGAGACGCGTGCGCGCCGCCTCTCTCAACATCCGTCCGCCGTCCGCCGGCCGGCCCGTTTTTCGGCCCCCAGGCCATCCGTCAACCACCACTGCCACTGCCACTGCCCCTGCCCCTGCCCGCCCCGCACCACACCACACACCGCTGCTTGCCCCGGCCGTTGCCACCAAAGGCGCCAACCGCAGCCCGCGCGCGCCAGAAACTACAGGGACCCAGCCGACCGACGAAAATCAGAGCAATTGGCCGGGAGGATCAAAAAGAGAGCTCCGAAAACCACCGTAGCGAGGCGTGGGAGGAAACGTTACGAGAAGCAGAAAGGGACCAGGAAAAATTCTGGAAATTTCTTAAAACTCGTAAACTAAACACGAAACATCTACATCTACATGGGGAAGGAACGACCCCACAGACCGAGCTGAAGCACTGGCGGATTCACTAGAAAAGGCAATTCCAAGCACCAGAAGCGGTAGATGACGAAACTGGTGACCACCAGGAAATGGTACTCAGAAGGGTAAAACCGCATCCTAAGTGCCCCGATCAGAACATCTTTCACAATCCAATAAACGCAGAAACCCCCGTATCTTATCACATCACAAACATACACACATCCTAAGAAGGCATCAGGCCCAGATTCCATCAAACCGCAACTACTACATCACCTACCTCCAGCAACTATCAATTATCTATCTAACATCAATATATAATGTTTGCTTCAGACTAAACTACTTGGAAACAGGCCCGAGTCATCACATTACCAAAGCCAAACAAGGACTTATTATTTCCGCAAAACTATAGGCCAACTTCCTTGGAAAGGTCCTCGGAAAGCTCATTCAAACTGAACTGAAGAAATTCAATTCTTAAAGGATAACAACATAATCATCGCACAACAATTCCGATTCCGCGAAGAACACAGCACCACCCACCAGGTGACCAGACTAGTCGAGCACATATGTCAGGCCAGAAACATTAGACACAGTACTGGAGCAGTCCTGCTTGACATTGGAAAAGCATTCGGATAACGCCTTATCTACAAGCTCCACCAGTACAACTGCCCCATCCACATTATTGCTTCTTTTCTCCGCAACAGAGCATTCTATGTCCATGTACCAGGAGTGGCAAGTAACACTAGATCCATAGAGGCTGGAGTCCCGCAAGGCTCAGTGCTGGGGCCCATTCTCTACTCAATATACACAAACAAACAGCTGGGAGGACACTTGTCACTATTTGCAGACGACACTGCAGTCTACCGCAGCAGTTCTAACCTGCAATATAGAGTCACAAAAATAGAGCAACACCTACAATCCATCCAGAAATGGGCTAACCAATGGAAACAAAAGAAAAAAACAATAAACGCGGAGAAAACCCAAGCAATACAATACGATTCACATTCAAAAAGAATACCTCCTAACCTGCATATACGCCTCAGAAATAACAATCTTCCATGGTCAGGCACAATAAAGTATCTAGGCATCAAGCTGGACAAGAGGTTGACATTTAGAGACCATGTTACACACGTTTGTAACAAGGCTGCAGCAGCAATATTCAGACTGTACCCAATCATCAAAGGAAACAGAATAAATATGCGCGCCAAAAAGAAAATCTTCAAAACCGTCATAGGAACCAGCCATCACTTACGGCTCTGAAAATCTGGTCAATGGCCGCAGACACCAACATAACAAGAGTAAAAAAAAAGGGTGCACAACAAATACTTCAGAATTGCTGCTGATGCCGGCCGGTACCAGACAAACCGAGACATATACACAAACCATAACATACTCAAAATCCCGGAAATCATCCAAAGAAAAATCCATAAAGTTTTTTTTTTTTTTTTTTTTTCCACTAAACCACGGATTCGAACCACCCACTCATCAGAAATCTGGGACAAAATCCACCCGACCCAAGAACGACATTTCCCATCACGACAAAACACCACAAACTACAACATACCATGATAAACAAAAATAAAATACAAACACCATAACACTCACTCAAACAACAAACATCTACACACACCCAAGAGACCCTATCATCCCATCATTTTGTTACCCAACATAATCAGACAGAAGGCAGGGATCAAGGACAGATCCGGTCCTTCGAGTACAGGGGGTAAAAAAAATACCCATCAGACCAGCTCGCTCTCTCTCTCTCTCTCTCCGTGCCGACGCTGCCCCGCACACGCGTTCGCGCTCGCGTTCGGCCGACACCACACGACAGGTCTTTGGGGCCCCGCCACTGCGCACACGCACGCCTCCTCCTCTTCCTTAGTTCTTTTTCGCTTTTCTTTTCTCCCCCGCCCCCCGCTCTCACCGCCACATCATCCCGCAACCCTTGGGGGATGTTTCCCAACATCAACGCGCCCCAATTCCACTCTCTGCCCGTGCCGCACTCTCCACTTTGCTTCTCCCCGTCCCCTACACACACGACTACCGAAACCCCGGTTGACACACCTTCTCGTAGGACAGGGGTGCGTGCGTGCGTGCGTGCGTGCGTGCGTGCGTTGTCTTGACGGTGACAGCAACAGCAACGGATCCGTCCATCCCATTCCCCCCCCACTCGGTAAAGAACCATGTTCAACCCACACTACACAACAAGGGGGGCACACACGAACGCGAAAGAAAGGGCAGGGCAGGGCAGGGCAGGGCAACTATCTCTTCCTCAGAACCCACATATCACATCAACGAACGGCAGGCCAATTGCGGACTCAGCCGTGTCAGGCAAATCCAACCCAACCAACACCTCCCACGGAAACCCTGACACTGATCCAGCAGTACGTCCACATACATCGCCACACCAAATACGGGTGACGAGTGAGCAACAAATGGAACAATACACAACAAGGCTGACCTAATAAAAACTGCACGTCACGTCATACCTTCCAGACAGACGCAGTTCCGACGGGACGGCGGAACCGTATACGTACCTTTCAGCCACAACAACCGACCGACTGGACACGCCCGCGTCTCCAGCCAGCCAACCACCAGGGCCACACAGCCCGCAAGTTTCAGCGTCAACACTTCTTAACGTACGTTGCAAACTTTTCAAAACATTGCCACACACACACCACGAAAAGCGTCAACCTCTCTCACACTGGATACACTCAACACTTTTTGTCGGCGGAGCTTGAGGCCAACGGTTGACACACCCCCACCGGCCACACAGGTTTCCCTTTGAAAATTGCAGTGACGGAGGAGACGCGGCATTACGAGAGGGTTGTTTCCGAGAGCGCGAGCTGGACGGAGCTGCGGCGCCGCCGCCGAGGGGTAACGAACGCACGCGATGCCGCATGACAGCCCATCACCCAAAGTTTCACCCACAACTGCACACGTCGCACCCCCTTTTCGCGCCATACTAGTGTCGATCGTCAATTACAGCTCACGGTGTTCGCATTTGCCACTTGACGGGGGGGGGAAAAGAAAACAAAACAAACATCTGACACGCCATGTGTTTCTCTCTCTCTCTGTTATATCTAGGTCATTGGGCAGCCACTGTAAAAAAAAAAAAAAATATTTTTACGACATGGTTGGGTAAGTGATTTAAAGACAACAATTGTGGGTCACACACCATAGACCATTTCGATAGTGTTCTTGTTCTTCTCTTTTTCCTTTTTTTATCGCTCAATTGAAATAAAACCTGGGGATGATGCAATGCTGCGATATGGCACAACCGTCGTCCATTGTACACAACTCGGGAACAAAAAGAAACCAATTCAGGGAACGTTCGTTCCTTCACAACGTTTCTTTCAACGCACTTGGTCTTTACCATCCTGTATATTCAACACACATTTCCTTTCATCAAACTAGGGCATTTCCATAACAGTTTGTTTCCGTTTCTGTGAGCACAATACTGCTTCTTCGACGTCATTTCACCATCTTAACTAGAGACAGACAACAAAATAGGAAAACAGGCCTTGAGAACCCCGTCCACCAAATTTCAGTTAGCACGGCATCCAAGATTCTTTTCCGGGGAGTGCAGTGCAGCTGACGCTGCTCAGACCATATACCGTCGCCAGTCTCACTCAACTCTTGCGCATTCCACCATTCTACGCTACGTGACAATGCAAAAATGAATGAATCAAACCCGCCCAGAGAGCGTCTTGTGCGAGGGGACACACGATATAGAGAACAACAAAACACACAGGGGACACCACCACAGTTGGAGAGAACGTTTCCACCACGGCAGCCGCGCCGTTACGCGCTTTTTTTTTTTTTTTTTTTTTTTCCTCCCCCCCACTGCACACCTCCGACACCACGGGAACGTTCACCGTCCCGTTGCCCTACACTGGCGTTTCTTTTCAACCCCCCACCCTATTCCTCGCTCCCCGGACATTCGACCGATCACAAAGTGCAACCTCTCGTTACCGTCGGGTGCCCCTCTTCATCCCCGGGGCGCCAACAACAAAACAAAAACACCACCGACGCCGTCGTCTCGCGTCACCTCACTCAACTGAGCGGAAAATACACGTACATCCAGAATGACGACACCGCCTCCACAAACAAAAACCAGACGTCAGACGTCAGGTCGAAAGAGGGCACCGTACGTCGTGGCGCGTGGTCTCCTAACTCACCTCGCGCGTACAAATACAATACAATGCAATGCGTGTCACCTCACGTTCACACACACCTCCACGCTCCACTTTTACGTCGCCCAACCAACCAACTAACTTAACGCACCCGCTCGGCGTAGAAGCAGCTGTAGGCGGCAACGTGTTTCTCACCCTCGCCACCAACGGTGTGACATCCGACAGTCGCGGTTTGCTTTCCGTTCCACACCTCCGGCCATACCATACAAAGGGGACAAAAAAAAAAAAAAAAAAAATATATCAAACAAGCCAACTCCAGCGATCCGCCCCCCTAACACCAACACGTCTCGAAACACCCACGCCCACGACCCGGCTGTGGCTAAAGTGCGTATCCCAACGTCACACCAAAACCAAAGGCGCCGGCGCCGCACCACACCACAAGCTACAGCTACAGCTGTGCCGCCCGTCCACCCGCTCACAACAACAACAACAACAACAATTCCGCCCTTCCCGCAAAGGCATTTTGGTGGCCCTGAAAAGGGCCGTTTTTTTTTTCTTTTCTTCGCCGCGCCGCGGACGAGCCTCCCATTTCCAAGAGCCACCTCCTTACTTGGAGCTCGTGTACTTGGTCACCGCCTTCGTGCCCTCGCTCACCGCGTGCTTGGCCAGCTCGCCAGGCAGCAAGAGCCGCACAGCGGTCTGGATCTCGCGGGACGTGATGGTCGAGCGCTTGTTGTAGTGCGCCAGGCGAGAAGCCTCGGCCGCAATGCGCTCGAAAATGTCGTTCACGAAGCTGTTCATGATGCTCATCGCCTTCGAAGAGATGCCCGTGTCAGGGTGCACCTGCTTCAGCACCTTGTAGATGTAGATGGCATAGCTCTCCTTCCTCTTGCGCTTCTTCTTCTTGTCGCCCTTCGAAATGTTCTTCTGCGCCTTGCCAGCCTTCTTGGCGGCTTTCCCGCTAGTCTTGGGCGGCATCACGAACAAACAGGCAGGCAGGCACGCGCAGTCAGTCAGTCAGTCAAGCGCTCCGCTCCAGTCAGCGTCTCCCCACACAGTGGCACCCGCCGCACGCCGACGCCGCACCTTTACCAGCTCGCCCTGCTGCGGCCGCCGACCAATGGGGCGCGCGCGCAACCGGCCGCCGCACCCGAGCCCATAAAGGACCCCCACCCCGCCGGCGCCGGCACGCACTCCGCTGCTCGACTCGCTGCGGCTCGCACCGTTTGGGGCGTTGTGCTTTTCTTTCTCGCTTCTTTCCAAACTAGCCCATCGCCATGTCCGGACGCGGAAAGGGAGGCAAAGTCAAGGGCAAGTCAAAGTCCCGCTCAAGCAGGGCTGGGCTCCAGTTCCCGGTCGGCAGAATCCACCGCCTCCTGCGCAAGGGAAACTACGCCGAGCGCGTCGGCGCCGGGGCGCCCGTCTACCTCGCCGCCGTCATGGAGTACCTCGCGGCTGAGGTGCTCGAGCTGGCCGGAAACGCGGCCCGCGACAACAAGAAGACGCGCATCATCCCGCGCCACCTGCAGCTCGCCATACGCAACGACGAGGAGCTCAACAAGCTCTTGTCGGGCGTCACCATCGCACAGGGAGGTGTCCTGCCCAACATCCAGGCCGTCCTGCTGCCAAAGAAGACCGAGAAGAAGGCCTAAAAGAGAGACAGCGCAATCGGCAACCGCCGCGTGCTCCCTTGGCACGCAGCGCGCCATTTGCCGCCTCGGCTCAAAAAACAAAACACAATCGGCCCTTTTCAGGGCCACCACACAAACCTACGTCCAAAGCAGAATTCCAGTCGTTCGTCGCACCACTTTTCTCTCCCTCTCTCTCTCTCTCTTTCTGTGTACGGTTTTTTTTTTTTTTTTCCTTCTTACACACACAGCCGCCGCCATCTTGTACACACGTACTTGGCCACCTCCTCCACTCCACTCCACGCACGCACAGTCTCGCGACCATTAACCAGCACACGTGGCGCACAACAACACACCTCAAAAATAACCCCTCGGCACTCAGCCGCGCCGCAACACACAGCCCATCCACCGACAAGAAGCATACAAGCAAAGAGGGAGGGGAAGGAAGGAAGGAGCTCACACAACGCAAGGGCACGCTTCCTTCCCTCCCAACCGCACCGCACACCACGTCAAAAAAAACTCCAAACAAAACTAAAAGGCCAAGTAGACTAAAAAGGAAAAGAAAAACCAGCAACACAGACTCTTTCGCACTTTTCAACTTCCGAACACTGTGGTGGCCCTGAAAAGGGCCGTTTTTCAATCTCTCTTTCCTTCCTTCGGTCTCACACCGCCTAACCGCCGAAACCGTACAGGGTGCGCCCCTGCCTCTTCAGGGCGTACACCACGTCCATGGCCGTCACAGTCTTGCGCTTGGCGTGCTCAGTGTACGTCACCGCGTCGCGGATCACGTTCTCCAGGAACACCTTCAGCACTCCGCGCGTCTCCTCGTAGATCAGACCAGAGATGCGCTTCACGCCGCCCCTGCGCGCCAGGCGGCGGATCGCGGGCTTCGTGATGCCCTGGATGTTGTCGCGCAACACCTTGCGGTGCCGCTTGGCGCCACCCTTGCCGAGCCCCTTTCCTCCCTTGCCGCGGCCTGTCATTCTTCTTCTTCAAGCGTCTCAACCACAATAATATAAAAAACAGAAAGCAAGGCAAGCTCCTCACCCGGCGCTAGCGAGTCGGCTACGGTTGTGGCGCCCAGCGCTTTTTTTTTCATTATAGGATGGGGCCCCTCCACGCCCGCACCAACGTGGTGACCAAACCAAAAGTTCTACTGTCACCTCCGTATAACATGTTAGTTTTTAGAATCAGGAGTCACAGGATGCAGGCTGTGATGTTATCCATGCGTCTGGGTAAGATTACTCATTTACATGGTCCATCAGGAGATAGAAGTGGTCGAAAGCGATTGAAGGGTAGCGGTTTTTAAGGGCAGAGGGAAAAAAGTGCCAAGGCAAGCGCCAAGGGAAAAAAACCTCTGCGATAGTAGGACGGGTAGTAAGGGCAGTAGCGGATTACTAGCTGCGACAGCGCATGCAAGGTGTGGTTATGTTAGTGCGAGGTATCGTGCATCGTTACCGTTGTCGTTGCTGGCGCTCGTTCCAGGATCTGCTGCTGCTGCGTCCCTGAAACATGACATTGTCACCATATATTAGTGGGCGATCGGTCATAGATCAGCTCACAGTGTGGGGGGTGTGTGTGGCTGGTTTGCGTGCTGTGTGCAGTACGGTTTCCCTGCGATTGCCGGTATTTCGGCGGGTTAATCATCTGGGGTTGCCAGTAGTAGCTGAGTTGCAGGGGCTCGCCAGTACTGTCATGTTAGCGTGCTATGGACCATAGATGTTTAGTTTCGTGCTAATAGTGTTTTTGGTCTATTATGTTTCCATCTATGGTTGTGGTCGTAGTTACCCAGAGAAAGAATAAACGGGTTACGCGACTGTCTCGTGTTTCTGTATAGTCGTGTGGAGAGTTTTTGGAATACCTGCAAGATGGTATCTAGCCGATATTCCCGGTGAAGGTCCGCGGTGCGCGTGTAGCGCGGAGCGTTGCTTATGATTCTGAGTACTTTGTTCTGTATGAGCTGCAGACGGCGCACACGTGTGGGCGCAGCGTATCCCCAGACGGGAGCAGCATACGTCATCAGAGGTCTGATAAGTGTGGTGTACATGGACCTGGACACCCTCCTATTCAGTGTGCTACGCCTGTTAAGCATAGGGTAGAGTTGTTTGAGCCTCGCGTTTGCTTTGTTGGTCACGTGTTGGATGTGGTCCCCCCAGAGTAGTTTCCGGTCCAGCCAGACACCGAGGTATTTGACCTTCTCTCGGAAACGTATTGGGCGTGCGTGTAGTGTTATTTGATTGCAGTGTTGATGTTTGCGCAGTTGTTTCGGTCTTCTGGTGAACAGAACGGCTTCGCACTTGTCGACGTTTACTCTAACACGCCACTTCACCAACCAGGGCTCTGCCGTTCTGAGTGCGGTCTGTAGTCGTGAGTTAATGTTAGACGGCTTCCAATCTTGCGCTAGGATGGCAGTGTCATCCGCGTAGATTGCCATCGTCGTGTTATGTGTATCTGGGAGGTCGTTAATGTAGAGGTTAAACAGTAAGGGCCCTAGGATGCTTCCTTGGGGTACCCCTGCCTGTATACCGTGTCGTGTTGATTGTTTGCCCTGCACGTCAGTGTTGAAACTCCTGTCCGTGAGATATGAGTGTATGAGACGTACGAGCCCGTCGGGGAACCCTGCGTCGTTTAGTTTGCGTATGAGGCCGTTGTGCCATAGACGATCGAAAGCCTTCTCGATGTCCAGGAACACCGCACCAGTTGCTTTGTTCATGTTGTATCCGTGTGTGATGTATTCGACGACGCGGAGGAGTTGTTGTGTTGTCGAGTGGTGATTCCTGAAGCCGAATTGCTCCGGCCTCAGGGTGTCATTTGTGATGCAGTGCCTAGTGAGTCGTTTTAGTATTACCTTCTCAACAATCTTGCTGAGCGCGCTCAGCAGGCTGATGGGTCGGTAATTTTGTGGGAGGGAGTGGTCTTTCCCCGGCTTCCTGAACATCAGGACCTTGGCCGTCTTCCAAAAGGCGGGGAAGTGTTGGTGTTTGAGTATGGCATTCGTGATGTGCGTGAGATAGTCTATTGCTTTATCCGTGAACTCCTGGAGGACACGGTTTTGAATGCCATCGTGACCAGGGGCCTTCCTAGCAGTGGTATGCATGATGGCCCATTTCACTTCAGCTGTGCTAGCCTGGCGGATGTTGTTGCGCGCTGGTTGGGCCAGGATGCGAGTGACCTCCTGGTCTGTTGCAAGTGTGAACACTGGATCTGACGGATCCATGTTCGGTGTGAATGACGCTGCAAGTGTGAGGGCCATCAGTTCAGCTTTTTCTTCCGCAGAATATGCCGGTCCGTCAGGCCCTTGTAGTGTGGGTGTGTAGTGTTTCTCCCTGGTGAAGTGTCGGGCCATCTGCCACACGCCAGGTCGCGTGGTGTCTAGCCCTGCGAGTTTTTGGTCCCACTGTTGTGTTTTAAATGTTTGTATTTTGTCCCGGATTATTCCCTGGAGCCTGTTAATGTGCCGTTTGAAGTGCTGGCGCCTGGTACGCTGCCAATACCTCCTGAGGCGGTTCCTCATTGAGATAAGGCCCAGGATCTCCTGGGGCAGGGCAGCACTGTAATGTTGTGGTGTGCGGATTGGTATGGTGCCGGCTATTGCGTCTTGGACGGCGTTTGTAAGGGTTTCAACAGCATCATCTATTTGGGCTGTCTCATTAATTGCGTTGGTAGGTGGGATGTGACTGTCGAGCGTTTCCTTGAACGATGTCCAATTCGCGCGCTTGTAGTCGAGCATCCTGCGTTGGTCAATGTGCTGCAGTGTTTCTTCAATGTATAGCATAACAGGTTGGTGATTTGAGGGCAGATCGTTTTCAACAGCAACGTTGAGTGTCGTTGTTATGCCCTTGATGAGGGCCATGTCTAATACGTCTGGCCTGTGTCCCCTCCGGTAGGGAATGTGCGTCGGTTCGGTCGGCGCTAGTGTAATGTAGTTTCGTCCTAGCGCGTGTTCATATAGTTTTTTGCCGTTGGAGTTTCGTATACGTGAATTCCAGTCTGGGTGTTTCGCGTTAAGATCTCCAGCGGCTATTACGCGCGGTGATATGTTGAGTATAGTGCTGATGTCGCGTGTCACTATGTTCTTAGGACTGTTGTATACTGACACCAGTGTGGTATAGGCTCCGTTGAACTTGACCCTGACGGCGGTTGCCTCTAATTTTTCAAGTTCAGGGAGCACTATGTTTGTGTGTTCAATGTCTTTGTGTACAATGATGGCTGTTCCACCAAAACCAGAGCCGTCCGGTCGGTCGGTACGATAGACGCAGTAGCCGGTAAAGTTTAGGTGGTTGTGCGGTTTGAGTTTAGTTTCGCTCAGTAGTGCGATAAGGATGCCCTTACGCTCCATGAACGCGGCAAGTTCCGCCCTTTTGTTGTTGATCCCGTCTGCATTCCAGAACAGGATCTGTGATAGTGTCTGGTTGTTTGCGAAGGGGGCCGGGTGTGGCGTATTATCCATGTAGGGATGTGAACAGTGTGGTGAGAGCTGTTTGTATGGCAGTCCAGTACTGCCCGGGTGGGGCATCCAAGAGCTGTGAGATCAGTGTGGTGACGGCCGAGAGGATCCTGAGAAGGATCTCTCTGGTCGTATGCTGGGGGAATAGTGTTTCCATTATTCCCCCTTGTGTTGTGTTTGTGTTGTGCGTGTCGGCCTGTGGCTTGTTTGTGGTGTTAGCGGCCGCTGGTGCGGGTGTTGGCGTTGTGTGTGGGCTGGCGCTTGTGTTGCTGCTGTGTGCTGCAGTCTGTGGTGCCTGTGTTGCAGGTGTGGTGATGGGTGGAGTAGTGTGTGTGCTGGTGTCACTGGCTTGCTGACTGTGTGTCTGCGTTTCCGTGTTCTGTTGTTGTCGAGTGGTTTGTTGTGGCGATCTTGTGTACCCGTTCCTGTTCCCTTGAGGTCGCCTACGCCTTCTCTGGGTTTTCGGTTCTGGGGGTCCTTGTGTGGGTGCGTCTTCCTGTGCGGTCTGCGTGGTTTCGCATGCCGTGGCCTCAGGGAGTGGGGTCGTGTTGTTTTGGGGAGGTGGTGTTGGAACCGGTGTGGTCGACGTGTTTTTTGTTGGCTGAGACGGTAGTATTGTTGTCGCAGCGGTTGTGTTTCGTGCGTGTGATGGGCGCGGAGGTTCCGCGGCCCGCACCGCTCCTCCAGGGCTCGTAGCCATGGCGAACGTTACACCGTTCCTGACAGGGTTTGGTGCGGGCCTTGGACGTGGTATGGCGCTGAGTCCTCTGGATTGTTGTATTTTACGCCTCTGCGCCTCTCTGTATACGTAGCAGCCCCTGTAGTTGGCCGCATGGCCTTGACCACAGTTGGCGCAACGGCGTGCGTTTGGTTGTGCTTGTGTACAAGCGTTGGATGCGTGTTTGCCAGCGCATCCGCGGCAACGGGGTGCCAGGCGACAGCGAAGGGCCGAATGACCGAATCGCTGGCAGTTGTTGCATTGTTGGGGGACGAGTGGTGGTTCATATAATTCTACCCTTACGTCCATCCGCAGAAGGCTTTTTATCTGCAGAAGGCCGCGGGAGGCAGCCGTATCGGCCATCTCGACCAGGTAGTGTGGTAGGCGGGTGTGTGTGCGGAAGCCCGTCATCCGGTTAGCACTTCGGCAGTCGTAACCAAGGAAGTTGAGCGCCGCTTGAACTGTTTTGTTTGGTGTGCTGGGGTCCACTCCCTTCACCACGTACAGCTGTGTCCGCTCTTCAGCCGTTCTGTACGTGTAGTGCTCGATCCCCTGTTCTTTGAGGAAGAACAGGAGATCTTTGTACTCTGTGTTAGTAGCCACGTACAGTGAGGCCCTATCCCCAGAGTATTTAGTGTGGAGCGTGCAAGGTGTGTGCCTCGCTTCGAATGTGGTGTTGAGGACGCTAAGGTCCCCATAGTTCTGTATTACGACTGGGGGAAAACCAGTCTTTTGTTGTGCGGGCGTAGCTGCGGTTCGTGTATTTGAGTTATTACTGACCGCAGGTCGGTTCGTGTTGGTTATAGTGTCTGTGTTCCTAGCCGGAAGTGTTTGTTTCGGTGTAGGCAGCAACGCCTTTCGGCTGCCTAGCGAGTTTGGTTGCTCGCATGTACCTCTTGTGTTTCTGCGTTTGTGTGATGGGCCCTCCACCTGCCAGGGCCCGGTGTAGTGTTGTTCTGTGTCCTCGTCCGCCGCCGCTGATTCCGCCACTGGGGTCAGCAGCGACAGCGGGACGGTCGTGCAGGAGTCACCAGTAGCAGGCGAGTGAAGCGTGATGTGAAGCGTGGTGCGCTTCGGTGTGTCGTTTGCGCCGCAAAGGTCGGTTATCAGCCGACGTTGGTCCAGCAGTTCCTGCGCTTGCTGCGCGATCTGCCGATCCTTGTCGGCCAATACCTCCCCCACGGCGGCAAGCGGGACGCTGGCGTCGACGGGGTCAGTCGACCCGAGCGCCTCTTTCGCTGCAGCTTTGCTGCGGGTTATGGCGGGAGAAACACCGGCGGAATCTGCCATCTTGGTGTTCTGGGAGGGACGAGAAAGGGGAACGACAATTTTGCTCTTTCTGAGAAGAAAAAGCCCTAACTGTTTTACCCTACGGAAGTGGGGGGAGTGCCCTACGGCCTAGCGTGCGCCGTTAGTGCAGTGGCGCGGCACCTAAAGGAGGTGCGGAAGAAGAGAATCGGCCTACAGTACGCGGGGTGATCCGACGTGAACGGGCCCCTGGCACTGATTAACCCTACAAAGAACGAGATAGCCTCGCTGTGGAGTTTGTAACAAACGTTACGGGGTTGCTGTGAGTCTAGGACTCTTCACGACAATTCTGCTTTCCGCAACTACGCGGTTTCTCGACGAAAGGGAGCAAGCTCAACCCTCCGCCGATCCACCGAGCGCTACTGTCGCGCTTCGGAAGAACACTCTCTGTAGAGCAGAGCGGTCAGCGAGGCTTAAGCCCCAATAGCTACCGATGCACCGGCCATCACCGGCTGAGAGCTCCTTCCGCCACGACGGCCAGAGCGCGTCGGGCGCCCAGCGCGCGCGCCGCCCCCCTATATAGACTCTGGGGCCCCGCGGCCCGCCCTCCCCTCCCCCCACCACCGCGCACCGAGGGCATATAAGCGCAGCACCGGGGCGCGCGGGCCCGTTGTCAAGGCAGCACCGGACGCCGTCGCGCACGCATATCCTCCACGCCGCATCCGCATCCGCAGTAGCCATGGCCTGGACAAAGCAAACGGCCCGCAAGTCCACCGGCGGAAAGGCGCCGCGCAAACAGCTCGCCACCAAGGCGGCGAGGAAGAGCGCGCCCGCCACCGGCGGCGTCAAGAAGCCCCACCGCTACAGGCCGGGCACCGTCGCCCTGCGAGAAATCAGGCGCTACCAGAAGAGCACAGAGCTGCTCATCCGCAAGCTGCCATTCCAGCGCCTAGTGCGCGAGATCGCCCAGGACTTCAAGACCGACCTGCGCTTCCAGAGCTCCGCAGTCATGGCCCTGCAGGAGGCCAGCGAGGCCTACCTCGTCGGCCTCTTCGAAGACACCAACCTGTGCGCAATCCACGCCAAGCGAGTCACCATCATGCCCAAGGACATCCAGCTCGCGCGCCGCATCCGCGGCGAGCGCGCCTAAACCCGCACACCGCCAAACAAACAAAACGGCCCTTTTCAGGGCCACTAACGTCTCTCCGTCGCGAGCAAAACTTTGTCGGTCGCAACGACTAGTTCCCCACTCACTCTCCAGTCCAGTCGTCCCACCCCCGGCCCGGCCCGGCGCCGCCGTTTCCAAAAAAAAAAAAGCACCGCACCGGCCGAACCAAGTCGCAAGCGTCAATAGCGCCACCCACACAGGCCACGGCACAAAACGTGACGCCCGGAAAGCAAAGCAAAGCAAAAAAGACTATTCCAAAACCACCACCAAGACAAACAAACAAACGCGGCGCAAAATAAATAGGTAAAAACAATAAAAGTAAAATACACTTTATGTAACACCAACCGCGCGCCGCCGCCCACGCCCGCCAACGACCCCACAATCCAACCACCATCCACACATGAAACAAACAAACGCCAGCAAGCAAGACAGACAGACAGACAGACAACAAGGCAACCGACCGACCACGACACGACAATCAACACCTTCCCGACGTGCTTTGATGGCCCTGAGAAGGGCCGTTTTTGTTTTTGTCCGGGACCGCGCGACAGCCTCTGGTTGCGCGCCGGCCACCAGGCGACGGTGTCAACCGCCAACCCTTCCCTGCCCTTTTTACTTCTTCTTCTTGGGCGAAGCCTTCGCCTTAGACGGCGTCGCCGTCGCCTTCTTCGGGCGCGGCGCCTTCGGCTTCTTCGTCGGAACCTTGGCGGCCTTCTTCGCCTTCGACGGCGACTTGGCCTTGGCCGGCTTGGCCGCAGCCGCCTTCTTCGCACCCGCGGGAGCGGCCGACGCCGCAGACGCCTTCTTGGCGGCGCCCGCCTTCCGACCGGTCGCCGCCTTCACGCCGCCAGCCTTCTTTGCGCCGGCCGCACGGGCCCCCTTCTTCTCCTTGCTGGCCGGAGCGGCGCGCTTCTTCTTCGCACCACCGCCGCCACCACGAGCCTTGCCGCCCTCGGCCGCCCCGCCGCCGGCGCCGGCAAGCTTGAAAGAGCCCGACGCGCCCTTCCCCTTCGTCTGCACCAGCTCGCCAGCCACGACGGCCGACTTGAGGTACTTCTTGATAAAGGGCGCCAGCTTCTCCGCGTCCAGCTTGTAGTGCGCGGCAATGTACTTCTTGATCGCCTGCAGCGACGACCCGCCGCGCTCCTTCAGACTCTTGATGGCGGCCGTCACCATCTCAGAGGTGCGCGGGTGCGCAGGCTTGGCGCGCGGCTTCTTCGCAGACGACGCAGACTTGGCCTTCTTCGTAGTGCCGGTGGCGGCGGGTGCCGCGGCAGTCTCGTTCGTAGCCGCCTGGTCTGCCATCTTTTGCTTGTTCTCTTTTCTTTTTTCCCCTTGGTTTCGCTTCCTTCTCTCCTTCGACGACGCACAACAGCGAGGGGCGCGCAGCAGAGAATAGCCGCGCACGCGCCTGGCCCAGCCAGTGTCGCGGGCGGGCGCGGACGGCCGAGAGAGCGGCCGCCACTCGGCGCGCCGCCGCGCCGCCGCGCCGCGCCTCCCGCGCTTGCTACCGCCCAACGTCCGACAGCCTGCGCGGAGCAGCCCCCAACCTGCGCCGCAACCACCCGCGCCATTCAAACCACCGAGGATGGGGCTACACACACCGACACCACGGTCGCCAACCAGTCGCCGCGGCGGCGCCGCAAACCACGGCCAAACTGCAGCCACCGCGCGCCACAGCCTGGGTCGGCCCGCCGAGAATCGCCGCCCCCGCCCAAATGCCGCCCCCACAGCCCCAGCCGACGACCCGCCACAATGGCCAAACCTTCGTCAAAACTCCCACACCGTCGCCGCGGCAGCCCGGCCACCGCGGCCGGCGCCACAGCCACACGAGCCGAGTCGTGCGGCGATGACGGCCGTGCACAAACGCACCTCCGCCGCCCCATCGCCTTCCGCCGTTTTCCCGATCGGCCCGCAGCCGTCGGGCCACGGCCGCGGGCCGTCCTCCTCCTCTCGCCTCGCCCGCCAACACCCACAGCCCTTCCAACACATTTTTCTTTTCTTTTTTCTTTTTTTTTTTTTACTTTTTTACGATCGCCGCCTGCGCAACATGGCACCGGCCGACGGAGCGCCAACCCCCCCGCCACAGGCGAAAACAAAACAACGATAAACAAACAAACAAAATAAATTACCAGCCAGCCCCAACTACAGACACACCGAATCTGCCCTCACAGCCGACCTTACACGCCTCAACGTCAAAACAAAGGTGGTTTCTTTCTTTCAACGGTTACCTTACCTTAGGTTACGTCAGGTTAGGCTAAGAAGGCGTCAGGGTTAGGTTAAGCGTTGACGTGACGTCACGTCTTAACGTACGCGTTAAGCTAAGGTTGCGGTCACGTACGTTAGGTTAAGGCGACTTGGGGGTTGGCCTAAGAGCTTAGGTTAGGTTACGTTACTTTAGGTGGCTGCGTTAAGGGGGGCTTAAAGAAGTTTAGGAGGTTAAGGCGTCGAGGCGGCCGCACCCCCTTAGCTGCTGCGGCTCGGCCACGCCACGCCACGCTTTGGGGTTTCATAAGGTCGCGCGGCGGGTCGTCGGCACGCCGCAAAGGACAAAACTGCAAGACGACGTCGAAAAACAAACAACAGGTAAAAAATAAATAAGTAAAAATAAACGACGCCGACAGGCGGGGATCAGCAGAACAAGCAGATTCCGGAGAGCGAACGAGACACGCACGCACACACACAAACCCCCCCGAGCCGAGAGAGCACAGAGCACCACCACGTGTCGGCCTCCGCTCACCCGACTCGGCTGGGCTGGGCTGGGCTGGGCTGGGCTGGCGGCCGGGCCGGATGCACGTACACGTACGGCTACAGCCACTACCCGTACACAGCCGCTCTTCACGCAACACCAGCCAAATGGCGCGCCCGCGGCTCGTCGCGGTCGCCGTCGCGGTCGCAACGCCACGCCGGCACACTTTCGGCACCACCGTTTTCGCGCGCACCGCAAACAAAACGCAGCCGACACACACAGAGAGAAAAAAAAAAAACACAGAGCGCGAGACGGGCGGCGGCGCACCTTTCGCCAGCCGGCAGGCAATCGACTCGCCCAGTACGACAAACGCGCACGCCACCCCACCCACCAACCAACCAACCAGTCGTCGTCGTCGTCGTCGTCGTCGTCGTCCCGAAATCAAACAAACTCTCAAAAGCACAGCCCCTGCTGCCAACGGACGCAGGCGCCACGCAGCTCCCTTCCCGCCACACTCGATTCGCAGCGCAACTCACCCGGCACACCGTCAAACGACGGGCTGGGCTCGCCGCATCGCCGCAACCTACACACCTTCCCCGCCACGACGCACAGCCCCACCAGACGCCCGTGCCGCAACGACACTACTGCACTACCACTACCGCACTACTCCTCTCGCCCTTGCCATACACGACACAACACGCCAAAAAGTGAAAATCCAAATACAAACAAAAACACCGCCCCCACGACCCAAACACATGCACGGCGCGCCAACATACGCGAGGCAAGGCACGCAGCAAACGGCGTCCCCTCCGCGTCGCGCCATCAACCTACACACACAAGGCAACCAACAACAGCCAGCCAGCCAGCCAGCCAGCCAGCCCCACTCTCACGCCGCAAAAACAGAAAACACACCGAAACCGCCAAACGCCGCACATTCGCGCTTCGCACTTACCACACACCTCTCGGCATCCGTTTCGCACACAACGACGCGACGCACAATACATCATCACGGGCTACGCACGCACACCGCGACCCACTTTCTTACGACGCCCTCGGCAGAGCACACGTGCCCACGCCCACACACAGTCGACACAACGACGCAGCGCGCAGCAGACGCGGCCGCAACACGTACCTCCCCGACGACGCGCCAACACCGCCAGCCACTGCTCACTCGCCCAAGCAACCCGTGCACACAACTGCCACACGCGTCCACCACGCCGCCGCCAACCACCCGCCCGCCAGGGGGCGCTCACGTCCGCGACAACAGCGCGGCACCGCCGGGCCGGGCCGGGCCGGGCCGGGCCGAACCGAGCCGAGCCGAGCCGCCGCCTCCTCTCCACTCGGCACGCCACGTCCTGCTTGCAAAACACATGGCTCGTCCCTCTGTACACACAACGCGCCTGCCTGCGGTCGCCGCCGGCATCTATCTACCTGCGCATCGGAGCCAGGCCGGCAAGCCCACACTTAAATAATGCACTTCACCAGCCAAACAAACCCACTCTTCCTTTCTTTGCACAGCGCATGCAACAGCAGCCCCAGGAGCCGGGCCCGCCGCCAGCGTCTCCTCCTCCTCTGGGCACAGCCAGCCAGCCGTTCCCACCGCCCCGCCCCTGCTCTGCAGAACAAGAAAAAACGAAAAAGTACCAACACACGCACCCAAAGCGTAAGCCAGACAAGACCAGCCTCTCCGAGGCCACACACACGCAAAAAAACAAAAAAACAAAAACACTACAACAGAATAAAATGAAAAAGAAAAAGCAAGCTGTCGCCTCGCCCCCGCCCGTCCCCCCACCCCACCACATTCGCCCCCTCCGCTTGTTTTCCTTTCTACAATTTCCCTCTTTTCCACCCAATATCCCGCCGCGGTTTACGGGCACCGGCCGATTTTGCGCCCGCCCACATGTGTGCCTACTCCCCACCACCATTCCCTCCGCAGCCCGCAGCCCGCAGCCCGCAGCCCGCTTTTCCCCCCCTCCCTGCCCACACCACACCACACCACACCACACCGACGGTGCTGACGTCGACACGCACCCAAGACAGGGGCCACGACCGTCTTTTTTCCTGGGCCCATCCCCGCACCGCACCTCCTTCCAATCAACGCTGTGGCGCCTGTGTCCGCGCGAGACGCGTGCGCGCCGCCTCTCTCAACATCCGTCCGCCGTCCGCCGGCCGGCCCGTTTTTCGGCCCCCAGGCCATCCGTCAACCACCACTGCCACTGCCACTGCCCCTGCCCCTGCCCGCCCCGCACCACACCACACACCGCTGCTTGCCCCGGCCGTTGCCACCAAAGGCGCCAACCGCAGCCCGCGCGCGCCAGAAACTACAGGGACCCAGCCGACCGACGAAAATCAGAGCAATTGGCCGGGAGGATCAAAAAGAGAGCTCCGAAAACCACCGTAGCGAGGCGTGGGAGGAAACGTTACGAGAAGCAGAAAGGGACCAGGAAAAATTCTGGAAATTTCTTAAAACTCGTAAACTAAACACGAAACATCTACATCTACATGGGGAAGGAACGACCCCACAGACCGAGCTGAAGCACTGGCGGATTCACTAGAAAAGGCAATTCCAAGCACCAGAAGCGGTAGATGACGAAACTGGTGACCACCAGGAAATGGTACTCAGAAGGGTAAAACCGCATCCTAAGTGCCCCGATCAGAACATCTTTCACAATCCAATAAACGCAGAAACCCCCGTATCTTATCACATCACAAACATACACACATCCTAAGAAGGCATCAGGCCCAGATTCCATCAAACCGCAACTACTACATCACCTACCTCCAGCAACTATCAATTATCTATCTAACATCAATATATAATGCTTGCTTCAGACTAAACTACTTGGAAACAGGCCCGAGTCATCACATTACCAAAGCCAAACAAGGACTTATTATTTCCGCAAAACTATAGGCCAACTTCCTTGGAAAGGTCCTCGGAAAGCTCATTCAAACTGAACTGAAGAAATTCAATTCTTAAAGGATAACAACATAATCATCGCACAACAATTCCGATTCCGCGAAGAACACAGCACCACCCACCAGGTGACCAGACTAGTCGAGCACATATGTCAGGCCAGAAACATTAGACACAGTACTGGAGCAGTCCTGCTTGACATTGGAAAAGCATTCGGATAACGCCTTATCTACAAGCTCCACCAGTACAACTGCCCCATCCACATTATTGCTTCTTTTCTCCGCAACAGAGCATTCTATGTCCATGTACCAGGAGCGGCAAGTAACACTAGATCCATAGAGGCTGGAGTCCCGCAAGGCTCAGTGCTGGGGCCCATTCTCTACTCAATATACACAAACAAACAGCTGGGAGGACACTTGTCACTATTTGCAGACGACACTGCAGTCTACCGCAGCAGTTCTAACCTGCAATATAGAGTCACAAAAATAGAGCAACACCTACAATCCATCCAGAAATGGGCTAACCAATGGAAACAAAAGAAAAAAACAATAAACGCGGAGAAAACCCAAGCAATACAATACGATTCACATTCAAAAAGAATACCTCCTAACCTGCATATACGCCTCAGAAATAACAATCTTCCATGGTCAGGCACAATAAAGTATCTAGGCATCAAGCTGGACAAGAGGTTGACATTTAGAGACCATGTTACACACGTTTGTAACAAGGCTGCAGCAGCAATATTCAGACTGTACCCAATCATCAAAGGAAACAGAATAAATATGCGCGCCAAAAAGAAAATCTTCAAAACCGTCATAGGAACCAGCCATCACTTACGGCTCTGAAAATCTGGTCAATGGCCGCAGACACCAACATAACAAGAGTAAAAAAAAAGGGTGCACAACAAATACTTCAGAATTGCTGCTGATGCCGGCCGGTACCAGACAAACCGAGACATATACACAAACCATAACATACTCAAAATCCCGGAAATCATCCAAAGAAAAATCCATAAAGTTTTCTTTTTTTTTTTTTTTTTTTTCCACCAAACCACGGATTCGAACCACCCACTCATCAGAAATCTGGGACAAAATCCACCCGACCCAAGAACGACATTTCCCATCACGACAAAACACCACAAACTACAACATACCATGATAAACAAAAATAAAATACAAACACCATAACACTCACTCAAACAACAAACATCTACACACACCCAAGAGACCCTATCATCCCATCATTTTGTTACCCAACATAATCAGACAGAAGGCAGGGATCAAGGACAGATCCGGTCCTTCGAGTACAGGGGGTAAAAAAAATACCCATCAGACCAGCTCGCTCTCTCTCTCTCTCTCTCCGTGCCGACGCTGCCCCGCACACGCGTTCGCGCTCGCGTTCGGCCGACACCACACGACAGGTCTTTGGGGCCCCGCCACTGCGCACACGCACGCCTCCTCCTCTTCCTTAGTTCTTTTTCGCTTTTCTTTTCTCCCCCGCCCCCCGCTCTCACCGCCACATCATCCCGCAACCCTTGGGGGATGTTTCCCAACATCAACGCGCCCCAATTCCACTCTCTGCCCGTGCCGCACTCTCCACTTTGCTTCTCCCCGTCCCCTACACACACGACTACCGAAACCCCGGTTGACACACCTTCTCGTAGGACAGGGGTGCGTGCGTGCGTGCGTGCGTGCGTTGTCTTGACGGTGACAGCAACAGCAACGGATCCGTCCATCCCATTCCCCCCCCACTCGGTAAAGAACCATGTTCAACCCACACTACACAACAAGGGGGGCACACACGAACGCGAAAGAAAGGGCAGGGCAGGGCAGGGCAGGGCAACTATCTCTTCCTCAGAACCCACATATCACATCAACGAACGGCAGGCCAATTGCGGACTCAGCCGTGTCAGGCAAATCCAACCCAACCAACACCTCCCACGGAAACCCTGACACTGATCCAGCAGTACGTCCACATACATCGCCACACCAAATACGGGTGACGAGTGAGCAACAAATGGAACAATACACAACAAGGCTGACCTAATAAAAACTGCACGTCACGTCATACCTTCCAGACAGACGCAGTTCCGACGGGACGGCGGAACCGTATACGTACCTTTCAGCCACAACAACCGACCGACTGGACACGCCCGCGTCTCCAGCCAGCCAACCACCAGGGCCACACAGCCCGCAAGTTTCAGCGTCAACACTTCTTAACGTACGTTGCAAACTTTTCAAAACATTGCCACACACACACCACGAAAAGCGTCAACCTCTCTCACACTGGATACACTCAACACTTTTTGTCGGCGGAGCTTGAGGCCAACGGTTGACACACCCCCACCGGCCACACAGGTTTCCCTTTGAAAATTGCAGTGACGGAGGAGACGCGGCATTACGAGAGGGTTGTTTCCGAGAGCGCGAGCTGGACGGAGCTGCGGCGCCGCCGCCGAGGGGTAACGAACGCACGCGATGCCGCATGACAGCCCATCACCCAAAGTTTCACCCACAACTGCACACGTCGCACCCCCTTTTCGCGCCATACTAGTGTCGATCGTCAATTACAGCTCACGGTGTTCACATTTGCCACTTGACGGGGGGGGGGAAAAGAAAACAAAACAAACATCTGACACGCCATGTGTTTCTCTCTCTCTCTGTTATATCTAGGTCATTGGGCAGCCACTGTAAAAAAAAAAAAAAAAAAATATTTTTACGACATGGTTGGGTAAGTGATTTAAAGACAACAATTGTGGGTCACACACCATAGACCATTTCGATAGTGTTCTTGTTCTTCTCTTTTTCCTTTTTTTATCGCTCAATTGAAATAAAACCTGGGGATGATGCAATGCTGCGATATGGCACAACCGTCGTCCATTGTACACAACTCGGGAACAAAAAGAAACCAATTCAGGGAACGTTCGTTCCTTCACAACGTTTCTTTCAACGCACTTGGTCTTTACCATCCTGTATATTCAACACACATTTCCTTTCATCAAACTAGGGCATTTCCATAACAGTTTGTTTCCGTTTCTGTGAGCACAATACTGCTTCTTCGACGTCATTTCACCATCTTAACTAGAGACAGACAACAAAATAGGAAAACAGGCCTTGAGAACCCCGTCCACCAAATTTCAGTTAGCACGGCATCCAAGATTCTTTTCCGGGGAGTGCAGTGCAGCTGACGCTGCTCAGACCATATACCGTCGCCAGTCTCACTCAACTCTTGCGCATTCCACCATTCTACGCTACGTGACAATGCAAAAATGAATGAATCAAACCCGCCCAGAGAGCGTCTTGTGCGAGGGGACACACGATATAGAGAACAACAAAACACACAGGGGACACCACCACAGTTGGAGAGAACGTTTCCACCACGGCAGCCGCGCCGTTACGCGCTTTTTTTTTGTTTTTTTTTTTTTTCTTCCCCCCCACTGCACACCTCCGACACCACGGGAACGTTCACCGTCCCGTTGCCCTACACTGGCGTTTCTTTTCAACCCCCCACCCTATTCCTCGCTCCCCGGACATTCGACCGATCACAAAGTGCAACCTCTCGTTACCGTCGGGTGCCCCTCTTCATCCCCGGGGCGCCAACAACAAAACAAAAACACCACCGACGCCGTCGTCTCGCGTCACCTCACTCAACTGAGCGGAAAATACACGTACATCCAGAATGACGACACCGCCTCCACAAACAAAAACCAGACGTCAGACGTCAGGTCGAAAGAGGGCACCGTACGTCGTGGCGCGTGGTCTCCTAACTCACCTCGCGCGTACAAATACAATACAATGCAATGCGTGTCACCTCACGTTCACACACACCTCCACGCTCCACTTTTACGTCGCCCAACCAACCAACTAACTTAACGCACCCGCTCGGCGTAGAAGCAGCTGTAGGCGGCAACGTGTTTCTCACCCTCGCCACCAACGGTGTGACATCCGACAGTCGCGGTTTGCTTTCCGTTCCACACCTCCGGCCATACCATACAAAGGGGACAAAAAAAAAAAAAAAAATATATCAAACAAGCCAACTCCAGCGATCCGCCCCCCTAACACCAACACGTCTCGAAACACCCACGCCCACGACCCGGCTGTGGCTAAAGTGCGTATCCCAACGTCACACCAAAACCAAAGGCGCCGGCGCCGCACCACACCACAAGCTACAGCTACAGCTGTGCCGCCCGTCCACCCGCTCACAACAACAACAACAACAACAATTCCGCCCTTCCCGCAAAGGCATTTTGGTGGCCCTGAAAAGGGCCGTTTTTTTTTTCTTTTCTTCGCCGCGCCGCGGACGAGCCTCCCATTTCCAAGAGCCACCTCCTTACTTGGAGCTCGTGTACTTGGTCACCGCCTTCGTGCCCTCGCTCACCGCGTGCTTGGCCAGCTCGCCAGGCAGCAAGAGCCGCACAGCGGTCTGGATCTCGCGGGACGTGATGGTCGAGCGCTTGTTGTAGTGCGCCAGGCGAGAAGCCTCGGCCGCAATGCGCTCGAAAATGTCGTTCACGAAGCTGTTCATGATGCTCATCGCCTTCGAAGAGATGCCCGTGTCAGGGTGCACCTGCTTCAGCACCTTGTAGATGTAGATGGCATAGCTCTCCTTCCTCTTGCGCTTCTTCTTCTTGTCGCCCTTCGAAATGTTCTTCTGCGCCTTGCCAGCCTTCTTGGCGGCTTTCCCGCTAGTCTTGGGCGGCATCACGAACAAACAGGCAGGCAGGCACGCGCAGTCAGTCAGTCAAGCGCTCCGCTCCAGTCAGCGTCTCCCCACACAGTGGCACCCGCCGCCGAGTCGAATTAGCTGGGTTTCCCCCATGTTTTAGAAGAACCAGTGCCTTTTGCACTCTGTCTTCTCCACTTTTCTTTTGTGTTTCGGAGCTTTAACTTATTTGGTAATTATTTTGGGGTCTCCTTCCTAATGAGTGATGTAGGTAAGATATTTTTGTGAGGGGCTTAGATGGTGGTGTTTGTAAGGAGGTTGAACTTTGTTAGATCTAGATCCTAAAGATTCGGTTGATGGTTGTTTTTGGGGTTTTAATTTGGGGGTGGATTTCCCTGCCAAGGGTGTTGATGAGTTGGTATTGTGATGTGCGTGCAGCCTCATAAAAGTTGATTGATTTTTGTTGGATGATATGATAGATGGTGGGTTGTCCTAACATGTTTCGGATTTCTTCATTGCTGGTATAGCGGTTTGCTTCGGCTATGATGCGAAATGCTTTGTTTTGTAACGTTTCGATTTTTGTTAAATTTGTGTCAGCGGCCATACTCCATGCCTCCGATCCGTATAGTATAACCGGTAGGATAATTGCCTTCCATGTCTTGATTTTCGTTGCTGTCGTGAGACCCCTTCCTTTTAACAGGGGGTACAGCTGGAAGAGGCGTGCAGCGCCCTTGTTGCACGCCTCATTTAAATGCTGTTTGAATGTCAGGTGTTTATCCAATTTTAGGCCTAGGTACTGGACTGTCTCTCTCCACGGTAGATTTTGGTTGTTTACTGTTAAGTTCCTAAGTGGCTGTTTGCGTTTGGTTGTGAATATTATTGCCTGGCACTTGTCAGGGTTTATCTTCGTTTTCCAGATGTTGCACCATTTGATCATATCTTCTAAGTGTCGTTGCAGGCTGGCCACTATGTAATTTAAATTTCTGCCGCTGTGATATAGCGCTGTGTCATCTGCATACAGCGCTATATTTCCTCTTGGTGCTTTAGGTACATCGTTAGTATATAAGAGGTATAGGAGGGGACCAAGCACAGAACCCTGTGGTACCCCTGCTTCTATTGTTTTCGGTGCACTTTCAGCGCCTTCTATTGTTGAGTAAAACTTCCTGTTTGTGAGGAAGGATCTAATAATTTTTACTATGTGGGTTGGGATGTTTACTTGGAACATTTTGTAGAGCAAGCCGCCATGCCAAACTCGATCAAACGCCTTTTCAATATCTAGAAATATTGCAGCTGTGCTATGTCCTTGGGATTTCTCTGTACAGATGTGCTCTATCAGGCGAATGGCCTGATGTATGGTGCTATGTCCAGCACGAAAACCGAATTGCTCGGGGCAGAGGATGTTGTTTGTTTGGAGGTAGTGCAACAATGGGATCTGTATTAAGATTTCTAGGATTTTAGAGAGGTGGTTTAACAGGGAGATTGGCCGGTAGTTTTGTGGGAATAGATGGTTTTTATTGGGTTTAGGGATTGAGATGATTTTTGCAACCTTCCAGGCTGAAGGGAAATAGTTTATTTTTAGGCAGTTGTTTAGTATGGCTGTGAGATGTGATATAGCGGGTTCAGGAAGGTTTTTGAGGAAGGGAGGTTTGATACTGTCGGGACCAGGGGCTTTGGAGTTGCCGATTCGCCTGATAAGAGCGCCAACTGCACGTTCACTGACTGGGGTGAAGAAGGTGTCTTGTCTCTGTCGAAGTTTTCTGTTGAGATAGCGGCGGACCCTTCTTTCGTTCCTCTCTACTTCCTCTTCGTCTTCATCCGCTATGTTTTCTCTGAATTGGCGCTCGAGCGTGCTCGACATGGCGTCTGCCTTTTCCTCTGGCGAGTACACGATACCATTTTCTCCGTGTAGAGGATTGATGGCCTTCCGGGGTTGCCTTCTGGCTCTAATTTTGCTCCAGAGGTGGTCCGGGTTTGTGTTTGCCTCCTGCAGGCTTCTTTCCCAGCGGGAATTTCTGAGCATTTGCAGTCTCTGCCGTATTTCTCTGGCCATCCTTTCCATGTTTCTTCTGTCTTGAGGATCTCGGAATCGTTGCCAGAGCTTTCGGATTCTCTTCTTGTCCGCAATGAGCTGGGCCAGGTCAGGTGGTAAATCGCCTCTTCCTTGCTCATGTGTGATCTTTATCGTTGCGATTTTGCTACATGAGGACACTATATGGGTGAATTCTTGAATAGCTTGGTCGATGTCCTTTTTACGGGGCATCTCTGGAGCAATGTTAGGTATGTGTTGGGCGATGAGCGTCTTGTAGCGCTCCCAGTTGGTATGGTATGTAACTCTCCTTCTCGTCTCCGGACCATCCCGATCGTCCTCGAATCTAAGGATAACCGGGTTATGATCCGAGTCAAGGGCATTCACTACTTCAGTTGTTATGGCCAGAGAGATGTTCTTGTGTAGGTAGACGTCCAGTATATCTGGCCGGCATCTGGAGTCGTAGTGGAAGTGAGTGGGCTCTTCTGGAGCGACTATTTCAATGTCTGGATCATTGTCCAGGTATCTTAAGAGTGTTCTACCACTGGTGTTAGTGGTGCGGCAACCCCAGGCTCTGTGCTTTGAGTTTAGGTCCCCCCCTATAATGACTCTGTGGTTTCCGTTTAATAAGGCGTCTAGATCTATGGTAGGGATGTTATGGTGAGGTGGATTGTATGCAGCGATGAGATGGGTGACGTGGCCTTCTATGAGGAGTTCGATTCCGGTTGCTTCTACGACTTGGAGCTGAGGCAGAGTTATTCTCTGATGGCATATCCTCTGTTTTACAAGGATTGCTGTCCCACCACCTGGGCGGTTTGGCCGGTCTGTTCTGTGTGTGACGTAGTTACGGATCTGGAAATTTTGGTTTGGGGTCAGATGGGTTTCATTTATGAGAGCTATGTCCACTCCATGTTCCTCCAAGAAGAGTTCCAGCTCGTGTCGTTGTTGGTATATGCCATTGGCGTTCCAAATGGTTATTTGTGGGTGTTTGCTTCTATCCTCCACTGCAGAAGATTGGCAAGATGGTGGTGAAAAGCAGGGTGAATTTTGTCATCATGTCTGGGGCGGCCATGATCTGTGTGAAGGCGTCTTTTAGTTTGCCAAATATGACTCTGAAGTTTATTTTGGTTAGTGACTTGAGGAAGTCCCAGATTTGTTCCAAGATTTGCTTTGGTTCAGCATCTTGTGTCTGTTCTTGTGTCTGCTCACGGGTTTGTGGGGTGGATTGAGTTTCTTGTTCTGAGGTGGAGTTTGCTGTGCTCCCGTTTTCGTCTGTTTGCTCGGTCGGTTGCTCAGGTGTGGTGGTATTCGCCTGAAGAGTGGTTGTTTCCGTCGTTTCTGCCGTGTTACTGGTTGGGAGAGCAGCATCTTCTTTTGCCTGATGTTGGGTGGTTTTTCTTTGCTCTTGATTTGGGTTTGGGGGTAGTATTGTGGCTTTCGTCTGCTTAGTGCAGGATTGCAGGGGTAGGGGAAGAACTGATGACGATGATGTGCTTTGAGCTATTGGTGGGGGGGCCATTTTCACATTTGCTTTCGCTTGCTGCTTCACGACTTCTGGTCTTGATTGTCGGCGCGATTGTGGGTGAGGTCTGATGGAGGGTGTGCAGATTGAGGTGGAAGCCTTTACTATTTGCGCCATCGTTTTAACTCCTTGGGGTGAAGTTTCATGAGCTTCGGTTTGTGTCCCTGGCGGGTTTTCTTCTACTCTGGGTGGCAGAGGGCGGCATCTTTCCTCTGCTAGGCTTGGAGGCATAGGTGGAGTTTGGGGTCTGTTGTTGCTTATCCCCTGGTGAGCTATGGTTGGTGGTCTTTGCTGTCTTGAGGTGGGGACTTGGTGTTCCCTTGCAGTAGCTGCTGTACGTTGGGCTCGCGCATCGGCGATTTTGAGTCTAACTGGACATCCCCTGAATGAAGCTGGATGGTTTCCAGAGCAGTTTGCACAGACTAGTGGGTCACTAGGCTTCCTGGTGCAGGCGCTGGAGAGATGGGGACCGGCGCATTTTACACATCTTGGTGTTAGATCACATTGTTTTGCGCCATGGCCAAACCTCTGGCAGAGATAACATTGGGTAGGGCCACTTGGTTTCCGAAATCTTTCGACTGAAACCGTCATGTGCAGTAGTCTGTCGAGTTTAAAGATTTTCTGTGCATCTGCAGTGTTTGGCAGGTTTATTTGAAAATTTGCCATTTTATTTCGGGGTTGTGGGATGACGTCGCCCGTTTCTGTGGTGATGGTAACTGGTTTTGCCATCTGGTATACCTCCTTGACTGGGAAGCCTTTGGCAATAAGTGCTTCTTTAACTTCTTCTGTAGTCCAGTGGGGTGTGAGGCGTTTTATGACTACTTTTAGCGTGCCTCTCGGGTCATCGCTGTAAGTGAAAAATTCAAACTTTCGTTTTCGGAATTCTTGTTTTAGATAGAGAAAGTCTTCTGCGTTGGTCGCCTGGTAGACTATATGGTCCCCTTTGTACGTTGTGCTAAGAGCACCAGTTAGTTTGCTCTGAATTTGTCCTATTAGGGTGGTGTACCCTTTAGTTTCATATACCGTTATTGGTGGAACTCTTCTTCCTCGTTTTTGTAGTGGGCGTGAGGTTTGTGTGGTTCCTGTCCTTGTGTTTGGTGAAGGCGGCATGGATGGAGATTTTACCAACTGTTCAGGGGCGCTTGCTGGTTGTGTGGCTTGCAAACTTATTTCTTTTGGTTTAAGTGGTGCGCTCACTTTGGTGGTAATGACAGCTGTCTCTTTCGATTGCTTAGTTTGTGGCTGGGTTGCCTGCTGATTTGCCTTCGTGGGTGCACCTGTTGGCCCGTGGGTCGATTCTTTTGGTGTTATGCTAGCGCTACCGGTCCTTGATGGTTGTCTTGAGTCTGTAGTCGTGTTCTTTTGCGCTGCCTGCTCTGGTGCCGGCTTTGGTATGCCAGTGGCGCTTGATGATTCTTCTGAGTTGTATTTTAGGAGCCTGCGACTGCGTCGTGGGACCTTATACAGCGGTGAGTCGTGGGTCTCACCGTCTGAAGCCGAGTCGGCGTCAGTATCAATGACGAGACTGCGCGATGACTGACTATTTCCAGTGGCAGAGTCGTCGTCTGATGATGATGATGATGATGAGAGTGGTGATGGCGGTGGTGACTGGCAGGGTGCAGGGAGTGGTTTGGGGTTTTTTTCTCGCTGATCAGCGGATGGAGGTGGATCCTGCGGGTGTACCATGGTGGGGCATCCGCGTGATGTTGCTTTCCTAAAGAATTTGGGTCCCTATATTCCGACAATTTTGTGCTGGTCGGATTTCCCTACTCAGGGCGGGCGCGGGATACCGCTAACCGCTGCGTGGCTTAAACAGTCAGCCACGGAGCGCAACGGGTCCCTGGACCGCTATTTACCCTATCGCCTGCAGCACAAAATTCTCGGAAAGTTTTCTTTGTTCGACGCCTCTTCCTCTTCACTCCTTATCTTGCTGGCGGCGCGAAAACGTCTATCTTCGCGGGGAACTATGCCATCCTAGAGTTTAGAGGGCACTGATGAACCAAAACCGGACGGGACGGACACTGGGCGCGGGCAACACGAACAATCCCGCCAACGACAATTTGCTTTTTTGTGACAAGCGCCCAGTCGTCACGAACCGCCAGCCCAGAGCAACAGCACGTCCTCGCACAACCCAGCGAGCCAACAGTCACGGCGATGCAGCGAGAAGCACACAAGGCGACGGCCAAGCACACGAGACTCCAAACAAAGAGGAAGCACCTGCGCGAGGCGGCGCACGTGGTGGGTTTTTCCGGGCCGGGCAGGCAGTAGCGGAGCGCAGCGCAGCAGCGTCCTTTCACTACGCGAGCACGACTGGGAATTGGCGGGCACCCGCCGCACGCCGACGCCGCACCTTTACCAGCTCGCCCTGCTGCGGCCGCCGACCAATGGGGCGCGCGCGCAACCGGCCGCCGCACCCGAGCCCATAAAGGACCCCCACCCCGCCGGCGCCGGCACGCACTCCGCTGCTCGACTCGCTGCGGCTCGCACCGTTTGGGGCGTTGTGCTTTTCTTTCTCGCTTCTTTCGAAACTAGCCCATCGCCATGTCCGGACGCGGAAAGGGAGGCAAAGTCAAGGGCAAGTCAAAGTCCCGCTCAAGCAGGGCTGGGCTCCAGTTCCCGGTCGGCAGAATCCACCGCCTCCTGCCCAAGGGAAACTACGCCGAGCGCGTCGGCGCCGGGGCGCCCGTCTACCTCGCCGCCGTCATGGAGTACCTCGCGGCTGAGGTGCTCGAGCTGGCCGGAAACGCGGCCCGCGACAACAAGAAGACGCGCATCATCCCGCGCCACCTGCAGCTCGCCATACGCAACGACGAGGAGCTCAACAAGCTCTTGTCGGGCGTCACCATCGCACAGGGAGGTGTCCTGCCCAACATCCAGGCCGTCCTGCTGCCAAAGAAGACCGAGAAGAAGGCCTAAAAGAGAGACAGCGCAATCGGCAACCGCCGCGTGCTCCCTTGGCACGCAGCGCGCCATTTGCCGCCTCGGCTCAAAAAACAAAACACAATCGGCCCTTTTCAGGGCCACCACACAAACCTACGTCCAAAGCAGAATTCCAGTCGTTCGTCGCACCACTTTTCTCTCTCTCTCTCTCTCTCTCTTTCTGTGTACGGTTTTTTTTTTTTTTTTTTTCCTTCTTACACACACAGGCGCCGCCATCTTGTACACACGTACTTGGCCACCTCCTCCACTCCACTCCACGCACGCACAGTCTCGCGACCATTAACCAGCACACGTGGCGCACAACAACACACCTCAAAAATAACCCCTCGGCACTCAGCCGCGCCGCAACACACAGCCCATCCACCGACAAGAAGCATACAAGCAAAGAGGGAGGGGAAGGAAGGAAGGAGCTCACACAACGCAAGGGCACGCTTCCTTCCCTCCCAACCGCACCGCACACCACGTCAAAAAAAACTCCAAACAAAACTAAAAGGCCAAGTAGACTAAAAAGGAAAAGAAAAACCAGCAACACAGACTCTTTCGCACTTTTCAACTTCCGAACACTGTGGTGGCCCTGAAAAGGGCCGTTTTTCGATCTCTCTTTCCTTCCTTCGGTCTCACACCGCCTAACCGCCGAAACCGTACAGGGTGCGCCCCTGCCTCTTCAGGGCGTACACCACGTCCATGGCCGTCACAGTCTTGCGCTTGGCGTGCTCAGTGTACGTCACCGCGTCGCGGATCACGTTCTCCAGGAACACCTTCAGCACTCCGCGCGTCTCCTCGTAGATCAGACCAGAGATGCGCTTCACGCCGCCCCTGCGCGCCAGGCGGCGGATCGCGGGCTTCGTGATGCCCTGGATGTTGTCGCGCAACACCTTGCGGTGCCGCTTGGCGCCACCCTTGCCGAGCCCCTTTCCTCCCTTGCCGCGGCCTGTCATTCTTCTTCTTCAAGCGTCTCAACCACAATAATATAAAAAACAGAAAGCAAGGCAAGCTCCTCACCCGGCGCTAGCGAGTCGGCTACGGTTGTGGCGCCCAGCGCGCGCGCCGCCCCCCTATATAGACTCTGGGGCCCCGCGGCCCGCCCTCCCCTCCCCCCACCACCGCGCACCGAGGGCATATAAGCGCAGCACCGGGGCGCGCGGGCCCCATTCCGAGCTGCGATGTAAACCAATCGAACGCATGTACAGGAGCTGAGGGTGTGGCGGATCGCCGCCAGGCGGAGCTTGCTTCGTCGGCGGCCCCATCCGGCCCCCCACTGAAGACAACCCGGCGCATTCACCCGGCTCACGAATTGGACGATTCTCCGGTTCTTCCAGCTGCAGAAGGAAGTGCTGCGTCCCCCGGCGGCGAACTGCCGCCGTCGCAGCCTACACTGGACGTCACAACTGGGCGATGCGGCATCGATTCAGGAATCGATGAAGCCGCCCTTAGGGAGTTAGATAGGGCAAATGGCGCGTCAGGGCCCCCTTCACGTGGGACCAGCCCGCGCGCGCCGAGGCAAAGGCAGTGTTCCACGAGTGTCCCCCGCCCCTCGCCCGCCCCACTCGATATGCCAGACATTTCCGATGCCGTCTGCGTCTCTGAGTCGGACAGTGACTCCGTCACTGGCTACATCGACGACAGCGACATCGCGGAGGGCCTAGAAGAGAGTCTTATCGCCCTCCGCGATGCCGCGGAAGAGGAGGGACTGCCCTGTGACCCCGCTCTGCGGGCGCGGATTCTCTTCCCTAACGCCGCTGCCGCTGACGCCGACGGCGACGCCATGCAATGCGAGATGGAGTCGCGTAAGAGGAAACCAGCGGCCGCCTCTTCCGACTCCGAAGCTGCCCCCTCCGAGGTCGCTCGTGGGAAGAAGCAGAAGGCCGCCGCCGACGCTGAGGGCTTCGCCGTCCCCAGGAAGACGGCACCCCGCCGCCGCATTGTCAAGACGCCGGTCCTCCCGGTGCACAATCAATTTGCGGCGCTTTCCGACGGTGCGGCGGACTCCTCTCCACCCCCTCCACCCCCATCCACAACTCCCCACCCCAATCCTACCCGTCCCCCTCCCCTCACAATCGAATATGCGGAGTCCTACAAATCCCTGCACGACCTGCTCATTCACGTCACTGACTCCGATTTCCGAGTGAAGACGATTGGCGAAAACTTGTACCGCCTCTATCTCCAGACGCCTGTTGACCTCCAGAAGGTCTACCACGTCCTTGGGTCCCACAGCATCGGCTACAGCACCCCCCCTGAGAGGTCCAAACGGATTAGGGTCGTCGTCCGCGGGCTCCCCTTTAAATATACGGACGACGACCTCCGGGAAGCGCTGACAGCTCTCAATATTACTCCTGCTGTCATTTCCCGAGTAGTCTCCCCCCGCACTAAACTCCCCACCCCCCTTTTCTTCGTCTCAGCCGACGATACCCCAGCCAACCAAGTCCTTATGCACCTGACCTCCATTGACAATTGCACGGTCACCATGGAGAAGCCCCGTTCCAGGCGCCTCATTCTAATATGCTACCGGTGCCAGGGCCTGGCGCACTTTGCGAGTAATTGTACTCGTGCGGTGCGCTGTGTCAAGTGCGCCGGTGGCCACGCCTCCTCCACTTGCGTCAAACCCCGCGAGGTCCCCCCTACCTGTGCTCGCTGTAATGGGGCGCACACGGGCAACTACTTGGGTTGTCCGGCAGTCAAAGCCCACCGCGCCAATCTGCGTCGCTCCGTCGCCCCTCCAACGATGGAGCGTCGTGGACTTACTTATGCGACTGCCCTTGGTCGGTCGGAACCCTCTCCCGCCCATACCCCCCGCCCCCCCCGTTTCCCACGATCATACCACCCTGCCCCGCCCCCACTCCTCTCTATCCCCATCCCCCCTCCTGACTCCCACACCCCCTGTCCCTACCCCCAACACTCTGTGTCCACCCCAATTCCCCCCCCACCCCCTCCCCTCCTTCCTCACGTCCATCCCGGTCCTTCCCCGCACCCTCCACCCTCCTCCCCTGTCCACCCGGTCTTTGGTGACCTCATTTCCAGTGTTGTGGAGGCATTGACCTCTGCACTCACTGGGGCACTAGACACCATCCTCACCTCCATTCCCCAGCAGATTGCTACTGCCCTTTCCCATTCCATCTCCCCCATCACCACCGCCCTCCCCACCACCCAACATGGCCATTAGACTCCATGGCCTTACCGTACTAATCTGGAATGCCAATGGCATCTACCGCCAGCAAGGTGAGTTTCGGCAGTTCCTCCTTGATGAGGGGGTAGACATCTGTCTTGTTGCCGAAACCCACCTTAAACCTGGGGTGAACGCCAGGGTACCAAACTTCTGCTGCTACCGGTCAGACCGGCCGACAGCACGAGGCGGCACGGCAGTATACGTACGTGCCTCCCTCCGCCACCACCCCGTCACCCTCCCTGCCCTTGCCACAATAGAGGCCACTGGTGTCGTGGTGCACACCGTGCGTGGCCCCATCACCTTTGTGGCGCTTTACAGGCCGCCCCACCGCGGCGTTCTCCACGGCCCTGACTTTGCTCAGGTCCTGTCACTTGGCCACTCCCTCTTCGTTGGGGGCGACTGTAATGCCAAGCATGCCGCCTGGCACAGTCGCCTAACCAACAACGATGGCCGTCGCCTCCTCCGTGTGGTGGAAGCCCACGCCGCCCATGTTGTTGCCCCCTTCGACCCCACCATCTTCCCGACAAATGGCCCTCCTGACGTCCTTGACATTGCATTGGTTAAAGGACTCCCCCTCCCCATCACTGCCACTACCCGTGCTGCCCTTGCCTCCGACCACGTCCCAGTAATTTGCACGGTCGACCTTGTCGGCTCCCTAGTGCCACCACGTGACACCTTGGACCTCCGTGGCATCGACTGGGCGTCTTATCGGAGACGGGTCGAGGCAGCACTCCCTACCATACCAGACGCCGCCAGGGTGGGGGCTGACCTCACCCTCGCACAGTTCACGGACGCCGCCATCACTGCTGCAGTTGCAGCAACGCCTCCACATCCCCCGCGCCCTCCGACCCATGTGCGCCCTCTCCCCCTAGCCCTCCGCGCACTCATTACCGAGAAAAACAGGGTCATCCGCGAATGGCAAAGAACACGAGACCCTGCCACTAAGCGCCGGATAAATCGCATGCAGCGGGAGATCCGTGCTGCCATTCAGACCCACCGCAGTCAGGACTGGGAGCGAAAAATCTCCGCCCTTGACCTGAGCGATGCATCCGCATGGCGCCTGGTCTCCCGCATCATCCACAAACGCCCGCAAATTCCCCCCCTCCTGGTCGGCGCTGAGGCTGTGTGCGATCCTGATGCTAAGGCCAATGCCTTGGCTGATGTGTTCGCACGCAGCTTCACCCCTGTCACCGACCCCGTTGACCCCGACCATATCCAAATGGTCACCGCACGAGTCCACCAGTTCCTCACCGCCCAGGATCCAGAAGACCATATCACCCCCGTCACGGATGAGGAGATTGCCCGGGAGCTTAAGTCCCTCCACTCCCGAAAAGCCGGTGGCCCAGACAGACTCACCAATCAGCTTCTCAAGCAGCTTCCCCCAGCCTCTGTTCCCGTCCTTACTTCTACTTTCAATTCCATCCTCTCCTCTAGGCAGTTTCCTTCCGTGTGGAAACACGCGGAGGTGATTGCCATCCCCAAACCTGGGAAAGACCCTCGATCCCCTTCCAGCTATCGTCCCATCAGCCTCCTTCCCGCCCTCTCCAAGCTGTTTGAGAGGCTGTATCTCAAACGTGTCCTGATCCACGTCGCTCGGGAGCGGGTACTCCCCGACGTTCAGTTTGGCTTCCGGCGAGGACACTCCACCACCCACCAACTCCTCCGTCTTGTTGAGGAAGCACTGGAGGCCATTGAGCGTCGGGAGTACTTCGGGGCCGTCTTCCTCGATGTCTCCCGGGCGTTCGATTCTGTCTGGCACGAGGGGCTACTTTACAAGCTCTTCGGGCACGGCTTCTCCATCTCCCATGTGCGCCTCATCGCCACCTACTTAGAAGGTCGTACATTCCATGTCCGGATCCCGGGAGGTACCTCCACCAGGCGTCGTATCAGGGCGGGTGTTCCACAGGGGAGCGTGCTCGGCCCTGTTCTATACAGTCTGTTCACAGCTGACACGCCCACCGTGCCTCGTGTGCATCTCGCCCTGTATGCGGATGATACCGCGGTTTTTGCTCGCTCCCGGAGCAAGGCGCTCCTCCGGCAGAAACTACAACAGGCCATCGACTCTGTTGTCGATTATGCCAAACGTTGGCGCCTGGCCTTCAACCCGGCAAAGACGCAGGCACTCATCATTTGTCGGCGGCGGTGGCCGGTCGCCTATCCCCCTGTCACTGTGCTCGGCACCCCCGCCCCCTGGGCCAGAACAGCTATGTACCTGGGGGTCACCCTGGATAGGGCCCTCACCTGGCGTCCCCACATAGAGGCCATCCGGCGGAAGGCCTTGGGGCGCATCGGCCAACTCTACCCTTTTATGAACCCTACCTCTACCCTTCCCATTCCTCTTGCCCTCCTCCTCTACACATCCCTCATCCGCCCCCTCCTGGAGTATGCCTCGGTTGTGTGGGGCAATGCCGCGCCTACACATCTCCACCGCCTGCAGACGGTACAGAATCGTGCCCTTCGAATTGCCCTTCGCCTCCCTTACCGTTTCCCAACCCGTGAACTTCACCTCCTTGCCAATATCCCCCTCCTTCAAGACCGTGTCCGATCCTCCGCCATCTCCTTCTATGACCAATCCCGTCATTCCCCCAATCCACTCATTGTCTCTCTTGGCACCCGCCTCCATCGCCTGGCCACCACTCGCTGGCCCGACCTCCTTTCCCGCCCCCCCTGACACCTCCCATCCACCCCCCCGTCCTGTTACTTCTTCCTCTTCCTACCACTTCTCCGTTTTTGTCACCCCATCCTGAAATATCTGCCGCCACCGTCATCGCCGTCGCCAAGAAGATCTGGCCAGGACGAAGGCCTTTCGTTTTCTTCATCCTCTTCCTGTCATCTTTCACTATTCTTTCGTCTGTCACTCAACGTTTCTTTTCCGGCTAGTCAATGAAGCCGTTCGTTTTCCTCTATCTCTCACTATTCCTTTTACTGTTCTGTCACCTGTTACTGTTAATTACCGTGCAACGGCCAGTCAATTGGGCCTTTCGTTTTCCTGCTTCTCTAACTATCCCTCTCACTATTCTTTCATCTTATTAAAAAAAAAAAAAAAAAAAAAAAAAAAAAAAAACCAAAATGCACAACGTCAAGCAAACCATACCGCCAAGTCCACTTCTTCACCACCCGTCAAGAGGAAGGCGAAGCGCGCCAGCGCTAGTACTTCCTACACGAGTCGAGGGACCACCCTCTCCTGTGCAGCGTGGCGTGGCGTGGCGTGGCGCGCGGGCCCGTTGTCAAGGCAGCACCGGACGCCGTCGCGCACGCATATCCTCCACGCCGCATCCGCATCCGCAGTAGCCATGGCCCGGACAAAGCAAACGGCCCGCAAGTCCACCGGCGGAAAGGCGCCGCGCAAACAGCTCGCCACCAAGGCGGCGAGGAAGAGCGCGCCCGCCACCGGCGGCGTCAAGAAGCCCCACCGCTACAGGCCGGGCACCGTCGCCCTGCGAGAAATCAGGCGCTACCAGAAGAGCACAGAGCTGCTCATCCGCAAGCTGCCATTCCAGCGCCTAGTGCGCGAGATCGCCCAGGACTTCAAGACCGACCTGCGCTTCCAGAGCTCCGCAGTCATGGCCCTGCAGGAGGCCAGCGAGGCCTACCTCGTCGGCCTCTTCGAAGACACCAACCTGTGCGCAATCCACGCCAAGCGAGTCACCATCATGCCCAAGGACATCCAGCTCGCGCGCCGCATCCGCGGCGAGCGCGCCTAAACCCGCACACCGCCAAACAAACAAAACGGCCCTTTTCAGGGCCACTAACGTCTCTCCGTCGCGAGCAAAACTTTGTCGGTCGCAACGACTAGTTCCCCACTCACTCTCCAGTCCAGTCGTCCCACCCCCGGCCCGGCCCGGCGCCGCCGTTTCCAAAAAAAAAAAAGCACCGCACCGGCCGAACCAAGTCGCAAGCGTCAATAGCGCCACCCACACAGGCCACGGCACAAAACGTGACGCCCGGAAAGCAAAGCAAAGCAAAAAAGACTATTCCAAAACCACCACCAAGACAAACAAACAAACGCGGCGCAAAATAAATAGGTAAAAACAATAAAAGTAAAATACACTTTATGTAACACCAACCGCGCGCCGCCGCCCACGCCCGCCAACGACCCCACAATCCAACCACCATCCACACATGAAACAAACAAACGCCAGCAAGCAAGACAGACAGACAGACAGACAACAAGGCAACCGACCGACCACGACACGACAATCAACACCTTCCCGACGTGCTTTGATGGCCCTGAGAAGGGCCGTTTTTGTTTTTGTCCGGGACCGCGCGACAGCCTCTGGTTGCGCGCCGGCCACCAGGTGACGGTGTCAACCGCCAACCCTTCCCTGCCCTTTTTACTTCTTCTTCTTGGGCGAAGCCTTCGCCTTAGACGGCGTCGCCGTCGCCTTCTTCGGGCGCGGCGCCTTCGGCTTCTTCGTCGGAACCTTGGCGGCCTTCTTCGCCTTCGACGGCGACTTGGCCTTGGCCGGCTTGGCCGCAGCCGCCTTCTTCGCACCCGCGGGAGCGGCCGACGCCGCAGACGCCTTCTTGGCGGCGCCCGCCTTCCGACCGGTCGCCGCCTTCACGCCGCCAGCCTTCTTTGCGCCGGCCGCACGGGCCCCCTTCTTCTCCTTGCTGGCCGGAGCGGCGCGCTTCTTCTTCGCACCACCGCCGCCACCACGAGCCTTGCCGCGCTCGGCCGCCCCGCCGCCGGCGCCGGCAAGCTTGAAAGAGCCCGACGCGCCCTTCCCCTTCGTCTGCACCAGCTCGCCAGCCACGACGGCCGACTTGAGGTACTTCTTGATAAAGGGCGCCAGCTTCTCCGCGTCCAGCTTGTAGTGCGCGGCAATGTACTTCTTGATCGCCTGCAGCGACGACCCGCCGCGCTCCTTCAGACTCTTGATGGCGGCCGTCACCATCTCAGAGGTGCGCGGGTGCGCAGGCTTGGCGCGCGGCTTCTTCGCAGACGACGCAGACTTGGCCTTCTTCGTAGTGCCGGTGGCGGCGGGTGCCGCGGCAGTCTCGTTCGTAGCCGCCTGGTCTGCCATCTTTTGCTTGTTCTCTTTTCTTTTTTCCCCTTGGTTTCGCTTCCTTCTCTCCTTCGACGACGCACAACAGCGAGGGGCGCGCAGCAGAGAATAGCCGCGCACGCGCTTTTTTTTTTTTTTTTTTCATTTTTTTTGTTTGTGTGTTGGAGGCAAGGGTGCTATCGCCTGAGGCGATTGGTCCCTCATGTGTGCTGGTAGGGTTACTTATTTGGGGTCACTATTTATTTATAAATAGGGGCACCATTTTTGATTCTTTAGAGGTCCCTTTGGGCACTGATTTGGTCCTTTAGGGCCTCGTTAGTGGTCTTGAATTGGTCGTGGCCTATTACATTTATACTTCAGTCTTTACATTATCTATCCTAACATTCTTGATGTGTCTATGCTACTTTTGTTCCTGTTTTGCGAGCTCTAACCTAGTTCATCTTGATGTTTCTATCCTAAGTACTGTTTACACTTGTCTCTCGTTTTTACCCTGTGTGCTAAATCTATTTGCTTGGTACTTCTAACCTATTTACTACCTATAATTTCTTGATGTTTCTAGTCTATATCTTAGCTACATTTGCTTGGTGTTTTCTACCTATGAACTAGCTACACTTTCTTGATGTTTCCATCTGGATCGCGGCCGGCACTCGTGATGTTTCTATGCTAATCTATGGTGGTCATCCTAGTTTCTAATGATGGTCAAGGGCACCCTGATTTTGTGCCAGGGTGCCGGTTCGTAGACAGCTATTTCCTCTAACTGATTAAGCTCAGGTCTGAGTCTGTTTACCTTGTCCACTAGTCTGGTTGTTGCCTCCTTTACAAGTTCAGCCATGTTTGGCATCTCGAGTTCTCTGTGTATTCGCTCAGTACTTGTCCATGGGGGGGCATTCAGGATCAGCTTCAGGCATCTGTTTTGCAGCGTCTGGAGCTTTGCGAGGTTGGTTCTGCATGTGATGCCCCAGGAGGAGCATCCATATAGCATGGCCGGTAGTATGATGGATTTGTATATTTTTAGTTTCGTTGCTGGTAGCATGTCCTTGCTGGCCAAGATGGGGTAGAGGGCATGGATGGCTTTCGTGGTTTTTATTTTCTTGTCTTCTAGGTGTGTTTTGAAGATCATTTTGCTGTCTAGGGTGACCCCTAGATAGCGGACTGTTTGTTTCCACGGGACCCGCTCACCGTTGATTTCTAGTCTGTCGTGGAGTTCAGGGCGCCGTCTTGTAAATAGGATGGCCTCAGTTTTTGATGCGTTTATTTTTATCCGGTTTAGTCTGGCCCATGTTTCTGTTAGGTCGACTTGCTCTTGTAGCTTTCTGATCGTGGTGTCAAGTCTTCTATTGCTGGCCAGTAGCGCCGTGTCGTCGGCGAACTGGGCCAGCACTGTGTCCTGTGTTGTTGGTAGGTCGTTTACATACACTGTGAACAGTGTGGGCGAGATGACTGACCCTTGTGGGATGCCCTCGTGGAGGGTTTTTATTTCTGACCTTTTCCCGTTGATGGTCACAAAGCATCTTCTGTTTGTTAGATAGTTGTCGATGAGTTTTAGGTAGCAGCGTGGGAGATCGGTGTCCTCATACAGTTTTACTAGGAGGTTGTCTCTCCACACTTTGTCGTACGCTTTTTCCACGTCCAGGAGAATTGCCGCCGTGAATCTGGAGAGGTTCATGTTTTTTGTTACGAACTCAGTGATCCTCAGGAGCTGCAGTTCCGCGGAAAGGGTTTCTTGGTATGCGAACTGCTCTCTGCATATGACATGGTTGGCTAGTAATGGTTGCCTGATTCTCGGAAGTATTACGCGTTCCAGAACCTTGGACATTGTTGGCAGCAGGCTTATGGGGCGGTGGTTTTCCGGCTTTGTGAGGTCCTTTCCTTTCTTTGGGATGGGCACGATTTTGCACACCTTCCACACGTCAGGGAAGTGACTTTTCTGTAGGCATGCGTTGATTATGCGGGTGAGCAGTACCAGTGGTTTGCGTGGCAGGTGTTTTAGTTGCTCATTGGATACCTTGTCTGGTCCAGGCGCGGAGTTGTTGTTAAGTCGCCGTATAATCGTGCGGACTTCAGCAGTGGTTGTTAGTTCTGCTGCGTCATTGATTGGGTTCGATCTTATTCTTTGAATAGTTGCTTGGATTCTCCTGTTGAATTCCTCTTCGTCAGGTAGTTGTGCTGCCCTCTGCTCCACTCTGTTTTGTAATTCATATGTGGAGGCAAATAGCTCAGCCTGCCTGAGATCGTCGAAAACCATATTGTTTTCGTCCCTGAGGGCCGGTTTATGTTGCTTTGGTGTCCGAAGGTTCTTTATTAGCTTCCAGTCGTCTCGCAGGCGCAGTTGCAGCGCCGCCATCCTGTCCTCCCAGACCTCTGCTTTCCACTCTTTTGCTCTTTTGTGGATCTCCCTGGTGAGCCTGTTGACTTCTCTTCTTGCTTGCGGGTCTCTGGTTCGGATCCATCTGCGACGTTCCTGGTTTTTCAGGTATTTAAGGTCCTGAATTAGCGGTGGGAGTGTGTTATACTTGACCTCCAGGAACGTTGTTTTGCAGGATGCCCGTTTATATGCTGTAGTTATCTTATCTGTGATGGTGCGGATGGCTTCTTCTATTTGTATTTCGGTGTTGAGCGCTGCTGTGGGGGTGACATTGTTGTTTAACCACCGTTCATACTGTGCCCAGTCGACGTTTATGGTTTGCCGTGGTCTTGGGGGTTCCAATGCGTCACCGATGTGGCCTATTACCGGAAGATGGTCCGATGTTAGTGTATTTCTTACTTGTAGGTTCATTTCCGGATCTAGATTTTTTGTGATACAGATGTCCAGTACGTCTGGCCGGTGGAGGCTGTTGAAGGGGATGTATGTTATGTCTGTTGGGGCTGTTACTGCTGCATTGAGGCGGCCTTGTAGGTCATGGAGTCTGACACCTCTTGCATTGCTCCTCCTGCAATTCCAGGCCTCGTTTTTGGCGTTAAGGTCACCACATAGGAGGACCCGTTCGTGGTTGTCGAATATCCACGTAAGGTCTTGTTCCTCATACTCTGCTCTGGGGCTGAGGTAAGCGGCTACTAGGGCTATTTTGCCTTGCGCCGTTTCAATTTGCACAATTGTGGCCTCGAGTGAGTGCATCGGTGGCGTGATTTCGGGGTGGTGAGTGATGTAGGGGCGGATGTATATGGCGGTGCCACCTCCCCGCCTGTTTCTTCTGTCTGTCCTGTGGCAAATCATGTTGCGGAGGTTTAAGGTTGCGTTTTGCTGCAGGTGGGTTTCCGTGACGAGAAGGACGTCTATCTTCTGTTCCTCAATGAACTCATTTAGTACTTCCCTTTTGTTTGCGATTCCATTTGCATTGAAATTGCAAAAACGAAGGTGTTTCTTCTTAGGGGGCCTAAATCCCATTGAAGGTACTGAAGATAGTCATCATTCCTCCGACGACGGTTGTGATCTTGGACATTATGTCTGGTGCTTGAGTGAAGTTATTGATGATGGTTAATATTTGTTGTATTAAGTTTGAGTTCTGGACTTTGTCCCACAGTGATTTTAATTGGTTTACAAAACTTAGGATGGATTCTAGGCCGCTGTTGTTGGAGGGGGTTGTGGCGCTGTTGGTTTGTGGTGGAAGAGTTGCCCAGTTTCTTCTTCCGATTCGGTTTGCTTCTGCTGGGGTGGGCATTGCAGTTTGTCGGATTGTGGGTCTGGGTGCTGGCGTTTGTGTCTGTGGGCGCTGTTTGTTGTAGGCCTCAATTGCTTTTTGGAATTCTTCACAGCCTCTGAATGAGGCTGGGTGGCCATCCTTGTTGCAATTTACACAGTGAAGAGGTCCGTCTTTTGGTACTTGGCATTGGAAGGCTCTATGGTCACCGCCACATCTGACGCAGCGCGTCGGCATGTTACAATAGTTTGATGTGTGGAAGAACCCTTGGCACTTTTTACATTGTGGGGGGCCTTCTTTGCTCTTGTAGGATTCTACTGTTATTTTTGTATCGAGTAAGTATCTTGTGTTATAAATTGCCTCGTTTTCTGGATTTTTCTCCAGTGTGACGCAGTAGACGTCCATTGGACGTAGCTCTTTAGTGTTTTCGTCCCTCTTTTTGTACTGGTGTACATTGGACGTTGTGAAATTTTTAAGTTGTAGTTCTTCTTCTATTTCGTGTTCTTTTACTGAGTTTGGTAGGCCTTTTATGACCACTTTCAGTTGTCTGTCGGCCTGTGGTTGGTGTGTGTAATTCCCGATTCGGTGGTGGTTAAAGAATTCCAACGCTGTGCGTTGGTCCTTTACCGACTCAAAGTGGTACTTAATCGATTTCCCTTTATGGATGGCTTTAATGGGACCTTCCATGTACTGTTTGAGGGTTTTGTTTAGTGTCAAGTAATGCCCAGGATATTCAATTGTGATCGGCGGAACGCGCGGTTTTCTAGGGACCGCTCGTTGTGCCGGTGTGGTGGTGGTCTGCTGTTGGGGTGGGGTACCCTCTGTTGTATTGTTGGCAGCGTCCGGATTGGTGGTTTTGTCATTCAGCGCGTCGTACTTGTTCGCCGTTGGGACGGCGAACTTGTTCGGCGCTTCGGATTCCAGTGACTTTTTTCTCTTCAGCGTTTTCCTGGCTAGTTGGAATTCGCCCTGGCCATCGTCGAGGTCCATTTCCTCGTCGCTTGAGAATTGTGGGTTGCCCGCATCATCGCTGTCTGATTGGTATGGAGCGTCGTTGTCGGTAATGTTGTGGCGCGCTAGCTCAAGTCGGTGTTTGGCGGCCATCTTGTCGTCCCTGTTTGTGGTGGATTTGGCGTGCTGTGTTGCACTGGCTTGGTGTGTCGTGTCGCTGCGGCGTTCCAGCGACGTGTGCGGTTGATCTTGTCTCATCGGATCGGGGTTTCGGCGTGAAGAGTGGGGGTTCACAGACTCAGACCTAGCCCTGTCCGCGGAGATTGAGATTGCCCTACGGTTTGAATCCTTTCTGGAGGCGCGCGGACGTACCCCGCCCAGGGGGATGTTCGTTGGTTGAACTTCCGCCTGGGGAGGAGGCCCTGGTGCCTCAGGTTGCCCTGAGCTATCCATCCCTATCTCCTCTGGCTATTCCAGAGGAATCTCGCCTACATTCGCCCTATGTGGGTCACTTCAATTTGCTTTCTGGTATTAGCGTACCATTAACTGCGTTATGCACGCAAGCTCGTATTCGAGATTGAGAGACGCAGCGCCGTGCGATGACAACCACTCGGCTCCGCTTCCCGCACTCGAATGCGCGCACGCGCCTGGCCCAGGCAGTGTCGCGGGCGGGCGCGGACGGCCGAGAGAGCGGCCGCCACTCGGCGCGCCGCCGCGCCGCCGCGCCGCGCCTCCCGCGCTTGCTACCGCCCAACGTCCGACAGCCTGCGCGGAGCAGCCCCCAACCTGCGCCGCAACCACCCGCGCCATTCAAACCACCGAGGATGGGGCTACACACACCGACACCACGGTCGCCAACCAGTCGCCGCGGCGGCGCCGCAAACCACGGCCAAACTGCAGCCACCGCGCGCCACAGCCTGGGTCGGCCCGCCGAGAATCGCCGCCCCCGCCCAAATGCCGCCCCCACAGCCCCAGCCGACGACCCGCCACAATGGCCAAACCTTCGTCAAAACTCCCACACCGTCGCCGCGGCAGCCCGGCCACCGCGGCCGGCGCCACAGCCACACGAGCCGAGTCGTGCGGCGATGACGGCCGTGCACAAACGCACCTCCGCCGCCCCATCGCCTTCCGCCGTTTTCCCGATCGGCCCGCAGCCGTCGGGCCACGGCCGCGGGCCGTCCTCCTCCTCTCGCCTCGCCCGCCAACACCCACAGCCCTTCCAACACATTTTTCTTTTCTTTTTTCTTTTTTTTTTTTTTTTACTTTTTTACGATCGCCGCCTGCGCAACATGGCACCGGCCGACGGAGCGCCAACCCCCCCGCCACAGGCGAAAACAAAACAACGATAAACAAACAAACAAAATAAATTACCAGCCAGCCCCAACTACAGACACACCGAATCTGCCCTCACAGCCGACCTTACACGCCTCAACGTCAAAACAAAGGTGGTTTCTTTCTTTCAACGGTTACCTTACCTTAGGTTACGTCAGGTTAGGCTAAGAAGGCGTCAGGGTTAGGTTAAGCGTTGACGTGACGTCACGTCTTAACGTAGGCGTTAAGCTAAGGTTGCGGTCACGTACGTTAGGTTAAGGCGACTTGGGGGTTGGCCTAAGAGCTTAGGTTAGGTTACGTTACTTTAGGTGGCTGCGTTAAGGGGGGCTTAAAGAAGTTTAGGAGGTTAAGGCGTCGAGGCGGCCGCACCCCCTTAGCTGCTGCGGCTCGGCCACGCCACGCCACGCTTTGGGGTTTCATAAGGTCGCGCGGCGGGTCGTCGGCACGCCGCAAAGGACAAAACTGCAAGACGACGTCGAAAAACAAACAACAGGTAAAAAATAAATAAGTAAAAATAAACGACGCCGACAGGCGGGGATCAGCAGAACAAGCAGATTCCGGAGAGCGAACGAGACACGCACGCACACACACAAACCCCCCCGAGCCGAGAGAGCACAGAGCACCACCACGTGTCGGCCTCCGCTCACCCGACTCGGCTGGGCTGGGCTGGGCTGGGCTGGGCTGGCGGCCGGGCCGGATGCACGTACACGTACGGCTACAGCCACTACCCGTACACAGCCGCTCTTCACGCAACACCAGCCAAATGGCGCGCCCGCGGCTCGTCGCGGTCGCCGTCGCGGTCGCAACGCCACGCCGGCACACTTTCGGCACCACCGTTTTCGCGCGCACCGCAAACAAAACGCAGCCGACACACACAGAGAGAAAAAAAAAAAACACAGAGCGCGAGACGGGCGGCGGCGCACCTTTCGCCAGCCGGCAGGCAATCGACTCGCCCAGTACGACAAACGCGCACGCCACCCCACCCACCAACCAACCAACCAGTCGTCGTCGTCGTCGTCGTCGTCGTCGTCCCGAAATCAAACAAACTCTCAAAAGCACAGCCCCTGCTGCCAACGGACGCAGGCGCCACGCAGCTCCCTTCCCGCCACACTCGATTCGCAGCGCAACTCACCCGGCACACCGTCAAACGACGGGCTGGGCTCGCCGCATCGCCGCAACCTACACACCTTCCCCGCCACGACGCACAGCCCCACCAGACGCCCGTGCCGCAACGACACTACTGCACTACCACTACCGCACTACTCCTCTCGCCCTTGCCATACACGACACAACACGCCAAAAAGTGAAAATCCAAATACAAACAAAAACACCGCCCCCACGACCCAAACACATGCACGGCGCGCCAACACACGCGAGGCAAGGCACGCAGCAAACGGCGTCCCCTCCGCGTCGCGCCATCAACCTACACACACAAGGCAACCAACAACAGCCAGCCAGCCAGCCAGCCAGCCAGCCCCACTCTCACGCCGCAAAAACAGAAAACACACCGAAACCGCCAAACGCCGCACATTCGCGCTTCGCACTTACCACACACCTCTCGGCATCCGTTTCGCACACAACGACGCGACGCACAATACATCATCACGGGCTACGCACGCACACCGCGACCCACTTTCTTACGACGCCCTCGGCAGAGCACACGTGCCCACGCCCACACACAGTCGACACAACGACGCAGCGCGCAGCAGACGCGGCCGCAACACGTACCTCCCCGACGACGCGCCAACACCGCCAGCCACTGCTCACTCGCCCAAGCAACCCGTGCACACAACTGCCACACGCGTCCACCACGCCGCCGCCAACCACCCGCCCGCCAGGGGGCGCTCACGTCCGCGACAACAGCGCGGCACCGCCGGGCCGGGCCGGGCCGGGCCGGGCCGAACCGAGCCGAGCCGAGCCGCCGCCTCCTCTCCACTCGGCACGCCACGTCCTGCTTGCAAAACACATGGCTCGTCCCTCTGTACACACAACGCGCCTGCCTGCGGTCGCCGCCGGCATCTATCTACCTGCGCATCGGAGCCAGGCCGGCAAGCCCACACTTAAATAATGCACTTCACCAGCCAAACAAACCCACTCTTCCTTTCTTTGCACAGCGCATGCAACAGCAGCCCCAGGAGCCGGGCCCGCCGCCAGCGTCTCCTCCTCCTCTGGGCACAGCCAGCCAGCCGTTCCCACCGCCCCGCCCCTGCTCTGCAGAACAAGAAAAAACGAAAAAGTACCAACACACGCACCCAAAGCGTAAGCCAGACAAGACCAGCCTCTCCGAGGCCACACACACGCAAAAAAACAAAAAAACAAAAACACTACAACAGAATAAAATGAAAAAGAAAAAGCAAGCTGTCGCCTCGCCCCCGCCCGTCCCCCCACCCCACCACATTCGCCCCCTCCGCTTGTTTTCCTTTCTACAATTTCCCTCTTTTCCACCCAATATCCCGCCGCGGTTTACGGGCACCGGCCGATTTTGCGCCCGCCCACATGTGTGCCTACTCCCCACCACCATTCCCTCCGCAGCCCGCAGCCCGCAGCCCGCTTTTCCCCCCCTCCCTGCCCACACCACACCACACCACACCACACCGACGGTGCTGACGTCGACACGCACCCAAGACAGGGGCCACGACCGTCTTTTTTCCTGGGCCCATCCCCGCACCGCACCTCCTTCCAATCAACGCTGTGGCGCCTGTGTCCGCGCGAGACGCGTGCGCGCCGCCTCTCTCAACATCCGTCCGCCGTCCGCCGGCCGGCCCGTTTTTCGGCCCCCAGGCCATCCGTCAACCACCACTGCCACTGCCACTGCCCCTGCCCCTGCCCGCCCCGCACCACACCACACACCGCTGCTTGCCCCGGCCGTTGCCACCAAAGGCGCCAACCGCAGCCCGCGCGCGCCAGAAACTACAGGGACCCAGCCGACCGACGAAAATCAGAGCAATTGGCCGGGAGGATCAAAAAGAGAGCTCCGAAAACCACCGTAGCGAGGCGTGGGAGGAAACGTTACGAGAAGCAGAAAGGGACCAGGAAAAATTCTGGAAATTTCTTAAAACTCGTAAACTAAACACGAAACATCTACATCTACATGGGGAAGGAACGACCCCACAGACCGAGCTGAAGCACTGGCGGATTCACTAGAAAAGGCAATTCCAAGCACCAGAAGCGGTAGATGACGAAACTGGTGACCACCAGGAAATGGTACTCAGAAGGGTAAAACCGCATCCTAAGTGCCCCGATCAGAACATCTTTCACAATCCAATAAACGCAGAAACCCCCGTATCTTAGCACATCACAAACATACACACATCCTAAGAAGGCATCAGGCCCAGATTCCATCAAACCGCAACTACTACATCACCTACCTCCAGCAACTATCAATTATCTATCTAACATCAATATATAATGCTTGCTTCAGACTAAACTACTTGGAAACAGGCCCGAGTCATCACATTACCAAAGCCAAACAAGGACTTATTATTTCCGCAAAACTATAGGCCAACTTCCTTGGAAAGGTCCTCGGAAAGCTCATTCAAACTGAACTGAAGAAATTCAATTCTTAAAGGATAACAACATAATCATCCCACAACAATTCCGATTCCGCGAAGAACACAGCACCACCCACCAGGTGACCAGACTAGTCGAGCACATATGTCAGGCCAGAAACATTAGACACAGTACTGGAGCAGTCCTGCTTGACATTGGAAAAGCATTCGGATAACGCCTTATCTACAAGCTCCACCAGTACAACTGCCCCATCCACATTATTGCTTCTTTTCTCCGCAACAGAGCATTCTATGTCCATGTACCAGGAGCGGCAAGTAACACTAGATCCATAGAGGCTGGAGTCCCGCAAGGCTCAGTGCTGGGGCCCATTCTCTACTCAATATACACAAACAAACAGCTGGGAGGACACTTGTCACTATTTGCAGACGACACTGCAGTCTACCGCAGCAGTTCTAACCTGCAATATAGAGTCACAAAAATAGAGCAACACCTACAATCCATCCAGAAATGGGCTAACCAATGGAAACAAAAGAAAAAAACAATAAACGCGGAGAAAACCCAAGCAATACAATACGATTCACATTCAAAAAGAATACCTCCTAACCTGCATATACGCCTCAGAAATAACAATCTTCCATGGTCAGGCACAATAAAGTATCTAGGCATCAAGCTGGACAAGAGGTTGACATTTAGAGACCATGTTACACACGTTTGTAACAAGGCTGCAGCAGCAATATTCAGACTGTACCCAATCATCAAAGGAAACAGAATAAATATGCGCGCCAAAAAGAAAATCTTCAAAACCGTCATAGGAACCAGCCATCACTTACGGCTCTGAAAATCTGGTCAATGGCCGCAGCCACCAACATAACAAGAGTAAAAAAAAAGGGTGCACAACAAATACTTCAGAATTGCTGCTGATGCCGGCCGGTACCAGACAAACCGAGACATATACACAAACCATAACATACTCAAAATCCCGGAAATCATCCAAAGAAAAATCCATAAAGTTTTTTTTTTTTTTTTTTTTTTTTCCACCAAACCACGGATTCGAACCACCCACTCATCAGAAATCTGGGACAAAATCCACCCGACCCAAGAACGACATTTCCCATCACGACAAAACACCACAAACTACAACATACCATGATAAACAAAAATAAAATACAAACACCATAACACTCACTCAAACAACAAACATCTACACACACCCAAGAGACCCTATCATCCCATCATTTTGTTACCCAACATAATCAGACAGAAGGCAGGGATCAAGGACAGATCCGGTCCTTCGAGTACAGGGGGTAAAAAAAATACCCATCAGACCAGCTCGCTCTCTCTCTCTCTCTCTCCGTGCCGACGCTGCCCCGCACACGCGTTCGCGCTCGCGTTCGGCCGACACCACACGACAGGTCTTTGGGGCCCCGCCACTGCGCACACGCACGCCTCCTCCTCTTCCTTAGTTCTTTTTCGCTTTTCTTTTCTCCCCCGCCCCCCGCTCTCACCGCCACATCATCCCGCAACCCTTGGGGGATGTTTCCCAACATCAACGCGCCCCAATTCCACTCTCTGCCCGTGCCACACTCTCCACTTTGCTTCTCCCCGTCCCCTACACACACGACTACCGAAACCCCGGTTGACACACCTTCTCGTAGGACAGGGGTGCGTGCGTGCGTGCGTGCGTGCGTGCGTGCGTTGTCTTGACGGTGACAGCAACAGCAACGGATCCGTCCATCCCATTCCCCCCCCACTCGGTAAAGAACCATGTTCAACCCACACTACACAACAAGGGGGGCACACACGAACGCGAAAGAAAGGGCAGGGCAGGGCAGGGCAGGGCAACTATCTCTTCCTCAGAACCCACATATCACATCAACGAACGGCAGGCCAATTGCGGACTCAGCCGTGTCAGGCAAATCCAACCCAACCAACACCTCCCACGGAAACCCTGACACTGATCCAGCAGTACGTCCACATACATCGCCACACCAAATACGGGTGACGAGTGAGCAACAAATGGAACAATACACAACAAGGCTGACCTAATAAAAACTGCACGTCACGTCATACCTTCCAGACAGACGCAGTTCCGACGGGACGGCGGAACCGTATACGTACCTTTCAGCCACAACAACCGACCGACTGGACACGCCCGCGTCTCCAGCCAGCCAACCACCAGGGCCACACAGCCCGCAAGTTTCAGCGTCAACACTTCTTAACGTACGTTGCAAACTTTTCAAAACATTGCCACACACACACCACGAAAAGCGTCAACCTCTCTCACACTGGATACACTCAACACTTTTTGTCGGCGGAGCTTGAGGCCAACGGTTGACACACCCCCACCGGCCACACAGGTTTCCCTTTGAAAATTGCAGTGACGGAGGAGACGCGGCATTACGAGAGGGTTGTTTCCGAGAGCGCGAGCTGGACGGAGCTGCGGCGCCGCCGCCGAGGGGTAACGAACGCACGCGATGCCGCATGACAGCCCATCACCCAAAGTTTCACCCACAACTGCACACGTCGCACCCCCTTTTCGCGCCATACTAGTGTCGATCGTCAATTACAGATCACGGTGTTCGCATTTGCCACTTGACGGGGGGGGGGGGGGGAAAAGAAAACAAAACAAACATCTGACACGCCATGTGTTTCTCTCTCTCTCTGTTATATCTAGGTCATTGGGCAGCCACTGTAAAAAAAAAAAAAAAAAATATTTTTACGACATGGTTGGGTAAGTGATTTAAAGACAACAATTGTGGGTCACACACCATAGACCATTTCGATAGTGTTCTTGTTCTTCTCTTTTTCCTTTTTTTATCGCTCAATTGAAATAAAACCTGGGGATGATGCAATGCTGCGATATGGCACAACCGTCGTCCATTGTACACAACTCGGGAACAAAAAGAAACCAATTCAGGGAACGTTCGTTCCTTCACAACGTTTCTTTCAACGCACTTGGTCTTTACCATCCTGTATATTCAACACACATTTCCTTTCATCAAACTAGGGCATTTCCATAACAGTTTGTTTCCGTTTCTGTGAGCACAATACTGCTTCTTCGACGTCATTTCACCATCTTAACTAGAGACAGACAACAAAATAGGAAAACAGGCCTTGAGAACCCCGTCCACCAAATTTCAGTTAGCACGGCATCCAAGATTCTTTTCCGGGGAGTGCAGTGCAGCTGACGCTGCTCAGACCATATACCGTCGCCAGTCTCACTCAACTCTTGCGCATTCCACCATTCTACGCTACATGACAATGCAAAAATGAATGAATCAAACCCGCCCAGAGAGCGTCTTGTGCGAGGGGACACACGATATAGAGAACAACAAAACACACAGGGGACACCACCACAGTTGGAGAGAACGTTTCCACCACGGCAGCCGCGCCGTTACGCGCTTTTTTTTTTTTTTTTTTTTTTTTTTTCCTCCCCCCCACTGCACACCTCCGACACCACGGGAACGTTCACCGTCCCGTTGCCCTACACTGGCGTTTCTTTTCAACCCCCCACCCTATTCCTCGCTCCCCGGACATTCGACCGATCACAAAGTGCAACCTCTCGTTACCGTCGGGTGCCCCTCTTCATCCCCGGGGCGCCAACAACAAAACAAAAACACCACCGACGCCGTCGTCTCGCGTCACCTCACTCAACTGAGCGGAAAATACACGTACATCCAGAATGACGACACCGCCTCCACAAACAAAAACCAGACGTCAGACGTCAGGTCGAAAGAGGGCACCGTACGTCGTGGCGCGTGGTCTCCTAACTCACCTCGCGCGTACAAATACAATACAATGCAATGCGTGTCACCTCACGTTCACACACACCTCCACGCTCCACTTTTACGTCGCCCAACCAACCAACTAACTTAACGCACCCGCTCGGCGTAGAAGCAGCTGTAGGCGGCAACGTGTTTCTCACCCTCGCCACCAACGGTGTGACATCCGACAGTCGCGGTTTGCTTTCCGTTCCACACCTCCGGCCATACCATACAAAGGGGACAAAAAAAAAAATATATCAAACAAGCCAACTCCAGCGATCCGCCCCCCTAACACCAACACGTCTCGAAACACCCACGCCCACGACCCGGCTGTGGCTAAAGTGCGTATCCCAACGTCACACCAAAACCAAAGGCGCCGGCGCCGCACCACACCACAAGCTACAGCTACAGCTGTGCCGCCCGTCCACCCGCTCACAACAACAACAACAACAACAATTCCGCCCTTCCCGCAAAGGCATTTTGGTGGCCCTGAAAAGGGCCGTTTTTTTTTTCTTTTCTTCGCCGCGCCGCGGACGAGCCTCCCATTTCCAAGAGCCACCTCCTTACTTGGAGCTCGTGTACTTGGTCACCGCCTTCGTGCCCTCGCTCACCGCGTGCTTGGCCAGCTCGCCAGGCAGCAAGAGCCGCACAGCGGTCTGGATCTCGCGGGACGTGATGGTCGAGCGCTTGTTGTAGTGCGCCAGGCGAGAAGCCTCGGCCGCAATGCGCTCGAAAATGTCGTTCACGAAGCTGTTCATGATGCTCATCGCCTTCGAAGAGATGCCCGTGTCAGGGTGCACCTGCTTCAGCACCTTGTAGATGTAGATGGCATAGCTCTCCTTCCTCTTGCGCTTCTTCTTCTTGTCGCCCTTCGAAATGTTCTTCTGCGCCTTGCCAGCCTTCTTGGCGGCTTTCCCGCTAGTCTTGGGCGGCATCACGAACAAACAGGCAGGCAGGCAGGCAGGCACGCGCAGTCAGTCAGTCAAGCGCTCCGCTCCAGTCAGCGTCTCCCCACACAGTGGCACCCGCCGAGAGAGAGAGAGAGCTGGTCTGATGGGTATTTAACCCCTGTGTTCGAAGGACCGGATCTGTCTTGATCCCTGCCTTCTGTCTGATGATATGTGGTAACAAAATGATGGGATGATAGGGTCATGAGTGTATGTAGATGTTTGTTGTTTAAGTTTAAGTGAGTGTTATGATGTTTTTATTTAATTTTATTTTTGTTTTGTATACTGTTTATCGTGGTATGTTGTAGTTTCTGGTGTTTGTCGTGATGGGAAATCTCGTTCTTGGGTCGGGTGGATTTTGTCCCAGATTTCTGATGAGTGGGTGGTTCGAATCCGTGGTTTGGTGGAAAAACTTTATGGACTTTCGTTGGATGATTTCCGGGATATTGAGTATGTTATGATTTGTGTATATGTCTCGGTTTGTCTGGTACCGGCTAGCATCAGCAGCAATTCTGAAGAATTTGTTCTGCACCCTTTGTACTTTTGTTATGTTGGTGTCTGCGGCCATTGACCAGATTTCAGAGCCGTAAGTGATGGCTGGTTCTATGATGGTTTTGAAAATCTTCTTTTTGGCGCGCATATTTATTCTGTTACCTTTAATGATGGGGTACAGTCTGAATATTGCTCCTGCAGCCTTGTTACAAATGTGTGTAACATGGTCTCTAAATGTCAACCTCTTGTCCAGCTTGATGCCTAGATACTTTATTGTGTCTGACCATGGAAGATTGTTATTTTTGAAGCGTATATGTAGGTTAGGAGGTATTCTTTTGAATGTGAATAGTATTGCTTGGGTTTTCTCCGCGTTTATTGTTATTTTCCATTGGTTAGCCCATTTCTGGATGGATTGTAGGTGTTGCTCTATTTTTGTGACTATATATTGTAGGTTTGAACTGCTGCGGTACACTGCAGTGTCGTCTGCAAATAGTGACAAGTGTCCTCCCAGCTGTTTGGGGATATCATTTGTGTATATTGAGTAGAGGATGGGCCCCAGCACTGAGCCTTGCGGGACTCCAGCCTCTATGGATCTAGTGTTACTTGCCGCTCCTGGTACATGGACATAGAATGCTCTGTTGCGGAGAAAAGAAGCAATAATGTGGATGATGTGGTTGGGGCAGTTGTAGTGATGAAGCTTGTAAATAAGGCCCTGATGCCATACCTTATCGAATGCTTTTTCAATGTCAAGCAGGACTGCTCCAGTACTGTGTCTAATGTTCCTGGCCTGACATATGTGCTCGACGAGTCTGGTCACCTGGTGGATGGTACTGTGTTCTTCGCGGAATCCGAATTGTTCTGGGATGATTATGTTGTTATCCTTTAGGAATTTCTTTAGTTCCGTTTGAATGAGCTTTTCGAGGATTTTTCCTAGGAAGTCTAACAAGGAAATTGGCCTGTAGTTTTGCGGAAATAATAAGTCCTTATTTGGCTTTGGTAATGTGATGATTCGGGCCTGTTTCCAAGCTTTGGGAAAGTAATTTAATCTTAAGCAAGCATTATATATTGATGTTAGATAATTGATAGTTGCTGGAGGTAGATGATGTAGTAGTTGCGGTTTGATGGAATCTGGGCCTGATGCCTTCTTAGGATGTATGTTTCTGATGTGGTGTGATATGGTTTCTGCGTTTATTGGATTGAAAGATGTTCTGATCGGGGCACTTAGGATGCGGTTTACCCTTCTGAGTACCATTTCCTGGTGGTCATCACTTTCGTCATCTACCGCTTCTGGTGCTTGGAATTGCCTTTCTAGCGAATCCGCCAGTGCTTCAGCTCGGTCTGTGGGGTCGTAGACTATTCCACGTTCCCCATGGAGCGGCTGTATAGATGTTTCGTTTAGTTTACGAGTTTTAAGAATTTTCCAGAATTTTTCCTGGTTCCTTTCTGCTTCTCGTAACGTTTCCTCCCATGCCTCGCTACGGTGGTTTTGGAGCTCTCTTTTGATCCTCCTGGCCAATTGTTCTGACTTTCGTCGGTCGGCTGGGTCCCTGTAGTTTTGCCATCTCTTTCTGGTGTTTCTTTTTTCCTCTATTAGGTTCCGGATGTGTGGGGGTAGTGTGTCTCTACCTGTGGTGTGGGTTATTGTTGTTGTAGATCTTTTGCTGCAATCCTTTATGATTGTGGTGATTTCTTCTATGGCTCTGTTGATTTGGGCTTTTGATTGAAGAGGAGGTAGTTCTGGAGTGTATGCTGTGAGTAGTTGGTTGTATTTTATCCAGTTTGTTGTGGATTCCTTGATGGTTCTGTTGTCATGAAAGTTGACCAGGTTTCCATTGATTTCTAATATTACGGGGTGGTGGTCTGAGTCCAAGTCGTTGACCACCTCGGTTGTCGTATTCCATGTCAGATTTTTTTGATAGAAAAATATCCAGTATGTCTGGGCGGCATCTTGTGTCGTAGTGAATGTGTGTTGGCCTGTCTGGAGCTATGATGGAGATGTTCGGCTTGTTGTCCAGAAATCTACGGAGCGTTCTGCCATTGGTGTTTGTGGCATGACAATTCCAGGATCTGTGTTTAGCATTTAGGTCACCACCGATCAGAACATTTTGATGCATTTGGAAAAGGTTCTCAAGGTCTTGCGGACATATGCTCCTTCCTGTAGGTGGATTGTAAGCTGCTGCTATGGTAATGGTTTTGTTGAATAATCTTGTTTCAATTGCTGTTGATTCCATTCTAGTGAGATGAGGTGAGGTGATACGTCTGTGTACAATTTTGTTTTTGACCAGAATGGCTGTTCCTCCACCTGGTCTGTTCGGTCTGTCATTTCTGTGGACCACATAATTCCTGATTTTGAAGGTCTGGTTTGGTTGCAGGTGAGTCTCTGTGATGAGCGCAATGTCGATCTTTTGCTCATCTAGGAATTCCGCTAGAGTATGTTTTTGAGTTATAATGCCATTGGCATTCCAATTCATGATTTTTACTGCTTTATTTGCCGCCAAGAATGCTAACTGCGGCTTGAAATAAAATTGTGATTTTGGTGAAATTGTCCTGTGCTTGTCTTAGCTGCTCTGCTGCTGTCTTGATTGTGTTTAATATGTTTGGAATGTCAAATTGTGTGATGAAACCTAGAAGTTCTTTGATGTCTGAACCAATTCCTGATGCTGGTTGTGATGTGGGTTCGGAGGTGTTGCTGTTTTCTTCTGTTGTGGGGGTAGCGTTTGGTTGTGCCCATCCTCTTGTTTTCCGCAGTGCTGGAAAGTTTGTGGGATTGAGTTGTACTGTTTGTTTGGCTCTTTCCTCCTCCAGCCTGTTTTGTGCAGGGGTTTTCGCTTTCTTTCTCTCTTGCTGAGTCTGCAAGAGTTTTAAATATACTGGGCATTTTTTGAAGCTACTCGTGTGTTCTCCTTTGCAGTGGTAGCAAGTTGGTTTTGCTTCTGGTTTCTTTAGGCAGTCTGCTGTTTTGTGTTGTTGTCCGCATTTGACACAATTTGGACGAAGGATGCAGTTACGCGACCCATGTCCATAACCCTGGCAATTGTGGCATTGGGTCAAACCCTGTGGACTTCGATATGTTTCAACTGTCACCTGCATGTGAAACATTGCTTTGAGGTCGTATATTCTTTTCGCCTCTTCGGTATTTTCAAGTGTAACTTGAAAGTGACGTAAAGTCACTTTTTTCTGAGTGTTCTCATCGAATGATGTCATGTGCGCTACTTTGATGACAGGTAAGTTGTGATCTAAGAGGACCTCATGAATGATCTTGGGGTCTATGGTTGGTAGTAGCTTTTTGATAACTACTTTCAATGGCTTAAAGGCGTGCATATCGTGTGTGTAGTATTGTATGTTGTTTTCGGTCAGATATCCCTTGAATGCTAGGAAATCATCTGGGTGTGAGAATTGATATGTGATTTCGTCACTGTGACTTCTAGTTTTGAGGTCCCCTTTCAGTTTGTTGCGGAGTGCTTTGACTATTTCCAGGTATTGGGATGTTTCCTTGACAACGATCGGCGGAATACGCAGTCTCTTTGTCTGGGTTGCTTGCTGTTTTTCCCCTGTTCTGGAATTTCCCGCATCGTTATCGGGCAGTAGTTCGAACTTGTTAGAGACGGGGATCTCGTACTCCATTTGTTCGTTGTTTTCGTCTTCTGAGTTGGGGGTGGGATCATCTGTTGAGTCCTGGGTTTTCTTTTTGTTGCTGTTGTTCTGCAACTTCGTCTGGCTGTCAATGGTTGCTTTGCGTTTCCCTGCTGTTTGTTTGGTAGCCGGTACAATGTTTGTGTTGTGGCTATCATTTGCTGGTGGTGTTTCTACCTGTGTTGTGGGTGAGGTGACTGGTGGTGATGTGAATGATGATGTGGATAGTTGGGGCGGTGGTTCCCCATCTGTCATGGAAGTCCCGTGGGACTCCATGGCGGAATTTGTGGTGTTACCTTGGCAAGGTGAGAATGGGGTGGCTGTTGAGAGAGAACAATCTGCCTTTGCCTCAGAGTGCGCGGGTTTACCCAACGTGAATGGGGCCCTGGTACTCTATATTCCCTGACTATCTTCCTAGCGTCCGGCTAGCCCGGAGGCATAATCTCGACACGGCGGTAACCAAGTACACAATCTCCAAGCTTCGAAGGCGGCTCGGTCGGTCGGCCGAAACGAGACGCGAGCAGCCGTCTGAGTATTCCCAGCCGTAACAACACAAAGACACGCGAGCGCTGTGATAACAACGTCCGCTCTCTCCGCGCGCACGACTCGGAATTGGCAGTGGCCTGGCACCCGCCGCCGAGTCGAATTAGCTGGGTTTCCCCCATGTTTTAGAAGAACCAGTGCCTTTTGCACTCTGTCTTCTCCTCTTTTCTTTTGTGTTTCGGAGCTTTAACTTTTTGGTAATTATTTTGGGGTCTCCTTCCTAATGAGTGATGTAGGTAAGATATTTTTGTGAGGTGCTTAGATGGTGGTGTTTGTAAGGAGGTTGAACTTTGTTAGATCTAGATCCTAAAGATTCGGTTGATGGTTGTTTTTGGTGTTTTAATTTGGGGGTGGATTTCCCTGCCAAGGGTGTTGATGAGTTGGTATCGTGATGTGCGTGCAGCCTCATAAAAGTTGATTGATTTTTGTTGGATGATATGATAGATGGTGGGTTGTCCTAACATGTTTCGGATTTCTTCATTGCTGGTATAGCGGTTTGCTTCAGCTATGATGCGAAATGCTTTGTTTTGTAACGTTTCGATTTTTGTTAAATTTGTGTCAGCGGCCATACTCCATGCCTCCGATCCGTATAGTATAACCGGTAGGATAATTGCCTTCCATGTCTTGATTTTCGTTGCTGTCGTGAGACCCCTTCCTTTTAACAGGGGGTACAGCTGGAAGAGGCGTGCAGCGCCCTTGTTGCACGCCTCATTTAAATGCTGTTTGAATGTCAGGTGTTTATCCAATTTTAGGCCTAGGTACTGGACTGTCTCTCTCCACGGTAGATTTTGGTTGTTTACTGTTAAGTTCCTAAGTGGCTGTTTGCGTTTGGTTGTGAATATTATTGCCTGGCACTTGTCAGGGTTTATCTTCGTTTTCCAGATGTTGCACCATTTGATCATATCTTCTAAGTGTCGTTGCAGGCTGGCCACTATGTAATTTAAATTTCTGCCGCTGTGATATAGCGCTGTGTCATCTGCATACAGCGCTATATTTCCTCTTGGTGCTTTAGGTACATCGTTAGTATATAAGAGGTATAGGAGGGGACCAAGCACAGAACCCTGTGGTACCCCTGCTTCTATTGTTTTCGGTGCACTTTCAGCGCCTTCTATTGTTGAGTAAAACTTCCTGTTTGTGAGGAAGGATCTAATAATTTTTACTATGTGGGTTGGGATGTTTACTTGGAACATTTTGTAGAGCAAGCCGCCATGCCAAACTCGATCAAACGCCTTCTCAATATCTAGAAATATTGCAGCTGTGCTATGTCCTTGGGATTTCTCTGTACAGATGTGCTCTATCAGGCGAATGGCCTGATGTATGGTGCTATGTCCAGCACGAAAACCGAATTGCTCGGGGCAGAGGATGTTGTTTGTTTGGAGGTAGTGCAACAATGGGATCTGTATCAAGATTTCTAGGATTTTAGAGAGGTGGTTTAACAGGGAGATTGGCCGGTAGTTTTGTGGGAATAGATGGTTTTTATTGGGTTTAGGGATTGAGATGATTTTTGCAACCTTCCAGGCTGAAGGGAAATAGTTTATTTTTAGGCAGTTGTTTAGTATGGCTGTGAGATGTGATATAGCGGGTTCAGGAAGGTTTTTGAGGAAGGGAGGTTTGATACTGTCGGGACCAGGGGCTTTGGAGTTGCCGATTCGCCTGATAAGAGCGCCAACTGCACGTTCGCTGACTGGGGTGAAGAAGGTGTCTTGTCTCTGTCGAAGTTTTCTGTTGAGATAGCGGCGGACCCTTCTTTCGTTCCTCTCTACTTCCTCTTCGTCTTCATCCGCTATGTTTTCTCTGAATTGGCGCTCGAGCGTGCTTGACATGGCGTCTGCCTTTTCCTCTGGCGAGTACACGATACCATTTTCTCCGTGTAGAGGATTGATGGCCTTCCGGGGTTGCCTTCTGGCTCTAATTTTGCTCCAGAGGTGGTCCGGGTTTGTGTTTGCCTCCTGCAGGCTTCTTTCCCAGCGGGAATTTCTGAGCATTTGCAGTCTCTGCCGTATTTCTCTGGCCATCCTTTCCATGTTTCTCCTGTCTTGAGGATCTCGAAATCGTTGCCAGAGCTTTCGGATTCTCTTCTTGTCCGCAATGAGCTGGGCCAGGTCAGGTGGTAAATCGCCTCTTCCTTGCTCATGTGTGATCTTTATCGTTGCGATTTTGCTACATGAGGACACTATATGGGTGAATTCTTGAATAGCTTGGTCGATGTCCTTTTTACGGGGCATCTCTGGAGCAATGTTAGGTATGTGGTGGGCGATGAGCGTCTTGTAGCGCTCCCAGTTGGTATGGTATGTAACTCTCCTTCTCGTCTCCGGACCATCCCGATCGTCCTCGAATCTAAGGATAACCGGGTTATGATCCGAGTCAAGGGCATTCACTACTTCAGTTGTTATGGCCAGAGAGATGTTCTTGTGTAGGTAGACGTCCAGTATATCTGGCCGGCATCTGGAGTCGTAGTGGAAGTGAGTGGGCTCTTCTGGAGCGACTATTTCAATGTCTGGATCATTGTCCAGGTATCTTAAGAGTGTTCTACCACTGGTGTTCGTGGTGCGGCAACCCCAGGCTCTGTGCTTTGAGTTTAGGTCCCCCCCTATAATGACTCTGTGGTTTCCGTTTAATAAGGCGTCTAGATCTATGGTAGGGATGTTATGGTGAGGTGGATTGTATGCAGCGATGAGATGGGTGACGTGGCCTTCTATGAGGAGTTCGATTCCGGTTGCTTCTACGACTTGGAGCTGAGGCAGAGTTATTCTTTGATGGCATATCCTCTGTTTTACAAGGATTGCTGTCCCACCACCTGGGCGGTTTGGCCGGTCTGTTCTGTGTGTGACGTAGTTACGGATCTGGAAATTTTGGTTTGGGGTCAGATGGGTTTCATTAATGAGAGCTATGTCCACTCCATGTTCCTCCAAGAAGAGTTCCAGCTCGTGTCGTTGTTGGTAAATGCCATTGGCGTTCCAAATGGTTATTTGTGGGTGTTTGCTTCTATCCTCCACTGCAGAAGATTGGCAAGATGGTGGTGAAAAGCAGGGTGAATTTTGTCATCATGTCTGGGGCGGCCATGATCTGTGTGAAGGCGTCTTTTAGTTTGCCAAATATGACTCTGAAGTTTATTTTGGTTAGTGACTTGAGGAAGTCCCAGATTTGTTCCAAGATTTGCTTTGGTTCAGCATCTTGTGTCTGTTCTTGTGTCTGCTCACAGGTTTGTGGGGTGGATTGAGTTTCTTGTTCTGGGGTGGAGTTTGCTGTGCTCCCGTTTTCGTCTGTTTGCTCGGTCGGTTGCTCAGGTGTGGTGGTATTCGCCTGAAGAGTGGTTGTTTCCGTCGTTTCTGCCGTGTTACTGGTTGGGAGAGCAGCTTCTTCTTTTGCCTGATGTTGGGTGGATTTTCTTTGCTCTTGATTTGGGTTTGGGGGTAGTATTGTGGCTTTCGTCTGCTTAGTGCAGGTTTGCAGGGGTAGGGGAAGAACTGATGACGATGATGTGCTTTGAGCTATTGGTGGGGGGGCCATTTTCACATTTGCTTTCGCTTGCTGCTTCACGACTTCTGGTCTTGATTGTGGGCGCGATTGTGGGTGGGGTCTGATGGTGGGTGTGCAGATTGAGGTGGAAGCCTTTACTATTTGCGCCATCGTTTTAACTCCTTGGGGTGAAGTTTCATGAGCTTCGGTTTGTGTCCCTGGTGGGTTTTCTTCTACTCTGGGTGGCAGAGGGCGGTATCTCTCCTCTGCTAGGCTTGGAGGCATAGGTGGGGTTTGGGGTCTGTAGTTGCTTATCCCCTGGTGAGCGATGGTTGGTGGTCTTTGCTGTCTTGAGGTGGGGACTTGGTGTTCCCTTGCAGTAGCTGCTGTACGTTGGGCTCGCGCATCGGCGATTTTGAGTCTAACTGGACATCCCCTGAATGAAGCTGGATGGTTTCCAGAGCAGTTTGCACAGACTAGTGGGTCACTAGGCTTCCTTGTGCAGGCGCTGGAGAGATGGGGACCGGCGCATTTTACACATCTTGGTGTTAGATCACATTGTTTTGCGCCATGGCCAAACCTCTGGCAGAGATAACATTGGGTAGGGCCACTTGGTTTCCGAAATCTTTCGACTGAAACCGTCATGTGCAGTAGTCTGTCGAGTTTAAAGATTTTCTGTGCATCTGCAGTGTTTGGCAGGTTTATTTGAAAATTTGCCATTTTATTTCGGGGTTGTGGGATGACGTCGCCCGTTTCTGTGGTGATGGTGACTGGTTTTGCCATCTGGTATACCTCCTTGACTGGGAAGCCTTTGGCAATAAGTGCTTCTTTAACTTCTTCTGTAGTCCAGTGGGGTGTGAGGCGTTTGATGACTACTTTTAGTGTGCCTCTCGGGTCATCGCTGTAAGTGAAAAATTCAAACTTTCGTTTTCGGAATTCTTGTTTTAGATAGAGAAAGTCTTCTGCGTTGGTCGCCTGGTAGACTATATGGTCCCCTTTGTACGTTGTGCTAAGAGCACCAGTTAGTTTGCTCTGAATTTGTCCTATTAGGGTGGTGTACCCTTTAGTTTCATATACCGTTATTGGTGGAACTCTTCTTCCTCGTTTTTGTAGTGGGCGTGAGGTTTGTGTGGTTCCTGTCCTTGTGTTTGGTGAAGGCGGCATGGATGGAGATTTTACCAACTGTTCAGGGGCGCTTGCTGGTTGTGTGGCTTGCAAACTTATTTCTTTTGGTTTAAGTGGTGCGCTCACTTTGGTGGTAATGACAGCTGTCTCTTTCGATTGCTTAGTTTGTGGCTGGGTTGCCTGCTGATTTGCCTTCGTGGGTGCACCTGTTGGCCCGTGGGTCGATTCTTTTGGTGTTATGCTAGCGCTACCGGTCCTTGATGGTTGTCTTGAGTCTGTAGTCGTGTTCTTTTGCGCTGCCTGCTCTGGTGCCGGCTTTGGTATGCCAGTGGCGCTTGATGATTCTTCTGAGTTGTATTTTAGGAGCCTGCGACTGCGTCGTGGGACCTTATACAGCGGTGAGTCGTGGGTCTCACCCTCTGAAGCCGAGTCGGCGTCGGTATCAATGACGAGACTGCGCGATGACTGACTATTTCCAGCGGCAGAATCGTCGTCTGATGATGATGATGAGAGTGGTGATGGCGGTGGTGATTGGCAGGGTGCAGGGAGTGGTTTGGGGTTTATTTCTCGCTGATCAGCGGATGGAGGTGGATCCTGCGGGTGTACCATGGTGGGGCATCCGCGTGATGTTGCTTTCCTAAAGAATTTGGGTCCCTATATTCCGACAATTTTGTGCTGGTCGGTTTTCCCTACTCAGGGCGGGCGCGGGATACCGCTAACCGCTGCGTGGCTTAATCAGTCAGCCACGGAGCGCAACGGGTCCCTGGACCGCTATTTACCCTATCGCCTGCAGCACAAAATTCTCGGAAAGAAGTTTTCTTTGTTCGACGCCTCTTCCTCTTCACTCCTTATCTTGCTGGCGGCGCGAAAACGTCTATCTTCGCGGGGAACTATGCCATCGTAGAGTTTAGAGGGCACTGATGAACCAAAACCGGACGGGACGGACACTGGGCGCGGGCAACACGAACAATTCTGCCAGCGACAAATCTGCTTTTTTACGACAAGCGCCCAGCAATCACGTACCACCAGCCCAGAACAACAGCACCGTCCCTCGCAACCTAGCAAACGAGCAAGCCCAGCGATGTAGCGAAGAACACGCAAGACGGCGACCAAGCACACGAAGCTCCAAACAAAGAAGCAGCCGCGGTAAGCGACGGCGGCGGCCCACGTGGTGGGTTTTTCCAGGTCGGGCAAGCAGTAGCAGAGCGCAGCGCAGCAGCGTCCTTTCACTACGCGAGCTCGACTCGGAGTGGCCGCCGCACGCCGACGCCGCACCTTTACCAGCTCGCCCTGCTGCGGCCGCCGACCAATGGGGCGCGCGCGCAACCGGCCGCCGCACCCGAGCCCATAAAGGACCCCCACCCCGCCGGCGCCGGCATTCGCCGAGCGGCAGTCGGGCGTTGAGCAAGTCTCCGTCAGTCTGTGACGCGAAGCCATAGGCCCCCGCTTGTACGGGTGACTTACCAGGGGTGTTTTCGGATGCGTCTTTATTAAGACGTAGACGAGCACTCGCAGCATATTGCCGAATTACGAGCGAATCTTCTGTTGCTATGTCGAGTTGTGGCGACGCCTTGGGGCCCCAGCAGCCCGCTGCTGGAGGCAAGGACGCCGTCTCTTTGTTTCCGCCGGCCGCTTTTCCGGTTGGGTCGAGCGCCTCAGCTGCCGCAGAGAATAGCTCTGCTCCCCCGAGTGCTAGGGCATTTACAGGTCAGGGCCTGGTCTCTGGCCAGTGTCCCGCGCCTGGTAGAGTATTAGGACCAAGTTCTGCCGCCGGAAACCTAACGGTGACGTCAACTAAGGCGGCGACTGGTAGTCCCACGGCAGCCATTGACTTTGCCTCCCTTACCTGCGTGCGACATGCAAACGGAGAGTATACCACACAAAGGAGCTCGTCTCTCCCTCCTACCAGCGGTAGGATGTCCATGGCCACGCTGATGATCAGCACGGGGCAGGCGCAAGCGCTGGCGCAGCACCTTACCCCTGCACAGAGAAAACATCTTCCGGTCAGCATCCTGCCCAAGCCCAACCCAATAGCCCAACCCAAAAAGACCACTCCCGCTCCTAAACCCTCCCCTCCAGAACAAACGAAGACGCTACCACCATCTGTCCCATCCAAGCGTATTAAAGACGTAGTTAAAAGTGCGAGAAAGCACAAAACTACCTTTAAACGCAAAAATACCAAGAAAGCAGCTTCAATCCCACCGCCCACCACCCAGACATGTACTCCCTCCCCCTCAGGGAGTGGAGATGAGGCAGACTGCCCCCTCGTCATCGACGAAGACAGGGACACCACTGAGCGCCATACACTCAGCACCGACGGTGACGGCTTTCAAAAAGCGCGGAAAACCGCCCGCCTACCCGCCTCTCAGCCGGCGAGAGGTATTGCTTCCACAAGCAATAAATTCTTGCCGCTATCAGACGAGGACGAAGCGGCACCCGCGAATTGTGATGCGCCACAGCACACACCAAAACACAGACTCCCCCCGATAATCGCCGAATTCAATAATAATTATGAGGAGCTTCACTCCATCATTAGAGACTGCTTAGGCGAGAAGCAGTTCACAGCAAAGTCCGCCGGAGGGGACAAAATCAAACTTATGTTCAGGGAGCTGGACGACTACACCGCTGTGAAGGCCCTGCTCTCTGAGCACAAAGTCCCCCATTACACCTTCCCCACTGCCAAACAACGTATAGTGAAGATGGTAATCAGGGACCTGCCTCGTAAAGTTGGCACTGATGCTATTAAGAAGGACCTGCAGAGACAGGGCTTCGAAGTCAACAGTGTCACCCACATGAGGGAAGTGTACAGTGGTAACAAATGGCCACTGTACCAGGTCAACTTACCTGATATCTCAAGAAACAGAGAGAAACGCATATCTCACGTCCTGTCAGTGCCTGTCACACTCGAGCCACTTCGCAGGAAAAGTGGCAACGTGCAGTGCTACAACTGCCAAGGACTAGGGCATGTTGCCAAGCACTGCGACATGCCTACTCGGTGCATGAAATGCGCTGAAGGGCACCCCACCTCCGAGTGCTCACTACAGAGGGGCGACCCAAAGAGCAAGTGTGCCCTATGCGGCGAATACGGACACGGCGCCTTCTACCAAGGTTGCCGAGTTCAAAAAGAGTATCGCCTACGCGCGCAAGGCACGAAGACCCCCGCCACACAACGCACCAACCGCAGCGCCCACCCTACGAACACTAGGGCGCCGAGCAACACGCAACCGCGTCAAACTCGACCGACCATCCGATCGAGAACTCGAGATGGCGCAAGCTACGCGAGTGTAACAGGCACTGACAGGAGTCAACAAACGACTCCCACTTTACACTTAGCCCAGCGGCCGTCACCCGCTAACGGAGAAACGTCCAGGGAAGCCCTCTCCCCCTCCCCTCAAACTCCCAAGTCCAGTCTGCAGCCAGTAGCGGCAGCTGTGGGCACGTCACAAGGCCCTCAGCCCAGCACTTCTGAAGTGAGTGCAAATGCCCTACGACCCCCAGGAGTCGTGGAGCAAGCGTTAGGCCTCCTAACACAACTGCTCCACGAAATCAGGCAACAGAATGCCCAAATTCTAACAGCCATAAATTTGGTACTCCAAGGGTCGCATAATAATGCGACTACCGCACAGAAATCCTCCCCCCAGTGATGGACAGACGACCCCACATTCAAGGACTTAGAATGTGCGTCTTCAACGCAAACGGCATCGTCGGACAAAACAACGAGTTCCGCGAGTTCCTACGCGACGAAAACATAGACGTATGTATGGTGGCCGAGACACACCTAAAACCAGGTGTAAGGGCGTCGGTACCCAATTACAACTGCTACAGGACCGACCGGCCCACCGCAGGAGGCGGGGTAGCAACATACGTCAAACGCGGAATCCCCCATCATCAGGTACACCCACCAGCAACTAGGCAAATAGAAACAGTGGCACTAGAGATTGCCACTGTCACAGGGCCCCTCACCATCGTTGCAGCATATCGCCCTCCCTCCTACACTTTAGAAGAGGACGACATAGCAGCCCTAGGCCAAATCAGAGGAAAACTCTTCATCGGCGGTGACCTGAACGCCAAACATGCAGACTGGCACTCGCGAAACTCAAACAGAGCTGGTCGTCAACTGCAACGACTCGCGCGCACCCACCACTTTCACATATGGGGTCCAGAGGATCCTACCCACTTCCCCAGAAATGGGGGGAGGGCGGACGTCCTCGATATTGCGCTCACCAAAAGAATAACAGGATTTGTGACCGCGCAATCGGTCAACCGAATGTCTTCCGATCACAATCCTGTGATTCTCGAGGTCGACGTAGGAGATTGGGTACCCCTCCAACAACAACGCTTCTCATACAAGCGCACCAACTGGGAGCAATTCAAAGCTGACGTAACTGCAGCAATTGCCCAGGCCCCGCCTCCAACTGCAGACTCTGCAGAACAGGCGCTCAAAGACCTCACCAGCACGATCCTGCAAGCAGCCAAGGAGGCCACACCACAGCCACCGGACGGCACTCCCCCTGTTAAGCAACTCCCGCCGCACCTGCTTGCCCAAATCAGAAACAAAAACAGGATCGCTAAAGAGTGGAAGCTCACTAGAAACCCCGCAACTAGAAGGCTACTGAACCGCCTACAAAGAGAGCTCAAGGTCGCGCTCACTGAGCACCGCAACCAGCAATGGTCGGCGCGACTTTCCGCCCTCCGCGTGGACGACAATAGCCTCTGGCAGGCGACCAAACAGATCACCAAAAGACGCGCCAGACTGCCACCTCTGCACGGCGAGCGCGGACTTGTCTTTAGCACCTCAGACAAGGCAAATGCACTAGCAGATGCCTTTGAAAAACAATTCCGCCCTGCAGAGGCGCAGGACAGGGACCACGAAGCCGTCGTTCGACGTCAGCTCGCCACATTCCTTGCGGCGGACGACGCCGACGACGACGAAGAAAACACACCGCTCTTCACACCCGACGACGTGAATCGAGTAATCAGATCGCTACCCAACAAAAGAGCCCCAGGCCACGACCAGCTCAACAACGTAGTAGTGAAACACCTCCCTCCCCCAGCCATAGCCCGCATCGTAAACATCTTCAATGAGATCACGCGTTCCCGCAAGTTTCCAAGGTGCTGGAAACACGCAGAAGTCGTTGCAATCGCGAAACCCGGTAAAGACCCGGTTTTCCCGCAGAACCACCGACCAATCAGCCTTTTGCCAACCCTTAGCAAAATCTACGAACGCCTGCTACTTATTCCCATTCTTGACCACGTCAAATCGCAACAAATCCTGCCCGACTTCCAGTTCGGTTTTCGGCAGGAACACTCCGCGCCCCAACAAATAATGAGGGTCGTTGAAGCAGCTACCGAAAGCTTCAATCGCAAAAGCTACTGCGGGGTAGTGCTACTCGACGTAGCCGCTGCCTTTGACTCTGTCTGGCACACCGGGCTCCTCTATAAACTATTCTCCCAAGGCTTCCCAGGTCCGATAGTGAAGCTACTCGCGAGCTATCTCTCCCAAAGGACTTTCTCCGTTAGGATCGAGTCGTCGCTTTCCACTAAACGGCGCATCAGGGCAGGCGTGCCCCAGGGGTCGGTACTGGGCCCGGTACTGTACAACCTGTACACTGCCGATCTCCCGACCGTACCGCTGGTGCACACTGCCCAGTATGCCGACGACACAGCGTTCTTCACACGTAACCCCAACAGAGACAGGGTTACGCGAAGACTGCAAACAGCGCTGGACGAGACCGGCCGCTGGGCTAAAAAATGGCGCATCACAATCAACGAGACCAAAACTCAAGCCATAATGGTCACCCGGAAACTGGGCAAGCGGGCTCCCGCCCGTCAGCCGCTACTGCTTAAGCTGAACGGCCAAGAGCTTCCGTGGCGACGTACCGCCAGGTACCTTGGAGTCACTCTCGACACCAGGCTCACCTGGAGGGCTCACATCGAGGACTTGCGCCGCAAAGCTAGTGGTAGGATGCAAATGTTGTATCCTATCCTCAACACCCACAGCACTCTAGCGGCTGACATAGGAGTCAGGACGTACTGCTCACTAATACGGCCAATAATGGAGTACGCTTGCCCTGTCTGGGGATATGCGGCTCACTGGCATCTCCGCAAACTCCAGTCGGTACAAAACCGGGCGCTTAAAAGGGCATTACACCTTCCCTTCCGCTTCCCCACTGCTGACCTACACGAAGCAGCTGGCATACCTCCGCTCCACGAGCGGTTCAAAGAACTGGCCGAAAGTTTCTACGACAATTCCGCCAGATCAGACAACCGACATATCAAAAACTTGGGACTGTACGACACAACACTGGACAGACACAGACGACCAAAACATATGTTAACCGACTAAGACAGCCTACAAGGCAGCACTGAAATACAAACTCACTGCAACAATTAAAAAAAAACGACATACCAAACAACATAGACAATAATAACAAAAAGCATAGAGGAGGAAATGTCCCGAAGGACAACACCCTCCATCATATACGCTTTCCTCGAAAGTGAGGAAAGCGCAGATGCAGTAGTCGCCGGCGCCGGCACGCACTCCGCTGCTCGACTCGCTGCGGCTCGCACCGTTTGGGGCGTTGTGCTTTTCTTTCTCGCTTCTTTCCAAACTAGCCCATCGCCATGTCCGGACGCGGAAAGGGAGGCAAAGTCAAGGGCAAGTCAAAGTCCCGCTCAAGCAGGGCTGGGCTCCAGTTCCCGGTCGGCAGAATCCACCGCCTCCTGCGCAAGGGAAACTACGCCGAGCGCGTCGGCGCCGGGGCGCCCGTCTACCTCGCCGCCGTCATGGAGTACCTCGCGGCTGAGGTGCTCGAGCTGGCCGGAAACGCGGCCCGCGACAACAAGAAGACGCGCATCATCCCGCGCCACCTGCAGCTCGCCATACGCAACGACGAGGAGCTCAACAAGCTCTTGTCGGGCGTCACCATCGCACAGGGAGGTGTCCTGCCCAACATCCAGGCCGTCCTGCTGCCAAAGAAGACCGAGAAGAAGGCCTAAAAGAGAGACAGCGCAATCGGCAACCGCCGCGTGCTCCCTTGGCACGCAGCGCGCCATTTGCCGCCTCGGCTCAAAAAACAAAACACAATCGGCCCTTTTCAGGGCCACCACACAAACCTACGTCCAAAGCAGAATTCCAGTCGTTCGTCGCACCACTTTTCTCTCTCTCTCTCTCTCTCTCTTTCTGTGTACGGTTTTTTTTTTTTTTTTTTTTTCCTTCTTACACACACAGGCGCCGCCATCTTGTACACACGTACTTGGCCACCTCCTCCACTCCACTCCACGCACGCACAGTCTCGCGACCATTAACCAGCACACGTGGCGCACAACAACACACCTCAAAAATAACCCCTCGGCACTCAGCCGCGCCGCAACACACAGCCCATCCACCGACAAGAAGCATACAAGCAAAGAGGGAGGGGAAGGAAGGAAGGAGCTCACACAACGCAAGGGCACGCTTCCTTCCCTCCCAACCGCACCGCACACCACGTCAAAAAAAACTCCAAACAAAACTAAAAGGCCAAGTAGACTAAAAAGGAAAAGAAAAACCAGCAACACAGACTCTTTCGCACTTTTCAACTTCCGAACACTGTGGTGGCCCTGAAAAGGGCCGTTTTTCAATCTCTCTTTCCTTCCTTCGGTCTCACACCGCCTAACCGCCGAAACCGTACAGGGTGCGCCCCTGCCTCTTCAGGGCGTACACCACGTCCATGGCCGTCACAGTCTTGCGCTTGGCGTGCTCAGTGTACGTCACCGCGTCGCGGATCACGTTCTCCAGGAACACCTTCAGCACTCCGCGCGTCTCCTCGTAGATCAGACCAGAGATGCGCTTCACGCCGCCCCTGCGCGCCAGGCGGCGGATCGCGGGCTTCGTGATGCCCTGGATGTTGTCGCGCAACACCTTGCGGTGCCGCTTGGCGCCACCCTTGCCGAGCCCCTTTCCTCCCTTGCCGCGGCCTGTCATTCTTCTTCTTCAAGCGTCTCAACCACAATAATATAAAAAACAGAAAGCAAGGCAAGCTCCTCACCCGGCGCTAGCGAGTCGGCTACGGTTGTGGCGCCCAGCGCGCGCGCCGCCCCCCTATATAGACTCTGGGGCCCCGCGGCCCGCCCTCCCCTCCCCCCACCACCGCGCACCGAGGGCATATAAGCGCAGCACCGGGGCGCGCGGGCCCGTTGTCAAGGCAGCACCGGACGCCGTCGCGCACGCATATCCTCCACGCCGCATCCGCAGTAGCCATGGCCCGGACAAAGCAAACGGCCCGCAAGTCCACCGGCGGAAAGGCGCCGCGCAAACAGCTCGCCACCAAGGCGGCGAGGAAGAGCGCGCCCGCCACCGGCGGCGTCAAGAAGCCCCACCGCTACAGGCCGGGCACCGTCGCCCTGCGAGAAATCAGGCGCTACCAGAAGAGCACAGAGCTGCTCATCCGCAAGCTGCCATTCCAGCGCCTAGTGCGCGAGATCGCCCAGGACTTCAAGACCGACCTGCGCTTCCAGAGCTCCGCAGTCATGGCCCTGCAGGAGGCCAGCGAGGCCTACCTCGTCGGCCTCTTCGAAGACACCAACCTGTGCGCAATCCACGCCAAGCGAGTCACCATCATGCCCAAGGACATCCAGCTCGCGCGCCGCATCCGCGGCGAGCGCGCCTAAACCCGCACACCGCCAAACAAACAAAACGGCCCTTTTCAGGGCCACTAACGTCTCTCCGTCGCGAGCAAAACTTTGTCGGTCGCAACGACTAGTTCCCCACTCACTCTCCAGTCCAGTCGTCCCACCCCCGGCCCGGCCCGGCGCCGCCGTTTCCAAAAAAAAAAAAAGCACCGCACCGGCCGAACCAAGTCGCAAGCGTCAATAGCGCCACCCACACAGGCCACGGCACAAAACGTGACGCCCGGAAAGCAAAGCAAAGCAAAAAAGACTATTCCAAAACCACCACCAAGACAAACAAACAAACGCGGCGCAAAATAAATAGGTAAAAACAATAAAAGTAAAATACACTTTATGTAACACCAACCGCGCGCCGCCGCCCACGCCCGCCAACGACCCCACAATCCAACCACCATCCACACATGAAACAAACAAACGCCAGCAAGCAAGACAGACAGACAGACAACAAGGCAACCGACCGACCACGACACGACAATCAACACCTTCCCGACGTGCTTTGATGGCCCTGAGAAGGGCCGTTTTTGTTTTTGTCCGGGACCGCGCGACAGCCTCTGGTTGCGCGCCGGCCACCAGGCGACGGTGTCAACCGCCAACCCTTCCCTGCCCTTTTTACTTCTTCTTCTTGGGCGAAGCCTTCGCCTTAGACGGCGTCGCCGTCGCCTTCTTCGGGCGCGGCGCCTTCGGCTTCTTCGTCGGAACCTTGGCGGCCTTCTTCGCCTTCGACGGCGACTTGGCCTTGGCCGGCTTGGCCGCAGCCGCCTTCTTCGCACCCGCGGGAGCGGCCGACGCCGCAGACGCCTTCTTGGCGGCGCCCGCCTTCCGACCGGTCGCCGCCTTCACGCCGCCAGCCTTCTTTGCGCCGGCCGCACGGGCCCCCTTCTTCTCCTTGCTGGCCGGAGCGGCGCGCTTCTTCTTCGCACCACCGCCGCCACCACGAGCCTTGCCGCCCTCGGCCGCCCCGCCGCCGGCGCCGGCAAGCTTGAAAGAGCCCGACGCGCCCTTCCCCTTCGTCTGCACCAGCTCGCCAGCCACGACGGCCGACTTGAGGTACTTCTTGATAAAGGGCGCCAGCTTCTCCGCGTCCAGCTTGTAGTGCGCGGCAATGTACTTCTTGATCGCCTGCAGCGACGACCCGCCGCGCTCCTTCAGACTCTTGATGGCGGCCGTCACCATCTCAGAGGTGCGCGGGTGCGCAGGCTTGGCGCGCGGCTTCTTCGCAGACGACGCAGACTTGGCCTTCTTCGTAGTGCCGGTGGCGGCGGGTGCCGCGGCAGTCTCGTTCGTAGCCGCCTGGTCTGCCATCTTTTGCTTGTTCTCTTTTCTTTTTTCCCCTTGGTTTCGCTTCCTTCTCTCCTTCGACGACGCACAACAGCGAGGGGCGCGCAGCAGAGAATAGCCGCGCACGCGCCTGGCCCAGCCAGTGTCGCGGGCGGGCGCGGACGGCCGAGAGAGCGGCCGCCACTCGGCGCGCCGCCGCGCCGCCGCGCCGCGCCTCCCGCGCTTGCTACCTGTCGCTACGGGGATGTCGACGCGTACAGACCACGTTAGCTGCGCTCCGGAGGGGACTGACCGCCGCGCGGTGGGGCTTGCCCCGCCGCCGGCCCCGTCAGTCACTCCACTTACGACGACCAGGCAAAGGAGGAGGGGAAATGATCTGCTGATGGCCACGGCGAGGAACTTGGACTACGATATGGATTATTCGACAGATGTTTCGACTGAAGATGATACTACTCGGCATTCTACTGCGTCTGCCACGCAGTACCGCCGAAAACGAAGCGACCCAGGACCTGCAACTCAGCCTGCAGCGGCCACGGACGACGGTTTCGTCAGACCACCGCGGAAAAAACAAGCCAAGAAGCAGCAGCCAGAGGCAACCACTTCACTGCCGCTAAGCAACCGTTATGACGTCATCCAAGATGGCGGGACGGCGGCCGCGGACGATGCCGCACAGCAGCAACCGCAACAACAAGAACAACAACAACAACAGCCACTGCAGCAGCAACAACAACAGTCTACGAGGATACCGCCGATTGTTTTGCAGTATCCTAACTCTTACAAGGAACTGTACGACTGGCTGAAGAGTAATTTGAAACAACCTTTTACGGCAAAACAGGCTGGCGGCGACAAGTTAAAACTTTCTGTTGCCACTACTGACGACTATATGACGGTCATGGACATGGCTGGGGCGCGCGGGATACCAAGTTACACCTTCCCTATGGTGCGGCCACCGACGCTGAAGATCGTCCTGCGTGGAGTTGTGCAGTCTCTCTCCAATGAAGATGTCAAGGACGAATTGGCGGAACTTGGCTTCCATGCTTCCATCGTGGACTACCACAAGATGCCTGGCACGAACAAGAGATCTGGACTTCGCGTCGTCATCCTGCCGGACACGCCTGATAATCGGAAGATCTTCAATGTGACCCGACTCTGTGCCTTGTCTATCACTGTAGAATCACTACGAAAATCTCGTGGTGTTACGCAGTGCTTCAGATGTCAAGGGTTCAGTCATGTGGCTCGACACTGCACCATGCCCTTTGTGTGTGTGAAATGTGGCGGGCCTCATGACAGCCGACTGTGCCCTGTGCCGAAACAAGACCCAGCTAAGTGTGGTCTCTGCGGAGGAAATCATACAGCTAACTTCCGATCGTGCCCCAAGCACAAGGAAGCTAGTCGTCGGCAACGCGGGCTCCCACCGCTTACTGCCAAGGAGAGGAATAGGAGGACCAACGTCGTCCGAGGAATCCCAGCAAGCTCTCGCGGCGCTGCAGTATTTCCACAGGAACAAGTGCCGCCGCTGCAGAGTCGCAATGCGGCTCCCCAGCAACGCCGTTCGACTCCCTACGTCATTCGGCACGACGCTGCCCCTTCAGCGTCGCCTCAGGACGGTTTTGTGGCTGATACAGCTGCTTTCCCGACTGCTCCCAGATGGCCCTCTACTGCGCCTGACCGCCAGCAGCGTCGTACGTCTCCGGCTGATTCCACTGATCTTGTTGACCTGCTCAAGACCATGATGACTGCAGTAACCGAGATGAGTAGAGCTATCCAGGCTCTCCCCACGACTCTTGCAGCAACTGTGGAGGCCACGATTCGAAGTGTCCTTCGACCGGCGAGCGGCTCTACCACACATCAACATGAATAGAGCGCGTCGTTTTGAAGATCTTCGCATTGTCACTTACAATGCTGATGGGCTGTATCACGATCTCCAAGAAGTCAAGCACTTTCTTGTGGACCATAACATCGACATCATGATGGTAACCGAGACGCACCTGAAGCCTGCTCTAAGGGCAAACATCTCCAACTACAGCTGCCATCGTACTGATCGCCTGACGCGAGGGGGCGGCACGGCCATCTATATCAAACGTTCCATACGGCATTACGCTGTCCCTCTTCCAGCCCTTCGGCAGATGGAAGCCACGGCTGTCGCAGTTGAGACGTCGGCGGGGCTCATCACCTTCATCTGCGTTTATCGTCCGCCGAAATATCATCTCGACGCTGACGATGCCGCAGCGCTGCTCCGGCTCCCTGGCAAGCTCTTCCTTGCTGGGGACTTCAATGCTAAGCATGCGGCGTGGAATTCTCTCCACACCACCTACAGTGGCAGACGACTTCTCCAGGTCCTTGAACGCGCGAATGCCTACGCCTGTGGCCCTGAGGAGCCGACGTGCTATCCTTCCAGAGGCACGCCGGACATCCTCGACATCGCCATCACGAAGGGATTGCACCAGTTTCTGACGGCTGACGTCATTCACGAGTTAAACTCCAACCACCTGCCTGTCCTGTTCGACTTGGCGGTCGGCGCTACCGCCAGGCCGCGGAAGTACAACCTCCGCCGTACGGACTGGGAAGCATATCGCACCGACATCACGGCCATGCTGGCGCCCCATCTGGACGCGGATCCTCCTGCCGTCGATGCTGGCATGGCAGTTTTTACTGATGCCGTCACAGCTGCTCTGCACTCGTCAACTCCGCCATCGCGCGGCCCCTCTCGCCCGCGCCCAGGACTGTCTGCCGATATCCTCGACCTCATCAAAGCCCGGAACCGCCTACTCAAGGAATGGCGCTTAACTCGCAATGTGGAGCTTAAGCGAAGGATCAATCAGTTCCGCCGGGACATCAAGGCCGCCACAATTGAGTACCGGAATAGCCAATGGGCGCAGAAGCTCGAATCGTTCACTCCTGATCCTGATGCATGGGACTCGGTGCGGTTTTTCACCAAGAGGAGGGCCACTATTCCACCTTTGGACGCTGCAGCCGGAGTGGCATACACACCGTCGGGTAAAGCCAACGCCCTCGCTGACGTTTTTCAGGAGAACTTCCTTCCGGTAGCGGATCCCATTGACGCCCAGCATGTGCAACACGTCGAAGGCAGCCTTGCAGCGTATCTTACTGCAGAGGACGCAGATGACCGACTTCCACCTATTACCACGGACGAAGTCTCTTCCTGTATACGGGCCTTGGGCACCAACAAAGCACCAGGAGCGGACGACATACCAGGAAGGGCGCTTAAGGAACTCCCTCATGCAGCGTTTACCTATCTCGCGCTGCTCTTCAACATTATACTTCAACTGCAGGTTTTTCCTGCGGCGTGGAAGCACGCTATCATTGTGGCTGTCCCCAAGCCGGGACGCAACAGGAAAAATCCGCTTCATTACCGGCCGATCAGCCTCCTGCCGCAGTTAAGCAAGGTCTTTGAACGGCTGCTACTTCATCGCCTCAAGCGGATTATTGATCGCCGGCAGCTGCTACCCCCGGAACAGTTTGGGTTCCGCAGCGGGCACTCCGCGACACTTCAACTCATTCGCGTGGTTGAAGAAATTACGAAGGCCTTCAACAACAGGGAATATTGTGGGGCCCTGTTTCTTGATGTCAGTAAGGCTTTCGACAGCGTCTGGCATGATGGGCTACTATGGAAGCTGACTCTGCAGGGATTCCCGCGATCTGTCATCAAGCTGCTCCGTTCCTACCTGCAAGGACGGACCTTCGCTGTTCGCATCGATGATGCCCTCTCCACGGTTCGACCCATCGCTGCTGGCGTGCCGCAGGGTTCGGTGTTGGGCCCCACACTCTATTCCCTGTACACGTCTGACCTCCCTCGGCCTCCACGCATAGAACTGGCCATCTACGCTGACGATACCGCTCTCTTCACGCGGAGCCGCTGGTCCCAAGCGCTGTATCGACGCCTCCAGGACGCCTGTGCCGCCCTTGAAACCTGGGCCACCCTTTGGCGCGTTGGATTCAACGCTAGGAAGACTCAAGCTGTCATCTTCACCAGGAAGCGGGTTAAGCCTCCAGACCACCAGCTTCTGCTCTTTGGTGATGCTATCCAGTGGACGCCGTCAGCCACCTATCTTGGGGTGACCATGGACAGCCAACTCATCTGGCACTTACAGGTAGCCAACGTTCGCCGGAAGGTGGATCAACGACTGGGAATGTTGTACCCGCTCATTAATGAACGGTCTTCCCTGTCCATCAACAACGGGCTCCTGATATACCGGATGTTCATCCATCCAGTCATGGATTATGCCTGTGCTGCATGGGGTAATGCGGCAAACCGCCATCTCCACCGCCTCCAAGCGCTCCAAAATAAAGCGCTCCGAAGAATTTTTCATGTGCACCCGCAGTTCCCATCACGGTACCTCCATGACGCGGCGTCGGAACTCGAAGTCCTCGCCAGATTTCAAGCAACAGCACGCAAGATTTATCACCAGGTCGCCGCCTCTGCTAATCCCCTACTGCGGGCGCTCGGAGCTCCTTCGGACGACAGAGATGTGTACAAAAACCCTGTTGCGCTGCTAAACAGGTAACAAGCACTTAGCCTGAAGCGCGGCTAAACAAACCAGAAACCCAGGATGCAATGACCTATCCCACACATAACGAAGACATACACCACTCCTGAAGTCAATCTACTTCCTATCCATCGAAGCCGTAGTAAATGCCTTCGGGTAAAAGCTACCTTGCCTCACTTGCAGTAGTTTGAAGACGTGGACTGGAGCGCTTGCTACCGCCCAACGTCCGACAGCCTGCGCGGAGCAGCCCCCAACCTGCGCCGCAACCACCCGCGCCATTCAAACCACCGAGGATGGGGCTACACACACCGACACCACGGTCGCCAACCAGTCGCCGCGGCGGCGCCGCAAACCACGGCCAAACTGCAGCCACCGCGCGCCACAGCCTGGGTCGGCCCGCCGAGAATCGCCGCCCCCGCCCAAATGCCGCCCCCACAGCCCCAGCCGACGACCCGCCACAATGGCCAAACCTTCGTCAAAACTCCCACACCGTCGCCGCGGCAGCCCGGCCACCGCGGCCGGCGCCACAGCCACACGAGCCGAGTCGTGCGGCGATGACGGCCGTGCACAAACGCACCTCCGCCGCCCCATCGCCTTCCGCCGTTTTCCCGATCGGCCCGCAGCCGTCGGGCCACGGCCGCGGGCCGTCCTCCTCCTCTCGCCTCGCCCGCCAACACCCACAGCCCTTCCAACACATTTTTCTTTTCTTTTTTCTTTTTTTTTTTTTTACTTTTTTACGATCGCCGCCTGCGCAACATGGCACCGGCCGACGGAGCGCCAACCCCCCCGCCACAGGCGAAAACAAAACAACGATAAACAAACAAACAAAATAAATTACCAGCCAGCCCCAACTACAGACACACCGAATCTGCCCTCACAGCCGACCTTACACGCCTCAACGTCAAAACAAAGGTGGTTTCTTTCTTTCAACGGTTACCTTACCTTAGGTTACGTCAGGTTAGGCTAAGAAGGCGTCAGGGTTAGGTTAAGCGTTGACGTGACGTCACGTCTTAACGTAGGCGTTAAGCTAAGGTTGCGGTCACGTACGTTAGGTTAAGGCGACTTGGGGGTTGGCCTAAGAGCTTAGGTTAGGTTACGTTACTTTAGGTGGCTGCGTTAAGGGGGGCTTAAAGAAGGTTAGGAGGTTAAGGCGTCGAGGCGGCCGCACCCCCTTAGCTGCTGCGGCTCGGCCACGCCACGCCACGCTTTGGGGTTTCATAAGGTCGCGCGGCGGGTCGTCGGCACGCCGCAAAGGACAAAACTGCAAGACGACGTCGAAAAACAAACAACAGGTAAAAAATAAATAAGTAAAAATAAACGACGCCGACAGGCGGGGATCAGCAGAACAAGCAGATTCCGGAGAGTGAACGAGACACGCACGCACACACACAAACCCCCCCGAGCCGAGAGAGCACAGAGCACCACCACGTGTCGGCCTCCGCTCACCCGACTCGGCTGGGCTGGGCTGGGCTGGGCTGGGCTGGCGGCCGGGCCGGATGCACGTACACGTACGGCTACAGCCACTACCCGTACACAGCCGCTCTTCACGCAACACCAGCCAAATGCCGCGCCCGCGGCTCGTCGCGGTCGCCGTCGCGGTCGCAACGCCACGCCGGCACACTTTCGGCACCACCGTTTTCGCGCGCACCGCAAACAAAACGCAGCCGACACACACAGAGAGAAAAAAAAAAAACACAGAGCGCGAGACGGGCGGCGGCGGCGCACCTTTCGCCAGCCGGCAGGCAATCGACTCGCCCAGTACGACAAACGCGCACGCCACCCCACCCACCAACCAACCAACCAGTCGTCGTCGTCGTCGTCGTCGTCGTCGTCCCGAAATCAAACAAACTCTCAAAAGCACAGCCCCTGCTGCCAACGGACGCAGGCGCCACGCAGCTCCCTTCCCGCCACACTCGATTCGCAGCGCAACTCACCCGGCACACCGTCAAACGACGGGCTGGGCTCGCCGCATCGCCGCAACCTACACACCTTCCCCGCCACGACGCACAGCCCCACCAGACGCCCGTGCCGCAACGACACTACTGCACTACCACTACCGCACTACTCCTCTCGCCCTTGCCATACACGACACAACACGCCAAAAAGTGAAAATCCAAATACAAACAAAAACACCGCCCCCACGACCCAAACACATGCACGGCGCGCCAACACACGCGAGGCAAGGCACGCAGCAAACGGCGTCCCCTCCGAGTCGCGCCATCAACCTACACACACAAGGCAACCAACAACAGCCAGCCAGCCCCACTCTCACGCCGCAAAAACAGAAAACACACCGAAACCGCCAAACGCCGCACATTCGCGCTTCGCACTTACCACACACCTCTCGGCATCCGTTTCGCACACAACGACGCGACGCACAATACATCATCACGGGCTACGCACGCACACCGCGACCCACTTTCTTACGACGCCCTCGGCAGAGCACACGTGCCCACGCCCACACACAGTCGACACAACGACGCAGCGCGCAGCAGACGCGGCCGCAACACGTACCTCCCCGACGACGCGCCAACACCGCCAGCCACTGCTCACTCGCCCAAGCAACCCGTGCACACAACTGCCACACGCGTCCACCACGCCGCCGCCAACCACCCGCCCGCCAGGGGGCGCTCACGTCCGCGACAACAGCGCGGCACCGCCGGGCCGGGCCGGGCCGGGCCGGGCCGAACCGAGCCGAGCCGAGCCGCCGCCTCCTCTCCACTCGGCACGCCACGTCCTGCTTGCAAAACACATGGCTCGTCCCTCTGTACACACAACGCGCCTGCCTGCGGTCGCCGCCGGCATCTATCTACCTGCGCATCGGAGCCAGGCCGGCAAGCCCACACTTAAATAATGCACTTCACCAGCCAAACAAACCCACTCTTCCTTTCTTTGCACAGCGCATGCAACAGCAGCCCCAGGAGCCGGGCCCGCCGCCAGCGTCTCCTCCTCCTCTGGGCACAGCCAGCCAGCCGTTCCCACCGCCCCGCCCCTGCTCTGCAGAACAAGAAAAAACGAAAAAGTACCAACACACGCACCCAAAGCGTAAGCCAGACAAGACCAGCCTCTCCGAGGCCACACACACGCAAAAAAACAAAAAAACAAAAACACTACAACAGAATAAAATGAAAAAGAAAAAGCAAGCTGTCGCCTCGCCCCCGCCCGTCCCCCCACCCCACCACATTCGCCCCCTCCGCTTGTTTTCCTTTCTACAATTTCCCTCTTTTCCACCCAATATCCCGCCGCGGTTTACGGGCACCGGCCGATTTTGCGCCCGCCCACATGTGTGCCTACTCCCCACCACCATTCCCTCCGCAGCCCGCAGCCCGCAGCCCGCAGCCCGCTTTTCCCCCCCTCCCTGCCCACACCACACCACACCACACCACACCGACGGTGCTGACGTCGACACGCACCCAAGACAGGGGCCACGACCGTCTTTTTTCCTGGGCCCATCCCCGCACCGCACCTCCTTCCAATCAACGCTGTGGCGCCTGTGTCCGCGCGAGACGCGTGCGCGCCGCCTCTCTCAACATCCGTCCGCCGTCCGCCGTCCGCCGGCCGGCCCGTTTTTCGGCCCCCAGGCCATCCGTCAACCACCACTGCCACTGCCCCTGCCCCTGCCCCTGCCCGCCCCGCACCACACCACACACCGCTGCTTGCCCCGGCCGTTGCCACCAAAGGCGCCAACCGCAGCCCGCGCGCGCCAGAAACTACAGGGACCCAGCCGACCGACGAAAATCAGAGCAATTGGCCGGGAGGATCAAAAAGAGAGCTCCGAAAACCACCGTAGCGAGGCGTGGGAGGAAACGTTACGAGAAGCAGAAAGGGACCAGGAAAAATTCTGGAAATTTCTTAAAACTCGTAAACTAAACACGAAACATCTACATCTACATGGGGAAGGAACGACCCCACAGACCGAGCTGAAGCACTGGCGGATTCACTAGAAAAGGCAATTCCAAGCACCAGAAGCGGTAGATGACGAAACTGGTGACCACCAGGAAATGGTACTCAGAAGGGTAAAACCGCATCCTAAGTGCCCCGATCAGAACATCTTTCACAATCCAATAAACGCAGAAACCCCCGTATCTTATCACATCACAAACATACACACATCCTAAGAAGGCATCAGGCCCAGATTCCATCAAACCGCAACTACTACATCACCTACCTCCAGCAACTATCAATTATCTATCTAACATCAATATATAATGCTTGCTTCAGACTAAACTACTTGGAAACAGGCCCGAGTCATCACATTACCAAAGCCAAACAAGGACTTATTATTTCCGCAAAACTATAGGCCAACTTCCTTGGAAAGGTCCTCGGAAAGCTCATTCAAACTGAACTGAAGAAATTCAATTCTTAAAGGATAACAACATAATCATCGCACAACAATTCCGATTCCGCGAAGAACACAGCACCACCCACCAGGTGACCAGACTAGTCGAGCACATATGTCAGGCCAGAAACATTAGACACAGTACTGGAGCAGTCCTGCTTGACATTGGAAAAGCATTCGGATAACGCCTTATCTACAAGCTCCACCAGTACAACTGCCCCATCCACATTATTGCTTCTTTTCTCCGCAACAGAGCATTCTATGTCCATGTACCAGGAGCGGCAAGTAACACTAGATCCATAGAGGCTGGAGTCCCGCAAGGCTCAGTGCTGGGGCCCATTCTCTACTCAATATACACAAACAAACAGCTGGGAGGACACTTGTCACTATTTGCAGACGACACTGCAGTCTACCGCAGCAGTTCTAACCTGCAATATAGAGTCACAAAAATAGAGCAACACCTACAATCCATCCAGAAATGGGCTAACCAAAAAAAACAATAAACGCGGAGAAAACCCAAGCAATACAATACGATTCACATTCAAAAAGAATACCTCCTAACCTGCATATACGCCTCAGAAATAACAATCTTCCATGGTCAGGCACAATAAAGTATCTAGGCATCAAGCTGGACAAGAGGTTGACATTTAGAGACCATGTTACACACGTTTGTAACAAGGCTGCAGCAGCAATATTCAGACTGTACCCAATCATCAAAGGAAACAGAATAAATATGCGCGCCAAAAAGAAAATCTTCAAAACCGTCATAGGAACCAGCCATCACTTACGGCTCTGAAAATCTGGTCAATGGCCGCAGACACCAACATAACAAGAGTAAAAAAAAAGGGTGCACAACAAATACTTCAGAATTGCTGCTGATGCCGGCCGGTACCAGACAAACCGAGACATATACACAAACCATAACATACTCAAAATCCCGGAAATCATCCAAAGAAAAATCCATAAAGTTTTTTTTTTTTTTTTTTTTTTCCACCAAACCACGGATTCGAACCACCCACTCATCAGAAATCTGGGACAAAATCCACCCGACCCAAGAACGACATTTCCCATCACGACAAAACACCACAAACTACAACATACCATGATAAACAAAAATAAAATACAAACACCATAACACTCACTCAAACAACAAACATCTACACACACCCAAGAGACCCTATCATCCCATCATTTTGTTACCCAACATAATCAGACAGAAGGCAGGGATCAAGGACAGATCCGGTCCTTCGAGTACAGGGGGTAAAAAAAATACCCATCAGACCAGCTCGCTCTCTCTCTCTCTCTCTCCGTGCCGACGCTGCCCCGCACACGCGTTCGCGCTCGCGTTCGGCCGACACCACACGACAGGTCTTTGGGGCCCCGCCACTGCGCACACGCACGCCTCCTCCTCTTCCTTAGTTCTTTTTCGCTTTTCTTTTCTCCCCCGCCCCCCGCTCTCACCGCCACATCATCCCGCAACCCTTGGGGGATGTTTCCCAACATCAACGCGCCCCAATTCCACTCTCTGCCCGTGCCGCACTCTCCACTTTGCTTCTCCCCGTCCCCTACACACACGACTACCGAAACCCCGGTTGACACACCTTCTCGTAGGACAGGGGTGCGTGCGTGCGTGCGTGCGTGCGTTGTCTTGACGGTGACAGCAACAGCAACGGATCCGTCCATCCCATTCCCCCCCCACTCGGTAAAGAACCATGTTCAACCCACACTACACAACAAGGGGGGCACACACGAACGCGAAAGAAAGGGCAGGGCAGGGCAGGGCAGGGCAGGGCAACTATCTCTTCCTCAGAACCCACATATCACATCAACGAACGGCAGGCCAATTGCGGACTCAGCCGTGTCAGGCAAATCCAACCCAACCAACACCTCCCACGGAAACCCTGACACTGATCCAGCAGTACGTCCACATACATCGCCACACCAAATACGGGTGACGAGTGAGCAACAAATGGAACAATACACAACAAGGCTGACCTAATAAAAACTGCACGTCACGTCATACCTTCCAGACAGACGCAGTTCCGACGGGACGGCGGAACCGTATACGTACCTTTCAGCCACAACAACCGACCGACTGGACACGCCCGCGTCTCCAGCCAGCCAACCACCAGGGCCACACAGCCCGCAAGTTTCAGCGTCAACACTTCTTAACGTACGTTGCAAACTTTTCAAAACATTGCCACACACACACCACGAAAAGCGTCAACCTCTCTCACACTGGATACACTCAACACTTTTTGTCGGCGGAGCTTGAGGCCAACGGTTGACACACCCCCACCGGCCACACAGGTTTCCCTTTGAAAATTGCAGTGACGGAGGAGACGCGGCATTACGAGAGGGTTGTTTCCGAGAGCGCGAGCTGGACGGAGCTGCGGCGCCGCCGCCGAGGGGTAACGAACGCACGCGATGCCGCATGACAGCCCATCACCCAAAGTTTCACCCACAACTGCACACGTCGCACCCCCTTTTCGCGCCATACTAGTGTCGATCGTCAATTACAGCTCACGGTGTTCGCATTTGCCACTTGACGGGGGGGGGAAAAGAAAACAAAACAAACATCTGACACGCCATGTGTTTCTCTCTCTCTCTGTTATATCTAGGTCATTGGGCAGCCACTGTAAAAAAAAAAAAAAAAAAAAAAAAAAAATATTTTTACGACATGGTTGGGTAAGTGATTTAAAGACAACAATTGTAGGTCACACACCATAGACCATTTCGATAGTGTTCTTGTTCTTCTCTTTTTCCTTTTTTTATCGCTCAATTGAAATAAAACCTGGGGATGATGCAATGCTGCGATATGGCACAACCGTCGTCCATTGTACACAACTCGGGAACAAAAAGAAACCAATTCAGGGAACGTTCGTTCCTTCACAACGTTTCTTTCAACGCACTTGGTCTTTACCATCCTGTATATTCAACACACATTTCCTTTCATCAAACTAGGGCATTTCCATAACAGTTTGTTTCCGTTTCTGTGAGCACAATACTGCTTCTTCGACGTCATTTCACCATCTTAACTAGAGACAGACAACAAAATAGGAAAACAGGCCTTGAGAACCCCGTCCACCAAATTTCAGTTAGCACGGCATCCAAGATTCTTTTCCGGGGAGTGCAGTGCAGCTGACGCTGCTCAGACCATATACCGTCGCCAGTCTCACTCAACTCTTGCGCATTCAACCATTCTACGCTACGTGACAATGCAAAAATGAATGAATCAAACCCGCCCAGAGAGCGTCTTGTGCGAGGGGACACACGATATAGAGAACAACAAAACACACAGGGGACACCACCACAGTTGGAGAGAACGTTTCCACCACGGCAGCCGCGCCGTTACGCGCTTTTTTTTTTTTTTTTTTTTTTTTTTTTTTTTTTTTTTTTTCCTCCCCCCCACTGCACACCTCCGACACCACGGGAACGTTCACCGTCCCGTTGCCCTACACTGGCGTTTCTTTTCAACCCCCCACCCTATTCCTCGCTCCCCGGACATTCGACCGATCACAAAGTGCAACCTCTCGTTACCGTCGGGTGCCCCTCTTCATCCCCGGGGCGCCAACAACAAAACAAAAACACCACCGACGCCGTCGTCTCGCGTCACCTCACTCAACTGAGCGGAAAATACACGTACATCCAGAATGACGACACCGCCTCCACAAACAAAAACCAGACGTCAGACGTCAGGTCGAAAGAGGGCACCGTACGTCGTGGCGCGTGGTCTCCTAACTCACCTCGCGCGTACAAATACAATACAATGCAATGCGTGTCACCTCACGTTCACACACACCTCCACGCTCCACTTTTACGTCGCCCAACCAACCAACTAACTTAACGCACCCGCTCGGCGTAGAAGCAGCTGTAGGCGGCAACGTGTTTCTCACCCTCGCCACCAACGGTGTGACATCCGACAGTCGCGGTTTGCTTTCCGTTCCACACCTCCGGCCATACCATACAAAGGGGACAAAAAAAAAAAAAATATATCAAACAAGCCAACTCCAGCGATCCGCCCCCCTAACACCAACACGTCTCGAAACACCCACGCCCACGACCCGGCTGTGGCTAAAGTGCGTATCCCAACGTCACACCAAAACCAAAGGCGCCGGCGCCGCACCACACCACAAGCTACAGCTACAGCTGTGCCGCCCGTCCACCCGCTCACAACAACAACAACAACAACAATTCCGCCCTTCCCGCAAAGGCATTTTGGTGGCCCTGAAAAGGGCCGTTTTTTTTTCTTTTCTTCGCCGCGCCGCGGACGAGCCTCCCATTTCCAAGAGCCACCTCCTTACTTGGAGCTCGTGTACTTGGTCACCGCCTTCGTGCCCTCGCTCACCGCGTGCTTGGCCAGCTCGCCAGGCAGCAAGAGCCGCACAGCGGTCTGGATCTCGCGGGACGTGATGGTCGAGCGCTTGTTGTAGTGCGCCAGGCGAGAAGCCTCGGCCGCAATGCGCTCGAAAATGTCGTTCACGAAGCTGTTCATGATGCTCATCGCCTTCGAAGAGATGCCCGTGTCAGGGTGCACCTGCTTCAGCACCTTGTAGATGTAGATGGCATAGCTCTCCTTCCTCTTGCGCTTCTTCTTCTTGTCGCCCTTCGAAATGTTCTTCTGCGCCTTGCCAGCCTTCTTGGCGGCTTTCCCGCTAGTCTTGGGCGGCATCACGAACAAACAGGCAGGCAGGCACGCGCAGTCAGTCAGTCAAGCGCTCCGCTCCAGTCAGCGTCTCCCCACACAGTGGCACCCGCCGCACGCCGACGCCGCACCTTTACCAGCTCGCCCTGCTGCGGCCGCCGACCAATGGGGCGCGCGCGCAACCGGCCGCCGCACCCGAGCCCATAAAGGACCCCCACCCCGCCGGCGCCGGCATACGCTGAGCAGCAGCCGGTGCGAACGCACGCGTGTTATGCTACGCTAGTTCCACCGACCGCGCTGACTGTGAAGCCTTAGGAACCTCGCTTGCGAGGAACACTGCGGGAGCACCTGGTGAAATTCCTCGTGTAAGCCCCGAGTGAGAAGTGTCCCGGTTGTGTTCTTATTAGGACGCAAACGGGCCTTGTAGGGCCAGCGGGTTAAATTAGAGTTGCACAAGGCGGCACCCTGAGCTTTTTAGCGCCAGCGGGAGCCGTTGAGCAAATCGTCGTTGTGCCCAGCGAGTTGGAGCAGCGCCTTGGGAGTCGTAGCAGTTACTACTGCCGCGACGCGAGGCGCGTCTTCTTGTTGCCGTGGGCCGGTTTTCCGGCCGGATCGAGCGCCACAGCTGCCGCAGGGAATCTCCCTGCCCCCCCGAGAGTTAGGGCAATTGCGTGTCAGGGCCTGGAAGACGACCAGATCCGCAAGGAACTGCTCGCCGGTCAGTATACCCGCGCACGTCAGGCGTTAGGGCTGAGTGTTGGCCGGAAACGTGTAACGGTGACAACAAAGGCCGCACTCAGCAATCACTTGGCAGCCCTTGACTTTGCCGCCCCCACACCGCGTATAGACATGGAGGACTCGGTGGAAATCGATGTCAGGAGAGCAGGGACGAGCTTCACAGTGGAAAGGAGGGACCACAGGGGACTGGGCACCATACTACGCAACCCACTAATACAAAATGTGCTTCCACACCTCGACCCAGAAGACGAGAGAAAACTGATGCAGGCGGTCGTGCGAACAGAAAAACGTAGGGAAATGAGGAGAATGGAGCAAAAAAGGGAACAGATAAAACAGGAGACCAAATTCATCAGGGAAATAGGCAGGAAAGCAGACAGGAAAATTCTCCCAAAGACGACAGCCAAACTGCTCGTCAGGGAGAAAAGAAAGCGCGCGAAGTCACCCAAGCGCAAACCCGGAACATCAGAGCCTCTCCCCCTACTATTTGATACACACCCGACCACAGATACGGCGGACGAAGCTGCAGAGACGGCCACTCCAGGCCCAAGCAACGCATCTGCGGGAGAAACGATCGTGACGGACGGGTCTCCCGCAGAAGCGTCAACGCCAGCAGTAACAACAAACGAAAATCCCAAACCTAGCACGTCCTCCCTAGTACAAGACGCTACACACGACACGCAAGACGCACCACCCACGAACTCGCCCCAGAGCCCAGAGCCGGCACACGCAAACGTCACCGCAGCAGCCGAGCACGCGCCCGCCACAGCCGAGGAGCCGGAAGCTAACGGTACCTTCGAGCTGGCGCGGCGCACGGCCAAGGTCAAGCCGCCACCAGCCGCGGCCGGCACTGCCTGCGCCACAAGCAACAAATACGACGCGCTCGATGAAGACGCGCAAACACCCCCAGCCCCACCACCACCAAAGACACAACAAAACACGCAACATCCCAAACATGAAAGACTACCACCCATAGTCGCCACGTATCCAGATACATACAAAAAAATGTACGATCTTATCACTGCCGCCATAGGCGACGAACGCTTCCACGCAAAATCTGCCGGCGGTGATAAGATCAAAATCACACTGAAAACGATAGACGACTACAACACAACAAAAAACACATTAAAACAACACCATATACCGCACTACACGTACCCCACAGGCGCACAAAAGACTTTGAAAGTCGTCTTAAGAGGCTTCCCCACACGCACCGACCCCGCCGACATCAAGGACGCCATAACGGCGAAAGGATACGACGTAAGGTCGGTGCGCAAACAGGGCTCGAACAACAGAGACCCACTGTATTGTGCAACGTTAATCGACACACCACAGCATCGGAAGTTGTTCCAGGAGACCCGACTAATGGGCCTTGGAATAACGACCGAACCACTGAAACAAAGAGCTAGAGCACCACAGTGCTTTAACTGTCAAGTGATCGGCCACGTAAATTATTACTGCGACATGCCGCCACGCTGCGTGCGGTGCGCTGGAGGCCACGCGTCCAGGGAGTGCAAAATGTCACCCCAGGACAAGCCAAAATGCGCTAACTGCAGCGGCGCCCACACGGCCAGTTACCGAGGCTGTCCAGCACACAAAAGAGCCAAGGCCCGACAAACTGGGCAGATCACAAACACAAAAAACGTAAACCAAGCACAAACACGAAACAACACCAAAAAACCAACCAACACCACTCAAAACATGCAAACAGAAGACACCAAAACAAAAACACGAAACAAAGAGAAAGACGACAACACAAACACGCAAACACCCGGCACAAGCACACGAACACAGGACGCTACAAGATCCTATGCAAGAGCAGTATCCCCCACACAGACCCCCAAAGAAGAAACAACAAAGCCAGCAACAACAACACAAACAAGCAACTCACAAGACACACCAATACACCACTTCTCCCAAGCCCTGACGGAAGTAATCAAGCTCATGGACAAGCTGATGCAGACCATGACAAAAAACTTCGATAAATTATCCGCCGAAATTTCATCGGCAGTTAGGCCCTCGCAGCCCACTGCGACAACAAGTGTCACAACACCTCATCATGGCTAGGCCAGCAATTCAGGGTTTTAAACTATGCACGTTTAATGCCATGAGCCTCTTCCCCCAGGGTCTAGAATTCAGACAATTCCTGGCGGAAGAAGAAATAGACATATGCATGGTGCAGGAGACCAACCTGAAACCGGGAATCAGAGTTTCTGCACCAAACTACCTCTGCTACAGACGAGACCGACCAACTGCAGGGGGCGGGGTAGCAATATACATAAAAAGGGGGATTCCGCACCACCAGATTCATACGCCAGAAATGACACAGTTGGAAACAGTAGCACTAGAGGTACAGACATCCACAGGTCCGGTAACTGTGGTGTCAGCATATCGACAACCCAACACCCACAGGTTAGTTAAAGACGACATCGTCAAATTAGGACAAATTGGAGGCAAGCTGATACTTGGAGGAGATCTTAACTCCAAGCACTCTGACTGGAACTCCAGGAGGACGAACCAAGCTGGCCGACAATTAAAAAGCATCGCGCGCATCCACCACATGCACGTATGGGCCCCAGAGGAGCCCACACACTTTCCCAGAAATGGGAATAACCCGGACGTAATCGACGTAGCAATCACCAAAGGTCTCGCAGGATTCGTGACGGCGATTTCACTAAATAGAATGTCGTCTGATCACAATCCTGTTACATTCGAGATTGACGTGGGCGGCTGGCTACCGCCAATCCAGCGCCCAACCTCGTACAAACGCATCGACTGGGAAAAATTTCAAACACATGTAATGGAAGAATTCACCAACACCCCGCTCCCGACAGAGGACACCGAACAAACGCTGAGTAGTTTCACCGACACGGTCCTCCAAGCAGCTCAGGGCGCAACACCAGAACCCCCAACCCTTCCACCCCCCACACAGCGACTGCCACCCCAGCTGCTTGCCCAGATTAGGCACAAAAACAGGACCGCGAAGGAATGGAAACTTACGCGAAACCCGGACACCAGGAGGCTGCTCAATAGATTACAGAGAGAACTTAAGGTCGCGCTCACTGAGCACAGAAACCAGCAATGGTCAAACCGCCTTACATCTCTCAAAGTGCAGGACAACAGCCTTTGGCAAGCAACTAAGCAGTTCACTAAAAGACGCGCAAGGATGCCGCCTCTGCACGGCGAGAGAGGACTAGTGTTCAGCGCTCAAGACAAAGCCAACGCACTCGCCGACGTCTTCGAGAAGCAATTCACACCAGCAGAGGCGCAGGACCACGAACATGAAAGAATGGTCCGCAGACAACTAACCGCATTTCTGGCAGCAGACGATGACGTCGATGAAGTTCCACCTACCTTCTCAACGGAGGAGGTAGCGGTAGCCATCAAATCGCTGCCCAACAAGAAAGCCCCAGGTCACGATCTCCTCACCAATGAACTGCTTAAGCACCTGCCCCAGCTAGCGATAGAAAAACTGACAGAAACGTTCAATGAAATCACGCGATCACAAAAATTCCCGAAACAGTGGAAACACGCGGAAGTGGTCGCGATCGCCAAGCCTGGAAAAGACCCCATCTTTCCCCAGCACCATCGCCCCATAAGCTTACTCCCAACGCTGAGTAAGCTGTACGAGCGCCTCCTCTTAGTGCACATTGACAGGCACATAAAAAGAGAGAACATGCTCCCCAAATTCCAGTTCGGATTTCGCAACCAACACTCAGCACCCCAACAACTCATGCGAGTGGTCGAAGCCGCCACAGAAGCCTTTAACCGGAAAGGCTACTGTGGTCTAGTGCTGCTAGACGTAGCCAAGGCGTTCGACAGTGTGTGGCACACTGGACTACTGTACAAATTGTACACATTAGGTTTCCCTGGCCATGTCGTTAAGCTCCTGAAGAGCTACCTAGCCAACCGCACATTTTGTGTCAAAGTGGACACTGCGAGGTCCTCGAAACGCACCGTCAGGGCCGGAGTACCACAGGGCTCGGTGCTAGGCCCAGTACTGTATAACCTATACACGGCCGACACACCGTCTGCCCCACAGACCCATACAGCCCAATACGCCGACGACACGGCATTCTTCGCCGTCAGTACAAATAGGAGGGTGGTTACAGCGAGACTCCAAAACATACTACATCAGACAGAAGCTTGGGCCAGGAAATGGCGAATAACAATAAACGGGGAGAAAACACAAGCATTGATGCTCACCCAAAGAAAAGGCAAACGAAACCCTGCCCACCGCCTACGTGACAACAGACCACTAAGACTGCACAGACGTGACATCCCATGGAGGGCCACGGCCAAATACCTGGGTGTCACCCTTGACAAAAGACTGACTTGGCGCACACACATCGAAGACATTAGGAGGAAGACCAGCGCCAGACTCAACAACATTTACCCCCTCCTCAACATTGAAAGCAGCTTGGCGGCAACTACAGGAGTAAGGCTGTACTGTACGCTTGTCCGCCCTATCATTGAGTATGCCTGCCCAGTCTGGGGCTATGCAGCCAAATCTCACCTGCTGAGACTGCAGAGAGTACAAAATAGAGCACTCAGACGGGCAATTCATGTCAGGACGCGCTTCCCCACTGCAGACACCCACGAAGCAACGGAAGTGAAAGCACTAACCGAAAGATTCAGAGAACTCGCGGTAGCATTCTACCAAACCGCGAGTCACTCTGAAAACGACCTGATAAATAGCCTCGGGAATTATCCCACCGATAATCTCAAATACAGGAGGCCAAAGTGCATCCTACACTAAAAAACGATTAACAATCAAACACCAACAGACAACAGTGGTTTATTAAAAATCGCATCAAAAGTTAGGCCAAAATCAAAAAGTAAGGTGCATGACAAATGCAAAAACGAAGAACATACTTGTTTGGAGCAAATGTCAAAGGACAACAAACCTCCACCACAAGACTGCTCAAAGTCCGAGCATGTCAAAATATGCGTATGCGACCGGCGCCGGCACGCACTCCGCTGCTCGACTCGCTGCGGCTCGCACCGTTTGGGGCGTTGTGCTTTTCTTTCTCGCTTCTTTCCAAACTAGCCCATCGCCATGTCCGGACGCGGAAAGGGAGGCAAAGTCAAGGGCAAGTCAAAGTCCCGCTCAAGCAGGGCTGGGCTCCAGTTCCCGGTCGGCAGAATCCACCGCCTCCTGCGCAAGGGAAACTACGCCGAGCGCGTCGGCGCCGGGGCGCCCGTCTACCTCGCCGCCGTCATGGAGTACCTCGCGGCTGAGGTGCTCGAGCTGGCCGGAAACGCGGCCCGCGACAACAAGAAGACGCGCATCATCCCGCGCCACCTGCAGCTCGCCATACGCAACGACGAGGAGCTCAACAAGCTCTTGTCGGGCGTCACCATCGCACAGGGAGGTGTCCTGCCCAACATCCAGGCCGTCCTGCTGCCAAAGAAGACCGAGAAGAAGGCCTAAAAGAGAGACAGCGCAATCGGCAACCGCCGCGTGCTCCCTTGGCACGCAGCGCGCCATTTGCCGCCTCGGCTCAAAAAACAAAACACAATCGGCCCTTTTCAGGGCCACCACACAAACCTACGTCCAAAGCAGAATTCCAGTCGTTCGTCGCACCACTTTTCTCTCTCTCTCTCTCTCTCTCTTTCTGTGTACGGTTTTTTTTTTTTTTTTTTTTTTTCCTTCTTACACACACAGGCGCCGCCATCTTGTACACACGTACTTGGCCACCTCCTCCACTCCACTCCACGCACGCACAGTCTCGCGACCATTAACCAGCACACGTGGCGCACAACAACACACCTCAAAAATAACCCCTCGGCACTCAGCCGCGCCGCAACACACAGCCCATCCACCGACAAGAAGCATACAAGCAAAGAGGGAGGGGAAGGAAGGAAGGAGCTCACACAACGCAAGGGCACGCTTCCTTCCCTCCCAACCGCACCGCACACCACGTCAAAAAAAACTCCAAACAAAACTAAAAGGCCAAGTAGACTAAAAAGGAAAAGAAAAACCAGCAACACAGACTCTTTCGCACTTTTCAACTTCCGAACACTGTGGTGGCCCTGAAAAGGGCCGTTTTTCAATCTCTCTTTCCTTCCTTCGGTCTCACACCGCCTAACCGCCGAAACCGTACAGGGTGCGCCCCTGCCTCTTCAGGGCGTACACCACGTCCATGGCCGTCACAGTCTTGCGCTTGGCGTGCTCAGTGTACGTCACCGCGTCGCGGATCACGTTCTCCAGGAACACCTTCAGCACTCCGCGCGTCTCCTCGTAGATCAGACCAGAGATGCGCTTCACGCCGCCCCTGCGCGCCAGGCGGCGGATCGCGGGCTTCGTGATGCCCTGGATGTTGTCGCGCAACACCTTGCGGTGCCGCTTGGCGCCACCCTTGCCGAGCCCCTTTCCTCCCTTGCCGCGGCCTGTCATTCTTCTTCTTCAAGCGTCTCAACCACAATAATATAAAAAACAGAAAGCAAGGCAAGCTCCTCACCCGGCGCTAGCGAGTCGGCTACGGTTGTGGCGCCCAGCGCGCGCGCCGCCCCCCTATATAGACTCTGGGGCCCCGCGGCCCGCCCTCCCCTCCCCCCACCACCGCGCACCGAGGGCATATAAGCGCAGCACCGGGGCGCGCGGGCCCGTTGTCAAGGCAGCACCGGACGCCGTCGCGCACGCATATCCTCCACGCCGCATCCGCATCCGCATCCGCAGTAGCCATGGCCCGGACAAAGCAAACGGCCCGCAAGTCCACCGGCGGAAAGGCGCCGCGCAAACAGCTCGCCACCAAGGCGGCGAGGAAGAGCGCGCCCGCCACCGGCGGCGTCAAGAAGCCCCACCGCTACAGGCCGGGCACCGTCGCCCTGCGAGAAATCAGGCGCTACCAGAAGAGCACAGAGCTGCTCATCCGCAAGCTGCCATTCCAGCGCCTAGTGCGCGAGATCGCCCAGGACTTCAAGACCGACCTGCGCCTCCAGAGCTCCGCAGTCATGGCCCTGCAGGAGGCCAGCGAGGCCTACCTCGTCGGCCTCTTCGAAGACACCAACCTGTGCGCAATCCACGCCAAGCGAGTCACCATCATGCCCAAGGACATCCAGCTCGCGCGCCGCATCCGCGGCGAGCGCGCCTAAACCCGCACACCGCCAAACAAACAAAACGGCCCTTTTCAGGGCCACTAACGTCTCTCCGTCGCGAGCAAAACTTTGTCGGTCGCAACGACTAGTTCCCCACTCACTCTCCAGTCCAGTCGTCCCACCCCCGGCCCGGCCCGGCGCCGCCGTTTCCAAAAAAAAAAAAGCACCGCACCGGCCGAACCAAGTCGCAAGCGTCAATAGCGCCACCCACACAGGCCACGGCACAAAACGTGACGCCCGGAAAGCAAAGCAAAGCAAAAAAGACTATTCCAAAACCACCACCAAGACAAACAAACAAACGCGGCGCAAAATAAATAGGTAAAAACAATAAAAGTAAAATACACTTTATGTAACACCAACCGCGCGCCGCCGCCCACGCCCGCCAACGACCCCACAATCCAACCACCATCCACACATGAAACAAACAAACGCCAGCAAGCAAGACAGACAGACAGACAACAAGGCAACCGACCGACCACGACACGACAATCAACACCTTCCCGACGTGCTTTGATGGCCCTGAGAAGGGCCGTTTTTGTTTTTGTCCGGGACCGCGCGACAGCCTCTGGTTGCGCGCCGGCCACCAGGCGACGGTGTCAACCGCCAACCCTTCCCTGCCCTTTTTACTTCTTCTTCTTGGGCGAAGCCTTCGCCTTCGACGGCGTCGCCGTCGCCTTCTTCGGGCGCGGCGCCTTCGGCTTCTTCGTCGGAACCTTGGCGGCCTTCTTCGCCTTCGACGGCGACTTGGCCTTGGCCGGCTTGGCCGCAGCCGCCTTCTTCGCACCCGCGGGAGCGGCCGACGCCGCAGACGCCTTCTTGGCGGCGCCCGCCTTCCGACCGGTCGCCGCCTTCACGCCGCCAGCCTTCTTTGCGCCGGCCGCACGGGCCCCCTTCTTCTCCTTGCTGGCCGGAGCGGCGCGCTTCTTCTTCGCACCACCGCCGCCACCACGAGCCTTGCCGCCCTCGGCCGCCCCGCCGCCGGCGCCGGCAAGCTTGAAAGAGCCCGACGCGCCCTTCCCCTTCGTCTGCACCAGCTCGCCAGCCACGACGGCCGACTTGAGGTACTTCTTGATAAAGGGCGCCAGCTTCTCCGCGTCCAGCTTGTAGTGCGCGGCAATGTACTTCTTGATCGCCTGCAGCGACGACCCGCCGCGCTCCTTCAGACTCTTGATGGCGGCCGTCACCATCTCAGAGGTGCGCGGGTGCGCAGGCTTGGCGCGCGGCTTCTTCGCAGACGACGCAGACTTGGCCTTCTTCGTAGTGCCGGTGGCGGCGGGTGCCGCGGCAGTCTCGTTCGTAGCCGCCTGGTCTGCCATCTTTTGCTTGTTCTCTTTTCTTTTTTCCCCTTGGTTTCGCTTCCTTCTCTCCTTCGACGACGCACAACAGCGAGGGGCGCGCAGCAGAGAATAGCCGCGCACGCGCCTGGCCCAGCCAGTGTCGCGGGCGGGCGCGGACGGCCGAGAGAGCGGCCGCCACTCGGCGCGCCGCCGCGCCGCCGCGCCGCGCCTCCCGCGCTTGCTACCGCCCAACGTCCGACAGCCTGCGCGGAGCAGCCCCCAACCTGCGCCGCAACCACCCGCGCCATTCAAACCACCGAGGATGGGGCTACACACACCGACACCACGGTCGCCAACCAGTCGCCGCGGCGGCGCCGCAAACCACGGCCAAACTGCAGCCACCGCGCGCCACAGCCTGGGTCGGCCCGCCGAGAATCGCCGCCCCCGCCCAAATGCCGCCCCCACAGCCCCAGCCGACGACCCGCCACAATGGCCAAACCTTCGTCAAAACTCCCACACCGTCGCCGCGGCAGCCCGGCCACCGCGGCCGGCGCCACAGCCACACGAGCCGAGTCGTGCGGCGATGACGGCCGTGCACAAACGCACCTCCGCCGCCCCATCGCCTTCCGCCGTTTTCCCGATCGGCCCGCAGCCGTCGGGCCACGGCCGCGGGCCGTCCTCCTCCTCTCGCCTCGCCCGCCAACACCCACAGCCCTTCCAACACATTTTTCTTTTCTTTTTTCTTTTTTTTTTTTTTACTTTTTTACGATCGCCGCCTGCGCAACATGGCACCGGCCGACGGAGCGCCAACCCCCCCGCCACAGGCGAAAACAAAACAACGATAAACAAACAAACAAAATAAATTACCAGCCAGCCCCAACTACAGACACACCGAATCTGCCCTCACAGCCGACCTTACACGCCTCAACGTCAAAACAAAGGTGGTTTCTTTCTTTCAACGGTTACCTTACCTTAGGTTACGTCAGGTTAGGCTAAGAAGGCGTCAGGGTTAGGTTAAGCGTTGACGTGACGTCACGTCTTAACGTAGGCGTTAAGCTAAGGTTGCGGTCACGTACGTTAGGTTAAGGCGACTTGGGGGTTGGCCTAAGAGCTTAGGTTAGGTTACGTTACTTTAGGTGGCTGCGTTAAGGGGGGCTTAAAGAAGGTTAGGAGGTTAAGGCGTCGAGGCGGCCGCACCCCCTTAGCTGCTGCGGCTCGGCCACGCCACGCCACGCTTTGGGGTTTCATAAGGTCGCGCGGCGGGTCGTCGGCACGCCGCAAAGGACAAAACTGCAAGACGACGTCGAAAAACAAACAACAGGTAAAAAATAAATAAGTAAAAATAAACGACGCCGACAGGCGGGGATCAGCAGAACAAGCAGATTCCGGAGAGCGAACGAGACACGCACGCACACACACAAACCCCCCCGAGCCGAGAGAGCACAGAGCACCACCACGTGTCGGCCTCCGCTCACCCGACTCGGCTGGGCTGGGCTGGGCTGGGCTGGGCTGGCGGCCGGGCCGGATGCACGTACACGTACGGCTACAGCCACTACCCGTACACAGCCGCTCTTCACGCAACACCAGCCAAATGGCGCGCCCGCGGCTCGTCGCGGTCGCCGTCGCGGTCGCAACGCCACGCCGGCACACTTTCGGCACCACCGTTTTCGCGCGCACCGCAAACAAAACGCAGCCGACACACACAGAGAGAAAAAAAAAAAACACAGAGCGCGAGACGGGCGGCGGCGCACCTTTCGCCAGCCGGCAGGCAATCGACTCGCCCAGTACGACAAACGCGCACGCCACCCCACCCACCAACCAACCAACCAGTCGTCGTCGTCGTCGTCGTCGTCGTCGTCCCGAAATCAAACAAACTCTCAAAAGCACAGCCCCTGCTGCCAACGGACGCAGGCGCCACGCAGCTCCCTTCCCGCCACACTCGATTCGCAGCGCAACTCACCCGGCACACCGTCAAACGACGGGCTGGGCTCGCCGCATCGCCGCAACCTACACACCTTCCCCGCCACGACGCACAGCCCCACCAGACGCCCGTGCCGCAACGACACTACTGCACTACCACTACCGCACTACTCCTCTCGCCCTTGCCATACACGACACAACACGCCAAAAAGTGAAAATCCAAATACAAACAAAAACACCGCCCCCACGACCCAAACACATGCACGGCGCGCCAACACACGCGAGGCAAGGCACGCAGCAAACGGCGTCCCCTCCGCGTCGCGCCATCAACCTACACACACAAGGCAACCAACAACAGCCAGCCAGCCAGCCAGCCAGCCAGCCCCACTCTCACGCCGCAAAAACAGAAAACACACCGAAACCGCCAAACGCCGCACATTCGCGCTTCGCACTTACCACACACCTCTCGGCATCCGTTTCGCACACAACGACGCGACGCACAATACATCATCACGGGCTACGCACGCACACCGCGACCCACTTTCTTACGACGCCCTCGGCAGAGCACACGTGCCCACGCCCACACACAGTCGACACAACGACGCAGCGCGCAGCAGACGCGGCCGCAACACGTACCTCCCCGACGACGCGCCAACACCGCCAGCCACTGCTCACTCGCCCAAGCAACCCGTGCACACAACTGCCACACGCGTCCACCACGCCGCCGCCAACCACCCGCCCGCCAGGGGGCGCTCACGTCCGCGACAACAGCGCGGCACCGCCGGGCCGGGCCGGGCCGGGCCGGGCCGAACCGAGCCGAGCCGAGCCGCCGCCTCCTCTCCACTCGGCACGCCACGTCCTGCTTGCAAAACACATGGCTCGTCCCTCTGTACACACAACGCGCCTGCCTGCGGTCGCCGCCGGCATCTATCTACCTGCGCATCGGAGCCAGGCCGGCAAGCCCACACTTAAATAATGCACTTCACCAGCCAAACAAACCCACTCTTCCTTTCTTTGCACAGCGCATGCAACAGCAGCCCCAGGAGCCGGGCCCGCCGCCAGCGTCTCCTCCTCCTCTGGGCACAGCCAGCCAGCCGTTCCCACCGCCCCGCCCCTGCTCTGCAGAACAAGAAAAAACGAAAAAGTACCAACACACGCACCCAAAGCGTAAGCCAGACAAGACCAGCCTCTCCGAGGCCACACACACGCAAAAAAACAAAAAAACAAAAACACTACAACAGAATAAAATGAAAAAGAAAAAGCAAGCTGTCGCCTCGCCCCCGCCCGTCCCCCCACCCCACCATATTCGCCCCCTCCGCTTGTTTTCCTTTCTACAATTTCCCTCTTTTCCACCCAATATCCCGCCGCGGTTTACGGGCACCGGCCGATTTTGCGCCCGCCCACATGTGTGCCTACTCCCCACCACCATTCCCTCCGCAGCCCGCAGCCCGCAGCCCGCAGCCCGCTTTTCCCCCCCTCCCTGCCCACACCACACCACACCGACGGTGCTGACGTCGACACGCACCCAAGACAGGGGCCACGACCGTCTTTTTTCCTGGGCCCATCCCCGCACCGCACCTCCTTCCAATCAACGCTGTGGCGCCTGTGTCCGCGCGAGACGCGTGCGCGCCGCCTCTCTCAACATCCGTCCGCCGTCCGCCGGCCGGCCCGTTTTTCGGCCCCCAGGCCATCCGTCAACCACCACTGCCACTGCCACTGCCCCTGCCCCTGCCCGCCCCGCACCACACCACACACCGCTGCTTGCCCCGGCCGTTGCCACCAAAGGCGCCAACCGCAGCCCGCGCGCGCCAGAAACTACAGGGACCCAGCCGACCGACGAAAATCAGAGCAATTGGCCGGGAGGATCAAAAAGAGAGCTCCGAAAACCACCGTAGCGAGGCGTGGGAGGAAACGTTACGAGAAGCAGAAAGGGACCAGGAAAAATTCTGGAAATTTCTTAAAACTCGTAAACTAAACACGAAACATCTACATCTACATGGGGAAGGAACGACCCCACAGACCGAGCTGAAGCACTGGCGGATTCACTAGAAAAGGCAATTCCAAGCACCAGAAGCGGTAGATGACGAAACTGGTGACCACCAGGAAATGGTACTCAGAAGGGTAAAACCGCATCCTAAGTGCCCCGATCAGAACATCTTTCACAATCCAATAAACGCAGAAACCCCCGTATCTTATCACATCACAAACATACACACATCCTAAGAAGGCATCAGGCCCAGATTCCATCAAACCGCAACTACTACATCACCTACCTCCAGCAACTATCAATTATCTATCTAACATCAATATATAATGCTTGCTTCAGACTAAACTACTTGGAAACAGGCCCGAGTCATCACATTACCAAAGCCAAACAAGGACTTATTATTTCCGCAAAACTATAGGCCAACTTCCTTGGAAAGGTCCTCGGAAAGCTCATTCAAACTGAACTGAAGAAATTCAATTCTTAAAGGATAACAACATAATCATCGCACAACAATTCCGATTCCGCGAAGAACACAGCACCACCCACCAGGTGACCAGACTAGTCGAGCACATATGTCAGGCCAGAAACATTAGACACAGTACTGGAGCAGTCCTGCTTGACATTGGAAAAGCATTCGGATAACGCCTTATCTACAAGCTCCACCAGTACAACTGCCCCATCCACATTATTGCTTCTTTTCTCCGCAACAGAGCATTCTATGTCCATGTACCAGGAGCGGCAAGTAACACTAGATCCATAGAGGCTGGAGTCCCGCAAGGCTCAGTGCTGGGGCCCATTCTCTACTCAATATACACAAACAAACAGCTGGGAGGACACTTGTCACTATTTGCAGACGACACTGCAGTCTACCGCAGCAGTTCTAACCTGCAATATAGAGTCACAAAAATAGAGCAACACCTACAATCCATCCAGAAATGGGCAAACCAAAAAAAAAAAAAAAACAACAATAAACGCGGAGAAAACCCAAGCAATACAATACGATTCACATTCAAAAAGAATACCTCCTAACCTGCATATACGCCTCAGAAATAACAATCTTCCATGGTCAGGCACAATAAAGTATCTAGGCATCAAGCTGGACAAGAGGTTGACATTTAGAGACCATGTTACACACGTTTGTAACAAGGCTGCAGCAGCAATATTCAGACTGTACCCAATCATCAAAGGAAACAGAATAAATATGCGCGCCAAAAAGAAAATCTTCAAAACCGTCATAGGAACCAGCCATCACTTACGGCTCTGAAAATCTGGTCAATGGCCGCAGACACCAACATAACAAGAGTAAAAAAAAAGGGTGCACAACAAATACTTCAGAATTGCTGCTGATGCCGGCCGGTACCAGACAAACCGAGACATATACACAAACCATAACAAACTCAAAATCCCGGAAATCATCCAAAGAAAAATCCATAAAGTTTTTTTTTTTTTTTTTTTTCCACCAAACCACGGATTCGAACCACCCACTCATCAGAAATCTGGGACAAAATCCACCCGACCCAAGAACGACATTTCCCATCACGACAAAACACCACAAACTACAACATACCATGATAAACAAAAATAAAATACAAACACCATAACACTCACTCAAACAACAAACATCTACACACACCCAAGAGACCCTATCATCCCATCATTTTGTTACCCAACATAATCAGACAGAAGGCAGGGATCAAGGACAGATCCGGTCCTTCGAGTACAGGGGGTAAAAAAAATACCCATCAGACCAGCTCGCTCTCTCTCTCTCTCTCTCCGTGCCGACGCTGCCCCGCACACGCGTTCGCGCTCGCGTTCGGCCGACACCACACGACAGGTCTTTGGGGCCCCGCCACTGCGCACACGCACGCCTCCTCCTCTTCCTTAGTTCTTTTTCGCTTTTCTTTTCTCCCCCGCCCCCCGCTCTCACCGCCACATCATCCCGCAACCCTTGGGGGATGTTTCCCAACATCAACGCGCCCCAATTCCACTCTCTGCCCGTGCCGCACTCTCCACTTTGCTTCTCCCCGTCCCCTACACACACGACTACCGAAACCCCGGTTGACACACCTTCTCGTAGGACAGGGGTGCGTGCGTGCGTGCGTGCGTGCGTGCGTGCGTTGTCTTGACGGTGACAGCAACAGCAACGGATCCGTCCATCCCATTCCCCCCCCACTCGGTAAAGAACCATGTTCAACCCACACTACACAACAAGGGGGGCACACACGAACGCGAAAGAAAGGGCAGGGCAGGGCAGGGCAGGGCAACTATCTCTTCCTCAGAACCCACATATCACATCAACGAACGGCAGGCCAATTGCGGACTCAGCCGTGTCAGGCAAATCCAACCCAACCAACACCTCCCACGGAAACCCTGACACTGATCCAGCAGTACGTCCACATACATCGCCACACCAAATACGGGTGACGAGTGAGCAACAAATGGAACAATACACAACAAGGCTGACCTAATAAAAACTGCACGTCACGTCATACCTTCCAGACAGACGCAGTTCCGACGGGACGGCGGAACCGTATACGTACCTTTCAGCCACAACAACCGACCGACTGGACACGCCCGCGTCTCCAGCCAGCCAACCACCAGGGCCACACAGCCCGCAAGTTTCAGCGTCAACACTTCTTAACGTACGTTGCAAACTTTTCAAAACATTGCCACACACACACCACGAAAAGCGTCAACCTCTCTCACACTGGATACACTCAACACTTTTTGTCGGCGGAGCTTGAGGCCAACGGTTGACACACCCCCACCGGCCACACAGGTTTCCCTTTGAAAATTGCAGTGACGGAGGAGACGCGGCATTACGAGAGGGTTGTTTCCGAGAGCGCGAGCTGGACGGAGCTGCGGCGCCGCCGCCGAGGGGTAACGAACGCACGCGATGCCGCATGACAGCCCATCACCCAAAGTTTCACCCACAACTGCACACGTCGCACCCCCTTTTCGCGCCATACTAGTGTCGATCGTCAATTACAGCTCACGGTGTTCGCATTTGCCACTTGACGGGGGGGGGAAAAGAAAACAAAACAAACATCTGACACGCCATGTGTTTCTCTCTCTCTCTGTTATATCTAGGTCATTGGGCAGCCACTGTAAAAAAAAAAAAAAAAAAAATATTTTTACGACATGGTTGGGTAAGTGATTTAAAGACAACAATTGTGGGTCACACACCATAGACCATTTCGATAGTGTTCTTGTTCTTCTCTTTTTCCTTTTTTTATCGCTCAATTGAAATAAAACCTGGGGATGATGCAATGCTGCGATATGGCACAACCGTCGTCCATTGTACACAACTCGGGAACAAAAAGAAACCAATTCAGGGAACGTTCGTTCCTTCACAACGTTTCTTTCAACGCACTTGGTCTTTACCATCCTGTATATTCAACACACATTTCCTTTCATCAAACTAGGGCATTTCCATAACAGTTTGTTTCCGTTTCTGTGAGCACAATACTGCTTCTTCGACGTCATTTCACCATCTTAACTAGAGACAGACAACAAAATAGGAAAACAGGCCTTGAGAACCCCGTCCACCAAATTTCAGTTAGCACGGCATCCAAGATTCTTTTCCGGGGAGTGCAGTGCAGCTGACGCTGCTCAGACCATATACCGTCGCCAGTCTCACTCAACTCTTGCGCATTCCACCATTCTACGCTACGTGACAATGCAAAAATGAATGAATCAAACCCGCCCAGAGAGCGTCTTGTGCGAGGGGACACACGATATAGAGAACAACAAAACACACAGGGGACACCACCACAGTTGGAGAGAACGTTTCCACCACGGCAGCCGCGCCGTTACGCGCTTTTTTTTTTTTTTTTTTTTCCTCCCCCCCACTGCACACCTCCGACACCACGGGAACGTTCACCGTCCCGTTGCCCTACACTGGCGTTTCTTTTCAACCCCCCACCCTATTCCTCGCTCCCCGGACATTCGACCGATCACAAAGTGCAACCTCTCGTTACCGTCGGGTGCCCCTCTTCATCCCCGGGGCGCCAACAACAAAACAAAAACACCACCGACGCCGTCGTCTCGCGTCACCTCACTCAACTGAGCGGAAAATACACGTACATCCAGAATGACGACACCGCCTCCACAAACAAAAACCAGACGTCAGACGTCAGGTCGAAAGAGGGCACCGTACGTCGTGGCGCGTGGTCTCCTAACTCACCTCGCGCGTACAAATACAATACAATGCAATGCGTGTCACCTCACGTTCACACACACCTCCACGCTCCACTTTTACGTCGCCCAACCAACCAACTAACTTAACGCACCCGCTCGGCGTAGAAGCAGCTGTAGGCGGCAACGTGTTTCTCACCCTCGCCACCAACGGTGTGACATCCGACAGTCGCGGTTTGCTTTCCGTTCCACACCTCCGGCCATACCATACAAAGGGGACAAAAAAAAAAAAAAAAAAAATATATCAAACAAGCCAACTCCAGCGATCCGCCCCCCTAACACCAACACGTCTCGAAACACCCACGCCCACGACCCGGCTGTGGCTAAAGTGCGTATCCCAACGTCACACCAAAACCAAAGGCGCCGGCGCCGCACCACACCACAAGCTACAGCTACAGCTGTGCCGCCCGTCCACCCGCTCACAACAACAACAACAACAACAATTCCGCCCTTCCCGCAAAGGCATTTTGGTGGCCCTGAAAAGGGCCGTTTTTTTTTTCTTTTCTTCGCCGCGCCGCGGACGAGCCTCCCATTTCCAAGAGCCACCTCCTTACTTGGAGCTCGTGTACTTGGTCACCGCCTTCGTGCCCTCGCTCACCGCGTGCTTGGCCAGCTCGCCAGGCAGCAAGAGCCGCACAGCGGTCTGGATCTCGCGGGACGTGATGGTCGAGCGCTTGTTGTAGTGCGCCAGGCGAGAAGCCTCGGCCGCAATGCGCTCGAAAATGTCGTTCACGAAGCTGTTCATGATGCTCATCGCCTTCGAAGAGATGCCCGTGTCAGGGTGCACCTGCTTCAGCACCTTGTAGATGTAGATGGCATAGCTCTCCTTCCTCTTGCGCTTCTTCTTCTTGTCGCCCTTCGAAATGTTCTTCTGCGCCTTGCCAGCCTTCTTGGCGGCTTTCCCGCTAGTCTTGGGCGGCATCACGAACAAACAGGCAGGCAGGCACGCGCAGTCAGTCAGTCAAGCGCTCCGCTCCAGTCAGCGTCTCCCCACACAGTGGCACCCGCCGCACGCCGACGCCGCACCTGCTGCGGCCGCCGACCAATGGGGCGCGCGCGCAACCGGCCGCCGCACCCGAGCCCATAAAGGACCCCCACCCCGCCGGCGCCGGCACGCACTCCGCTGCTCGACTCGCTGCGGCTCGCACCGTTTGGGGCGTTGTGCTTTTCTTTCTCGCTTCTTTCCAAACTAGCCCATCGCCATGTCCGGACGCGGAAAGGGAGGCAAAGTCAAGGGCAAGTCAAAGTCCCGCTCAAGCAGGGCTGGGCTCCAGTTCCCGGTCGGCAGAATCCACCGCCTCCTGCGCAAGGGAAACTACGCCGAGCGCGTCGGCGCCGGGGCGCCCGTCTACCTCGCCGCCGTCATGGAATACCTCGCGGCTGAGGTGCTCGAGCTGGCCGGAAACGCGGCCCGCGACAACAAGAAGACGCGCATCATCCCGCGCCACCTGCAGCTCGCCATACGCAACGACGAGGAGCTCAACAAGCTCTTGTCGGGCGTCACCATCGCACAGGGAGGTGTCCTGCCCAACATCCAGGCCGTCCTGCTGCCAAAGAAGACCGAGAAGAAGGCCTAAAAGAGAGACAGCGCAATCGGCAACCGCCGCGTGCTCCCTTGGCACGCAGCGCGCCATTTGCCGCCTCGGCTCAAAAAACAAAACACAATCGGCCCTTTTCAGGGCCACCACACAAACCTACGTCCAAAGCAGAATTCCAGTCGTTCGTCGCACCACTTTTCTCTCTCTCTCTCTCTCTCTCTTTCTGTGTACGGTTTTTTTTTTTTTTTTCCTTCTTACACACACAGGCGCCGCCATCTTGTACACACGTACTTGGCCACCTCCTCCACTCCACTCCACGCACGCACAGTCTCGCGACCATTAACCAGCACACGTGGCGCACAACAACACACCTCAAAAATAACCCCTCGGCACTCAGCCGCGCCGCAACACACAGCCCATCCACCGACAAGAAGCATACAAGCAAAGAGGGAGGGGAAGGAAGGAAGGAGCTCACACAACGCAAGGGCACGCTTCCTTCCCTCCCAACCGCACCGCACACCACGTCAAAAAAAACTCCAAACAAAACTAAAAGGCCAAGTAGACTAAAAAGGAAAAGAAAAACCAGCAACACAGACTCTTTCGCACTTTTCAACTTCCGAACACTGTGGTGGCCCTGAAAAGGGCCGTTTTTCAATCTCTCTTTCCTTCCTTCGGTCTCACACCGCCTAACCGCCGAAACCGTACAGGGTGCGCCCCTGCCTCTTCAGGGCGTACACCACGTCCATGGCCGTCACAGTCTTGCGCTTGGCGTGCTCAGTGTACGTCACCGCGTCGCGGATCACGTTCTCCAGGAACACCTTCAGCACTCCGCGCGTCTCCTCGTAGATCAGACCAGAGATGCGCTTCACGCCGCCCCTGCGCGCCAGGCGGCGGATCGCGGGCTTCGTGATGCCCTGGATGTTGTCGCGCAACACCTTGCGGTGCCGCTTGGCGCCACCCTTGCCGAGCCCCTTTCCTCCCTTGCCGCGGCCTGTCATTCTTCTTCTTCAAGCGTCTCAACCACAATAATATAAAAAACAGAAAGCAAGGCAAGCTCCTCACCCGGCGCTAGCGAGTCGGCTACGGTTGTGGCGCCCAGCGCGCGCGCCGCCCCCCTATATAGACTCTGGGGCCCCGCGGCCCGCCCTCCCCTCCCCCCGCCACCGCGCACCGAGGGCATATAAGCGCAGCACCGGGGCGCGCGGGCCCGTTGTCAAGGCAGCACCGGACGCCGTCGCGCACGCATATCCTCCACGCCGCATCCGCATCCGCAGTAGCCATGGCCCGGACAAAGCAAACGGCCCGCAAGTCCACCGGCGGAAAGGCGCCGCGCAAACAGCTCGCCACCAAGGCGGCGAGGAAGAGCGCGCCCGCCACCGGCGGCGTCAAGAAGCCCCACCGCTACAGGCCGGGCACCGTCGCCCGGCGAGAAATCAGGCGCTACCAGAAGAGCACAGAGCTGCTCATCCGCAAGCTGCCATTCCAGCGCCTAGTGCGCGAGATCGCCCAGGACTTCAAGACCGACCTGCGCTTCCAGAGCTCCGCAGTCATGGCCCTGCAGGAGGCCAGCGAGGCCTACCTCGTCGGCCTCTTCGAAGACACCAACCTGTGCGCAATCCACGCCAAGCGAGTCACCATCATGCCCAAGGACATCCAGCTCGCGCGCCGCATCCGCGGCGAGCGCGCCTAAACCCGCACACCGCCAAACAAACAAAACGGCCCTTTTCAGGGCCACTAACGTCTCTCCGTCGCGAGCAAAACTTTGTCGGTCGCAACGACTAGTTCCCCACTCACTCTCCAGTCCAGTCGTCCCACCCCCGGCCCGGCCCGGCGCCGCCGTTTCCAAAAAAAAAAAAGCACCGCACCGGCCGAACCAAGTCGCAAGCGTCAATAGCGCCACCCACACAGGCCACGGCACAAAACGTGACGCCCGGAAAGCAAAGCAAAGCAAAAAAGACTATTCCAAAACCACCACCAAGACAAACAAACAAACGCGGCGCAAAATAAATAGGTAAAAACAATAAAAGTAAAATACACTTTATGTAACACCAACCGCGCGCCGCCGCCCACGCCCGCCAACGACCCCACAATCCAACCACCATCCACACATGAAACAAACAAACGCCAGCAAGCAAGACAGACAGACAGACAGACAACAAGGCAACCGACCGACCACGACACGACAATCAACACCTTCCCGACGTGCTTTGATGGCCCTGAGAAGGGCCGTTTTTGTTTTTGTCCGGGACCGCGCGACAGCCTCTGGTTGCGCGCCGGCCACCAGGCGACGGTGTCAACCGCCAACCCTTCCCTGCCCTTTTTACTTCTTCTTCTTGGGCGAAGCCTTCGCCTTAGACGGCGTCGCCGTCGCCTTCTTCGGGCGCGGCGCCTTCGGCTTCTTCGTCGGAACCTTGGCGGCCTTCTTCGCCTTCGACGGCGACTTGGCCTTGGCCGGCTTGGCCGCAGCCGCCTTCTTCGCACCCGCGGGAGCGGCCGACGCCGCAGACGCCTTCTTGGCGGCGCCCGCCTTCCGACCGGTCGCCGCCTTCACGCCGCCAGCCTTCTTTGCGCCGGCCGCACGGGCCCCCTTCTTCTCCTTGCTGGCCGGAGCGGCGCGCTTCTTCTTCGCACCACCGCCGCCACCACGAGCCTTGCCGCCCTCGGCCGCCCCGCCGCCGGCGCCGGCAAGCTTGAAAGAGCCCGACGCGCCCTTCCCCTTCGTCTGCACCAGCTCGCCAGCCACGACGGCCGACTTGAGGTACTTCTTGATAAAGGGCGCCAGCTTCTCCGCGTCCAGCTTGTAGTGCGCGGCAATGTACTTCTTGATCGCCTGCAGCGACGACCCGCCGCGCTCCTTCAGACTCTTGATGGCGGCCGTCACCATCTCAGAGGTGCGCGGGTGCGCAGGCTTGGCGCGCGGCTTCTTCGCAGACGACGCAGACTTGGCCTTCTTCGTAGTGCCGGTGGCGGCGGGTGCCGCGGCAGTCTCGTTCGTAGCCGCCTGGTCTGCCATCTTTTGCTTGTTCTCTTTTCTTTTTTCCCCTTGGTTTCGCTTCCTTCTCTCCTTCGACGACGCACAACAGCGAGGGGCGCGCAGCAGAGAATAGCCGCGCACGCGCCTGGCCCAGCCAGTGTCGCGGGCGGGCGCGGACGGCCGAGAGAGCGGCCGCCACTCGGCGCGCCGCCGCGCCGCCGCGCCGCGCCTCCCGCGCTTGCTACCGCCCAACGTCCGACAGCCTGCGCGGAGCAGCCCCCAACCTGCGCCGCAACCACCCGCGCCATTCAAACCACCGAGGCTGTCTGGCGTGAGGTCGGTCGCTCGACGGCGCGTTCGGCGCGGGCCCACCCGTAGCCGGCGCGCCGTAAGGCACGGAGGCTCGCACTGGGGCGTATCGCTTCCAGACGGGCGTGCCGCGGCAGTCCTCACAGGGGAAGTGACGCGTCTCCTATAGCCTCTCCTTCCCAAGTGGCTCTCTCCGCCTTCCCGTGGTGCCAGACGTTAAGCTTGGCGTTTTGCCTTGCGACAAAAGGGAGAGCTGCGACCCAACCCGATGCGAAAGCGAAGGGTGCATGGCACAGTGGGAGCTGTGTCGAGGGACGAACATCTGTCCCTTCTGTTCGCAGGGCCCAGACCAGCAGGAACTCTGCATGCCGGCGACTTCGTTTGTCGGCGTGGGATCGCGGCGCGAGTCGGCAAGGGTGCCTCGCCGCGCCCCTGGGTAACCGGGGCGTGTTCTGCCAAACCCAGGAGGTGGTGACATCGCCTGGGCCAGGTTAACTGGGTCCAGACCGCCGAACGTCTGGGGGACCGGCCCGCCACCTGAGTAGGAGTGGGTCCTTGGCCGAAAGGTGGAAACTCGGGCTAGTAGGCGGCGAAGGACGAGAGGTGCATCCGCCTCTCCGGAGTGCGGGGTGCAGTTGCCGAGGAGCGTCGCGTGAAATCGCCGATGATGAAGCCATCGATGGGGACCAGTGCGCTGGCGACGGCGCGCTGAACCCAGCAGTTCGAGAAGGCCCTTGACCTTGGGGCGAGGTCGGTGGGCGAGCTGCAAGAAGTCCCCCCCCATGCCAGAGGAGCCGGTCCGGGGTAAGAGACGGGCTCCCAACTTTTTTCACTCGTCTACATCATCATGGCTGAACAAGAGACGAGTGACTCGAGTGTGCATTCGAGGTGTTCGATGCCTATTGTTCCTGTCCCAGAAGAGGGCCTGGGGCAAAACGTGGAGAATGTAACTGACTGGCACAACAGAATAAATCAATTATTGGACTCTAGTATAAAGAACGGCAAAATAAGCAATACTGCTGTCCTGTCGATCAAAAAGGAGCTTGCCGCCTGGGCGATCGCTAGCGCAAAGCTCGAGGGGCGGCTTGAAGAACTAGAAAAAGAAAACGAGCGTCTACGTAAACAGCCGACAAAAACATGGGCTGGTGTAGCTGCGCAAGCGGCTCCAAAAACGCAAACCACAAAAGAGACAATCGCCAAGGTGTCGAAAAGGCCGGACACGGCGGTCTTCTTGAGACCCCTGTCCGGACATGATACTAAGAAAGTACAAGAAATATTCACCACAACGGTGAACCCTGCAAAAGAAAAAATTAAAATAAACAAAGTTAAGGCAACAAAAAATGTGGTTATTGTAAATGTTGCTACAGAAGAAGACAGGGAAAAAATACTTAATCACACAAAGCTTAATAAGGTAGTGAAATGCGAACCGCCTAAAAAGCGGAATCCGCTGGTGATATTATATGATGTACCTGTGGCAATAGAGGAAAATGAGATATACGAAGCCATAAAAGAACAGAACTTCGAGGAAATGAATATGGAAGCCTTCAAAAATGAGTTTAAGTTGCGCTTCAGAACGGGACCCCGCGATCGTGATGTTGTCCATCACGTCGCGGAAGTCTCGGGGAGTATGTGGCGCAAACTGACCGCTATGGGCAGAATCTATATGGGGTTTCACGCAATCAATGTGAGGGACTACCTGGTGGTTCCCAGATGTCATAACTGCGGTGATCTGGACCATGTCCACAAGCATTGCGAGAGGAAGCCGGCCTGCTCCAGGTGTGGGGCAGAAAACCACACAAGGAAAACCTGTTGTAAAACAGGGATATGTATCCCTTGTGTGAGAAGAGGAAAGAAAAGTTGCAATGCTACTGGAAGGAACTGCCCTACATACAGGATGCTCGAGCAACGGCTTATAGCAAGAATAGACTATGGCTGAGTCTGTTCCTGCATCCAGGAAGCCCAAAAGGAAGTCGCCCAGTAAGAGGATAAGGGATGCGTTGAGAGCAAGCAGATTTAGAGAACTTCTGCGGAAGTTCAACAATGCAACTACTGGAAAAGTGCAAATGGTAGACATAGGGATTCAAACAGACCCTAGTGGGCAGAAGGACGCACCCTCTCCTCCAAGCTGGGGAAGAAGGTCGATTACAGATCATGAGCGACCAAAAGGGCATCCTGTGGTAGGGAGTTTGACTTTCCCGACAATCAAAGACAACACAGCTGATGAAGGGAAAATACAAATCAATGATGTGAGCAGTACGAGTACGTTGAAAGACCCACCCTCCTTTGGAGGCATGGGCGTGGATCCAAGGAGGATTTACCCAAATTTGGAACAGGCATTGCAGCTATCGCGCCTGGAGGAGCCGGCTGTCCTCACCACCGCTTTAAGGCATGTGGTGCGTGTTGGCCATGAATATGGTAGAGACGTCACCTTTTCGGTAATGGAGGCTGTAGATAGAATACAGCTCAAGACAATGAATCTCCCCACTGACTTTGGAGCCCTGCGTGACTTGGTGAAAAAAGTATTCGAAAGGCGAAACGAAAAATTTGATCTGGAAGAACTATATCACCAGTCTGTAATTACAAATGGAAGGCTTGCACACGACTGGAATAAGACCTGGCCAGAATCGCATATTAGAACATACTTTTCCACTGAGCCTTATAAACGTAGGGCAGATTAACTGTCATAACAGCAGACTAGTCACGCAGGAACTCCGGAAGGTGGTGGAGGAGAGGAGACTTGACATACTCTGTCTACAGGAGCCATACTCTCAAGCTGGACGGATCCCCTTTACAGCTGCCAACTGGCAAATAACTCATAGCACAGGTGAGCCAAAAGCTGCAATCATAATTATCAACAAGGCACTGAGAGTTACAGTGCTTACACAGCTTTCTGATGACCACTGCAATGTCGTGGAGTTGCAATCACCCATCGGGGTACTGTACATCATTAATATGTACTTCCAGTACGGAAGGGAGATTGACGAGTTCTTAGACAAACTAACTCAGATAACCACGGCACTGCAGGGGCGGAGAATAATAGTCACAGCAGACATAAATGCAAAGTCCCCCCTGTGGTTCAGCGGCACAAGAGATGAACGTGGAGAAAAGGCTGAAGAGACCATCATGGCCCTACAACTCATGGTTGTTAACAAGCAAGGGCACCCCCCTACCTATGCAGGTGGCGGGGGAGAAGGTACCAATATTGATATTACCTTGGTAACGCCCAACGCCGCAACCAAGGTAATTGATTGGAAAGTATGGGAACACATGACAACAAGTGACCACAATCTGATTACCTTTTCACTGGGAGACAAGGAGTGCCGCTGGGACATGGGGTGGGAGATGCAATTCAACTACAATAAGGCCGACTGGGATCGCCTGGCGAGAGAGTGTGACATTCCGACATGGCCGGAGGGTGACGTAAACGTGGAGCTATACGCCGAAGAACTGGTGAGTGCAGTCAACAGAGCGGTGAAAGCAGCTGTACCAACCAGGAGGAGAGCCGTCGCGGCCTCCCCAACACCATGGTCGACAGAACTAGAACAGATGCGCCAGTCTGTAAGGAGGGCTAGGAGGTACTACCAGCGGTGTGCCGTCTGGAGGGAAAAACAACGATGGCTACAAATTTACAGAGAGGCGAAGGACCATTTTCAACAGGAGCTCAGGGCAGTCCGACTTGCAAGCTGGGAAAAATTTGTTTTAAATCAACTCGCCACAGACCCATGGGGTACCCCTTACAAACTAGTACGGGAGAAAATAAGATCGCCCATGGTGCTGTCCACCGTCAGGAGCGGGGACCGGATGACAGAGACCTGGCAGGAAACTGCCGAGGTCCTTCTCCGGGTCCTGCTGCCTGATGATGTGGAAGAAGAGGATACAGAAGTACAAAGGCTGATCAGGGAGGAAGACCGACAAGATTATGAAAACAACAGTATGGTCTATCCCTTCTCAGAAGAGGAGGTCGAAGCCCAGATAAAAGCCCTCAAAAAGGGGAAGGCTCCTGGACCAGACGGTATCACAACGGAAGTAGTGCAGTTCCTGGCTCCCCAGCTGGTGGCACCTCTCACCAAGTTGTACAATGAGTGCTTGAGACTCAGAAAATTCCCTAACACCTGGAAGAAGGCAAATGCTGTAATACTTAAGAAAGGCCCAGATAAGGACCCAAAAGAAGCCAAATCATACAGGCCCATCTGCCTACTAGACATACTGGGGAAACTTTTTGAGAGGTTGCTGGCAGACAGACTGGCTGCACATCGTGTGTTGTGTGGGATGTGCGACAGGCAATTCGGTTTCCGGTCGGGGAGATCAGCGTCTGACGCTATCGCCCTTGCCGCGGAGGTCTGTGGCTCAGCCCCGCACAAATACATTGTTGGCATCATGGTGGATATCAGCGGCGCCTTCGACAATCTGTGGTGGCCCTCGCTCTTCTCTCGCTTGCGAGAGAAAGAGTGTCCAGGGCCGCTATATGGTTGTTTTAGGAGCTACTGTGAGGGAAGGGAGGTCTGGCTATCGTCCCCTAGCGGGAGGGTTAGAAAGAAGATTACAAAGGGGTGTCCACAGGGCTCTGTCCTTGGGCCACTCTTTTGGGACATAACAATGGAACCACTCTTAGAAGATCTGCAGAATAGCGAGGATGTGCTAGAGGGCATAGCCTACGCAGACGACCTCCTTCTGCTGGTTGGCGGCCGCAGCCGCGAAGAACTGGAACCGAAAATTGAGAGAGCAATTTCTATCTTGACCACATGGTGTCACAGAACAAAAATGACTATATCACCCAGTAAGTCTACATATCTGTTGCTCAAGGGACAACTAGTTAGGAACCCGACGGTGAGAATAGACGGCTCGCCAGTGCTTCGGCGACGTGAGGCCCGGTACTTGGGCGTAATCGTCGATGAGAGATGGAACTATACATCGCATGTTGACACAATAACACAGAGATCCCTAGAAACACTAAATAAACTCATTGGCATAGGACACAAGCGGTTTCACTTACCACCAGACCTAATCAAACTATATCATAACAGCATACTGACCTCCATTGTGGGATACGCGTCAGGAGTCTGGGCTCACAGGCTCACGAGGGTCATGCCTGCCATGGCCGTGAGGAGAGTGCAGCGGAATATGCTCCTGCGCTCTGTAGGAGCATATAGAACAACACCTGGGGGGGCGCTATTAGTACTCATGGGGCTGTGTCCTCTGGACATTAAAATAAGAGAACAGGCGGCATGGTACTGGGCCAAGAAAGGCAACAGGGATAAAATGATAGAAATAATGGGGATCTACACGGGCTCTAAATCGGAAATTAGAAATAGGGGGGAAGAACTTTGGCAAGAGCAATGGGATGCGGACGACGCAGGTCGGAGAACGCATGAACTGCTGCCAAATATTAAGGAGCGCTTACAGCTCAGATATTTCAAGCCATCAAGAGGACTTCTACACTTCCTCACTGGACATGGACCCTATCCAGCATACTTATGCAGATTTGGGAAACGGGCTACACCAGCGTGCGACTGTGGGGCCCCACAGGGCACCCCAGACCATGTGGTGTATGAGTGCCATCTCTTTGACGAAGTAGCATCACAACTCAGACTCCAACTACCAAATCAAGACACGTACCACTTACTCAGGCGCGAGGATCACTTTCAAACTTTAAATAATCTTGCGAATGAGATCTCGGGCAAAATATTAAAGGACTTTCTTAGGAACAATCAAAATTAACCCGAAACTGACAAACACCTGACCAGACCTAAGTGCACCCGTCCCTTTCCGCCAGACGTGGAATTGGCCAGCCGTTTCACGGCTGGGATCCGCCACGCTCCTGGACCAGGAGGAGGGTGCACATTTCTACCGGATTTGACCAACACACCGAAATTGACAGTAGCGTAGGAATAGGATAAGAAGTAGGATAAGTTAGGATAATACCTTAGCATAAACTGCAGCGGTTCAAACGTCTTAGGCCAGCCCGGTGCCAGGGGCATGCCCACTGGGATCAGCTCAGTGGGCCCGGCCACAAACAGTAGGTTTATACTCACGCTGGCACGTGTGTAACGTTGCAGTTAGATTAAGTAGGTTAATATTAGAAGTAGAAATGCCCATAGTGAAAACAAAAAAACTAACACTAAAAAGTAGGTAATAATATTAAGCAATGAATGCTGTAGTAATTGTATTATTGTATGTAAGCAAAGACCCACTAATGCTTCAGGTGGTGGGTTATTCTGTATCATAATATAACATTGGTTAATAAAGATTTTTTTTTTTTTTTTAAAAAAAAAAAAAAAAAAACCACCGAGGATGGGGCTACACACACCGACACCACGGTCGCCAACCAGTCGCCGCGGCGGCGCCGCAAACCACGGCCAAACTGCAGCCACCGCGCGCCACAGCCTGGGTCGGCCCGCCGAGAATCGCCGCCCCCGCCCAAATGCCGCCCCCACAGCCCCAGCCGACGACCCGCCACAATGGCCAAACCTTCGTCAAAACTCCCACACCGTCGCCGCGGCAGCCCGGCCACCGCGGCCGGCGCCACAGCCACACGAGCCGAGTCGTGCGGCGATGACGGCCGTGCACAAACGCACCTCCGCCGCCCCATCGCCTTCCGCCGTTTTCCCGATCGGCCCGCAGCCGTCGGGCCACGGCCGCGGGCCGTCCTCCTCCTCTCGCCTCGCCCGCCAACACCCACAGCCCTTCCAACACATTTTTCTTTTCTTTTTTCTTTTTTTTTTTTTTTACTTTTTTACGATCGCCGCCTGCGCAACATGGCACCGGCCGACGGAGCGCCAACCCCCCCGCCACAGGCGAAAACAAAACAACGATAAACAAACAAACAAAATAAATTACCAGCCAGCCCCAACTACAGACACACCGAATCTGCCCTCACAGCCGACCTTACACGCCTCAACGTCAAAACAAAGGTGGTTTCTTTCTTTCAACGGTTACCTTACCTTAGGTTACGTCAGGTTAGGCTAAGAAGGCGTCAGGGTTAGGTTAAGCGTTGACGTGACGTCACGTCTTAACGTAGGCGTTAAGCTAAGGTTGCGGTCACGTACGTTAGGTTAAGGCGACTTGGGGGTTGGCCTAAGAGCTTAGGTTAGGTTACGTTACTTTAGGTGGCTGCGTTAAGGGGGGCTTAAAGAAGTTTAGGAGGTTAAGGCGTCGAGGCGGCCGCACCCCCTTAGCTGCTGCGGCTCGGCCACGCCACGCCACGCTTTGGGGTTTCATAAGGTCGCGCGGCGGGTCGTCGGCACGCCGCAAAGGACAAAACTGCAAGACGACGTCGAAAAACAAACAACAGGTAAAAAATAAATAAGTAAAAATAAACGACGCCGACAGGCGGGGATCAGCAGAACAAGCAGATTCCGGAGAGCGAACGAGACACGCACGCACACACACAAACCCCCCCGAGCCGAGAGAGCACAGAGCACCACCACGTGTCGGCCTCCGCTCACCCGACTCGGCTGGGCTGGGCTGGGCTGGGCTGGGCTGGCGGCCGGGCCGGATGCACGTACACGTACGGCTACAGCCACTACCCGTACACAGCCGCTCTTCACGCAACACCAGCCAAATGCCGCGCCCGCGGCTCGTCGCGGTCGCCGTCGCGGTCGCAACGCCACGCCGGCACACTTTCGGCACCACCGTTTTCGCGCGCACCGCAAACAAAACGCAGCCGACACACACAGAGAGAAAAAAAAAAAAACACAGAGCGCGAGACGGGCGGCGGCGCACCTTTCGCCAGCCGGCAGGCAATCGACTCGCCCAGTACGACAAACGCGCACGCCACCCCACCCACCAACCAACCAACCAGTCGTCGTCGTCGTCGTCGTCGTCGTCGTCCCGAAATCAAACAAACTCTCAAAAGCACAGCCCCTGCTGCCAACGGACGCAGGCGCCACGCAGCTCCCTTCCCGCCACACTCGATTCGCAGCGCAACTCACCCGGCACACCGTCAAACGACGGGCTGGGCTCGCCGCATCGCCGCAACCTACACACCTTCCCCGCCACGACGCACAGCCCCACCAGACGCCCGTGCCGCAACGACACTACTGCACTACCACTACCGCACTACTCCTCTCGCCCTTGCCATACACGACACAACACGCCAAAAAGTGAAAATCCAAATACAAACAAAAACACCGCCCCCACGACCCAAACACATGCACGGCGCGCCAACACACGCGAGGCAAGGCACGCAGCAAACGGCGTCCCCTCCGCGTCGCGCCATCAACCTACACACACAAGGCAACCAACAACAGCCAGCCAGCCAGCCAGCCAGCCAGCCCCACTCTCACGCCGCAAAAACAGAAAACACACCGAAACCGCCAAACGCCGCACATTCGCGCTTCGCACTTACCACACACCTCTCGGCATCCGTTTCGCACACAACGACGCGACGCACAATACATCATCACGGGCTACGCACGCACACCGCGACCCACTTTCTTACGACGCCCTCGGCAGAGCACACGTGCCCACGCCCACACACAGTCGACACAACGACGCAGCGCGCAGCAGACGCGGCCGCAACACGTACCTCCCCGACGACGCGCCAACACCGCCAGCCACTGCTCACTCGCCCAAGCAACCCGTGCACACAACTGCCACACGCGTCCACCACGCCGCCGCCAACCACCCGCCCGCCAGGGGGCGCTCACGTCCGCGACAACAGCGCGGCACCGCCGGGCCGGGCCGGGCCGGGCCGGGCCGAACCGAGCCGAGCCGAGCCGCCGCCTCCTCTCCACTCGGCACGCCACGTCCTGCTTGCAAAACACATGGCTCGTCCCTCTGTACACACAACGCGCCTGCCTGCGGTCGCCGCCGGCATCTATCTACCTGCGCATCGGAGCCAGGCCGGCAAGCCCACACTTAAATAATGCACTTCACCAGCCAAACAAACCCACTCTTCCTTTCTTTGCACAGCGCATGCAACAGCAGCCCCAGGAGCCGGGCCCGCCGCCAGCGTCTCCTCCTCCTCTGGGCACAGCCAGCCAGCCGTTCCCACCGCCCCGCCCCTGCTCTGCAGAACAAGAAAAAACGAAAAAGTACCAACACACGCACCCAAAGCGTAAGCCAGACAAGACCAGCCTCTCCGAGGCCACACACACGCAAAAAAACAAAAAAACAAAAACACTACAACAGAATAAAATGAAAAAGAAAAAGCAAGCTGTCGCCTCGCCCCCGCCCGTCCCCCCACCACACCATATTCGCCCCCTCCGCTTGTTTTCCTTTCTACAATTTCCCTCTTTTCCACCCAATATCCCGCCGCGGTTTACGGGCACCGGCCGATTTTGCGCCCGCCCACATGTGTGCCTACTCCCCACCACCATTCCCTCCGCAGCCCGCAGCCCGCAGCCCGCAGCCCGCTTTTCCCCCCCTCCCTGCCCACACCACACCACACCACACCACACCGACGGTGCTGACGTCGACACGCACCCAAGACAGGGGCCACGACCGTCTTTTTTCCTGGGCCCATCCCCGCACCGCACCTCCTTCCAATCAACGCTGTGGCGCCTGTGTCCGCGCGAGACGCGTGCGCGCCGCCTCTCTCAACATCCGTCCGCCGTCCGCCGGCCGGCCCGTTTTTCGGCCCCCAGGCCATCCGTCAACCACCACTGCCACTGCCACTGCCCCTGCCCCTGCCCGCCCCGCACCACACCACACACCGCTGCTTGCCCCGGCCGTTGCCACCAAAGGCGCCAACCGCAGCCCGCGCGCGCCAGAAACTACAGGGACCCAGCCGACCGACGAAAATCAGAGCAATTGGCCGGGAGGATCAAAAAGAGAGCTCCGAAAACCACCGTAGCGAGGCGTGGGAGGAAACGTTACGAGAAGCAGAAAGGGACCAGGAAAAATTCTGGAAATTTCTTAAAACTCGTAAACTAAACACGAAACATCTACATCTACATGGGGAAGGAACGACCCCACAGACCGAGCTGAAGCACTGGCGGATTCACTAGAAAAGGCAATTCCAAGCACCAGAAGCGGTAGATGACGAAACTGGTGACCACCAGGAAATGGTACTCAGAAGGGTAAAACCGCATCCTAAGTGCCCCGATCAGAACATCTTTCACAATCCAATAAACGCAGAAACCCCCGTATCTTATCACATCACAAACATACACACATCCTAAGAAGGCATCAGGCCCAGATTCCATCAAACCGCAACTACTACATCACCTACCTCCAGCAACTATCAATTATCTATCTAACATCAATATATAATGCTTGCTTCAGACTAAACTACTTGGAAACAGGCCCGAGTCATCACATTACCAAAGCCAAACAAGGACTTATTATTTCCGCAAAACTATAGGCCAACTTCCTTGGAAAGGTCCTCGGAAAGCTCATTCAAACTGAACTGAAGAAATTCAATTCTTAAAGGATAACAACATAATCATCGCACAACAATTCCGATTCCGCGAAGAACACAGCACCACCCACCAGGTGACCAGACTAGTCGAGCACATATGTCAGGCCAGAAACATTAGACACAGTACTGGAGCAGTCCTGCTTGACATTGGAAAAGCATTCGGATAACGCCTTATCTACAAGCTCCACCAGTACAACTGCCCCATCCACATTATTGCTTCTTTTCTCCGCAACAGAGCATTCTATGTCCATGTACCAGGAGCGGCAAGTAACACTAGATCCATAGAGGCTGGAGTCCCGCAAGGCTCAGTGCTGGGGCCCATTCTCTACTCAATATACACAAACAAACAGCTGGGAGGACACTTGTCACTATTTGCAGACGACACTGCAGTCTACCGCAGCAGTTCTAACCTGCAATATAGAGTCACAAAAATAGAGCAACACCTACAATCCATCCAGAAATGGGCTAACCAATGGAAACAAAAGAAAAAAACAATAAACGCGGAGAAAACCCAAGCAATACAATACGATTCACATTCAAAAAGAATACCTCCTAACCTGCATATACGCCTCAGAAATAACAATCTTCCATGGTCAGGCACAATAAAGTATCTAGGCATCAAGCTGGACAAGAGGTTGACATTTAGAGACCATGTTACACACGTTTGTAACAAGGCTGCAGCAGCAATATTCAGACTGTACCCAATCATCAAAGGAAACAGAATAAATATGCGCGCCAAAAAGAAAATCTTCAAAACCGTCATAGGAACCAGCCATCACTTACGGCTCTGAAAATCTGGTCAATGGCCGCAGACACCAACATAACAAGAGTAAAAAAAAAGGGTGCACAACAAATACTTCAGAATTGCTGCTGATGCCGGCCGGTACCAGACAAACCGAGACATATACACAAACCATAACATACTCAAAATCCCGGAAATCATCCAAAGATAAATCCATAAAGTTTTTTTTTTTTTTTTTTTTTTTTTCCACCAAACCACGGATTCGAACCACCCACTCATCAGAAATCTGGGACAAAATCCACCTGACCCAAGAACGACATTTCCCATCACGACAAAACACCACAAACTACAACATACCATGATAAACAAAAATAAAATACAAACACCATAACACTCACTCAAACAACAAACATCTACACACACCCAAGAGACCCTATCATCCCATCATTTTGTTACCCAACATAATCAGACAGAAGGCAGGGATCAAGGACAGATCCGGTCCTTCGAGTACAGGGGGTAAAAAAAATACCCATCAGACCAGCTCGCTCTCTCTCTCTCTCTCTCCGTGCCGACGCTGCCCCGCACACGCGTTCGCGCTCGCGTTCGGCCGACACCACACGACAGGTCTTTGGGGCCCCGCCACTGCGCACACGCACGCCTCCTCCTCTTCCTTAGTTCTTTTTCGCTTTTCTTTTCTCCCCCGCCCCCCGCTCTCACCGCCACATCATCCCGCAACCCTTGGGGGATGTTTCCCAACATCAACGCGCCCCAATTCCACTCTCTGCCCGTGCCGCACTCTCCACTTTGCTTCTCCCCGTCCCCTACACACACGACTACCGAAACCCCGGTTGACACACCTTCTCGTAGGACAGGGGTGCGTGCGTGCGTGCGTGCGTGCGTGCGTGCGTTGTCTTGACGGTGACAGCAACAGCAACGGATCCGTCCATCCCATTCCCCCCCCACTCGGTAAAGAACCATGTTCAACCCACACTACACAACAAGGGGGGCACACACGAACGCGAAAGAAAGGGCAGGGCAGGGCAGGGCAGGGCAACTATCTCTTCCTCAGAACCCACATATCACATCAACGAACGGCAGGCCAATTGCGGACTCAGCCGTGTCAGGCAAATCCAACCCAACCAACACCTCCCACGGAAACCCTGACACTGATCCAGCAGTACGTCCACATACATCGCCACACCAAATACGGGTGACGAGTGAGCAACAAATGGAACAATACACAACAAGGCTGACCTAATAAAAACTGCACGTCACGTCATACCTTCCAGACAGACGCAGTTCCGACGGGACGGCGGAACCGTATACGTACCTTTCAGCCACAACAACCGACCGACTGGACACGCCCGCGTCTCCAGCCAGCCAACCACCAGGGCCACACAGCCCGCAAGTTTCAGCGTCAACACTTCTTAACGTACGTTGCAAACTTTTCAAAACATTGCCACACACACACCACGAAAAGCGTCAACCTCTCTCACACTGGATACACTCAACACTTTTTGTCGGCGGAGCTTGAGGCCAACGGTTGACACACCCCCACCGGCCACACAGGTTTCCCTTTGAAAATTGCAGTGACGGAGGAGACGCGGCATTACGAGAGGGTTGTTTCCGAGAGCGCGAGCTGGACGGAGCTGCGGCGCCGCCGCCGAGGGGTAACGAACGCACGCGATGCCGCATGACAGCCCATCACCCAAAGTTTCACCCACAACTGCACACGTCGCACCCCCTTTTCGCGCCATACTAGTGTCGATCGTCAATTACAGCTCACGGTGTTCGCATTTGCCACTTGACGGGGGGGGGGAAAAGAAAACAAAACAAACATCTGACACGCCATGTGTTTCTCTCTCTCTCTGTTATATCTAGGTCATTGGGCAGCCACTGTAAAAAAAAAAAAAAAAAAAAAAAATATATTTACGACATGGTTGGGTAAGTGATTTAAAGACAACAATTGTGGGTCACACACCATAGACCATTTCGATAGTGTTCTTGTTCTTCTCTTTTTCCTTTTTTTATCGCTCAATTGAAATAAAACCTGGGGATGATGCAATGCTGCGATATGGCACAACCGTCGTCCATTGTACACAACTCGGGAACAAAAAGAAACCAATTCAGGGAACGTTCGTTCCTTCACAACGTTTCTTTCAACGCACTTGGTCTTTACCATCCTGTATATTCAACACACATTTCCTTTCATCAAACTAGGGCATTTCCATAACAGTTTGTTTCCGTTTCTGTGAGCACAATACTGCTTCTTCGACGTCATTTCACCATCTTAACTAGAGACAGACAACAAAATAGGAAAACAGGCCTTGAGAACCCCGTCCACCAAATTTCAGTTAGCACGGCATCCAAGATTCTTTTCCGGGGAGTGCAGTGCAGCTGACGCTGCTCAGACCATATACCGTCGCCAGTCTCACTCAACTCTTGCGCATTCCACCATTCTACGCTACGTGACAATGCAAAAATGAATGAATCAAACCCGCCCAGAGAGCGTCTTGTGCGAGGGGACACACGATATAGAGAACAACAAAACACACAGGGGACACCACCACAGTTGGAGAGAACGTTTCCACCACGGCAGCCGCGCCGTTACGCGCTTTTTTTTTTTTTTTCCTCCCCCCCACTGCACACCTCCGACACCACGGGAACGTTCACCGTCCCGTTGCCCTACACTGGCGTTTCTTTTCAACCCCCCACCCTATTCCTCGCTCCCCGGACATTCGACCGATCACAAAGTGCAACCTCTCGTTACCGTCGGGTGCCCCTCTTCATCCCCGGGGCGCCAACAACAAAACAAAAACACCACCGACGCCGTCGTCTCGCGTCACCTCACTCAACTGAGCGGAAAATACACGTACATCCAGAATGACGACACCGCCTCCACAAACAAAAACCAGACGTCAGACGTCAGGTCGAAAGAGGGCACCGTACGTCGTGGCGCGTGGTCTCCTAACTCACCTCGCGCGTACAAATACAATACAATGCAATGCGTGTCACCTCACGTTCACACACACCTCCACGCTCCACTTTTACGTCGCCCAACCAACCAACTAACTTAACGCACCCGCTCGGCGTAGAAGCAGCTGTAGGCGGCAACGTGTTTCTCACCCTCGCCACCAACGGTGTGACATCCGACAGTCGCGGTTTGCTTTCCGTTCCACACCTCCGGCCATACCATACAAAGGGGACAAAAAAAAAAAAAAATATATCAAACAAGCCAACTCCAGCGATCCGCCCCCCTAACACCAACACGTCTCGAAACACCCACGCCCACGACCCGGCTGTGGCTAAAGTGCGTATCCCAACGTCACACCAAAACCAAAGGCGCCGGCGCCGCACCACACCACAAGCTACAGCTACAGCTGTGCCGCCCGTCCACCCGCTCACAACAACAACAACAACAACAATTCCGCCCTTCCCGCAAAGGCATTTTGGTGGCCCTGAAAAGGGCCGTTTTTTTTTTCTTTTCTTCGCCGCGCCGCGGACGAGCCTCCCATTTCCAAGAGCCACCTCCTTACTTGGAGCTCGTGTACTTGGTCACCGCCTTCGTGCCCTCGCTCACCGCGTGCTTGGCCAGCTCGCCAGGCAGCAAGAGCCGCACAGCGGTCTGGATCTCGCGGGACGTGATGGTCGAGCGCTTGTTGTAGTGCGCCAGGCGAGAAGCCTCGGCCGCAATGCGCTCGAAAATGTCGTTCACGAAGCTGTTCATGATGCTCATCGCCTTCGAAGAGATGCCCGTGTCAGGGTGCACCTGCTTCAGCACCTTGTAGATGTAGATGGCATAGCTCTCCTTCCTCTTGCGCTTCTTCTTCTTGTCGCCCTTCGAAATGTTCTTCTGCGCCTTGCCAGCCTTCTTGGCGGCTTTCCCGCTAGTCTTGGGCGGCATCACGAACAAACAGGCAGGCAGGCACGCGCAGTCAGTCAGTCAAGCGCTCCGCTCCAGTCAGCGTCTCCCCACACAGTGGCACCCGCCGCACGCCGACGCCGCACCTTTACCAGCTCGCCCTGCTGCGGCCGCCGACCAATGGGGCGCGCGCGCAACCGGCCGCCGCACCCGAGCCCATAAAGGACCCCCACCCCGCCGGCGCCGGCACGACACTCTGCGCTGAGCCTCCGTAGCGTCAGGTCGCTCGGGCTCGCCGCTGCGCATTGTCTCGCTCGCGCCTTTGTCCTCGTGCGCCTTTGTCCGCGCGCCTTTGTGAAGGCACGCTGGTCGACGGCGGCCACGTGGCGGAAGCAACAGCGAACTGCTACAGCTAACGACTCGTTCGCGAGTGCGCTAGCAGCAATATTGACGTGTTCCACGTTATTTCAGCTGCAATACAAATTGATCAGGATCAATTTGTATTGCGCTTAGGGACCGATAGGGCACGCTGTGAGCCAGGACCCCCTTCACGTGGGACCAGTCCGCGGTCACTCGTTTAGACTCTGTCTCTTCCTCTTCGGCCTTCCGCATGGAAGCACAAATGACTGACACGGCGGCTGCCACCCCGTCTGAGCACGCTCAGGCGGCGGCTGCACCTGCCCCGCGACCTGCAGTAAACGAGGCCACGACCACGGTCGTTCCCTCCGCTGCACCCCCAGGATATGTCCCGCTAACCGGGCTACAACTGTTCGCCATAATGAACAGAATGGCCAAAGCCGCCACAGCCTCTGAAAGAGAGGCTGCAGAGAAGGCTTACGAGCGGTTTAAAAAATTCGAACTTGCCGCTACGTCGCCAGGCACAGCCAAAGAAGAGGTCTGTTTACCGTCAGGAGCCCTGCCAGGCGTGTCCAATCAAGAGGACACTGCCCTGCCGGAGGCGGCCCTGAAGGGAGCAGTGCCGCCAGGCTTGGTTCCCCAAACAACCAATGTTCTGTCGGCCCCCTCTCCGGTCCAGACCAATCAAGAGGCTGCTGACCTGCCGTCCACAGCACAAAAGGTCACAACGATTCCAGAAGCGAACCTGGAACAGCTTCTTCTACATGAAGAAGCAATGGACGTCGCGCTGCCGTCTCGCAAGAGGCCAGCGACGACGGACGAGGACGAACCACCAGCAAGCGCGCTTTCTTCTGTCCACAGGCTGACCCAGAAGAAGAAACAACACGCGCCAGAGGGCGCCAAAGACGAGGAGGCCGCCCAAGAAGAAGAGGGCGAGTTCGTCGTCCCTAAGCGGAGACACACGGCTCGGGCAAAGATGCTCGAAACCGTGACGCCTCTGCAGACGACTAACTCCTTCGCTGCTGTCCAAGACGACAATGAGGACACAGAGACAGGGCAGGTGCCCATAAAGCAAGCGCCTGCACCGCCTCCGATCACAATCCAGTGGAAGGAGGACTACAACTCCTTCCTACAGTTGTTTAAAGACGTCCCCTCCCTCTCTGTTAAGACTCAGGGACCCGATCTGCTGAGAACAACTGTCCGCTCGATGGACGACTACCGTCGAGCCATGAATGTCATCGCGCAGGAGAAGCTCAAATGCTTCACCCACAACGCCGACCCCCAGAAACAACTAAAGGTGGTCCTTCGCCACCTACCAATGAAGATGGCGACAGATCACCTCAAAGAAGAACTGGTTGCCATGGGTTACCCAGTCAGCTCAGTGACACTCATGAAGTCACCGCGGACCAAGCGAGATATGCCACTGTTCCTGGCTATCCTCCCTGACAACCTGGATAACAGGAAAATATTCCAGGTAGAGAGGGTAGCGCGGGTGACGGTGGCGGTCGAGCCACTACGCGCAAAACGTAGAAGGGCCCAGTGTTACTCATGCCAGGGCCTGGATCATGTCGCATACTACTGCAGCATGCCATCCCGCTGTGTCAAATGTGCAGGAGAACACCAAAGCCGGGATTGCGCGAAAAAGAGGGAAGAATCCCCGCAGTGTTGTAACTGTGGTGAGCCACATGTGGCAAGCTACAGGGGCTGCACGATATTTAAGCGAACAAGCAGACCCCAAGGCAAAAAGCCCCCCTCGCGCAAAGCACAGTCAGGCACCAACTACGCAGCCGCTGCCAAGGGGACAACTGCCATCCCATCGCGCCAGCAAGCACAGAACTCTCTGCTCCATCTCCAAAATGCAGAGACCAACCCCACTGTTCCAGAGGACTCTGGAATTCCGGACTTGCCCTTGTCCAACAGCTCAGCGTGTGGACATCGCCAAGTGCCCCCCACCACCAGCATCCCACTGCAAAGTGCGGAACGCCCCATGCGGCGACCGGTAGTGGCGTCACAGCCGCAAGCCGTAGCTGCCTCCCCGGCGCCCACCCACACAGCCACAACTTCTCCAGGTACCGACGCAACCAGTCTGGGTGAGCTACTACGCTCACTCAACACCCTACTCACCCAACTGCCAGTACTCGTCACGGCAGTAACGGGGGCCCTCCAGGCCGTCACCGTTCCCTCAGCAACTCACCATGGCTAGACAGCAGATCCATGGTCTATCGGTATGTGTATTCAACGCAAATGGACTGGTAAAACAACAAGGTGAGTTTCGCCAATTTATACAGGACGAGGCAGTCGACCTGTGTCTAGTGTGCGAGACTCACCTGAAACCAGGAGTCCATGTAAAGGTAGCGAACTACGCATGCTACCGCCACGACAGACCAACTGCCGGAGGAGGAACTGCCATATATATCAGGACCTCCCTACGACACCACCAGATCCATCTCCCAGCCCTGGCAACCCTTGAAGCCACAGGGGTCAATGTCTCCTCCATGGTGGGACAGATCACCTTCGTGGCCGCCTACAGGCCGCCACGCGGCAATCTCCTGGAGGCAGACTTTGACACGCTACTAACGATCGGGGGACGGGTGTTCCTGGCTGGCGACTTTAACGCTAAGCACACGGAGTGGAACTCCCGTCTTACCAATGTCAGCGGTCGTCGACTCCTCCGTGCCGCCCTCCGCAATGGCGCCATAGCGCTCGGACCTCAGGACCACACCATCTATCCACACCGAGGGCAGTCAGATGTTCTCGATATCGCCCTTATTAAGGGCATCGGGAACTACATGACCGCCACCACTCGGTGTGCACTGTCGTCAGACCACCTACCAGTGGTCTACGACATCGACGTAAGGGGAGCCACCCTCCCACCCCGTCGTAGGAACTTCCACCGAATGGATGGCGAAAGGTTTCAGGAGAATGTCCTGGAACTTCTTTCAGATGCCCCAGACCCTACGGAAGTGGGGGTAGACAATGTACTACGATACCTCAACCGCCAGCTGCTACTTGCAGCAGAAGAAGCGTCACCTCCTCCCCCACGCCAGCCAAAGGATTTCGCCCGTAGTCTCCCATTGCACATACGAGAGACCATACGGGAGAAGAACAGAGTGTTCCGTGAATGGCAACTCACGCGACAACCTGCCACCAAACGCCTCCTAAACAGGATGAGGAGGGAGATCAAGGCGGCGGTTGAGGAACATAGAAACCACGACTGGGCCGACCTAGTTGCCACCCTTAACCCACAGGACGGCAGCGCTTGGCGAGTCGTCAAGTCCTTCCTGCGCCGGCGGCAGCGAGTCCCACCGCTGCAGGCTGGGCAGATGGTCGTCTGCAGTCCAGATGGGAAAGCAGGATTGTTGGCCGACCACTTCGAGTCGTCGTTCACCCCAGTGGATGACAATCTCGATGTGGCCCACATTGCCAGAGTGGAGGAAGAGCTCCCCATCTTCCTAGCAGCGAGAGAAGAAGGCGACAGGATCGACCCCATCTCGGAGGAGGAAGTGGCAGAACAGATACAGACGCTCAACACCAAAAAGGCGGGAGGCGCCGACGGCGTCAACAATCACCTGCTTAAGAACTTGCCGGAAGGGGCCTACCAGCTCCTTATAGGCATCTTCAACCAGGTCCTCCGCTCTGGGATCTACCCCTCTGAGTGGAAACACGCAGAGGTGGTAGCCATACCCAAAGCAAATAAGGATGCTCGGCAGGCTGAAAACTACAGGCCAATCAGCCTCCTCTCGTCCCTCTCCAAGGTGTTCGAGCGTCTGTACGCCAAGAGGCTACTCCGACATGTGATGGTCGAGGGCATCATCCCAGACGAACAGTTCGGATTCAGGAGCGGTCACTCCACCACCCACCAGCTTCTGCGGCTGGTGGAAGAAGCCATGCGCGCCCTGGAGACCAGGGAATACCTTGGGGCGGTGTTCCTCGATGTCTCCAGAGCCTTCGACTCCGTGTGGCACGACGGCCTCGTGTACAAACTCTTTGTGCATGGGGTACCGACATCACACGGAGTCCTCATCCGCTCCTACCTGGCCGACCGGACTTTCCACGTCCGGCTAGATGATGGCACCTCGACCCACAGGCTGATACGAGCAGGAGTGCCACAGGGGTCCGTCCTTGGCCCCCTGCTGTACTCCATTTTCACCGCGGATGCCCCACGAGTGGCGCCGGTGAAGTTAGCACTCTACGCTGACGACACCGCGCTATTCGTGCGGAGCATGAACGTGAGGGAAATGCGACGCCTCCTCCAGATTGGCTGCGACACCCTGGGCGCGTGGTCAACCAAGTGGCGGCTCAAGCAGAACGCTGCAAAGAGCCAGGCAGTAGTATTCACTAGAAGACTGCTGCCTCCTGACTTGCCGCCGGTTACTATCATGGGAAGCCCCATGCCATGGAGTAAAACCGGCAAATACCTCGGGGTCACACTCGACCAGAGGCTTACATGGAGACCACATGTCCAGGAAGTTAGGAGCAAGGCTATAGGGCGACTTCACGCCCTGTACCCCCTGCTTAACCCCACGTCGACGCTGGCCCCCCAACACGGCATCACCCTGTACCTAGCGCTGGTCAGACCAGTACTAGAGTATGCAGCCGTGGTGTGGGGCATGGCAGCCGACACTCAAATAGGCACGCTGCAGAGGGTGCAGAACAGAGCCCTAAAGCTCGCCCTGCGCCTTCCAAGAAGATATTCCTCCACTCTGCTACACGAACAAACCGGCATCCTGCAACTGCGGGACCGTTTCAGACAGTCTGCAAGACTGTTCTACGCCAAGGCCGAGAACTCAGAAAACCGGCTCATACAGGACCTGGGCCAAAACATACACCACAGGCCAACCACGCGTTGGCCTGACCTACTGAGGGACTAACAACCCTCAGCAGGCAGGATGCAACTGCATCCCCATAGGACGATTCAATCAGCCAGGCACTGAACCAAAATCCACAGGCTTAGCAGGAACAACAAAATATTGTTTACCCTGCTCCTACACGAGCAAAGGAAAGCTCGTAAGGTAGAAGCGAAGCGAAGCGGCGCCGGCACGCACTCCGCTGCTCGACTCGCTGCGGCTCGCACCGTTTGGGGCGTTGTGCTTTTCTTTCTCGCTTCTTTCCAAACTAGCCCATCGCCATGTCCGGACGCGGAAAGGGAGGCAAAGTCAAGGGCAAGTCAAAGTCCCGCTCAAGCAGGGCTGGGCTCCAGTTCCCGGTCGGCAGAATCCACCGCCTCCTGCGCAAGGGAAACTACGCCGAGCGCGTCGGCGCCGGGGCGCCCGTCTACCTCGCCGCCGTCATGGAGTACCTCGCGGCTGAGGTGCTCGAGCTGGCCGGAAACGCGGCCCGCGACAACAAGAAGACGCGCATCATCCCGCGCCACCTGCAGCTCGCCATACGCAACGACGAGGAGCTCAACAAGCTCTTGTCGGGCGTCACCATCGCACAGGGAGGTGTCCTGCCCAACATCCAGGCCGTCCTGCTGCCAAAGAAGACCGAGAAGAAGGCCTAAAAGAGAGACAGCGCAATCGGCAACCGCCGCGTGCTCCCTTGGCACGCAGCGCGCCATTTGCCGCCTCGGCTCAAAAAACAAAACACAATCGGCCCTTTTCAGGGCCACCACACAAACCTACGTCCAAAGCAGAATTCCAGTCGTTCGTCGCACCACTTTTCTCTCTCTCTCTCTCTCTCTCTTTCTGTGTACGGTTTTTTTTTTTTTTTTTTTCCTTCTTACACACACAGGCGCCGCCATCTTGTACACACGTACTTGGCCACCTCCTCCACTCCACTCCACGCACGCACAGTCTCGCGACCATTAACCAGCACACGTGGCGCACAACAACACACCTCAAAAATAACCCCTCGGCACTCAGCCGCGCCGCAACACACAGCCCATCCACCGACAAGAAGCATACAAGCAAAGAGGGAGGGGAAGGAAGGAAGGAGCTCACACAACGCAAGGGCACGCTTCCTTCCCTCCCAACCGCACCGCACACCACGTCAAAAAAAACTCCAAACAAAACTAAAAGGCCAAGTAGACTAAAAAGGAAAAGAAAAACCAGCAACACAGACTCTTTCGCACTTTTCAACTTCCGAACACTGTGGTGGCCCTGAAAAGGGCCGTTTTTCAATCTCTCTTTCCTTCCTTCGGTCTCACACCGCCTAACCGCCGAAACCGTACAGGGTGCGCCCCTGCCTCTTCAGGGCGTACACCACGTCCATGGCCGTCACAGTCTTGCGCTTGGCGTGCTCAGTGTACGTCACCGCGTCGCGGATCACGTTCTCCAGGAACACCTTCAGCACTCCGCGCGTCTCCTCGTAGATCAGACCAGAGATGCGCTTCACGCCGCCCCTGCGCGCCAGGCGGCGGATCGCGGGCTTCGTGATGCCCTGGATGTTGTCGCGCAACACCTTGCGGTGCCGCTTGGCGCCACCCTTGCCGAGCCCCTTTCCTCCCTTGCCGCGGCCTGTCATTCTTCTTCTTCAAGCGTCTCAACCACAATAATATAAAAAACAGAAAGCAAGGCAAGCTCCTCACCCGGCGCTAGCGAGTCGGCTACGGTTGTGGCGCCCAGCTCGCTGCAGCTCATCGACGAAGACTTCTGTGATGTCCTCGGTGGCTGTGAAGTATTAGCATTCCTGCTTCGCCTTCAACATAGAAATTCTTTACATTATATGAATAAAATAATATACATAATTTTTGTGGAAGCATAGATGATGTTTTCTTACTGCTGTGATTTTCATAGGGTGCTACTTGCAGTAGCGGTTTTTTTTTTTTTTTTTTTTTTTTTGATGTGGCCTTACGTACCAGTATGTGCATGAGGTGGTTGGTCCTTAGAGCATGATGCTTTACAATTGTCGGACCTTTACAGCGGACAATATCGCTGTCTGTGCTTGGATGGATGTGAGTGATTGGTTGTGATGTGATACTAATGCCTAGGGGGGGAGGTTTGTGCTTACACTAGGATGGATATGAGGTGTCCATGTAGCTCTAGGCTTTACAAAGTTCGGACGATTACAGCGGACAATATCGCTGTCTGTGCTGTGATGGATATGAATGATAGGGTGGTGGTGGTGGAGGCATGTGCATTGTTATCTATTCGTCCTCCACCTGTAGTAGGTCTGGCCATCTGGTCGTGGCCATGCGGTGTACTTTTCTTCCCAGCTGCTGGATGAGGGGGTTTGGGGATTCCCTCGTCTTTTCGTAGAAATTCCTCGCCGACTGTCGGAATCTCTTTGTTAGTTGTGGGACTTCCGCCATACGGTGTAGTTCTTCTGTGGAAAAGCGGTGTGGCAGCTTTAGGGCACGTTTTAGTGCGCGGTTTTGCACGGTTTGCAGCTTTTTGAGTGAGGTTGCAGCGGCGTTGCCCCACACAACTGCGGCGTATTCGAGGATGGGCCTCACCTGCGTGAGGTATAGTATTACCCCGATTCTTGGTGGTAGTGTCGACGTTGGGTTCATCACTGGGTACAGCGCCTGTAGTTTGTTGAGTGCTTTCTTCCGGACCTCTTCAATGTGAGGGGCCCATGTGAGTCGTCGATCGATTGTGACACCCAGGTATTTTGCTGTTGTCCCCCATGGGACTGGGGTGCCCCTGACTTGGATTTGCTGGTAGTCTGCTCGTATTTGTTTTTTCCCTATCGGGATGGCTTGGGTTTTGGTGGCGTTGAAGGTTAGTCTCCACTTTGTGGCCCATTCTGTTAATGTGTTGCAGGCGTTTTGCAGCCTCCTTTGCAGGTGGTTGGCGTTGGTGCTTCGGGAGTACAGGGCAGTGTCGTCTGCATATAGGGCCAGGTGTACTCTGTCGACTGTAGGTGTGTCGGCAGTGTGTGGCGCCCAGCGCTCGCTCGCTCGCTCGCTCGCTCGCTATAACTATCGAGCAGTCCTATGCTCGAGTGTTGGCAGTATAAGCGATCTAGCGCTATTCCTGCTGATAAAATGGTTTTCTGAAAACGGAGAGTCCTATCTTGATGAACCGTCCTCTCGGATGCATTGCATCCTATGGGGTTACGAGTGGTTTAGGCTCGTAAATCGAAATTGATGGGTGGTTGTTGTCTCAGGAATGTCATTATTTCCGGAGAGAGTAAAGGTGATGGTGGGATTGTTTCCTCGGCCTCAGTCGGGTCTCGCGGTGGTGATTCGCGACCCGTCGAAGACTCCGTCTCCGCGCCCCCGCCTGAGACCACAAAAATGTGTTCCCAGTCAGAGGGCGTGAAGACGGGGTACTTGTTGATGACATATAGGTCCTTCTTTGATACCAGCCTCCTGAGGACCTGGTTTTGCCTCACTGGTCCGTATGGCTGGTGGGGAAGGGAAGGTTTCAGCCTATCGGGAGGTGTGAAGGGGTAGGGGTTGTCCATGTGCGGGTAGGACCCGTCACGAAGGGACGCAGCGATCTTCCGCAGCACAGGTTGCACACTTTGCTCCATGGGAAGCGGTAAGCATGCTGTCGTTGCCGCGGGAGTTGGAGGAGTCTCGTTGTGCGCCCCTTCGTCCTGCGCCAGCATCTTGTCCTCCCCGTCAGGAGGGAGAGCAGGCGACTCCACGTCCATAGGAGACGCCGCGAAGTCCGGCACGTTGGCAGGCGGCGCGGCGGGCTCCGTTTGGGTGGACGCGTCCACCCCCGCCGGACGTCTCGCTGTGGAAACGGCGGTGGGTGCAGACATCTTCTTCAGGACTCGCAGCTCCTCGCGCAGCTGTTGCAGCTGGCGGTGTACTGCCACGAGCTCCTCCTTCGTGGCGGCCCTCTCGGCCGCGATGGCAGCACGGAAGGACGCCAGTGCGTTGTCTGTCTCGGCTTCAGTTCGCCACGGCCCACCGTCCCCGCCGGGGCGGGGGGGCGGGACGGCCGTCCTGTTACCGGGGGCCGCTTCTACCTGTTGAGCAGCCTTCTTGGCTCTGCAGTCCTTTAGGTAGGCGCAGCTGCGCGCGTTTGCGGCGTGCGTGCCGCCGCAGTTCGCGCACTTGGCAGCCGCGCCACGTGGCTTGGTGCACGCACGTGTGTCGTGCGCCTCAGCACACTTCAGGCACGCTACCGTGCCCCTGCAGGCTTTCGCGATGTGCCCCAACTTCTGGCACTTGAAGCACTGCTGCTCCTGATGCTTCTTCGGGCGTCGTTTGCGTCCGCGGGCCTTCCCGATCGCTGCGACCAGGAAGTCTAATGCAGCCGCAATCTTGCCTCCTCTTCCGCCTCGAGCCATGTTCGTAGCGTGTGCCAGCGAAGAAGTAGCACCGTGTGAGCGAGCGTCCGTCCGCAGTGCGTGCGCTCTTGCGTCGTGGTGGCGCCCAGCGCGCGCGCCGCCCCCCTATATAGACTCTGGGGCCCCGCGGCCCGCCCTCCCCTCCCCCCACCACCGCGCACCGAGGGCATATAAGCGCAGCACCGGGGCGCGCGGGCCACTCGAGCCTGGGACGCCGTAGCGGAAGGTGGAGCGGCAGCGCAGCAGCGACGGACGGGCAGCAGCAGCGGACGGGCCGAGCGGCAGCGCAGTAGCGGAGAGGGGCTTCCAGCTTCCCCCCCTCCACGTCGAGCGGCGCAGCAGCTCACCGGCAGCAGTCGCCGACCGGCGACCACCGCGAGAGGACGGCCACGTCTAAACTCCCTTCCACCTAGAGAGGCGGAGCAGCCCCGCCGCAGCAATCGCTAACCGGCTACCACGGCGCGGGATTCACCACACCAAAACAAGTTGATGGGTGCCTGACCACTCGATTGCAATGCGCTGGGACTAGCAAATTGTTGTGTCTCGTAAAAAGCAAAACTGTCGTCAAAGTCCCAGCGTTGCAATTGGCAGGTACCACCCGCCACACACACCATCACCATCATCCTCTCGCCGCGCGGACCAAGAGGACCACCCAAAAGCGCAGAGCGCGCAGCTGGTAATATATACCCCTCACGCTGCCGCAGAGGCCCTCTCTGCTCCACCCTAGTTCTGTTAGGGCAAGCGCTCCTTCAGGGCCCAGTCATTGGCTGGATTCCCGCGAGGAGAGGTGTAAACTATCCTCTCCCAAGGCAGCAATCCCGCCCGCACACTGCATTACAACCCACCAACATGGCGAAGATAGGTAGACAGGATCCTCCGGTCCACGAGTCACAAGACTCACCAGACTCTCCCACAGAGTCCCCTGCCACCAGCCATCACTCTCGCGACGTAGTCACGGCAGAGGACGACAATGAGGGCTGGACAGTTCAACGCCACAGAAGAAGAAGGCGAAAATCAGACACCGACACTGCCACCCCACCCCACCCATCAGACCCGAGAAGGCTACATCAGCGTCCCCAGTCTCCAGCAACCCATCACAGGAGAAATTCAGCACCGGCCACACCCGAAAGCGGGTGTCAGGAGGACAACGAGCAGGAAAGGCATACTGTAGCGAGAAGAACACCAACAATCGTGACTTACTTTCTCAAAAATTTGCCTGAGAATTCGACCAACAAAAGTCTGTCCTTACATATAAGGGAACACATCAGAGACTTCAGCGGCTCCCTAAATGTCTTCAGGGACGGAAGGACCGCGAAACTAACTTCAGATAGGCATTATGATGTCAACTACCTGCAAAGGACGCTAAGGCAATTTCTCCCTACCAAGGTTACAGTAGAGAGAAAGACGAGTCGGCCAATTGCTGGCCCTATTCTGAAACCGAAAACCCCTTCATTCAGCGCAGTCATAAAAGACGTTTACTTCGACGTTGATAAGGACGATGTCATAGCTGAGCTAAAACTTCAGGGTTTAGAGGTTAAGGCAGCTTGGCGCATCAAGTCCCGAAGAACAGGGAGATATGGGCCGATGTTCAGGGTCGTTTCACAGAACCAAAACCACATCGACCACATGTTGGAGCATGGCGTGCACATCTTCTTATCACACCACAGGGTCGAGCCCTCTAACCCCCCTAAACCTCAACCAATCCAGTGCCAGAAATGCCAGCAATTCAATCACCACACCAAGGACTGCACATCCACCCCGAAATGCAGCCGATGTGGCGGCAACCACCATCTGACAGTATGCCCCTCAGACGACCAATGCACCCCGACCTGTGCAAACTGCGGAGGACCCCACTCAGCGAGATCCTTCAGATGTAAGGAGAGGCCTCCAACAGCCTTAAAGGAGACACTTCAGGCGCCTCTTCAGCTCGCTGACACCCCCACCTCACAAGGTGAAGTCCTGAACGTTGACGATTTCCTTAAGGCCATGACCTTCACTTTGACAAACCTATTCCAAGGGCGCAAAGATGAAGCAATACATGCAGTCAGACAAGTGGCCCAACGTTTTTTTGACAAAGACATAATCTACAACCAGACCGGCCAACAAGTTACGACCACCATAACACGCCGCTCGTACGCGCAGTCACTCAGATCATAAAGACTCCGACTGAAACTCTCCCACCCTCGAGACGCACTATGGACACACGACACAACAGGCACACCACAAACCTGATGTTCGTAAATGCAGGAGGCATCAGGAACAAGAAAACCATGTTTAATGACACCCTAACCAGACAGAACATAGACATCGCCGGAGTAGCCGAGACCTGGACCAAAGAGACACACAACACCAACATTAACAGGGACTATGACTGCTACGTGAAACATCGACCAGATGGCAGGGGAGGTGTCGCAATACTCGCAAAAAAATCTCTCGCGACACAAGAAACCCCGCTCCCCATTCAATTCAATAACCTTGAAGCGGTAATGATCACCGTCCCACGACCCAGACGCCGCCGATTACTCATAGTTTGCCTTTACGTCACCCCAGGCTCAGAAATCCCGAGAGCCTTCCTCCGTTATGTAGCCACCTTCCAAGAATTTATCGTAATGGGTGACCTCAACGCAAGACATGAACTCCTTGGGGACACTGGCAACAATAGAAACGGCGAGGCACTCCTCGACTTCCTGACCACAGAAAACATGACGAGACTACCGATGACGACCTACACTTTCATAGGACACGGTGGTAACTCCCTTCCCGACCACATCCTACATAGTCCCAGCTTGACTGACACTTTCACCACAGCGACGGTAGGAGACAGCATTACGAGCGACCACCTCCCTATCCTCTTCAGCACTACAGCCATCAACCCTCCCCCTCCCCCACAGACCTCCAGAACGATACGAATATACTCAAAAGCAGACTGGAAAGTATACCAAAAGACAATAAACAACGAACTACTGGCACCACTGACGATCACCAACGACTCAGAGCTAGACTTAATAAACGACAGAATAGTAGACACCATAAAAACTGCCATTGAGACAGCCATACCCACCAAGACCGTTGAGCACTGGAAACCTCATCTACCACCTGACGTACTACTACTCATTAGACGCAAAAGACAACTACACACAGAAATAGTAAGGACAAATAATCCAGAACTCAAACCACTATGGAACAGGCTGAACGCTAAAGTAAAACGACAAGTCTCAGAACATCGCCAAAAACAGTGGGACGACACTTGCAAACAACTTGACCACAGACAAGGACGCAAGTTCTGGACAAAATTCAAGACACTTACAGGACAAAACACAGACAGGAAATTCAAGCTGACAGTTGACAACACACCCACAACCAACGACAAAGAAATTGCGGAGGCATTCAAAGAAGTGCTGGTAGATGCCCACAGTTTCCCCCGAGACAACCTCTTCGACGATCAATTCCGACAGACAGTCACGGACGAACTCCCCCTCCTCCTCCACATGCCCACCGCGCCCTCTGAAAACGAACACGACCTACTCAAGGACATAACAGAAAACGAGGTAGCCGATGCCATCATGTCCGGCAAGAACTCTGCCCCAGGCGAAAACGGCATCCAAAGAATTCACCTAAGGAAATGCCCCCTCTCAACGATAGTCCCCCTGCTGACATTAATGTACAATTACTGCATGACGCAGGAAGTCATCCCCACAGCGTGGAAGAAAACTAAAACCATAATGATACATAAACAGGGAAAAACGAAAACGGACCCAAAATCCTACCGTCCCATATCCCTAATAGACGTACTCAGAAAAACATTCGAAAGAATAATCACTGACAGACTGACCAACTACACAGACAAACTACAAATAATCCCCCACCTACAGTCAGGATTCAGGAAAAGACACTCAACAAACGACCCCCTACTAAGACTGACCACAGACATTACCAGACACCAAAACCTGGGACAATGCACTCTCGCTGTCTTCTTAGACATCGAGCGCGCATTCGACAAGATTTGGCACGACGGACTACTGTACAAACTACTAAAACTAGGGTTTCCACCTAAGACCGTTAGACTCATACTTTCCCTACTTAAAGACAGACACACCAAAGTACACGTAAATGACGAAACATCATCCCCCTTCTCCCCACAAGCGGGAGTGGCGCAGGGTGGAATAATCTCCCCCCTGCTCTACTCCTTATACACCACGGACGTACCGACCCCCACCAGACCAAATGAACAAGTACAACTCTATGCAGACGACACAGCCTACTGGAACTCAGGACCCTCAACCGTCACAATCAACCGAGAAACAACGACATACTTGACCAAACTACAACAGTGGATGCAGAAATGGCGCATAAAACCGAACCCAAGTAAAACTCAGTTAATCCTCTTCAGACATCGCGACATACCCAAAAAGACGAGACATGATACCGAAAACATCAAACTAACGCTGTGGGGAACCAGACTGCACCTGACCGACAGAACAAAGTACCTAGGAGTGACTCTGGACAAGTACCTAAACCTAGACGAACATGTCAAGCAAACACTGAATAAGGCAAGGCAACGTCAGTCCCTAATAAGACGAGTTCAGGGAAAATTCCGCGGCTGCAACGACAAAACAGCTATCAACACCTACAAAACATTTGTACGTCCCCTTTTCGAGTATGCGGCGGCCCCCCTAGCCTGTATGTCGAAGGCAAAAGCAGAAAGACTGTATCAGACGGAAAGACGCATCTTACGCAGCACACTAAGACTCCCCCCCACCACCCCCAGACAAGAAGCTTACGACGAAGCCAAGGTCACACCCTTGCAGACGAGACTCGCCGTTCTCCGCGCACGCTATGGGAGACGCACACTGACAAGCCGCCCTGACCTCACACAACTCTTTACAAACAGACCTAGACATAAAAACAAACCTAAGTTTAAATACACATATCCACCACGAACAATAATACATAACATATTGACAACACAACCAGACACCATACACAACCACGAACTTGCGGCACAGATGTTAGTAATAGCAGAAGAGACACCAACTCCATCGCACCTTCTGGCACTGGACCCAGATCCTGACCCAATGTGAACTCCCACAAACCCGTGCAAGCTACACATTGCACGGAAACACGCATAATCTTAATCTTATTATGTTCCACAGCCACCTATGTCATAAATTTTATAATTTTATCTTAATTCCCAATTTTCATTGTTAATCTTTAATTCTCAATTGTAATCATTAATTGTACTAAAAAAAATACGAATTGCTATATATATATATATATATATATATATATATATATATATATACAAGAAATACCAAAAATGTCAATATCCGCAAAATGGATAATGTGAACTGTAAATGTATAACAGAAAAAAATATATATACATACATATATATAAATGTGTAATTAGATGTAAGATATAGCTGTAAGTATATTGTCAAGAAAAATAAAGAAACCTATAAAATTGTTAAGCTAAGGCCAAATAGAGCCAGACGCTCTCAAGTGGCCCGCCCAACACCCCTCAGGTGTGGGAATGAAAAGTATAAAAAAAAAAAAAATAAAAAATAAAAAAAAAATAAAAAAAAAAAAAAAAACGCGCGGGCCCGTTGTCAAGGCAGCACCGGACGCCGTCGCGCACGCATATCCTCCACGCCGCATCCGCATCCGCATCCGCAGTAGCCATGGCCCGGACAAAGCAAACGGCCCGCAAGTCCACCGGCGGAAAGGCGCCGCGCAAACAGCTCGCCACCAAGGCGGCGAGGAAGAGCGCGCCCGCCACCGGCGGCGTCAAGAAGCCCCACCGCTACAGGCCGGGCACCGTCGCCCTGCGAGAAATCAGGCGCTACCAGAAGAGCACAGAGCTGCTCATCCGCAAGCTGCCATTCCAGCGCCTAGTGCGCGAGATCGCCCAGGACTTCAAGACCGACCTGCGCTTCCAGAGCTCCGCAGTCATGGCCCTGCAGGAGGCCAGCGAGGCCTACCTCGTCGGCCTCTTCGAAGACACCAACCTGTGCGCAATCCACGCCAAGCGAGTCACCATCATGCCCAAGGACATCCAGCTCGCGCGCCGCATCCGCGGCGAGCGCGCCTAAACCCGCACACCGCCAAACAAACAAAACGGCCCTTTTCAGGGCCACTAACGTCTCTCCGTCGCGAGCAAAACTTTGTCGGTCGCAACGACTAGTTCCCCACTCACTCTCCAGTCCAGTCGTCCCACCCCCGGCCCGGCCCGGCGCCGCCGTTTCCAAAAAAAAAAAAGCACCGCACCGGCCGAACCAAGTCGCAAGCGTCAATAGCGCCACCCACACAGGCCACGGCACAAAACGTGACGCCCGGAAAGCAAAGCAAAGCAAAAAAGACTATTCCAAAACCACCACCAAGACAAACAAACAAACGCGGCGCAAAATAAATAGGTAAAAACAATAAAAGTAAAATACACTTTATGTAACACCAACCGCGCGCCGCCGCCCACGCCCGCCAACGACCCCACAATCCAACCACCATCCACACATGAAACAAACAAACGCCAGCAAGCAAGACAGACAGACAGACAGACAACAAGGCAACCGACCGACCACGACACGACAATCAACACCTTCCCGACGTGCTTTGATGGCCCTGAGAAGGGCCGTTTTTGTTTTTGTCCGGGACCGCGCGACAGCCTCTGGTTGCGCGCCGGCCACCAGGCGACGGTGTCAACCGCCAACCCTTCCCTGCCCTTTTTACTTCTTCTTCTTGGGCGAAGCCTTCGCCTTAGACGGCGTCGCCGTCGCCTTCTTCGGGCGCGGCGCCTTCGGCTTCTTCGTCGGAACCTTGGCGGCCTTCTTCGCCTTCGACGGCGACTTGGCCTTGGCCGGCTTGGCCGCAGCCGCCTTCTTCGCACCCGCGGGAGCGGCCGACGCCGCAGACGCCTTCTTGGCGGCGCCCGCCTTCCGACCGGTCGCCGCCTTCACGCCGCCAGCCTTCTTTGCGCCGGCCGCACGGGCCCCCTTCTTCTCCTTGCTGGCCGGAGCGGCGCGCTTCTTCTTCGCACCACCGCCGCCACCACGAGCCTTGCCGCCCTCGGCCGCCCCGCCGCCGGCGCCGGCAAGCTTGAAAGAGCCCGACGCGCCCTTCCCCTTCGTCTGCACCAGCTCGCCAGCCACGACGGCCGACTTGAGGTACTTCTTGATAAAGGGCGCCAGCTTCTCCGCGTCCAGCTTGTAGTGCGCGGCAATGTACTTCTTGATCGCCTGCAGCGACGACCCGCCGCGCTCCTTCAGACTCTTGATGGCGGCCGTCACCATCTCAGAGGTGCGCGGGTGCGCAGGCTTGGCGCGCGGCTTCTTCGCAGACGACGCAGACTTGGCCTTCTTCGTAGTGCCGGTGGCGGCGGGTGCCGCGGCAGTCTCGTTCGTAGCCGCCTGGTCTGCCATCTTTTGCTTGTTCTCTTTTCTTTTTTCCCCTTGGTTTCGCTTCCTTCTCTCCTTCGACGACGCACAACAGCGAGGGGCGCGCAGCAGAGAATAGCCGCGCACGCGCCTGGCCCAGCCAGTGTCGCGGGCGGGCGCGGACGGCCGAGAGAGCGGCCGCCACTCGGCGCGCCGCCGCGCCGCCGCGCCGCGCCTCCCGCGCTTGCTACCGCCCAACGTCCGACAGCCTGCGCGGAGCAGCCCCCAACCTGCGCCGCAACCACCCGCGCCATTCAAACCACCGAGGATGGGGCTACACACACCGACACCACGGTCGCCAACCAGTCGCCGCGGCGGCGCCGCAAACCACGGCCAAACTGCAGCCACCGCGCGCCACAGCCTGGGTCGGCCCGCCGAGAATCGCCGCCCCCGCCCAAATGCCGCCCCCACAGCCCCAGCCGACGACCCGCCACAATGGCCAAACCTTCGTCAAAACTCCCACACCGTCGCCGCGGCAGCCCGGCCACCGCGGCCGGCGCCACAGCCACACGAGCCGAGTCGTGCGGCGATGACGGCCGTGCACAAACGCACCTCCGCCGCCCCATCGCCTTCCGCCGTTTTCCCGATCGGCCCGCAGCCGTCGGGCCACGGCCGCGGGCCGTCCTCCTCCTCTCGCCTCGCCCGCCAACACCCACAGCCCTTCCAACACATTTTTCTTTTCTTTCTTTTTTTTTTTTTTACTTTTTTACGATCGCCGCCTGCGCAACATGGCACCGGCCGACGGAGCGCCAACCCCCCCGCCACAGGCGAAAACAAAACAACGATAAACAAACAAACAAAATAAATTACCAGCCAGCCCCAACTACAGACACACCGAATCTGCCCTCACAGCCGACCTTACACGCCTCAACGTCAAAACAAAGGTGGTTTCTTTCTTTCAACGGTTACCTTACCTTAGGTTACGTCAGGTTAGGCTAAGAAGGCGTCAGGGTTAGGTTAAGCGTTGACGTGACGTCACGTCTTAACGTAGGCGTTAAGCTAAGGTTGCGGTCACGTACGTTAGGTTAAGGCGACTTGGGGGTTGGCCTAAGAGCTTAGGTTAGGTTACGTTACTTTAGGTGGCTGCGTTAAGGGGGGCTTAAAGAAGTTTAGGAGGTTAAGGCGTCGAGGCGGCCGCACCCCCTTAGCTGCTGCGGCTCGGCCACGCCACGCCACGCTTTGGGGTTTCATAAGGTCGCGCGGCGGGTCGTCGGCACGCCGCAAAGGACAAAACTGCAAGACGACGTCGAAAAACAAACAACAGGTAAAAAATAAATAAGTAAAAATAAACGACGCCGACAGGCGGGGATCAGCAGAACAAGCAGATTCCGGAGAGCGAACGAGACACGCACGCACACACACAAACCCCCCCGAGCCGAGAGAGCACAGAGCACCACCACGTGTCGGCCTCCGCTCACCCGACTCGGCTGGGCTGGGCTGGGCTGGGCTGGGCTGGCGGCCGGGCCGGATGCACGTACACGTACGGCTACAGCCACTACCCGTACACAGCCGCTCTTCACGCAACACCAGCCAAATGGCGCGCCCGCGGCTCGTCGCGGTCGCCGTCGCGGTCGCAACGCCACGCCGGCACACTTTCGGCACCACCGTTTTCGCGCGCACCGCAAACAAAACGCAGCCGACACACACAGAGAGAAAAAAAAAAAACACAGAGCGCGAGACGGGCGGCGGCGCACCTTTCGCCAGCCGGCAGGCAATCGACTCGCCCAGTACGACAAACGCGCACGCCACCCCACCCACCAACCAACCAACCAGTCGTCGTCGTCGTCGTCGTCGTCGTCGTCCCGAAATCAAACAAACTCTCAAAAGCACAGCCCCTGCTGCCAACGGACGCAGGCGCCACGCAGCTCCCTTCCCGCCACACTCGATTCGCAGCGCAACTCACCCGGCACACCGTCAAACGACGGGCTGGGCTCGCCGCATCGCCGCAACCTACACACCTTCCCCGCCACGACGCACAGCCCCACCAGACGCCCGTGCCGCAACGACACTACTGCACTACCACTACCGCACTACTCCTCTCGCCCTTGCCATACACGACACAACACGCCAAAAAGTGAAAATCCAAATACAAACAAAAACACCGCCCCCACGACCCAAACACATGCACGGCGCGCCAACACACGCGAGGCAAGGCACGCAGCAAACGGCGTCCCCTCCGCGTCGCGCCATCAACCTACACACACAAGGCAACCAACAACAGCCAGCCAGCCAGCCAGCCAGCCAGCCCCACTCTCACGCCGCAAAAACAGAAAACACACCGAAACCGCCAAACGCCGCACATTCGCGCTTCGCACTTACCACACACCTCTCGGCATCCGTTTCGCACACAACGACGCGACGCACAATACATCATCACGGGCTACGCACGCACACCGCGACCCACTTTCTTACGACGCCCTCGGCAGAGCACACGTGCCCACGCCCACACACAGTCGACACAACGACGCAGCGCGCAGCAGACGCGGCCGCAACACGTACCTCCCCGACGACGCGCCAACACCGCCAGCCACTGCTCACTCGCCCAAGCAACCCGTGCACACAACTGCCACACGCGTCCACCACGCCGCCGCCAACCACCCGCCCGCCAGGGGGCGCTCACGTCCGCGACAACAGCGCGGCACCGCCGGGCCGGGCCGGGCCGGGCCGGGCCGAACCGAGCCGAGCCGAGCCGCCGCCTCCTCTCCACTCGGCACGCCACGTCCTGCTTGCAAAACACATGGCTCGTCCCTCTGTACACACAACGCGCCTGCCTGCGGTCGCCGCCGGCATCTATCTACCTGCGCATCGGAGCCAGGCCGGCAAGCCCACACTTAAATATTGCACTTCACCAGCCAAACAAACCCACTCTTCCTTTCTTTGCACAGCGCATGCAACAGCAGCCCCAGGAGCCGGGCCCGCCGCCAGCGTCTCCTCCTCCTCTGGGCACAGCCAGCCAGCCGTTCCCACCGCCCCGCCCCTGCTCTGCAGAACAAGAAAAAACGAAAAAGTACCAACACACGCACCCAAAGCGTAAGCCAGACAAGACCAGCCTCTCCGAGGCCACACACACGCAAAAAAACAAAAAAACAAAAACACTACAACAGAATAAAATGAAAAAGAAAAAGCAAGCTGTCGCCTCGCCCCCGCCCGTCCCCCCACCCCACCACATTCGCCCCCTCCGCTTGTTTTCCTTTCTACAATTTCCCTCTTTTCCACCCAATATCCCGCCGCGGTTTACGGGCACCGGCCGATTTTGCGCCCGCCCACATGTGTGCCTATTCCCCACCACCATTCCCTCCGCAGCCCGCAGCCCGCAGCCCGCAGCCCGCTTTTCCCCCCCTCCCTGCCCACACCACACCACACCACACCACACCGACGGTGCTGACGTCGACACGCACCCAAGACAGGGGCCACGACCGTCTTTTTTCCTGGGCCCATCCCCGCACCGCACCTCCTTCCAATCAACGCTGTGGCGCCTGTGTCCGCGCGAGACGCGTGCGCGCCGCCTCTCTCAACATCCGTCCGCCGTCCGCCGGCCGGCCCGTTTTTCGGCCCCCAGGCCATCCGTCAACCACCACTGCCACTGCCACTGCCCCTGCCCCTGCCCGCCCCGCACCACACCACACACCGCTGCTTGCCCCGGCCGTTGCCACCAAAGGCGCCAACCGCAGCCCGCGCGCGCCAGAAACTACAGGGACCCAGCCGACCGACGAAAATCAGAGCAATTGGCCGGGAGGATCAAAAAGAGAGCTCCGAAAACCACCGTAGCGAGGCGTGGGAGGAAACGTTACGAGAAGCAGAAAGGGACCAGGAAAAATTCTGGAAATTTCTTAAAACTCGTAAACTAAACACGAAACATCTACATCTACATGGGGAAGGAACGACCCCACAGACCGAGCTGAAGCACTGGCGGATTCACTAGAAAAGGCAATTCCAAGCACCAGAAGCGGTAGATGACGAAACTGGTGACCACCAGGAAATGGTACTCAGAAGGGTAAAACCGCATCCTAAGTGCCCCGATCAGAACATCTTTCACAATCCAATAAACGCAGAAACCCCCGTATCTTATCACATCACAAACATACACACATCCTAAGAAGGCATCAGGCCCAGATTCCATCAAACCGCAACTACTACATCACCTACCTCCAGCAACTATCAATTATCTATCTAACATCAATATATAATGCTTGCTTCAGACTAAACTACTTGGAAACAGGCCCGAGTCATCACATTACCAAAGCCAAACAAGGACTTATTATTTCCGCAAAACTATAGGCCAACTTCCTTGGAAAGGTCCTCGGAAAGCTCATTCAAACTGAACTGAAGAAATTCAATTCTTAAAGGATAACAACATAATCATCGCACAACAATTCCGATTCCGCGAAGAACACAGCACCACCCACCAGGTGACCAGACTAGTCGAGCACATATGTCAGGCCAGAAACATTAGACACAGTACTGGAGCAGTCCTGCTTGACATTGGAAAAGCATTCGGATAACGCCTTATCTACAAGCTCCACCAGTACAACTGCCCCATCCACATTATTGCTTCTTTTCTCCGCAACAGAGCATTCTATGTCCATGTACCAGGAGCGGCAAGTAACACTAGATCCATAGAGGCTGGAGTCCCGCAAGGCTCAGTGCTGGGGCCCATTCTCTACTCAATATACACAAACAAACAGCTGGGAGGACACTTGTCACTATTTGCAGACGACACTGCAGTCTACCGCAGCAGTTCTAACCTGCAATATAGAGTCACAAAAATAGAGCAACACCTACAATCCATCCAGAAATGGGCTAACCAATGGAAACAAAAGAAAAAAACAATAAACGCGGAGAAAACCCAAGCAATACAATACGATTCACATTCAAAAAGAATACCTCCTAACCTGCATATACGCCTCAGAAATAACAATCTTCCATGGTCAGGCACAATAAAGTATCTAGGCATCAAGCTGGACAAGAGGTTGACATTTAGAGACCATGTTACACACGTTTGTAACAAGGCTGCAGCAGCAATATTCAGACTGTACCCAATCATCAAAGGAAACAGAATAAATATGCGCGCCAAAAAGAAAATCTTCAAAACCGTCATAGGAACCAGCCATCACTTACGGCTCTGAAAATCTGGTCAATGGCCGCAGACACCAACATAACAAGAGTAAAAAAAAAGGGTGCACAACAAATACTTCAGAATTGCTGCTGATGCCGGCCGGTACCAGACAAACCGAGACATATACACAAACCATAACATACTCAAAATCCCGGAAATCATCCAAAGAAAAATCCATAAAGTTTTTATTTTATTTTTTTTTTTTTCCACCAAACCACGGATTCAAACCACCCACTCATCAGAAATCTGGGACAAAATCCACCCGACCCAAGAACGACATTTCCCATCACGACAAAACACCACAAACTACAACATACCATGATAAACAAAAATAAAATACAAACACCATAACACTCACTCAAACAACAAACATCTACACACACCCAAGAGACCCTATCATCCCATCATTTTGTTACCCAACATAATCAGACAGAAGGCAGGGATCAAGGACAGATCCGGTCCTTCGAGTACAGGGGGTAAAAAAAATACCCATCAGACCAGCTCGCTCTCTCTCTCTCTCTCTCCGTGCCGACGCTGCCCCGCACACGCGTTCGCGCTCGCGTTCGGCCGACACCACACGACAGGTCTTTGGGGCCCCGCCACTGCGCACACGCACGCCTCCTCCTCTTCCTTAGTTCTTTTTCGCTTTTCTTTTCTCCCCCGCCCCCCGCTCTCACCGCCACATCATCCCGCAACCCTTGGGGGATGTTTCCCAACATCAACGCGCCCCAATTCCACTCTCTGCCCGTGCCGCACTCTCCACTTTGCTTCTCCCCGTCCCCTACACACACGACTACCGAAACCCCGGTTGACACACCTTCTCGTAGGACAGGGGTGCGTGCGTGCGTGCGTGCGTGCGTGCGTGCGTTGTCTTGACGGTGACAGCAACAGCAACGGATCCGTCCATCCCATTCCCCCCCCACTCGGTAAAGAACCATGTTCAACCCACACTACACAACAAGGGGGGCACACACGAACGCGAAAGAAAGGGCAGGGCAGGGCAGGGCAGGGCAACTATCTCTTCCTCAGAACCCACATATCACATCAACGAACGGCAGGCCAATTGCGGACTCAGCCGTGTCAGGCAAATCCAACCCAACCAACACCTCCCACGGAAACCCTGACACTGATCCAGCAGTACGTCCACATACATCGCCACACCAAATACGGGTGACGAGTGAGCAACAAATGGAACAATACACAACAAGGCTGACCTAATAAAAACTGCACGTCACGTCATACCTTCCAGACAGACGCAGTTCCGACGGGACGGCGGAACCGTATACGTACCTTTCAGCCACAACAACCGACCGACTGGACACGCCCGCGTCTCCAGCCAGCCAACCACCAGGGCCACACAGCCCGCAAGTTTCAGCGTCAACACTTCTTAACGTACGTTGCAAACTTTTCAAAACATTGCCACACACACACCACGAAAAGCGTCAACCTCTCTCACACTGGATACACTCAACACTTTTTGTCGGCGGAGCTTGAGGCCAACGGTTGACACACCCCCACCGGCCACACAGGTTTCCCTTTGAAAATTGCAGTGACGGAGGAGACGCGGCATTACGAGAGGGTTGTTTCCGAGAGCGCGAGCTGGACGGAGCTGCGGCGCCGCCGCCGAGGGGTAACGAACGCACGCGATGCCGCATGACAGCCCATCACCCAAAGTTTCACCCACAACTGCACACGTCGCACCCCCTTTTCGCGCCATACTAGTGTCGATCGTCAATTACAGCTCACGGTGTTCGCATTTGCCACTTGACGGGGGGGGGAAAAGAAAACAAAACAAACATCTGACACGCCATGTGTTTCTCTCTCTCTCTGTTATATCTAGGTCATTGGGCAGCCACTGTAAAAAAAAAAAAAAAAAAAATATTTTTACGACATGGTTGGGTAAGTGATTTAAAGACAACAATTGTGGGTCACACACCATAGACCATTTCGATAGTGTTCTTGTTCTTCTCTTTTTCCTTTTTTTATCGCTCAATTGAAATAAAACCTGGGGATGATGCAATGCTGCGATATGGCACAACCGTCGTCCATTGTACACAACTCGGGAACAAAAAGAAACCAATTCAGGGAACGTTCGTTCCTTCACAACGTTTCTTTCAACGCACTTGGTCTTTACCATCCTGTATATTCAACACACATTTCCTTTCATCAAACTAGGGCATTTCCATAACAGTTTGTTTCCGTTTCTGTGAGCACAATACTGCTTCTTCGACGTCATTTCACCATCTTAACTAGAGACAGACAACAAAATAGGAAAACAGGCCTTGAGAACCCCGTCCACCAAATTTCAGTTAGCACGGCATCCAAGATTCTTTTCCGGGGAGTGCAGTGCAGCTGACGCTGCTCAGACCATATACCGTCGCCAGTCTCACTCAACTCTTGCGCATTCCACCATTCTACGCTACGTGACAATGCAAAAATGAATGAATCAAACCCGCCCAGAGAGCGTCTTGTGCGAGGGGACACACGATATAGAGAACAACAAAACACACAGGGGACACCACCACAGTTGGAGAGAACGTTTCCACCACGGCAGCCGCGCCGTTACGCGCTTTTTTTTTGTTTTTTTTTTTTCCTCCCCCCCACTGCACACCTCCGACACCACGGGAACGTTCACCGTCCCGTTGCCCTACACTGGCGTTTCTTTTCAACCCCCCACCCTATTCCTCGCTCCCCGGACATTCGACCGATCACAAAGTGCAACCTCTCGTTACCGTCGGGTGCCCCTCTTCATCCCCGGGGCGCCAACAACAAAACAAAAACACCACCGACGCCGTCGTCTCGCGTCACCTCACTCAACTGAGCGGAAAATACACGTACATCCAGAATGACGACACCGCCTCCACAAACAAAAACCAGACGTCAGACGTCAGGTCGAAAGAGGGCACCGTACGTCGTGGCGCGTGGTCTCCTAACTCACCTCGCGCGTACAAATACAATACAATGCAATGCGTGTCACCTCACGTTCACACACACCTCCACGCTCCACTTTTACGTCGCCCAACCAACCAACTAACTTAACGCACCCGCTCGGCGTAGAAGCAGCTGTAGGCGGCAACGTGTTTCTCACCCTCGCCACCAACGGTGTGACATCCGACAGTCGCGGTTTGCTTTCCGTTCCACACCTCCGGCCATACCATACAAAGGGGACAAAAAAAAAAAAAAAAAAAATATATCAAACAAGCCAACTCCAGCGATCCGCCCCCCTAACACCAACACGTCTCGAAACACCCACGCCCACGACCCGGCTGTGGCTAAAGTGCGTATCCCAACGTCACACCAAAACCAAAGGCGCCGGCGCCGCACCACACCACAAGCTACAGCTACAGCTGTGCCGCCCGTCCACCCGCTCACAACAACAACAACAACAACAATTCCGCCCTTCCCGCAAAGGCATTTTGGTGGCCCTGAAAAGGGCCGTTTTTTTTTTCTTTTCTTCGCCGCGCCGCGGACGAGCCTCCCATTTCCAAGAGCCACCTCCTTACTTGGAGCTCGTGTACTTGGTCACCGCCTTCGTGCCCTCGCTCACCGCGTGCTTGGCCAGCTCGCCAGGCAGCAAGAGCCGCACAGCGGTCTGGATCTCGCGGGACGTGATGGTCGAGCGCTTGTTGTAGTGCGCCAGGCGAGAAGCCTCGGCCGCAATGCGCTCGAAAATGTCGTTCACGAAGCTGTTCATGATGCTCATCGCCTTCGAAGAGATGCCCGTGTCAGGGTGCACCTGCTTCAGCACCTTGTAGATGTAGATGGCATAGCTCTCCTTCCTCTTGCGCTTCTTCTTCTTGTCGCCCTTCGAAATGTTCTTCTGCGCCTTGCCAGCCTTCTTGGCGGCTTTCCCGCTAGTCTTGGGCGGCATCACGAACAAACAGGCAGGCAGGCACGCGCAGTCAGTCAGTCAAGCGCTCCGCTCCAGTCAGCGTCTCCCCACACAGTGGCACCCGCCGCCGAGTCGAATTAGCTGGGTTTCCCCCATGTTTTAGAAGAACCAGTGCCTTTTGCACTCTGTCTTCTCCACTTTTCTTTTGTGTTTCGGAGCTTTAACTTATTTGGTAATTATTTTGGGGTCTCCTTCCTAATGAGTGATGTAGGTAAGATATTTTTGTGAGGGGCTTAGATGGTGGTGTTTGTAAGGAGGTTGAACTTTGTTAGATCTAGATCCTAAAGATTCGGTTGATGGTTGTTTTTGGGGTTTTAATTTGGGGGTGGATTTCCCTGCCAAGGGTGTTGATGAGTTGGTATTGTGATGTGCGTGCAGCCTCATAAAAGTTGATTGATTTTTGTTGGATGATATGATAGATGGTGGGTTGTCCTAACATGTTTCGGATTTCTTCATTGCTGGTATAGCGGTTTGCTTCGGCTATGATGCGAAATGCTTTGTTTTGTAACGTTTCGATTTTTGTTAAATTTGTGTCAGCGGCCATACTCCATGCCTCCGATCCGTATAGTATAACCGGTAGGATAATTGCCTTCCATGTCTTGATTTTCGTTGCTGTCGTGAGACCCCTTCCTTTTAACAGGGGGTACAGCTGGAAGAGGCGTGCAGCGCCCTTGTTGCACGCCTCATTTAAATGCTGTTTGAATGTCAGGTGTTTATCCAATTTTAGGCCTAGGTACTGGACTGTCTCTCTCCACGGTAGATTTTGGTTGTTTACTGTTAAGTTCCTAAGTGGCTGTTTGCGTTTGGTTGTGAATATTATTGCCTGGCACTTGTCAGGGTTTATCTTCGTTTTCCAGATGTTGCACCATTTGATCATATCTTCTAAGTGTCGTTGCAGGCTGGCCACTATGTAATTTAAATTTCTGCCGCTGTGATATAGCGCTGTGTCATCTGCATACAGCGCTATATTTCCTCTTGGTGCTTTAGGTACATCGTTAGTATATAAGAGGTATAGGAGGGGACCAAGCACAGAACCCTGTGGTACCCCTGCTTCTATTGTTTTCGGTGCACTTTCAGCGCCTTCTATTGTTGAGTAAAACTTCCTGTTTGTGAGGAAGGATCTAATAATTTTTACTATGTGGGTTGGGATGTTTACTTGGAACATTTTGTAGAGCAAGCCGCCATGCCAAACTCGATCAAACGCCTTTTCAATATCTAGAAATATTGCAGCTGTGCTATGTCCTTGGGATTTCTCTGTACAGATGTGCTCTATCAGGCGAATGGCCTGATGTATGGTGCTATGTCCAGCACGAAAACCGAATTGCTCGGGGCAGAGGATGTTGTTTGTTTGGAGGTAGTGCAACAATGGGATCTGTATCAAGATTTCTAGGATTTTAGAGAGGTGGTTTAACAGGGAGATTGGCCGGTAGTTTTGTGGGAATAGATGGTTTTTATTGGGTTTAGGGATTGAGATGATTTTTGCAACCTTCCAGGCTGAAGGGAAATAGTTTATTTTTAGGCAGTTGTTTAGTATGGCTGTGAGATGTGATATAGCGGGTTCAGGAAGGTTTTTGAGGAAGGGAGGTTTGATACTGTCGGGACCAGGGGCTTTGGAGTTGCCAATTCGCCTGATAAGAGCGCCAACTGCACGTTCACTGACTGGGGTGAAGAAGGTGTCTTGTCTCTGTCGAAGTTTTCTGTTGAGATAGCGGCGGACCCTTCTTTCGTTCCTCTCTACTTCCTCTTCGTCTTCATCCGCTATGTTTTCTCTGAATTGGCGCTCGAGCGTGCTTGACATGGCGTCTGCCTTTTCCTCTGGCGAGTACACGATACCATTTTCTCCGTGTAGAGGATTGATGGCCTTCCGGGGTTGCCTTCTGGCTCTAATTTTGCTCCAGAGGTGGTCCGGGTTTGTGTTTGCCTCCTGCAGGCTTCTTTCCCAGCGGGAATTTCTGAGCATTTGCAGTCTCTGCCGTATTTCTCTGGCCATCCTTTCCATGTTTCTTCTGTCTTGAGGATCTCGGAATCGTTGCCAGAGCTTTCGGATTCTCTTCTTGTCCGCAATGAGCTGGGCCAGGTCAGGTGGTAAATCGCCTCTTCCTTGCTCATGTGTGATCTTTATCGTTGCGATTTTGCTACATGAGGACACTATATGGGTGAATTCTTGAATAGCTTGGTCGATGTCCTTTTTACGGGGCATCTCTGGAGCAATGTTAGGTATGTGTTGGGCGATGAGCGTCTTGTAGCGCTCCCAGTTGGTATGGTATGTAACTCTCCTTCTCGTCTCCGGACCATCCCGATCGTCCTCGAATCTAAGGATAACCGGGTTATGATCCGAGTCAAGGGCATTCACTACTTCAGTTGTTATGGCCAGAGAGATGTTCTTGTGTAGGTAGACGTCCAGTATATCTGGCCGGCATCTGGAGTCGTAGTGGAAGTGAGTGGGCTCTTCTGGAGCGACTATTTCAATGTCTGGATCATTGTCCAGGTATCTTAAGAGTGTTCTACCACTGGTGTTAGTGGTGCGGCAACCCCAGGCTCTGTGCTTTGAGTTTAGGTCCCCCCCTATAATGACTCTGTGGTTTCCGTTTAATAAGGCGTCTAGATCTATGGTAGGGATGTTATGGTGAGGTGGATTGTATGCAGCGATGAGATGGGTGACGTGGCCTTCTATGAGGAGTTCGATTCCGGTTGCTTCTACGACTTGGAGCTGAGGCAGAGTTATTCTCTGATGGCATATCCTCTGTTTTACAAGGATTGCTGTCCCACCACCTGGGCGGTTTGGCCGGTCTGTTCTGTGTGTGACGTAGTTACGGATCTGGAAATTTTGGTTTGGGGTCAGATGGGTTTCATTTATGAGAGCTATGTCCACTCCATGTTCCTCCAAGAAGAGTTCCAGCTCGTGTCGTTGTTGGTATATGCCATTGGCGTTCCAAATGGTTATTTGTGGGTGTTTGCTTCTATCCTCCACTGCAGAAGATTGGCAAGATGGTGGTGAAAAGCAGGGTGAATTTTGTCATCATGTCTGGGGCGGCCATGATCTGTGTGAAGGCGTCTTTTAGTTTGCCAAATATGACTCTGAAGTTTATTTTGGTTAGTGACTTGAGGAAGTCCCAGATTTGTTCCAAGATTTGCTTTGGTTCAGCATCTTGTGTCTGTTCTTGTGTCTGCTCACGGGTTTGTGGGGTGGATTGAGTTTCTTGTTCTGAGGTGGAGTTTGCTGTGCTCCCGTTTTCGTCTGTTTGCTCGGTCGGTTGCTCAGGTGTGGTGGTATTCGCCTGAAGAGTGGTTGTTTCCGTCGTTTCTGCCGTGTTACTGGTTGGGAGAGCAGCATCTTCTTTTGCCTGATGTTGGGTGGTTTTTCTTTGCTCTTGATTTGGGTTTGGGGGTAGTATTGTGGCTTTCGTCTGCTTAGTGCAGGATTGCAGGGGTAGGGGAAGAACTGATGACGATGATGTGCTTTGAGCTATTGGTGGGGGGGCCATTTTCACATTTGCTTTCGCTTGCTGCTTCACGACTTCTGGTCTTGATTGTCGGCGCGATTGTGGGTGAGGTCTGATGGAGGGTGTGCAGATTGAGGTGGAAGCCTTTACTATTTGCGCCATCGTTTTAACTCCTTGGGGTGAAGTTTCATGAGCTTCGGTTTGTGTCCCTGGCGGGTTTTCTTCTACTCTGGGTGGCAGAGGGCGGCATCTTTCCTCTGCTAGGCTTGGAGGCATAGGTGGAGTTTGGGGTCTGTTGTTGCTTATCCCCTGGTGAGCTATGGTTGGTGGTCTTTGCTGTCTTGAGGTGGGGACTTGGTGTTCCCTTGCAGTAGCTGCTGTACGTTGGGCTCGCGCATCGGCGATTTTGAGTCTAACTGGACATCCCCTGAATGAAGCTGGATGGTTTCCAGAGCAGTTTGCACAGACTAGTGGGTCACTAGGCTTCCTGGTGCAGGCGCTGGAGAGATGGGGACCGGCGCATTTTACACATCTTGGTGTTAGATCACATTGTTTTGCGCCATGGCCAAACCTCTGGCAGAGATAACATTGGGTAGGGCCACTTGGTTTCCGAAATCTTTCGACTGAAACCGTCATGTGCAGTAGTCTGTCGAGTTTAAAGATTTTCTGTGCATCTGCAGTGTTTGGCAGGTTTATTTGAAAATTTGCCATTTTATTTCGGGGTTGTGGGATGACGTCGCCCGTTTCTGTGGTGATGGTAACTGGTTTTGCCATCTGGTATACCTCCTTGACTGGGAAGCCTTTGGCAATAAGTGCTTCTTTAACTTCTTCTGTAGTCCAGTGGGGTGTGAGGCGTTTTATGACTACTTTTAGTGTGCCTCTCGGGTCATCGCTGTAAGTGAAAAATTCAAACTTTCGTTTTCGGAATTCTTGTTTTAGATAGAGAAAGTCTTCTGCGTTGGTCGCCTGGTAGACTATATGGTCCCCTTTGTACGTTGTGCTAAGAGCACCAGTTAGTTTGCTCTGAATTTGTCCTATTAGGGTGGTGTACCCTTTAGTTTCATATACCGTTATTGGTGGAACTCTTCTTCCTCGTTTTTGTAGTGGGCGTGAGGTTTGTGTGGTTCCTGACCTTGTGTTTTGTGAAGGCGGCATGGATGGAGATTTTACCAACTGTTCAGGGGCGCTTGCTGGTTGTGTGCCTTGCAAACTTATTTCTTTTGGTTTAAGTGGTGCGCTCACTTTGGTGGTAATGACAGCTGTCTCTTTCGATTGCTTAGTTTGTGGCTGGGTTGCCTGCTGATTTGCCTTCGTGGGTGCACCTGTTGGCCCGTGGGTCGATTCTTTTGGTGTTATGCTAGCGCTACCGGTCCTTGATGGTTGTCTTGAGTCTGTAGTCGTGTTCTTTTGCGCTGCCTGCTCTGGTGCCGGCTTTGGTATGCCAGTGGCGCTTGATGATTCTTCTGAGTTGTATTTTAGGAGCCTGCGACTGCGTCGTGGGACCTTATACAGCGGTGAGTCGTGGGTCTCACCGTCTGAAGCCGAGTCGGCGTCAGTATCAATGACGAGACTGCGCGATGACTGACTATTTCCAGTGGCAGAGTCGTCGTCTGATGATGATGATGATGATGAGAGTGGTGATGGCGGTGGTGACTGGCAGGGTGCAGGGAGTGGTTTGGGGTTTTTTTCTCGCTGATCAGCGGATGGAGGTGGATCCTGCGGGTGTACCATGGTGGGGCATCCGCGTGATGTTGCTTTCCTAAAGAATTTGGGTCCCTATATTCCGACAATTTTGTGCTGGTCGGATTTCCCTACTCAGGGCGGGCGCGGGATACCGCTAACCGCTGCGTGGCTTAAACAGTCAGCCACGGAGCGCAACGGGTCCCTGGACCGCTATTTACCCTATCGCCTGCAGCACAAAATTCTCGGAAAGTTTTCTTTGTTCGACGCCTCTTCCTCTTCACTCCTTATCTTGCTGGCGGCGCGAAAACGTCTATCTTCGCGGGGAACTATGCCATCCTAGAGTTTAGAGGGCACTGATGAACCAAAACCGGACGGGACGGACACTGGGCGCGGGCAACACGAACAATCCCGCCAACGACAATTTGCTTTTTTGTGACAAGCGCCCAGTCGTCACGAACCGCCAGCCCAGAGCAACAGCACGTCCTCGCACAACCCAGCGAGCCAACAGTCACGGCGATGCAGCGAGAAGCACACAAGGCGACGGCCAAGCACACGAGACTCCAAACAAAGAGGAAGCACCTGCGCGAGGCGGCGCACGTGGTGGGTTTTTCCGGGCCGGGCAGGCAGTAGCGGAGCGCAGCGCAGCAGCGTCCTTTCACTACGCGAGCACGACTGGGAATTGGCGGGCACCCGCCGCACGCCGACGCCGCACCTTTACCAGCTCGCCCTGCTGCGGCCGCCGACCAATGGGGCGCGCGCGCAACCGGCCGCCGCACCCGAGCCCATAAAGGACCCCCACCCCGCCGGCGCCGGCACGCACTCCGCTGCTCGACTCGCTGCGGCTCGCACCGTTTGGGGCGTTGTGCTTTTCTTTCTCGCTTCTTTCGAAACTAGCCCATCGCCATGTCCGGACGCGGAAAGGGAGGCAAAGTCAAGGGCAAGTCAAAGTCCCGCTCAAGCAGGGCTGGGCTCCAGTTCCCGGTCGGCAGAATCCACCGCCTCCTGCGCAAGGGAAACTACGCCGAGCGCGTCGGCGCCGGGGCGCCCGTCTACCTCGCCGCCGTCATGGAGTACCTCGCGGCTGAGGTGCTCGAGCTGGCCGGAAACGCGGCCCGCGACAACAAGAAGACGCGCATCATCCCGCGCCACCTGCAGCTCGCCATACGCAACGACGAGGAGCTCAACAAGCTCTTGTCGGGCGTCACCATCGCACAGGGAGGTGTCCTGCCCAACATCCAGGCCGTCCTGCTGCCAAAGAAGACCGAGAAGAAGGCCTAAAAGAGAGACAGCGCAATCGGCAACCGCCGCGTGCTCCCTTGGCACGCAGCGCGCCATTTGCCGCCTCGGCTCAAAAAACAAAACACAATCGGCCCTTTTCAGGGCCACCACACAAACCTACGTCCAAAGCAGAATTCCAGTCGTTCGTCGCACCACTTTTCTCTCTCTCTCTCTCTCTCTCTTTCTGTGTACGGTTTTTTTTTTTTTTTTTTTTTTTCCTTCTTACACACACAGGCGCCGCCATCTTGTACACACGTACTTGGCCACCTCCTCCACTCCACTCCACGCACGCACAGTCTCGCGACCATTAACCAGCACACGTGGCGCACAACAACACACCTCAAAAATAACCCCTCGGCACTCAGCCGCGCCGCAACACACAGCCCATCCACCGACAAGAAGCATACAAGCAAAGAGGGAGGGGAAGGAAGGAAGGAGCTCACACAACGCAAGGGCACGCTTCCTTCCCTCCCAACCGCACCGCACACCACGTCAAAAAAAACTCCAAACAAAACTAAAAGGCCAAGTAGACTAAAAAGCAAAAGAAAAACCAGCAACACAGACTCTTTCGCACTTTTCAACTTCCGAACACTGTGGTGGCCCTGAAAAGGGCCGTTTTTCAATCTCTCTTTCCTTCCTTCGGTCTCACACCGCCTAACCGCCGAAACCGTACAGGGTGCGCCCCTGCCTCTTCAGGGCGTACACCACGTCCATGGCCGTCACAGTCTTGCGCTTGGCGTGCTCAGTGTACGTCACCGCGTCGCGGATCACGTTCTCCAGGAACACCTTCAGCACTCCGCGCGTCTCCTCGTAGATCAGACCAGAGATGCGCTTCACGCCGCCCCTGCGCGCCAGGCGGCGGATCGCGGGCTTCGTGATGCCCTGGATGTTGTCGCGCAACACCTTGCGGTGCCGCTTGGCGCCACCCTTGCCGAGCCCCTTTCCTCCCTTGCCGCGGCCTGTCATTCTTCTTCTTCAAGCGTCTCAACCACAATAATATAAAAAACAGAAAGCAAGGCAAGCTCCTCACCCGGCGCTAGCGAGTCGGCTACGGTTGTGGCGCCCAGCGCGCGCGCCGCCCCCCTATATAGACTCTGGGGCCCCGCGGCCCGCCCTCCCCTCCCCCCACCACCGCGCACCGAGGGCATATAAGCGCAGCACCGGGGCGCGCGGGCCCGTTGTCAAGGCAGCACCGGACGCCGTCGCGCACGCATATCCTCCACGCCGCATCCGCATCCGCATCCGCAGTAGCCATGGCCCGGACAAAGCAAACGGCCCGCAAGTCCACCGGCGGAAAGGCGCCGCGCAAACAGCTCGCCACCAAGGCGGCGAGGAAGAGCGCGCCCGCCACCGGCGGCGTCAAGAAGCCCCACCGCTACAGGCCGGGCACCGTCGCCCTGCGAGAAATGAGGCGCTACCAGAAGAGCACAGAGCTGCTCATCCGCAAGCTGCCATTCCAGCGCCTAGTGCGCGAGATCGCCCAGGACTTCAAGACCGACCTGCGCTTCCAGAGCTCCGCAGTCATGGCCCTGCAGGAGGCCAGCGAGGCCTACCTCGTCGGCCTCTTCGAAGACACCAACCTGTGCGCAATCCACGCCAAGCGAGTCACCATCATGCCCAAGGACATCCAGCTCGCGCGCCGCATCCGCGGCGAGCGCGCCTAAACCCGCACACCGCCAAACAAACAAAACGGCCCTTTTCAGGGCCACTAACGTCTCTCCGTCGCGAGCAAAACTTTGTCGGTCGCAACGACTAGTTCCCCACTCACTCTCCAGTCCAGTCGTCCCACCCCCGGCCCGGCCCGGCGCCGCCGTTTCCAAAAAAAAAAAAGCACCGCACCGGCCGAACCAAGTCGCAAGCGTCAATAGCGCCACCCACACAGGCCACGGCACAAAACGTGACGCCCGGAAAGCAAAGCAAAGCAAAAAAGACTATTCCAAAACCACCACCAAGACAAACAAACAAACGCGGCGCAAAATAAATAGGTAAAAACAATAAAAGTAAAATACACTTTATGTAACACCAACCGCGCGCCGCCGCCCACGCCCGCCAACGACCCCACAATCCAACCACCATCCACACATGAAACAAACAAACGCCAGCAAGCAAGACAGACAGACAACAAGGCAACCGACCGACCACGACACGACAATCAACACCTTCCCGACGTGCTTTGATGGCCCTGAGAAGGGCCGTTTTTGTTTTTGTCCGGGACCGCGCGACAGCCTCTGGTTGCGCGCCGGCCACCAGGTGACGGTGTCAACCGCCAACCCTTCCCTGCCCTTTTTACTTCTTCTTCTTGGGCGAAGCCTTCGCCTTAGACGGCGTCGCCGTCGCCTTCTTCGGGCGCGGCGCCTTCGGCTTCTTCGTCGGAACCTTGGCGGCCTTCTTCGCCTTCGACGGCGACTTGGCCTTGGCCGGCTTGGCCGCAGCCGCCTTCTTCGCACCCGCGGGAGCGGCCGACGCCGCAGACGCCTTCTTGGCGGCGCCCGCCTTCCGACCGGTCGCCGCCTTCACGCCGCCAGCCTTCTTTGCGCCGGCCGCACGGGCCCCCTTCTTCTCCTTGCTGGCCGGAGCGGCGCGCTTCTTCTTCGCACCACCGCCGCCACCACGAGCCTTGCCGCCCTCGGCCGCCCCGCCGCCGGCGCCGGCAAGCTTGAAAGAGCCCGACGCGCCCTTCCCCTTCGTCTGCACCAGCTCGCCAGCCACGACGGCCGACTTGAGGTACTTCTTGATAAAGGGCGCCAGCTTCTCCGCGTCCAGCTTGTAGTGCGCGGCAATGTACTTCTTGATCGCCTGCAGCGACGACCCGCCGCGCTCCTTCAGACTCTTGATGGCGGCCGTCACCATCTCAGAGGTGCGCGGGTGCGCAGGCTTGGCGCGCGGCTTCTTCGCAGACGACGCAGACTTGGCCTTCTTCGTAGTGCCGGTGGCGGCGGGTGCCGCGGCAGTCTCGTTCGTAGCCGCCTGGTCTGCCATCTTTTGCTTGTTCTCTTTTCTTTTTTCCCCTTGGTTTCGCTTCCTTCTCTCCTTCGACGACGCACAACAGCGAGGGGCGCGCAGCAGAGAATAGCCGCGCACGCGCTTTTTTTTTTTTTTTTTTCATTTTTTTTGTTTGTGTGTTGGAGGCAAGGGTGCTATCGCCTGAGGCGATTGGTCCCTCATGTGTGCTGGTAGGGTTACTTATTTGGGGTCACTATTTATTTATAAATAGGGGCACCATTTTTGATTCTTTAGAGGTCCCTTTGGGCACTGATTTGGTCCTTTAGGGCCTCGTTAGTGGTCTTGAATTGGTCGTGGCCTATTACATTTATACTTCAGTCTTTACATTATCTATCCTAACATTCTTGATGTGTCTATGCTACTTTTGTTCCTGTTTTGCGAGCTCTAACCTAGTTCATCTTGATGTTTCTATCCTAAGTACTGTTTACACTTGTCTCTCGTTTTTACCCTGTGTGCTAAATCTATTTGCTTGGTACTTCTAACCTATTTACTACCTATAATTTCTTGATGTTTCTAGTCTATATCTTAGCTACATTTGCTTGGTGTTTTCTACCTATGAACTAGCTACACTTTCTTGATGTTTCCATCTGGATCGCGGCCGGCACTCGTGATGTTTCTATGCTAATCTATGGTGGTCATCCTAGTTTCTAATGATGGTGAAGGGCACCCTGATTTTGTGCCAGGGTGCCGGTTCGTAGACAGCTATTTCCTCTAACTGATTAAGCTCAGGTCTGAGTCTGTTTACCTTGTCCACTAGTCTGGTTGTTGCCTCCTTTACAAGTTCAGCCATGTTTGGCATCTCGAGTTCTCTGTGTATTCGCTCAGTACTTGTCCATGGGGGGGCATTCAGGATCAGCTTCAGGCATCTGTTTTGCAGCGTCTGGAGCTTTGCGAGGTTGGTTCTGCATGTGATGCCCCAGGAGGAGCATCCATATAGCATGGCCGGTAGTATGATGGATTTGTATATTTTTAGTTTCGTTGCTGGTAGCATGTCCTTGCTGGCCAAGATGGGGTAGAGGGCATGGATGGCTTTCGTGGTTTTTATTTTCTTGTCTTCTAGGTGTGTTTTGAAGATCATTTTGCTGTCTAGGGTGACCCCTAGATAGCGGACTGTTTGTTTCCACGGGACCCGCTCACCGTTGATTTCTAGTCTGTCGTGGAGTTCAGGGCGCCGTCTTGTAAATAGGATGGCCTCAGTTTTTGATGCGTTTATTTTTATCCGGTTTAGTCTGGCCCATGTTTCTGTTAGGTCGACTTGCTCTTGTAGCTTTCTGATCGTGGTGTCAAGTCTTCTATTGCTGGCCAGTAGCGCCGTGTCGTCGGCGAACTGGGCCAGCACTGTGTCCTGTGTTGTTGGTAGGTCGTTTACATACACTGTGAACAGTGTGGGCGAGATGACTGACCCTTGTGGGATGCCCTCGTGGAGGGTTTTTATTTCTGACCTTTTCCCGTTGATGGTCACAAAGCATCTTCTGTTTGTTAGATAGTTGTCGATGAGTTTTAGGTAGCAGCGTGGGAGATCGGTGTCCTCATACAGTTTTACTAGGAGGTTGTCTCTCCACACTTTGTCGTACGCTTTTTCCACGTCCAGGAGAATTGCCGCCGTGAATCTGGAGAGGTTCATGTTTTTTGTTACGAACTCAGTGATCCTCAGGAGCTGCAGTTCCGCGGAAAGGGTTTCTTGGTATGCGAACTGCTCTCTGCGTATGACATGGTTGGCTAGTAATGGTTGCCTGATTCTCGGAAGTATTACGCGTTCCAGAACCTTGGACATTGTTGGCAGCAGGCTTATGGGGCGGTGGTTTTCCGGCTTTGTGAGGTCCTTTCCTTTCTTTGGGATGGGCACGATTTTGCACACCTTCCACACGTCAGGGAAGTGACTTTTCTGTAGGCATGCGTTGATTATGCGGGTGAGCAGTACCAGTGGTTTGCGTGGCAGGTGTTTTAGTTGCTCATTGGATACCTTGTCTGGTCCAGGCGCGGAGTTGTTGTTAAGTCGCCGTATAATCGTGCGGACTTCAGCAGTGGTTGTTAGTTCTGCTGCGTCATTGATTGGGTTCGATCTTATTCTTTGAATAGTTGCTTGGATTCTCCTGTTGAATTCCTCTTCGTCAGGTAGTTGTGCTGCCCTCTGCTCCACTCTGTTTTGTAATTCATATGTGGAGGCAAATAGCTCAGCCTGCCTGAGATCGTCGAAAACCATATTGTTTTCGTCCCTGAGGGCCGGTTTATGTTGCTTTGGTGTCCGAAGGTTCTTTATTAGCTTCCAGTCGTCTCGCAGGCGCAGTTGCAGCGCCGCCATCCTGTCCTCCCAGACCTCTGCTTTCCACTCTTTTGCTCTTTTGTGGATCTCCCTGGTGAGCCTGTTGACTTCTCTTCTTGCTTGCGGGTCTCTGGTTCGGATCCATCTGCGACGTTCCTGGTTTTTCAGGTATTTAAGGTCCTGAATTAGCGGTGGGAGTGTGTTATACTTGACCTCCAGGAACGTTGTTTTGCAGGATGCCCGTTTATATGCTGTAGTTATCTTATCTGTGATGGTGCGGATGGCTTCTTCTATTTGTATTTCGGTGTTGAGCGCTGCTGTGGGGGTGACATTGTTGTTTAACCACCGTTCATACTGTGCCCAGTCGACGTTTATGGTTTGCCGTGGTCTTGGGGGTTCCAATGCGTCACCGATGTGGCCTATTACCGGAAGATGGTCCGATGTTAGTGTATTTCTTACTTGTAGGTTCATTTCCGGATCTAGATTTTTTGTGATACAGATGTCCAGTACGTCTGGCCGGTGGAGGCTGTTGAAGGGGATGTATGTTATGTCTGTTGGGGCTGTTACTGCTGCATTGAGGCGGCCTTGTAGGTCATGGAGTCTGACACCTCTTGCATTGCTCCTCCTGCAATTCCAGGCCTCGTTTTTGGCGTTAAGGTCACCACATAGGAGGACCCGTTCGTGGTTGTCGAATATCCACGTAAGGTCTTGTTCCTCATACTCTGCTCTGGGGCTGAGGTAAGCGGCTACTAGGGCTATTTTGCCTTGCGCCGTTTCAATTTGCACAATTGTGGCCTCGAGTGAGTGCATCGGTGGCGTGATTTCGGGGTGGTGAGTGATGTAGGGGCGGATGTATATGGCGGTGCCACCTCCCCGCCTGTTTCTTCTGTCTGTCCTGTGGCAAATCATGTTGCGGAGGTTTAAGGTTGCGTTTTGCTGCAGGTGGGTTTCCGTGACGAGAAGGACGTCTATCTTCTGTTCCTCAATGAACTCATTTAGTACTTCCCTTTTGTTTGCGATTCCATTTGCATTGAAATTGCAAAAACGAAGGTGTTTCTTCTTAGGGGGCCTAAATTCCATTGAAGGTACTGAAGATAGTCATCATTCCTCCGACGACGGTTGTGATCTTGGACATTATGTCTGGTGCTTGAGTGAAGTTATTGATGATGGTTAATATTTGTTGTATTAAGTTTGAGTTCTGGACTTTGTCCCACAGTGATTTTAATTGGTTTACAAAACTTAGGATGGATTCTAGGCCGCTGTTGTTGGAGGGGGTTGTGGCGCTGTTGGTTTGTGGTGGAAGAGTTGCCCAGTTTCTTCTTCCGATTCGGTTTGCTTCTGCTGGGGTGGGCATTGCAGTTTGTCGGATTGTGGGTCTGGATGCTGGCGTTTGTGTCTGTGGGCGCTGTTTGTTGTAGGCCTCAATTGCTTTTTGGAATTCTTCACAGCCTCTGAATGAGGCTGGGTGGCCATCCTTGTTGCAATTTACACAGTGAAGAGGTCCGTCTTTTGGTACTTGGCATTGGAAGGCTCTATGGTCACCGCCACATCTGACGCAGCGCGTCGGCATGTTACAATAGTTTGATGTGTGGAAGAACCCTTGGCACTTTTTACATTGTGGGGGGCCTTCTTTGCTCTTGTAGGATTCTACTGTTATTTTTGTATCGAGTAAGTATCTTGTGTTATAAATTGCCTCGTTTTCTGGATTTTTCTCCAGTGTGACGCAGTAGACGTCCATTGGACGTAGCTCTTTAGTGTTTTCGTCCCTCTTTTTGTACTGGTGTACATTGGACGTTGTGAAATTTTTAAGTTGTAGTTCTTCTTCTATTTCGTGTTCTTTTACTGAGTTTGGTAGGCCTTTTATGACCACTTTCAGTTGTCTGTCGGCCTGTGGTTGGTGTGTGTAATTCCCGATTCGGTGGTGGTTAAAGAATTCCAACGCTGTGCGTTGGTCCTTTACCGACTCAAAGTGGTACTTAATCGATTTCCCTTTATGGATGGCTTTAATGGGACCTTCCATGTACTGTTTGAGGGTTTTGTTTAGTGTCAAGTAATGCCCAGGATATTCAATTGTGATCGGCGGAACGCGCGGTTTTCTAGGGACCGCTCGTTGTGCCGGTGTGGTGGTGGTCTGCTGTTGGGGTGGGGTACCCTCTGTTGTATTGTTGGCAGCGTCCGGATTGGTGGTTTTGTCATTCAGCGCGTCGTACTTGTTCGCCGTTGGGACGGCGAACTTGTTCGGCGCTTCGGATTCCAGTGACTTTTTTCTCTTCAGCGTTTTCCTGGCTAGTTGGAATTCGCCCTGGCCATCGTCGAGGTCCATTTCCTCGTCGCTTGAGAATTGTGGGTTGCCCGCACCATCGCTGTCTGATTGGTATGGAGCGTCGTTGTCGGTAATGTTGTGGCGCGCTAGCTCAAGTCGGTGTTTGGCGGCCATCTTGTCGTCCCTGTTTGTGGTGGATTTGGCGTGCTGTGTTGCACTGGCTTGGTGTGTCGTGTCGCTGCGGCGTTCCAGCGACGTGTGCGGTTGATCTTGTCTCATCGGATCGGGGTTTCGGCGTGAAGAGTGGGGGTTCACAGACTCAGACCTAGCCCTGTCCGCGGAGATTGAGATTGCCCTACGGTTTGAATCCTTTCTGGAGGCGCGCGGACGTACCCCGCCCAGGGGGATGTTCGTTGGTTGAACTTCCGCCTGGGGAGGAGGCCCTGGTGCCTCAGGTTGCCCTGAGCTATCCATCCCTATCTCCTCTGGCTATTCCAGAGGAATCTCGCCTACATTCGCCCTATGTGGGTCACTTCAATTTGCTTTCTGGTATTAGCGTACCATTAACTGCGTTATGCACGCAAGCTCGTATTCGAGATTGAGAGACGCAGCGCCGTGCGATGACAACCACTCGGCTCCGCTTCCCGCACTCGAATGCGCGCACGCGCCTGGCCCAGGCAGTGTCGCGGGCGGGCGCGGACGGCCGAGAGAGCGGCCGCCACTCGGCGCGCCGCCGCGCCGCCGCGCCGCGCCTCCCGCGCTTGCTACCGCCCAACGTCCGACAGCCTGCGCGGAGCAGCCCCCAACCTGCGCCGCAACCACCCGCGCCATTCAAACCACCGAGGATGGGGCTACACACACCGACACCACGGTCGCCAACCAGTCGCCGCGGCGGCGCCGCAAACCACGGCCAAACTGCAGCCACCGCGCGCCACAGCCTGGGTCGGCCCGCCGAGAATCGCCGCCCCCGCCCAAATGCCGCCCCCACAGCCCCAGCCGACGACCCGCCACAATGGCCAAACCTTCGTCAAAACTCCCACACCGTCGCCGCGGCAGCCCGGCCACCGCGGCCGGCGCCACAGCCACACGAGCCGAGTCGTGCGGCGATGACGGCCGTGCACAAACGCACCTCCGCCGCCCCATCGCCTTCCGCCGTTTTCCCGATCGGCCCGCAGCCGTCGGGCCACGGCCGCGGGCCGTCCTCCTCCTCTCGCCTCGCCCGCCAACACCCACAGCCCTTCCAACACATTTTTCTTTTCTTTTTTCTTTTTTTTTTTTTTTACTTTTTTACGATCGCCGCCTGCGCAACATGGCACCGGCCGACGGAGCGCCAACCCCCCCGCCACAGGCGAAAACAAAACAACGATAAACAAACAAACAAAATAAATTACCAGCCAGCCCCAACTACAGACACACCGAATCTGCCCTCACAGCCGACCTTACACGCCTCAACGTCAAAACAAAGGTGGTTTCTTTCTTTCAACGGTTACCTTACCTTAGGTTACGTCAGGTTAGGCTAAGAAGGCGTCAGGGTTAGGTTAAGCGTTGACGTGACGTCACGTCTTAACGTAGGCGTTAAGCTAAGGTTGCGGTCACGTACGTTAGGTTAAGGCGACTTGGGGGTTGGCCTAAGAGCTTAGGTTAGGTTACGTTACTTTAGGTGGCTGCGTTAAGGGGGGCTTAAAGAAGGTTAGGAGGTTAAGGCGTCGAGGCGGCCGCACCCCCTTAGCTGCTGCGGCTCGGCCACGCCACGCCACGCTTTGGGGTTTCATAAGGTCGCGCGGCGGGTCGTCGGCACGCCGCAAAGGACAAAACTGCAAGACGACGTCGAAAAACAAACAACAGGTAAAAAATAAATAAGTAAAAATAAACGACGCCGACAGGCGGGGATCAGCAGAACAAGCAGATTCCGGAGAACGAACGAGACACGCACGCACACACACAAACAACCCCAAGCCGAGAGAGCACAGAGCACCACCACGTGTCGGCCTCCGCTCACCCGACTCGGCTGGGCTGGGCTGGGCTGGGCTGGGCTGGCGGCCGGGCCGGATGCACGTACACGTACGGCTACAGCCACTACCCGTACACAGCCGCTCTTCACGCAACACCAGCCAAATGGCGCGCCCGCGGCTCGTCGCGGTCGCCGTCGCGGTCGCAACGCCACGCCGGCACACTTTCGGCACCACCGTTTTCGCGCGCACCGCAAACAAAACGCAGCCGACACACACAGAGAGAAAAAAAAAAAACACAGAGCGCGAGACGGGCGGCGGCGCACCTTTCGCCAGCCGGCAGGCAATCGACTCGCCCAGTACGACAAACGCGCACGCCACCCCACCCACCAACCAACCAACCAGTCGTCGTCGTCGTCGTCGTCGTCGTCGTCGTCGTCCCGAAATCAAACAAACTCTCAAAAGCACAGCCCCTGCTGCCAACGGACGCAGGCGCCACGCAGCTCCCTTCCCGCCACACTCGATTCGCAGCGCAACTCACCCGGCACACCGTCAAACGACGGGCTGGGCTCGCCGCATCGCCGCAACCTACACACCTTCCCCGCCACGACGCACAGCCCCACCAGACGCCCGTGCCGCAACGACACTACTGCACTACCATTACCGCACTACTCCTCTCGCCCTTGCCATACACGACACAACACGCCAAAAAGTGAAAATCCAAATACAAACAAAAACACCGCCCCCACGACCCAAACACATGCACGGCGCGCCAACACACGCGAGGCAAGGCACGCAGCAAACGGCGTCCCCTCCGCGTCGCGCCATCAACCTACACACACAAGGCAACCAACAACAGCCAGCCAGCCAGCCAGCCAGCCAGCCCCACTCTCACGCCGCAAAAACAGAAAACACACCGAAACCGCCAAACGCCGCACATTCGCGCTTCGCACTTACCACACACCTCTCGGCATCCGTTTCGCACACAACGACGCGACGCACAATACATCATCACGGGCTACGCACGCACACCGCGACCCACTTTCTTACGACGCCCTCGGCAGAGCACACGTGCCCACGCCCACACACAGTCGACACAACGACGCAGCGCGCAGCAGACGCGGCCGCAACACGTACCTCCCCGACGACGCGCCAACACCGCCAGCCACTGCTCACTCGCCCAAGCAACCCGTGCACACAACTGCCACACGCGTCCACCACGCCGCCGCCAACCACCCGCCCGCCAGGGGGCGCTCACGTCCGCGACAACAGCGCGGCACCGCCGGGCCGGGCCGGGCCGGGCCGGGCCGAACCGAGCCGAGCCGAGCCGCCGCCTCCTCTCCACTCGGCACGCCACGTCCTGCTTGCAAAACACATGGCTCGTCCCTCTGTACACACAACGCGCCTGCCTGCGGTCGCCGCCGGCATCTATCTACCTGCGCATCGGAGCCAGGCCGGCAAGCCCACACTTAAATAATGCACTTCACCAGCCAAACAAACCCACTCTTCCTTTCTTTGCACAGCGCATGCAACAGCAGCCCCAGGAGCCGGGCCCGCCGCCAGCGTCTCCTCCTCCTCTGGGCACAGCCAGCCAGCCGTTCCCACCGCCCCGCCCCTGCTCTGCAGAACAAGAAAAAACGAAAAAGTACCAACACACGCACCCAAAGCGTAAGCCAGACAAGACCAGCCTCTCCGAGGCCACACACACGCAAAAAAACAAAAAAACAAAAACACTACAACAGAATAAAATGAAAAAGAAAAAGCAAGCTGTCGCCTCGCCCCCGCCCGTCCCCCCACCACACCATATTCGCCCCCCTCCGCTTGTTTTCCTTTCTACAATTTCCCTCTTTTCCACCCAATATCCCGCCGCGGTTTACGGGCACCGGCCGATTTTGCGCCCGCCCACATGTGTGCCTACTCCCCACCACCATTCCCTCCGCAGCCCGCAGCCCGCAGCCCGCAGCCCGCTTTTCCCCCCCTCCCTGCCCACACCACACCACACCACACCACACCGACGGTGCTGACGTCGACACGCACCCAAGACAGGGGCCACGACCGTCTTTTTTCCTGGGCCCATCCCCGCACCGCACCTCCTTCCAATCAACGCTGTGGCGCCTGTGTCCGCGCGAGACGCGTGCGCGCCGCCTCTCTCAACATCCGTCCGCCGTCCGCCGGCCGGCCCGTTTTTCGGCCCCCAGGCCATCCGTCAACCACCACTACCACTGCCACTGCCCCTGCCCCTGCCCGCCCCGCACCACACCACACACCGCTGCTTTCCCCGGCCGTTGCCACCAAAGGCGCCAACCGCAGCCCGCGCGCGCCAGAAACTACAGGGACCCAGCCGACCGACGAAAATCAGAGCAATTGGCCGGGAGGATCAAAAAGAGAGCTCCGAAAACCACCGTAGTGAGGCGTGGGAGGAAACGTTACGAGAAGCAGAAAGGGACCAGGAAAAATTCTGGAAATTTCTTAAAACTCGTAAACTAAACACGAAACATCTACATCTACATGGGGAAGGAACGACCCCACAGACCGAGCTGAAGCACTGGCGGATTCACTAGAAAAGGCAATTCCAAGCACCAGAAGCGGTAGATGACGAAACTGGTGACCACCAGGAAATGGTACTCAGAAGGGTAAAACCGCATCCTAAGTGCCCCGATCAGAACATCTTTCACAATCCAATAAACGCAGAAACCCCCGTATCTTATCACATCACAAACATACACACATCCTAAGAAGGCATCAGGCCCAGATTCCATCAAACCGCAACTACTACATCACCTACCTCCAGCAACTATCAATTATCTATCTAACATCAATATATAATGCTTGCTTCAGACTAAACTACTTGGAAACAGGCCCGAGTCATCACATTACCAAAGCCAAACAAGGACTTATTATTTCCGCAAAACTATAGGCCAACTTCCTTGGAAAGGTCCTCGGAAAGCTCATTCAAACTGAACTGAAGAAATTCAATTCTTAAAGGATAACAACATAATCATCGCACAACAATTCCGATTCCGCGAAGAACACAGCACCACCCACCAGGTGACCAGACTAGTCGAGCACATATGTCAGGCCAGAAACATTAGACACAGTACTGGAGCAGTCCTGCTTGACATTGGAAAAGCATTCGGATAACGCCTTATCTACAAGCTCCACCAGTACAACTGCCCCATCCACATTATTGCTTCTTTTCTCCGCAACAGAGCATTCTATGTCCATGTACCAGGAGCGGCAAGTAACACTAGATCCATAGAGGCTGGAGTCCCGCAAGGCTCAGTGCTGGGGCCCATTCTCTACTCAATATACACAAACAAACAGCTGGGAGGACACTTGTCACTATTTGCAGACGACACTGCAGTCTACCGCAGCAGTTCTAACCTGCAATATAGAGTCACAAAAATAGAGCAACACCTACAATCCATCCAGAAATGGGCTAACCAATGGAAACAAAAGAAAAAAACAATAAACGCGGAGAAAACCCAAGCAATACAATACGATTCACATTCAAAAAGAATACCTCCTAACCTGCATATACGCTTCAGAAATAACAATCTTCCATGGTCAGGCACAATAAAGTATCTAGGCATCAAGCTGGACAAGAGGTTGACATTTAGAGACCATGTTACACACGTTTGTAACAAGGCTGCAGCAGCAATATTCAGACTGTACCCAATCATCAAAGGAAACAGAATAAATATGCGCGCCAAAAAGAAAATCTTCAAAACCGTCATAGGAACCAGCCATCACTTACGGCTCTGAAAATCTGGTCAATGGCCGCAGACACCAACATAACAAGAGTAAAAAAAAAGGGTGCACAACAAATACTTCAGAATTGCTGCTGATGCCGGCCGGTACCAGACAAACCGAGACATATACACAAACCATAACATACTCAAAATCCCGGAAATCATCCAAAGAAAAATCCATAAAGTTTTTTTTTTTTTTTTTTTTTTCCACCAAACCACGGATTCGAACCACCCACTCATCAGAAATCTGGGACAAAATCCACCCGACCCAAGAACGACATTTCCCATCACGACAAAACACCACAAACTACAACATACCATGATAAACAAAAATAAAATACAAACACCATAACACTCACTCAAACAACAAACATCTACACACACCCAAGAGACCCTATCATCCCATCATTTTGTTACCCAACATAATCAGACAGAAGGCAGGGATCAAGGACAGATCCGGTCCTTCGAGTACAGGGGGTAAAAAAAATACCCATCAGACCAGCTCGCTCTCTCTCTCTCTCTCTCCGTGCCGACGCTGCCCCGCACACGCGTTCGCGCTCGCGTTCGGCCGACACCACACGACAGGTCTTTGGGGCCCCGCCACTGCGCACACGCACGCCTCCTCCTCTTCCTTAGTTCTTTTTCGCTTTTCTTTTCTCCCCCGCCCCCCGCTCTCACCGCCACATCATCCCGCAACCCTTGGGGGATGTTTCCCAACATCAACGCGCCCCAATTCCACTCTCTGCCCGTGCCGCACTCTCCACTTTGCTTCTCCCCGTCCCCTACACACACGACTACCGAAACCCCGGTTGACACACCTTCTCGTAGGACAGGGGTGCGTGCGTGCGTGCGTGCGTGCGTGCGTGCGTTGTCTTGACGGTGACAGCAACAGCAACGGATCCGTCCATCCCATTCCCCCCCCACTCGGTAAAGAACCATGTTCAACCCACACTACACAACAAGGGGGGCACACACGAACGCGAAAGAAAGGGCAGGGCAGGGCAGGGCAGGGCAACTATCTCTTCCTCAGAACCCACATATCACATCAACGAACGGCAGGCCAATTGCGGACTCAGCCGTGTCAGGCAAATCCAACCCAACCAACACCTCCCACGGAAACCCTGACACTGATCCAGCAGTACGTCCACATACATCGCCACACCAAATACGGGTGACGAGTGAGCAACAAATGGAACAATACACAACAAGGCTGACCTAATAAAAACTGCACGTCACGTCATACCTTCCAGACAGACGCAGTTCCGACGGGACGGCGGAACCGTATACGTACCTTTCAGCCACAACAACCGACCGACTGGACACGCCCGCGTCTCCAGCCAGCCAACCACCAGGGCCACACAGCCCGCAAGTTTCAGCGTCAACACTTCTTAACGTACGTTGCAAACTTTTCAAAACATTGCCACACACACACCACGAAAAGCGTCAACCTCTCTCACACTGGATACACTCAACACTTTTTGTCGGCGGAGCTTGAGGCCAACGGTTGACACACCCCCACCGGCCACACAGGTTTCCCTTTGAAAATTGCAGTGACGGAGGAGACGCGGCATTACGAGAGGGTTGTTTCCGAGAGCGCGAGCTGGACGGAGCTGCGGCGCCGCCGCCGAGGGGTAACGAACGCACGCGATGCCGCATGACAGCCCATCACCCAAAGTTTCACCCACAACTGCACACGTCGCACCCCCTTTTCGCGCCATACTAGTGTCGATCGTCAATTACAGCTCACGGTGTTCGCATTTGCCACTTGACGGGGGGGGGAAAAGAAAACAAAACAAACATCTGACACGCCATGTGTTTCTCTCTCTCTCTGTTATATCTAGGTCATTGGGCAGCCACTGTAAAAAAAAAAAAAAAAAAAAATATTTTTACGACATGGTTGGGTAAGTGATTTAAAGACAACAATTGTGGGTCACACACCATAGACCATTTCGATAGTGTTCTTGTTCTTCTCTTTTTCCTTTTTTTATCGCTCAATTGAAATAAAACCTGGGGATGATGCAATGCTGCGATATGGCACAACCGTCGTCCATTGTACACAACTCGGGAACAAAAAGAAACCAATTCAGGGAACGTTCGTTCCTTCACAACGTTTCTTTCAACGCACTTGGTCTTTACCATCCTGTATATTCAACACACATTTCCTTTCATCAAACTAGGGCATTTCCATAACAGTTTGTTTCCGTTTCTGTGAGCACAATACTGCTTCTTCGACGTCATTTCACCATCTTAACTAGAGACAGACAACAAAATAGGAAAACAGGCCTTGAGAACCCCGTCCACCAAATTTCAGTTAGCACGGCATCCAAGATTCTTTTCCGGGGAGTGCAGTGCAGCTGACGCTGCTCAGACCATATACCGTCGCCAGTCTCACTCAACTCTTGCGCATTCCACCATTCTACGCTACGTGACAATGCAAAAATGAATGAATCAAACCCGCCCAGAGAGCGTCTTGTGCGAGGGGACACACGATATAGAGAACAACAAAACACACAGGGGACACCACCACAGTTGGAGAGAACGTTTCCACCACGGCAGCCGCGCCGTTACGCGCTTTTTTTTTTTTTTTTTTTTTCCTCCCCCCCACTGCACACCTCCGACACCACGGGAACGTTCACCGTCCCGTTGCCCTACACTGGCGTTTCTTTTCAACCCCCCACCCTATTCCTCGCTCCCCGGACATTCGACCGATCACAAAGTGCAACCTCTCGTTACCGTCGGGTGCCCCTCTTCATCCCCGGGGCGCCAACAACAAAACAAAAACACCACCGACGCCGTCGTCTCGCGTCACCTCACTCAACTGAGCGGAAAATACACGTACATCCAGAATGACGACACCGCCTCCACAAACAAAAACCAGACGTCAGACGTCAGGTCGAAAGAGGGCACCGTACGTCGTGGCGCGTGGTCTCCTAACTCACCTCGCGCGTACAAATACAATACAATGCAATGCGTGTCACCTCACGTTCACACACACCTCCACGCTCCACTTTTACGTCGCCCAACCAACCAACTAACTTAACGCACCCGCTCGGCGTAGAAGCAGCTGTAGGCGGCAACGTGTTTCTCACCCTCGCCACCAACGGTGTGACATCCGACAGTCGCGGTTTGCTTTCCGTTCCACACCTCCGGCCATACCATACAAAGGGGACAAAAAAAAAAAAAAATATATCAAACAAGCCAACTCCAGCGATCCGCCCCCCTAACACCAACACGTCTCGAAACACCCACGCCCACGACCCGGCTGTGGCTAAAGTGCGTATCCCAACGTCACACCAAAACCAAAGGCGCCGGCGCCGCACCACACCACAAGCTACAGCTACAGCTGTGCCGCCCGTCCACCCGCTCACAACAACAACAACAACAACAATTCCGCCCTTCCCGCAAAGGCATTTTGGTGGCCCTGAAAAGGGCCGTTTTTTTTTTCTTTTCTTCGCCGCGCCGCGGACGAGCCTCCCATTTCCAAGAGCCACCTCCTTACTTGGAGCTCGTGTACTTGGTCACCGCCTTCGTGCCCTCGCTCACCGCGTGCTTGGCCAGCTCGCCAGGCAGCAAGAGCCGCACAGCGGTCTGGATCTCGCGGGACGTGATGGTCGAGCGCTTGTTGTAGTGCGCCAGGCGAGAAGCCTCGGCCGCAATGCGCTCGAAAATGTCGTTCACGAAGCTGTTCATGATGCTCATCGCCTTCGAAGAGATGCCCGTGTCAGGGTGCACCTGCTTCAGCACCTTGTAGATGTAGATGGCATAGCTCTCCTTCCTCTTGCGCTTCTTCTTCTTGTCGCCCTTCGAAATGTTCTTCTGCGCCTTGCCAGCCTTCTTGGCGGCTTTCCCGCTAGTCTTGGGCGGCATCACGAACAAACAGGCAGGCAGGCACGCGCAGTCAGTCAGTCAAGCGCTCCGCTCCAGTCAGCGTCTCCCCACACAGTGGCACCCGCCGCACGCCGACGCCGCACCTTTACCAGCTCGCCCTGCTGCGGCCGCCGACCAATGGGGCGCGCGCGCAACCGGCCGCCGCACCCGAGCCCATAAAGGACCCCCACCCCGCCAGCTGATTGCAGACTATCAAGGCGACAGACAAGGCTAGATACCTGGGCATCACCCTAGACAAGTACATGTCATGGGAGCCACACACAAGAGACATCACAACAAGAGCGAAAACGAGAGGGAACCTACTTCGCCTACTCAGAGGCAGAACAAACGGAGCGAAAACAGAAACAATTATCTACACATATAAAACGTTTATTCGCCCCATACTGGAATATGCTGCTCCTGTATGGATGACCAACAAAACAGCTACAAGGAAAATAATGGCGACAGAAAGAAAAATATTAAGGATAGCAGGCAACATGAATCCCAGGACAGGAAACGAATTAGTATACCAAAACGCAAAAGTAAAACCTGTAAAGAAAAGATGGCTGGAATTAACTGCCAAAATTGGCTCCAACAGACTACAGAATAAAACAGCAACAACAGAAATCCTGCTAAGAGACTACACAACACTGAACTATCCGAAAACAAAATATCCATACCCACCAATAACAATCAAAACTAGCATGAAGGCTACAGACATGAATGCAGCAGCCCACTTCACGAACAATGACATACAAGAGGACACGATAACACACCTGCAAGACGACGGACCAGAAGAAGAAGAAGAAACATAAATCAAGAACACAACACATTCTGAAGCAAAATCAAAGAAAACACTCTACAAAGAAACAGCATACAGAAGACTACACAGATCCTTGCTGAGGTTTTAGGGAGGTTTCCCTCAGCACTTGGGCAAATGCCAGGATCTCATCACCCTCCCACGCGACAAGCGATCAAATAAGAGTTGAAACTCGAAATATAATGAACAGAAAAATATCATTCCCCATTCTTCCAAATAAAATGTGCCACCACAGCATAACTTAAGATAATATAAGGCACCAAAGAGCAATAGGCTCTCCATGTGCCCGCCTCACCCCTTCTGGGAGAGGAATGAAAGATGAAAAAGAAAAAAAAAAAAAAAAAAAAAAAAATGCAATCATAAACATTTCTCTCAAACAACAAATCGAGCAATACCACAAACAAACATACGACTATGGGGAGAAACAATAAAACCAAAAAATACAGCCACCTACCTAGGTACAATCATAGACAAAACCCTGACATGGACACCGCACATACAAAAGACAATAAACAAAGCGAACAACAGATGCAACCTAATTAAACTAATAAGAGGCAGAGCAAACGGGGCAAGCAATGAGACCCTGCTTCACACGTACAAAGCATTCGTAAGACCAGTACTAGAATACGCTGCCCCAGTCTGGTTAGCTAGCAAAAATAACACCCAGAGGCTAATAGCGCTAGAGAGGAAAATCTTAAGAATACCAGGACGGCTTAACAGACGAACAAGAAACGACACTGTATACCAAACCACCAAAATTACCCCCATAAAACGCAGATGGATCACGCTGACAGCAAAAATTGGCAAAAACAGGACAACGAACAAAACTCTAACAACAGACCTCTTAAACTACGAGCCCACAGAATTTAATTACCCACAGCCGAAACACCCATTTCCACCGAAAATAATCAAGGAGTGCATGGCAATAGAAGACGGATTCATCCAAAACACCGCAACTGAAATATTAAAGCATTTGACAGAAGACTAAAGACACAATTAATCAACAAAGCAGAAACACATCGAACAACATCAACACAATGACCCTTGCGGAGGTTTTCGAGAGGTTTCCCTCCTGCACTTGGGCGAATGCCAGGGTCTTAACATCCTCTCACTACCAAAGAAAATATAAGATCAAACAGGAAAAATCCCAACTGAAATAATAAACTGTGCCCCAACAGCAGTACATAAGATAAGCTAAGGCACCAAAGAACATTAGGTTCTCCATGTGCCCGCCTCCTCCCATCAGGAGCAGGAATGAAAGATGAAAAAAAAAAAAAAAAAAAAAAAAAAAAAAAAAAAAGCACTCCGCTGCTCGACTCGCTGCGGCTCGCACCGTTTGGGGCGTTGTGCTTTTCTTTCTCGCTTCTTTCCAAACTAGCCCATCGCCATGTCCGGACGCGGAAATGGAGGCAAAGTCAAGGGCAAGTCAAAGTCCCGCTCAAGCAGGGCTGGGCTCCAGTTCCCGGTCGGCAGAATCCACCGCCTCCTGCGCAAGGGAAACTACGCCGAGCGCGTCGGCGCCGGGGCGCCCGTCTACCTCGCCGCCGTCATGGAGTACCTCGCGGCTGAGGTGCTCGAGCTGGCCGGAAACGCGGCCCGCGACAACAAGAAGACGCGCATCATCCCGCGCCACCTGCAGCTCGCCATACGCAACGACGAGGAGCTCAACAAGCTCTTGTCGGGCGTCACCATCGCACAGGGAGGTGTCCTGCCCAACATCCAGGCCGTCCTGCTGCCAAAGAAGACCGAGAAGAAGGCCTAAAAGAGAGACAGCGCAATCGGCAACCGCCGCGTGCTCCCTTGGCACGCAGCGCGCCATTTGCCGCCTCGGCTCAAAAAACAAAACACAATCGGCCCTTTTCAGGGCCACCACACAAACCTACGTCCAAAGCAGAATTCCAGTCGTTCGTCGCACCACTTTTCTCTCTCTCTCTCTCTCTCTCTTTCTGTGTACGGGTTTTTTTTTTTTTTTTTTTTTTCCTTCTTACACACACAGGCGCCGCCATCTTGTACACACGTACTTGGCCACCTCCTCCACTCCACTCCACGCACGCACAGTCTCGCGACCATTAACCAGCACACGTGGCGCACAACAACACACCTCAAAAATAACCCCTCGGCACTCAGCCGCGCCGCAACACACAGCCCATCCACCGACAAGAAGCATACAAGCAAAGAGGGAGGGGAAGGAAGGAAGGAGCTCACACAACGCAAGGGCACGCTTCCTTCCCTCCCAACCGCACCGCACACCACGTCAAAAAAAACTCCAAACAAAACTAAAAGGCCAAGTAGACTAAAAAGGAAAAGAAAAACCAGCAACACAGACTCTTTCGCACTTTTCAACTTCCGAACACTGTGGTGGCCCTGAAAAGGGCCGTTTTTCAATCTCTCTTTCCTTCCTTCGGTCTCACACCGCCTAACCGCCGAAACCGTACAGGGTGCGCCCCTGCCTCTTCAGGGCGTACACCACGTCCATGGCCGTCACAGTCTTGCGCTTGGCGTGCTCAGTGTACGTCACCGCGTCGCGGATCACGTTCTCCAGGAACACCTTCAGCACTCCGCGCGTCTCCTCGTAGATCAGACCAGAGATGCGCTTCACGCCGCCCCTGCGCGCCAGGCGGCGGATCGCGGGCTTCGTGATGCCCTGGATGTTGTCGCGCAACACCTTGCGGTGCCGCTTGGCGCCACCCTTGCCGAGCCCCTTTCCTCCCTTGCCGCGGCCTGTCATTCTTCTTCTTCAAGCGTCTCAACCACAATAATATAAAAAACAGAAAGCAAGGCAAGCTCCTCACCCGGCGCTAGCGAGTCGGCTACGGTTGTGGCGCCCAGCGCGCGCGCCGCCCCCCTATATAGACTCTGGGGCCCCGCGGCCCGCCCTCCCCTCCCCCCACCACCGCGCACCGAGGGCATATAAGCGCAGCACCGGGGCGCGCGGGCCCGTTGTCAAGGCAGCACCGGACGCCGTCGCGCACGCATATCCTCCACGCCGCATCCGCATCCGCAGTAGCCATGGCCCGGACAAAGCAAACGGCCCGCAAGTCCACCGGCGGAAAGGCGCCGCGCAAACAGCTCGCCACCAAGGCGGCGAGGAAGAGCGCGCCCGCCACCGGCGGCGTCAAGAAGCCCCACCGCTACAGGCCGGGCACCGTCGCCCTGCGAGAAATCAGGCGCTACCAGAAGAGCACAGAGCTGCTCATCCGCAAGCTGCCATTCCAGCGCCTAGTGCGCGAGATCGCCCAGGACTTCAAGACCGACCTGCGCTTCCAGAGCTCCGCAGTCATGGCCCTGCAGGAGGCCAGCGAGGCCTACCTCGTCGGCCTCTTCGAAGACACCAACCTGTGCGCAATCCACGCCAAGCGAGTCACCATCATGCCCAAGGACATCCAGCTCGCGCGCCGCATCCGCGGCGAGCGCGCCTAAACCCGCACACCGCCAAACAAACAAAACGGCCCTTTTCAGGGCCACTAACGTCTCTCCGTCGCGAGCAAAACTTTGTCGGTCGCAACGACTAGTTCCCCACTCACTCTCCAGTCCAGTCGTCCCACCCCCGGCCCGGCCCGGCGCCGCCGTTTCCAAAAAAAAAAAAGCACCGCACCGGCCGAACCAAGTCGCAAGCGTCAATAGCGCCACCCACACAGGCCACGGCACAAAACGTGACGCCCGGAAAGCAAAGCAAAGCAAAAAAGACTATTCCAAAACCACCACCAAGACAAACAAACAAACGCGGCGCAAAATAAATAGGTAAAAACAATAAAAGTAAAATACACTTTATGTAACACCAACCGCGCGCCGCCGCCCACGCCCGCCAACGACCCCACAATCCAACCACCATCCACACATGAAACAAACAAACGCCAGCAAGCAAGACAGACAGACAGACAGACAACAAGGCAACCGACCGACCACGACACGACAATCAACACCTTCCCGACGTGCTTTGATGGCCCTGAGAAGGGCCGTTTTTGTTTTTGTCCGGGACCGCGCGACAGCCTCTGGTTGCGCGCCGGCCACCAGGCGACGGTGTCAACCGCCAACCCTTCCCTGCCCTTTTTACTTCTTCTTCTTGGGCGAAGCCTTCGCCTTAGACGGCGTCGCCGTTGCCTTCTTCGGGCGCGGCGCCTTCGGCTTCTTCGTCGGAACCTTGGCGGCCTTCTTCGCCTTCGACGGCGACTTGGCCTTGGCCGGCTTGGCCGCAGCCGCCTTCTTCGCACCCGCGGGAGCGGCCGACGCCGCAGACGCCTTCTTGGCGGCGCCCGCCTTCCGACCGGTCGCCGCCTTCACGCCGCCAGCCTTCTTTGCGCCGGCCGCACGGGCCCCCTTCTTCTCCTTGCTGGCCGGAGCGGCGCGCTTCTTCTTCGCACCACCGCCGCCACCACGAGCCTTGCCGCCCTCGGCCGCCCCGCCGCCGGCGCCGGCAAGCTTGAAAGAGCCCGACGCGCCCTTCCCCTTCGTCTGCACCAGCTCGCCAGCCACGACGGCCGACTTGAGGTACTTCTTGATAAAGGGCGCCAGCTTCTCCGCGTCCAGCTTGTAGTGCGCGGCAATGTACTTCTTGATCGCCTGCAGCGACGACCCGCCGCGCTCCTTCAGACTCTTGATGGCGGCCGTCACCATCTCAGAGGTGCGCGGGTGCGCAGGCTTGGCGCGCGGCTTCTTCGCAGACGACGCAGACTTGGCCTTCTTCGTAGTGCCGGTGGCGGCGGGTGCCGCGGCAGTCTCGTTCGTAGCCGCCTGGTCTGCCATCTTTTGCTTGTTCTCTTTTCTTTTTTCCCCTTGGTTTCGCTTCCTTCTCTCCTTCGACGACGCACAACAGCGAGGGGCGCGCAGCAGAGAATAGCCGCGCACGCTCACTCACTCACTCACTTTTCGACCTTACGGGTCTGCCCTGACCCGTGCAGGAGCAGGCTAAGCAGTCAACTGCTATTCCTGCGGAAGCCTTTCGTTTCGGAGTGACTAACTCTCTTTTTGGGTTGGCCTCTGGTTGGTTTCTTTCTGGGTGGGGATGTCCTTTCTCTGTTGCGGAAGTTTTCACTCCCGCAACAGGTCAGGCCAGCGTGTTGTTGGCCTGTGGTGCGCAGGATGGCCCAGACCCCTGATGAGCCGGTTGTCGGACCGTTCGGCCCGCTCGTAGAAGGCCCGCGCTGATTGCTTGAAGCGGTCGCGGAGGAGGGGTATTCCGGTCTGCTCGTGTAGCCGAGCGGTCGAGTATAGCCTCGGCAGGCGCAGAGCGAGCTTGAGCGCCCTGTTCTGCACCCTCTGCAGCTTGCTGATGTGTGTCTCGGCCGCGTTGCCCCACACCACAGCCGCGTATTCCAGCACTGGACGTACCAGCGCCAGGTACAGCGTGATGCCGTGATGAGGCGGCAGCGCAGACGATGGATTGAGCAGAGGGTACAGGACGCGTAGGCGCCCTATTGCTCTGCCCCTGACGTCCTCGATGTGCGGCTTCCATGTCAGCTTGTGGTCCAATGTGACACCCAGGTAGCGGCCGGTCTTGCTCCATGGGACGGGGCTGCCCATGACGGTGACTGGCGGAAGATCGGGCGGCAGTGGTCGTCTAGTGAACACCACCGCCTGGCTCTTCGCCGCGTTTTGCTTGAGGCGCCACTTGGTCGACCAGGCGCCAAGGGCCTCGCAACCTCGTTGGAGAAGACGGCGCATCTCGACCGCCTTCATGCTCCGCACGAACAGCGCAGTGTCGTCAGCATATAGTGCCAACTTCACCGGCGTCACGCGCGGAGCGTCGGCGGTGTATAGGGAGTACAGTAGGGGCCCAAGAACGGACCCCTGCGGCACTCCAGCACGGATGTATCGGTGGGTGGATGTCCCATCTTCCAGCCTGACATGGAAGGACCGCTCGGCTAGGTATGACCGGAGGAGGACTCCGTGTGACGTCGGTACCCCGTGCACAAAAAGTTTGTACACGAGGCCGTCGTGCCACACGGAGTCGAATGCCCTAGAGACGTCCAGGAACACCGCCCCAAGGTATTCCCGAGTCTCCAGGGCGCGCATGGCTTCTTCTACCAACCGCATCAGCTGGTGGACGGTGGAATGGCCCCTCCTAAAGCCGAACTGCTCGTCGGGTATGATGCCTTCTGCTGTCACGTGGCGGAGTAGGCGTCTGGCGTACAGGCGCTCGAACACCTTCGAGAGTGCCGGCAGCAGACTGATTGGCCGATAGTTGGCGGCGTCCCGTGGGTCCTTGTTCGCCTTGGGGATTGCCACCACCTCTGCATGTTTCCATACAGAGGGGTAGACCCCAGAGCGAAGGACCTGGTTGAAGATGCCCGCCAGGAATGGGTGTGCACCCGCCGGCAGGCTCTTCAGCAGATGGTTGGTGACGCCGTCAGTCCCGCCAGCCTTCTTGGTGTTGAGCGCCGTTATCTGCACGGCCACCTCCTCCTCGGTGATGGGGTCGATCTCGTCTGCGGCGTCCCTGGCTTCCAGGAACACTGGGAGCTGCTCCTCAACCCGGTGGAGGTGCTCCTCGTCAATGTTATCATCCACCGGGGTGAATGACAGCTCGAAGTGGTCCGCCAGGGCGCCTGCCTTGCCGTCCGGGCTGCAGACGACATCTTGTCCGACGAGTAGCGGCGGGACGCGCTGCCTTCTGCGTAGAAAGGACTTCACAGTCCGCCACGCGCTGCCGTCCTCGGTGTTGAGGGAGGCGACGAAGTCTGCCCATACGTTGTTCCTGTGCGCCTCAGCCGCCGCTTTGATGTCTCTCCGCATGCGGTTGAGGCGCCGTTTCGTTGCGGGTTGGCGCGTGAGCTGCCACTCCCGGAAGAGGCGGTTCTTCTCCCGTATTGCGTCCCGGATGGGAGGCGGCAGGTTACGGGAGAAGTCCCTGGTACCCTGTGGAGGGGCAGGGGAGGCCGCATCAGCTGCCTGCAGCAGCTGACGCGTGAAGAATTGAAGGGCGGCATCCGCCCCCACTGCCGCGGGGTCAGGTGAGTCCGCCAGTGATGCCAGGATGTTGTCCTGAAATCGATCGCTGTCCAGGCGCCGGTACGCCTGCCGACGTGGCGGGAGCGTGGCTCCAGCGATGTCGATTCCATAGACCACCGGCAGGAGGTCGGACGACATCGCACACCTCGTGGTAGCGGTCGTGTGGTGCCCGATGCCTTTGATGACGGCAACGTCGAGCACGTCCGACCGCCCCCTGGCCGGGAAGATGGTGTGTTCCTGTGGGCCCAGTACCAGGGCGCCATTCCTCTGGGCTGCGCGAAGAAGTCGGCGGCCACTGACGTTCGTGAGGCGGGAGTTCCATTCCGGGTGTTTCGCATTGAAGTCACCCGCAATGAAGACCCTCCCCCCAATCGCCAGCAGTGCGTCGACGTCTGCCTCCTGGAGGTGTCCACGTGGTGGCCTGTATGCAGCCACGAAGGTTATTTGCCCCACAGCCGTCGTGACGTTCACCCCGGTGACTTCCAGGGTGGCCATGGCGGGGAGCAGCACCTGGTGGTGCCGGAGTGAGGCGCGGACGTAGATGGCGGTACCCCCGCCTGCCGTCGGCCTGTCGTTGCGGTAGCAAACATAGTTTGCTACCTTCACGAGAACTCCTGGCTTGAGGTGAGTTTCGCAGATCAGGCACAGGTCGATGGCCTCGTCCTGCATGAACTGACGAAACTCACCCTGTTGTGGAAACAGGCTGTTGGCATTGAAACCACAGATGGTCAGACCGTGGATAAGGACGTTATCCATGGTGTGGTTTCGTGGCGACGGTAGCGGCCTGGAGGGCCCCCGTTACGGCGGTGACGAGCACCGGCAGTTGCTGTAGCAGGGCAGAGAGGGAGCTCAACATTGCTCCCAGGTCTGCTGCTTCTGGTCGCGGAATTGCTGCAGGAGGTGCCGCGGTTGCGGGTGCGTGGGCGGCGGGGCGCAGCGGAGTGGCTGCGTCCGTTAGCGGGACCGCACGCCTAGCAGCTTGCGGCCTGTCTGAGGTGGGGGGACGGTTTAGCCGTCCGCCCTGGTGTTGGTCGTCCTGGGCGCCAGTTGCCTGGTTGGGCGCCTTGGTGGTCGCGACGTCCGTCCGCCGCCCCCTGGGGGCGTCCGAGGACTCCCCCTTGGTGGCAGAGGCGAAGCTGGTGCCTGGTTGCACCTTTCGTGCCGGTGCCGCACGTCCTTGCTGCCGTGGGCCGCGTTTGAAGGCGGCGCAGCCTCTGTAGCTCGCCACATGTGGCTCGCTACAGTTGCAGCACTTGGCCGGCGCCACAGCCACACGAGCCGAGTCGTGCGGCGATGACGGCCGTGCACAAACGCACCTCCGCCGCCCCATCGCCTTCCGCCGTTTTCCCGATCGGCCCGCAGCCGTCGGGCCACGGCCGCGGGCCGTCCTCCTCCTCTCGCCTCGCCCGCCAACACCCACAGCCCTTCCAACACATTTTTCTTTTCTTTTTTCTTTTTTTTTTTTTACTTTTTTACGATCGCCGCCTGCGCAACATGGCACCGGCCGACGGAGCGCCAACCCCCCCGCCACAGGCGAAAACAAAACAACGATAAACAAACAAACAAAATAAATTACCAGCCAGCCCCAACTACAGACACACCGAATCTGCCCTCACAGCCGACCTTACACGCCTCAACGTCAAAACAAAGGTGGTTTCTTTCTTTCAACGGTTACCTTACCTTAGGTTACGTCAGGTTAGGCTAAGAAGGCGTCAGGGTTAGGTTAAGCGTTGACGTGACGTCACGTCTTAACGTAGGCGTTAAGCTAAGGTTGCGGTCACGTACGTTAGGTTAAGGCGACTTGGGGGTTGGCCTAAGAGCTTAGGTTAGGTTACGTTACTTTAGGTGGCTGCGTTAAGGGGGGCTTAAAGAAGTTTAGGAGGTTAAGGCGTCGAGGCGGCCGCACCCCCTTAGCTGCTGCGGCTCGGCCACGCCACGCCACGCTTTGGGGTTTCATAAGGTCGCGCGGCGGGTCGTCGGCACGCCGCAAAGGACAAAACTGCAAGACGACGTCGAAAAACAAACAACAGGTAAAAAATAAATAAGTAAAAATAAACGACGCCGACAGGCGGGGATCAGCAGAACAAGCAGATTCCGGAGAGCGAACGAGACACGCACGCACACACACAAACCCCCCCGAGCCGAGAGAGCACAGAGCACCACCACGTGTCGGCCTCCGCTCACCCGACTCGGCTGGGCTGGGCTGGGCTGGGCTGGGCTGGCGGCCGGGCCGGATGCACGTACACGTACGGCTACAGCCACTACCCGTACACAGCCGCTCTTCACGCAACACCAGCCAAATGGCGCGCCCGCGGCTCGTCGCGGTCGCCGTCGCGGTCGCAACGCCACGCCGGCACACTTTCGGCACCACCGTTTTCGCGCGCACCGCAAACAAAACGCAGCCGACACACACAGAGAGAAAAAAAAAAACACAGAGCGCGAGACGGGCGGCGGCGCACCTTTCGCCAGCCGGCAGGCAATCGACTCGCCCAGTACGACAAACGCGCACGCCACCCCACCCACCAACCAACCAACCAGTCGTCGTCGTCGTCGTCGTCCCGAAATCAAACAAACTCTCAAAAGCACAGCCCCTGCTGCCAACGGACGCAGGCGCCACGCAGCTCCCTTCCCGCCACACTCGATTCGCAGCGCAACTCACCCGGCACACCGTCAAACGACGGGCTGGGCTCGCCGCATCGCCGCAACCTACACACCTTCCCCGCCACGACGCACAGCCCCACCAGACGCCCGTGCCGCAACGACACTACTGCACTACCACTACCGCACTACTCCTCTCGCCCTTGCCATACACGACACAACACGCCAAAAAGTGAAAATCCAAATACAAACAAAAACACCGCCCCCACGACCCAAACACATGCACGGCGCGCCAACACACGCGAGGCAAGGCACGCAGCAAACGGCGTCCCCTCCGCGTCGCGCCATCAACCTACACACACAAGGCAACCAACAACAGCCAGCCAGCCCCACTCTCACGCCGCAAAAACAGAAAACACACCGAAACCGCCAAACGCCGCACATTCGCGCTTCGCACTTACCACACACCTCTCGGCATCCGTTTCGCACACAACGACGCGACGCACAATACATCATCACGGGCTACGCACGCACACCGCGACCCACTTTTTTACGACGCCCTCGGCAGAGCACACGTGCCCACGCCCACACACAGTCGACACAACGACGCAGCGCGCAGCAGACGCGGCCGCAACACGTACCTCCCCGACGACGCGCCAACACCGCCAGCCACTGCTCACTCGCCCAAGCAACCCGTGCACACAACTGCCACACGCGTCCACCACGCCGCCGCCAACCACCCGCCCGCCAGGGGGCGCTCACGTCCGCGACAACAGCGCGGCACCGCCGGGCCGGGCCGGGCCGGGCCGGGCCGAACCGAGCCGAGCCGAGCCGCCGCCTCCTCTCCACTCGGCACGCCACGTCCTGCTTGCAAAACACATGGCTCGTCCCTCTGTACACACAACGCGCCTGCCTGCGGTCGCCGCCGGCATCTATCTACCTGCGCATCGGAGCCAGGCCGGCAAGCCCACACTTAAATAATGCACTTCACCAGCCAAACAAACCCACTCTTCCTTTCTTTGCACAGCGCATGCAACAGCAGCCCCAGGAGCCGGGCCCGCCGCCAGCGTCTCCTCCTCCTCTGGGCACAGCCAGCCAGCCGTTCCCACCGCCCCGCCCCTGCTCTGCAGAACAAGAAAAAACGAAAAAGTACCAACACACGCACCCAAAGCGTAAGCCAGACAAGACCAGCCTCTCCGAGGCCACACACACGCAAAAAAACAAAAAAACAAAAACACTACAACAGAATAAAATGAAAAAGAAAAAGCAAGCTGTCGCCTCGCCCCCGCCCGTCCCCCCACCCCACCACATTCGCCCCCTCCGCTTGTTTTCCTTTCTACAATTTCCCTCTTTTCCACCCAATATCCCGCCGCGGTTTACGGGCACCGGCCGATTTTGCGCCCGCCCACATGTGTGCCTACTCCCCACCACCATTCCCTCCGCAGCCCGCAGCCCGCAGCCCGCAGCCCGCTTTTCCCCCCCTCCCTGCCCACACCACACCACACCACACCACACCGACGGTGCTGACGTCGACACGCACCCAAGACAGGGGCCACGACCGTCTTTTTTCCTGGGCCCATCCCCGCACCGCACCTCCTTCCAATCAACGCTGTGGCGCCTGTGTCCGCGCGAGACGCGTGCGCGCCGCCTCTCTCAACATCCGTCCGCCGTCCGCCGGCCGGCCCGTTTTTCGGCCCCCAGGCCATCCGTCAACCACCACTGCCACTGCCACTGCCCCTGCCCCTGCCCGCCCCGCACCACACCACACACCGCTGCTTGCCCCGGCCGTTGCCACCAAAGGCGCCAACCGCAGCCCGCGCGCGCCAGAAACTACAGGGACCCAGCCGACCGACGAAAATCAGAGCAATTGGCCGGGAGGATCAAAAAGAGAGCTCCGAAAACCACCGTAGCGAGGCGTGGGAGGAAACGTTACGAGAAGCAGAAAGGGACCAGGAAAAATTCTGGAAATTTCTTAAAACTCGTAAACTAAACACGAAACATCTACATCTACATGGGGAAGGAACGACCCCACAGACCGAGCTGAAGCACTGGCGGATTCACTAGAAAAGGCAATTCCAAGCACCAGAAGCGGTAGATGACGAAACTGGTGACCACCAGGAAATGGTACTCAGAAGGGTAAAACCGCATCCTAAGTGCCCCGATCAGAACATCTTTCACAATCCAATAAACGCAGAAACCCCCGTATCTTATCACATCACAAACATACACACATCCTAAGAAGGCATCAGGCCCAGATTCCATCAAACCGCAACTACTACATCACCTACCTCCAGCAACTATCAATTATCTATCTAACATCAATATATAATGCTTGCTTCAGACTAAACTACTTGGAAACAGGCCCGAGTCATCACATTACCAAAGCCAAACAAGGACTTATTATTTCCGCAAAACTATAGGCCAACTTCCTTGGAAAGGTCCTCGGAAAGCTCATTCAAACTGAACTGAAGAAATTCAATTCTTAAAGGATAACAACATAATCATCGCACAACAATTCCGATTCCGCGAAGAACACAGCACCACCCACCAGGTGACCAGACTAGTCGAGCACATATGTCAGGCCAGAAACATTAGACACAGTACTGGAGCAGTCCTGCTTGACATTGGAAAAGCATTCGGATAACGCCTTATCTACAAGCTCCACCAGTACAACTGCCCCATCCACATTATTGCTTCTTTTCTCCGCAACAGAGCATTCTATGTCCATGTACCAGGAGCGGCAAGTAACACTAGATCCATAGAGGCTGGAGTCCCGCAAGGCTCAGTGCTGGGGCCCATTCTCTACTCAATATACACAAACAAACAGCTGGGAGGACACTTGTCACTATTTGCAGACGACACTGCAGTCTACCGCAGCAGTTCTAACCTGCAATATAGAGTCACAAAAATAGAGCAACACCTACAATCCATCCAGAAATGGGCTAACCAATGGAAACAAAAGAAAAAAACAATAAACGCGGAGAAAACCCAAGCAATACAATACGATTCACATTCAAAAAGAATACCTCCTAACCTGCATATACGCCTCAGAAATAACAATCTTCCATGGTCAGGCACAATAAAGTATCTAGGCATCAAGCTGGACAAGAGGTTGACATTTAGAGACCATGTTACACACGTTTGTAACAAGGCTGCAGCAGCAATATTCAGACTGTACCCAATCATCAAAGGAAACAGAATAAATATGCGCGCCAAAAAGAAAATCTTCAAAACCGTCATAGGAACCAGCCATCACTTACGGCTCTGAAAATCTGGTCAATGGCCGCAGACACCAACATAACAAGAGTAAAAAAAAAGGGTGCACAACAAATACTTCAGAATTGCTGCTGATGCCGGCCGGTACCAGACAAACCGAGACATATACACAAACCATAACATACTCAAAATCCCGGAAATCATCCAAAGAAAAATCCATAAAGTTTTTTTTTTTTTTTTTTTTTTTCCACCAAACCACGGATTCGAACCACCCACTCATCAGAAATCTGGGACAAAATCCACCCGACCCAAGAACGACATTTCCCATCACGACAAAACACCACAAACTACAACATACCATGATAAACAAAAATAAAATACAAACACCATAACACTCACTCAAACAACAAACATCTACACACACCCAAGAGACCCTATCATCCCATCATTTTGTTACCCAACATAATCAGACAGAAGGCAGGGATCAAGGACAGATCCGGTCCTTCGAGTACAGGGGGTAAAAAAAATACCCATCAGACCAGCTCGCTCTCTCTCTCTCTCTCTCCGTGCCGACGCTGCCCCGCACACGCGTTCGCGCTCGCGTTCGGCCGACACCACACGACAGGTCTTTGGGGCCCCGCCACTGCGCACACGCACGCCTCCTCCTCTTCCTTAGTTCTTTTTCGCTTTTCTTTTCTCCCCCGCCCCCCGCTCTCACCGCCACATCATCCCGCAACCCTTGGGGGATGTTTCCCAACATCAACGCGCCCCAATTCCACTCTCTGCCCGTGCCGCACTCTCCACTTTGCTTCTCCCCGTCCCCTACACACACGACTACCGAAACCCCGGTTGACACACCTTCTCGTAGGACAGGGGTGCGTGCGTGCGTGCGTGCGTGCGTGCGTGCGTTGTCTTGACGGTGACAGCAACAGCAACGGATCCGTCCATCCCATTCCCCCCCCACTCGGTAAAGAACCATGTTCAACCCACACTACACAACAAGGGGGGCACACACGAACGCGAAAGAAAGGGCAGGGCAGGGCAGGGCAGGGCAACTATCTCTTCCTCAGAACCCACATATCACATCAACGAACGGCAGGCCAATTGCGGACTCAGCCGTGTCAGGCAAATCCAACCCAACCAACACCTCCCACGGAAACCCTGACACTGATCCAGCAGTACGTCCACATACATCGCCACACCAAATACGGGTGACGAGTGAGCAACAAATGGAACAATACACAACAAGGCTGACCTAATAAAAACTGCACGTCACGTCATACCTTCCAGACAGACGCAGTTCCGACGGGACGGCGGAACCGTATACGTACCTTTCAGCCACAACAACCGACCGACTGGACACGCCCGCGTCTCCAGCCAGCCAACCACCAGGGCCACACAGCCCGCAAGTTTCAGCGTCAACACTTCTTAACGTACGTTGCAAACTTTTCAAAACATTGCCACACACACACCACGAAAAGCGTCAACCTCTCTCACACTGGATACACTCAACACTTTTTGTCGGCGGAGCTTGAGGCCAACGGTTGACACACCCCCACCGGCCACACAGGTTTCCCTTTGAAAATTGCAGTGACGGAGGAGACGCGGCATTACGAGAGGGTTGTTTCCGAGAGCGCGAGCTGGACGGAGCTGCGGCGCCGCCGCCGAGGGGTAACGAACGCACGCGATGCCGCATGACAGCCCATCACCCAAAGTTTCACCCACAACTGCACACGTCGCACCCCCTTTTCGCGCCATACTAGTGTCGATCGTCAATTACAGCTCACGGTGTTCGCATTTGCCACTTGACGGGGGGGGGGGGAAAAGAAAACAAAACAAACATCTGACACGCCATGTGTTTCTCTCTCTCTCTGTTATATCTAGGTCATTGGGCAGCCACTGTAAAAAAAAAAAAAAAAAAAATATTTTTACGACATGGTTGGGTAAGTGATTTAAAGACAACAATTGTGGGTCACACACCATAGACCATTTCGATAGTGTTCTTGTTCTTCTCTTTTTCCTTTTTTTATCGCTCAATTGAAATAAAACCTGGGGATGATGCAATGCTGCGATATGGCACAACCGTCGTCCATTGTACACAACTCGGGAACAAAAAGAAACCAATTCAGGGAACGTTCGTTCCTTCACAACGTTTCTTTCAACGCACTTGGTCTTTACCATCCTGTATATTCAACACACATTTCCTTTCATCAAACTAGGGCATTTCCATAACAGTTTGTTTCCGTTTCTGTGAGCACAATACTGCTTCTTCGACGTCATTTCACCATCTTAACTAGAGACAGACAACAAAATAGGAAAACAGGCCTTGAGAACCCCGTCCACCAAATTTCAGTTAGCACGGCATCCAAGATTCTTTTCCGGGGAGTGCAGTGCAGCTGACGCTGCTCAGACCATATACCGTCGCCAGTCTCACTCAACTCTTGCGCATTCCACCATTCTACGCTACGTGACAATGCAAAAATGAATGAATCAAACCCGCCCAGAGAGCGTCTTGTGCGAGGGGACACACGATATAGAGAACAACAAAACACACAGGGGACACCACCACAGTTGGAGAGAACGTTTCCACCACGGCAGCCGCGCCGTTACGCGCTTTTTTTTTTTTTTTTTTCCTCCCCCCCACTGCACACCTCCGACACCACGGGAACGTTCACCGTCCCGTTGCCCTACACTGGCGTTTCTTTTCAACCCCCCACCCTATTCCTCGCTCCCCGGACATTCGACCGATCACAAAGTGCAACCTCTCGTTACCGTCGGGTGCCCCTCTTCATCCCCGGGGCGCCAACAACAAAACAAAAACACCACCGACGCCGTCGTCTCGCGTCACCTCACTCAACTGAGCGGAAAATACACGTACATCCAGAATGACGACACCGCCTCCACAAACAAAAACCAGACGTCAGGTCGAAAGAGGGCACCGTACGTCGTGGCGCGTGGTCTCCTAACTCACCTCGCGCGTACAAATACAATACAATGCAATGCGTGTCACCTCACGTTCACACACACCTCCACGCTCCACTTTTACGTCGCCCAACCAACCAACTAACTTAACGCACCCGCTCGGCGTAGAAGCAGCTGTAGGCGGCAACGTGTTTCTCACCCTCGCCACCAACGGTGTGACATCCGACAGTCGCGGTTTGCTTTCCGTTCCACACCTCCGGCCATACCATACAAAGGGGACAAAAAAAAAATATATCAAACAAGCCAACTCCAGCGATCCGCCCCCCTAACACCAACACGTCTCGAAACACCCACGCCCACGACCCGGCTGTGGCTAAAGTGCGTATCCCAACGTCACACCAAAACCAAAGGCGCCGGCGCCGCACCACACCACAAGCTACAGCTACAGCTGTGCCGCCCGTCCACCCGCTCACAACAACAACAACAACAATTCCGCCCTTCCCGCAAAGGCATTTTGGTGGCCCTGAAAAGGGCCGTTTTTTTTTTCTTTTCTTCGCCGCGCCGCGGACTAGCCTCCCATTTCCAAGAGCCACCTCCTTACTTGGAGCTCGTGTACTTGGTCACCACCTTCGTGCCCTCGCTCACCGCGTGCTTGGCCAGCTCGCCAGGCAGCAAGAGCCGCACAGCGGTCTGGATCTCGCGGGACGTGATGGTCGAGCGCTTGTTGTAGTGCGCCAGGCGAGAAGCCTCGGCCGCAATGCGCTCGAAAATGTCGTTCACGAAGCTGTTCATGATGCTCATCGCCTTCGAAGAGATGCCCGTGTCAGGGTGCACCTGCTTCAGCATGTAGATGGCATAGCTCTCCTTCCTCTTGCGCTTCTTCTTCTTGTCGCCCTTCGAAATGTTCTTCTGCGCCTTGCCAGCCTTCTTGGCGGCTTTCCCGCTAGTCTTGGGCGGCATCACGAACAAACAGGCAGGCAGGCACGCGCAGTCAGTCAGTCAAGCGCTCCGCTCCAGTCAGCGTCTCCCCACACAGTGGCACCCGCCGGACAGACATGAGATGGCTGGGTTTGCACCCATGCTAGTTCTGGAGAGCCAGCGTTCTTTCAACGCTCTGTCTCACGAAATGATCCTGTGGGTTCGTATGTGGCTTGTGTGCAGTAATGGCTTGGGGATTTTCCCCCCGGGTGGATGGCGTTAGTGATGATGATGTTGATAGAGGTGGAGATGAGTATCCTGTTTCATGAGGATGAGAAGATGGTTACCGCCTGTAGTGGCGATGGAGTGTGTTGATAGGAGCTCTGAGTTGAGGGTGAGGGTTCCGTCCCAGTGTATTGATGAGCTGGTACGGTGATGAATGAGATGATTCGTAGAATGTTTGTGATTTTTGTTTGATTATGTGATAGAAAGAGGGTTGCCCTAGCATTGCCCTGATTTCCTCATTGCTAGTCAGTCTTGGTACGTCTGCAATAATTCTTAGGGTTTTGTTTTGGACGACCTCCAATTGGGCTAGATTAGTGTCTGCTGCCATGCTCCACACTTCAGAGCCGTAGAGGATGACAGGCAGGACTATTGTTTTCCAGATTCTGAGCTTTGCTGATATGGACAATCCCATTCCCTTTAATAATGGGTATAGTTGGTAGAGCCGGGCGGAGCCTTTGTTCCTAGCCTCTCTTATGTGATGCTTGAATGTTAGGTTTTTGTCCAATTTTAGTCCTAAGTATGTGATTTCATTTTTCCATGGGAGTATTTGTTCATTGTAAGTGATGTTTATTATGGGTTTCTTGATTTTATGAGAAAATAGGATTGTTTGACATTTGTCAGCATTTATTTTTATTTTCCAGATGTTGCACCAGTTTGCAACTTTGTTGAGATGTCGTTGTAGGCTGTAGGCTAGGTAATTAATGTTTCTGCCACTGAGATAGAGTGCTGTGTCATCAGCATATAAGGCTATGTTGCCACCCGGCTCTTTCGGGATGTCATTTGTATACAGAAGATATAGGAGGGGGCCAAGCACAGATCCCTGTGGGACACCTGCTTCTATGAGTTTCATGCCACTTTTTGCCTTTTCTATGTATGAGTAAAATTTCCTGTCAGAGAGGAAAGACTGAATGATTTTCAGCAGGTGGAGAGGGCAGTTGAGTTTGGAGATCTTATATAGCAAGCCGTCATGCCAAACACGATCAAAAGCCTTTTCAATATCCAAGAAAATAGCTGCGGTGCTGTTGCCCTGGCTCTTCTCCGTGCAGACATGCTCCACCAGGCGAATGGCTTGCTGTACAGTGCTATGTCCAGCACGAAAACCAAATTGTTCAGGGATGATGATGTTGTTTATGGATAGAAACTGGAGTAGGGAGTTTTGTATAAGAATTTCGAGAAGTTTGGAGAGATGACATAGTAGGGAGATGGGGCGGTGGTTTTGCGGGAATAACTGATCTTTATTGGGCTTTGGAATGGAAATAACTTTTGCAACCTTCCAGGCTGAAGGGAAGTATTGTATGGAGAGGCAACTGTTTAGGATGGCTGTAAGGTGAGAGATAGCAGGTTGAGGAAGGTTTCTAAGAAAGGGGGGTTTGATGTTATCAGGACCAGGGGCTTTTGCATTGCCGATTCGCCTGATGAGAACAGAGACTGCACGTTCAGTGGTCGGCACAAAGTTGGTGACTGGTCTGGCACGAAGTGTTCGATGTAGGTGACGCTCAACTCTGCGCTCCAGGGCTTCTGCTTCTTCCTCGTCTTCATCGATTATATTCTCTTGGAATTGCAGCTCGAGCGTGTTTGCCATGGCGGTTGCTTTGTCGTGTGGGGTATAGACTAAACCGTTTTGCCCATGAAGTGGTCTGCTGGCTTTTTGGGGTTGTCGTCTGGATTTGATGATTCCCCAGAATTTTTCGGGATTTTGCTCTGCTGTTTGCAGGCTTTGTTCCCATCTAGCACTTCGTAGCAGTTTAAGTCTGGTCTGGATTTCCCTGGCCATCCTAAACATGCGTCTCCTGTCTTGGGGGTCACGAAAAGTTTGCCATCTCTTGCGCGTTCTGTTCTTGTCCGTAATTAGTTGCGCAAGGTCTGGGGGCAGGTTGCTCCGTCCGCTGTTGTGCGTTATTTTGATGGTTGATGCTTCCCCACACGTCGTGATGATTTGGGTTAATTCTGCTATAGCCTGGTCGATTTCTTCTGGGGTCTGCATGTCAGGAGCCTGGTCAGGTATGTGTAGAGTGACCAGTTCCTTGTACCTCGCCCAATTTGTGTTGTAAGTTGTAATTATTCTGTTACTTGGAATGTCTTGGTCACCCTGAAATCTTAGAATAACAGGGCTATGGTCTGAATTTAGGCTGTTGATTACCTCTGTCGTTGTGTTGAGGTTAACGTTTTTTAAGAGGAATATGTCCAATTTGTCAGGCAGGCACCTGGAGTCATAGGGAACATGAGTAGGCTCATCAGTTGAGACAACCCTTACTGCTGGATGGTTATCAAGGTATCTCAGTAGTTTGTTGCCACTTGTGTTTGTAGTACGACATCCCCATGCCCTGTGCTTGGCATTCAGGTCCCCTCCTATTATGGTTCTGTGGTTTATGTCCAAGAGATCGTCCAGGTCACTGGGAAACAGTCTGGCTTGGGGTGGGTGGTATGCCGCCACCAGAAGTGTGGGGTGGTTGTTAAGAATAACTTCGACTGCTGTTGCCTCTGTGTTTATGAGTGGTGGCGTTTGTATTACCCTGTGGCATATTCGATTTTTAATGAGAATGGCTGTACCGCCACCTGGTCTGTTAGGGCGGTCATTTCTGGCCAACACATAATTTCGGACTCGAAAGCTCTCATCAGGGGTTAGGTGGGTCTCGTTTAGGAGTGCCACATCCACCCCATGGTCATCGAGGAACATCTCGAGCTCGAATCGATCGTGGGAAACACCGTCAGCGTTCCAGATGGCGATAGTGATGTGCTGGTTTTCATTTGCCATTTAGGAGCAGGGGCAAGATGTTTGTGATAATTAGTGTCACTTTACTGAGAAGATCTGGGGCTGCTAAGAACTGATTGATAATCTGTGTGATTTTGGTAACAAAATTTTGAGGGAGAAGGTTTTTGACAAACTGCCAGATTTGTGATAAAATTTGAGGTGTTTGTACCTGTGAGTCCTCTGTGATGCTTTGCTGGGCAGTGGTGTTGTCACTGGCGATGTTGGTTTGAATTGTCACCGCAGGAGCAGTTGGGGGCTCTGTGGCGGTTGCCATTGAATGACTGGCTAGTGGGGGGGCAGCCTCAGTCGCTGCAGAGGTTGAGGGGAGAGGTGTCGCACTTGTCTGTTCCTTTAGAACACAGGTGCTGGGGGGAGGTGCGGTTAGCGGCGGATGTAGAGTCACCTTGGAGGGCAGGATTCTGCCAGGTTGTTGTTTCGGGATTGTGGGCTTTGTTTTAGGGGAGTTTGGTGGGGTGCGCCCTGTTCTCACTATTTCGGCGAGCGTGGGCTGTGCTTGGGGCGGAGATCGCTCCGGTGGTGGGGAACAGGATGCAACTGCTTCCTGTGGTGTTGAGGGAGTTTCTAATGTATTTTTTCCCACCTGAGTTTGTTTTGGTGGAGGGGAGGAGTGTGGTGTATCCGCAGGTGGTGGCGGGGGTGGTTTTGTTGCCGCTGCTGTTCGCGGTGTGGTGGTTGGTGGGACATGTCTGCTGGTTGGGGGTGCTCGTCTTCGTTCCCAGGCCTGGACGATCCGCTCTCGCTCTGAGCAGCCCCTGAAGGAGGCTGGATGGTTGCCCCCGCAGTTTGCGCACGTTGCTGGCGCGTCGGGCTTTTTAGTGCAGGCCCCAGAAAGGTGTGGCCCGGCGCATTTCACGCAGCGGGGTCTAAGTTCACACTGAGACGCCCCATGCCCAAAGCGTTGACACAGATAACATTGCGTCGGACCGTTTGGTCTTTTGTATAGCTCCACCGTGACCTGCATGTGTAGCAGATGTGTAACTTTGAATATTTTGCGAGCCTCAGCAGTGTTCAGGAGATTCACTTGAAAATTGGCCGTTTTTATTCTGGGAGCCGAGACTGTTTCGCCGTATTCGTTTACAATGGTCTGCGGTTTCGTTTGCTGAAACACGTCCTGCACTTGAAACCCTTTCTCAATTAGGGCGTTTTTGACATCGTCTGTGGTCCAGTATGGAGTGAGCTTTTTAATGACGACCTTAAGTGTCCCCTTCGGGTCGTCACTGTATGTGAAGAATTCAATCTTCCGTTTTCGAAATTCTTCTTTGAGGAAATGGAAGTCCTCGGGATTTGTTGCCTGGTATACGATGCTGTCACCCTTGTAGGATGTGCTTAGTGCTCCTTTCAGCTTCCCTTGTATCTGACCGATTAGGGTAGTGTACCCTTTGGTCTCAAAAACCGTTATCGGGGGCACCCTTCTGCCTCTGGGCTGGCGCTGAGTTTGTGTCATTGCTGGGGGCACCGTTGTGTTTTGAGCGCCTTGCACCGTTCCGACGCCTGCAATTTGATTTTGCTTTTGATTATTGGACGCATCTGCGGTCGCAGTTGAGTGATCCACCTGCTTTTGTTGATGTTGCTTCTGCTGGTCTAGTGGTGGTTGTCGTACTTTTGCGTCTTGCGCATTTGAAACCACGCTCTGGTTTTCGCGCGCCCGGAGTTTCTCCGCGGCTGCGGGTTGCGGGGGCTGCCCAGAGTTGATCTTACGTAGCCTTTCGCTACGTCTGACTTCAGGGTCGGTCAATGAGGAGACCGAGCCCGAGTCGCTGTCTGTGGCTATGACAAGCTGGTCAGAGTCACAGCTAGTGTCTGACGAGGAAGGTGATGAGGGGGGAGGAATTGAAGTATGTGAATGTGATGATGACGATGGTGGAAGTGAACTGTCGTGTGGCTGCACTCCATGAGGGACGCTGACAGAGGTTGGATCACGTGTGTCCGCCATGGCGGGCACCTACTCGATGTTATAAGGTTTCAGATAGGGAAGCCTATATTTCGACAATTTCCGCGCCAGTGGAAAAATTTCCCTACACCTAGCAGGCGCGGGATACCACCAAGGGCCTCACAGTCAGTCTGTTTGACTATGTGGCTCGGCGGGTCCCTGGACTGCAGCTTCCCTAACACCTATGGCACAGAAATTCTCGAACAATTTCGACTATTTATATTCACCTACTCGAGGCGTGATGTTCCTCTTTCTTCACGGTCTATCCCATGTCAGAGCGAGCGCCCACGTGGTCTACAGCCCCGTCCGCGCCGAGTGTGCAAGACGACTTTTGCTTCTCAGAAACGACAATTTTGCTTTTTACCGATAACGCACACCCGACCACGTCCGGAAATCCAGAACACAGCGCGGACCGCCAGCACCGACGATACGACCAAGCACGAAGCTATTGCGCGAGCACGCAAGGCGGCGACCAAGCACACGAGAAGCAAGCAACGAGGCGAGCTCTGCACAAAGGCGGCGAGAGCGCGCGGTGGGTATTTCCAGGGCTGGGAGCACAATAGCGGCGCGGAGCACAGGTAGACGCACGTCCGTCCGCTTAGCAGTCCCACCTCGGAATGGCGTGGCCGCTGGCACCCGCCGCACGCCGCCGCCGCACCTTTACCAGCTCGCCCTGCTGCGGCCGCCGACCAATGGGGCGCGCGCGCAACCGGCCGCCGCACCCGAGCCCATAAAGGACCCCCACCCCGCCGGCGCCGGCACTCGCTGAGTAGCAGTCGAGGGTTGAGCATCGCTCCTCTCACTCGCTTACTTTCAGCCATAGGCCCCCGCTTGCACGGGTGACAAACCAGGTGCGACTTCGGCTTCGCTTTTATTAAAGCGTTGACGGGTGCACACGTCGAGGCGCAGCACGGCCAGACTGCATTATGAGCAAATTGTCGTGTGCGATTTCGAGCTGCGGTGACGATTCGGGGTCCCAGCAGCTTGCTGCTGGCGGCGTCTGTGTCGTCTCCTCGATGTCGCGGGCCGCTTTTCCGGGCGGTTCGGGTACTTCTGCTGCCGCAGAGCTATGCTCTGCTCCTCCGAGTGTTAGGGACTCTGCAGGTCAGGGCCTGGTCACTGGCCAGTGTCCCGCGCCTGCCAGTTTGTTAGGGCCAAGTACAGCCGCCGGAAACCTAACGGTGTCGGCAACGAAGGCGGCGACTGGCATACCCAAGGCAGCCCTTGACTTTGCTTCCACTTCCACCCCCAACGAGGACAATAGGGCGCCTAACGCCGTCAAACAACAAACGAGCACTACATCTTTCATCGTCAGCATGAGCAGCGCCACTATTTCCCCCAACCCGGACGTTGACAGACTGCTCATAGAAAATGCAAAGAATAACCTGCTCCCTTATCTTGCGTCCCGCAGGCGCGAAAAGGAGAATCGTCTCCCGGTAAAAATCCTTCCGAAACCTTCCTCCAAAGCCCTGCCCAAACCAACCCGCAAAACCACTCCCAACCTTAAATCCACCCGCACGCCGTCCCCTAAGGTCAAGCTTTCCAGGACCCAGAAAAAGAATAGAGGCAGGCGCAAAAACCTCCTAAAAAGACTAAAAGTTTCCACCCAACCCCCAGAACCTGGAAACAAGCAGAGGGAGGTACAAGATTCTGACTCAGACAACCCTCTGGTTATCGATGACTCCGCGCAGGAACAGGTAAACGAGATTGAGGAAACCGCTACTAGCGGCGAAGGCGACGGTTTTCAACTGGCGCGAAAAACTATCCGCCAACCCACACCCCCGCCGGCCACGGAGGCAGCACCTACATCAAACCGTTTCTCCGCCATAGACGACGAACCCAATACCTGCGATGAGCCACCCCAACAACCAGTGGGCTCGCAGAAACGGGCATACCTCCCCCCAATCGTCGCTGAATTCGATAGGGATTACAAAGAGCTCTACGACTTAGTGAAGAGCTCGATAGGCGACAGATTCAAAGCCAAACCGGCAGGGGGTGACAAGATAAAGCTCACCCTCCACTCCATGGAGGAGTACATGGCGGTAAAACAGCTCCTGAGCAATAAGAAAATACCCCACTACACTTTCCCAACCGAAAGAATCAGGAACCTAAATATAGTTATCCGCGACCTACCGCGCAAACTATCGCCATCCGCTATAAAAGAAGACCTGATCCGTCAAAATTTCGACGTCAAGACGGTCACACAGATGAGACCACCTGGTTCTAACAACAAGTGGCCCCTATACCTCGCCATAATGCCAGACACACCCATAAACAAAAAGCCGATGAGGAGTGTCCTCCAAATACCTGTAACAACCGAGTTACTAAGAAAGAAAAACCGAACGCAACAATGTTTCAGGTGCCAGGGACTGGGACATGTAGCCTCCCACTGCGACATGCCTGAACGCTGCAGGAAGTGCGCGGAGGGACATGACTCCAGGACCTGTCACATGAAAACAGATGACCCGAGAATAAAATGTGCGCTATGCGGCGAGGGGCACACCGCCAGCTACCTGGGTTGCAGGGTCCACAAGAATTATGCCCAACGCTATCGAGGCACGAATGCACCTCCAAACAAACCCCAGGCTAAACTACCAAACCGACCTGAAATCATAAGACGAGACAGGCCGGCCTACAGAGGCAGATCCCGAGAGGTGACGGCCGCCGCGACGTTCGCAAACATCGCGGCCGACACTGAGGCGCGCAGCAGCGCCCCTGTGCCGGCCGGGGTGGGACCGGAATCTTGCGGCCGACGCTCCCCAGAAACAACCCAGGACACTCCTCCCCCTGACCAGATCCCTAACGACGGAAAATGCCCTAGGGAAATCTTAACTCCTGTCTCAAAGACCAGTCTGCGGCTGGCAAAGGGCGCGGGCCGACAGACAGAAGGCAAACATCCTGTCACTCAAAGTCTGAGTGAGGCAGCCCCCTCGCCCCCCACAGACGATCCTGTGCTGGGAGTCATGTCCCAAACTCTGAATCTTCTCGCGCAAATGATGCGGGAAATTCAGCAGCAAAACGCGCAGATCCTCGCCGCTCTACAAGCAGCAGTTAAGCAGTCGCACCCCTCAGCGAATTCCCAAGCAATAACAACAGTCAAACATGGATAGACGCCCCCATATTCAAGGTCTGAAAATGTGCGTCTTTAACGCAGACGGCATCTTCAACCAAGTCATGGAGTTCCGAGAGCTCATGAAGGAGCTTAATATCGACATTTGCATGATGTCCGAAACACACCTAAAACCGGGAGTAAAAGCGGCAGTCCCAAACTACAACAGTTACAGACGTGACAGGCCAACCGCAGGAGGCGGGGTGGCCATATACGTAAAGAGAGGGATTCCCCACCACCAAATATTTCCCCCTGCTACCCGCTCGTTAGAAACGGTAGCTGTGGAAATAGCCACAGTTACAGGCCCCCTCACAGTCGTTGCAGCTTACCGCCAACCGACCCCAACTTTAGATGAGGATGACATTACCGCACTTGCACAAATCAGAGGCAAGCTCCTAATAGGAGGAGACCTCAATGCTAAACATGCAGACTGGCATTCCAGAGTCACGACCAGAGCCGGTCGTCAACTGCAACGACTCGCGCGAGACCACCAGTTCGACGTCTGGGGTCCAGAAGAGCCGACACACTTCCCTAAAAACGGAGGCCGGCCAGACATCCTCGACATAGCACTCACAAGGAGAATAACAGGCTTCGTGACCGTGAGGACAATAAACAGAATGTCCTCCGATCACAACCCAGTTATACTCGAGGTCGACGTGGGAGAAAGGGTAGCTCCCCCACAACACCAGGTTTCGTATAAGCACACGAACTGGGAGCACTTTCAGGAAAATGTCGCTACTGAAATAGCTCGCGCCCCGCCTCCAACTGCAGATACTGCAGAACAGGCGCTTAGAGACCTCACCAACACGATCCTGCAGGCTGCTGAGGAGGCCACACCCCGGCTGCGGGAAGACCCGCCTCCTCAAATACAACTCCCGGAGCACCTGCTTGCGCAAATTAGGCACAAAAACAGGGTCGCAAAAGAATGGAAAATAACAAGAAATCCGGCAACTAGGAGGCTGCTCAACCGTCTACAGAGAGAACTGAAAGTAGCACTCAATGAGCACCGCAACCAGCAATGGTCTGCCCGACTATCAGCCCTCAAAGTAGACGACAACAGCTTATGGCAAGCTACCAAACAATTTACAAGAACACGCGCGCGAATGCCGCCTCTGCACGGCGAGCGTGGAAGCCTTGTCTTCAGCCCTGTCGACAAGGCCAATGCGCTCGCCGACTCGTTCGAACAACAGTTTCAACCAGCAGAGGCGCAGGACGAGGACCACGAAAACACAGTCCGTCAACAGCTTGCAGTATTCCTTGCAGCTGAAGACGACGAGAATGAAAACACTCCACTTTTCGCCCCAGAAGACGTGGCAAAAGTCATTAGGTCCCTGCCCAACAAAAAGGCCCCAGGCCACGACCGGCTCACAAACCAGTTAGTTAAGCACCTCCCGCCACTGGCAATCACACACATCGCGAACGTCTTCAATGAGATTACTCGATCCCGCGAGTTCCCAGCGTGCTGGAAACACGCGGAGGTGGTCGCGATAGCTAAACCCGGTAAGGACCCATTATTCCCACAGCACTACAGACCGATTAGTCTTCTGCCCACTCTCAGTAAAATCTACGAGCGCCTCCTAGTCACACCTATCGAGCAACACATCTCCAGAGAGCAAGTTCTGCCTGATTTCCAGTTCGGATTCAGGCAGAAACACTCCGCCCCCCAACAGATCATGAGAGTCGTTGAAGCAGCCACCGAGGCCTTCAACCGCAGAAGCTACTGTGGGATAGTGCTACTTGATGTAGCCAAAGCCTTCGATTCCGTATGGCACAATGGGTTATTGTACAAATTATACACACAAGGCTTCCCCGGGACGATAGTAAAGCTACTCAAAAGCTATCTCTCGAATAGGACATTTTCCGTCAGGGTTGGCAACTCCCTGTCGACAAAAAGACGCATACGTGCAGGGGTGCCCCAGGGATCGGTGCTGGGGCCTGTCCTGTACAGCCTGTACACGGCAGACACACCCGCCTCACCCCTGGTTCACACTGCACAATATGCAGATGATACAGCATTTTTCACCCGCAATCCGAACAGGGATCTGGTCACTAGACGCCTCCAAAGAGTTCTCAACGCCACAGAGGAATGGTCCAAAAAGTGGCGCATCACAATTAACAGCGGCAAGACCCAGGCAATGATGATTACACGCCGATTAGGACCGCGAGGACCTCGCAGGCGTCCACCCTTAAACCTAAGATTAAACGGCCAAGAACTACAATGGCGCAACACAGTAAAGTATCTAGGGGTAACCCTAGATAAGAGGCTGACATGGCAGGCGCATATAAACGACCTGCGCCGCCGAGCCAGCGCTCGCCTGAGCGTACTATACCCGGTCCTTAACTCTGGTAGCGGACTAACAGCAGATCTCGGAGTACGCGTCTACTGCACCCTCATACGCCCCATAATGGAATACGCGTGTCCAGTATGGGGCTATGCGGCCAAGACACACGTACTCAAACTTCAAAGGGTACAAAATAGGGCTCTAAAACGTGCCTTACACCTCCCCTCCCGATTTCCCACAGACGACCTACACGCCACTGCGGACATAATACGATTACAACAACGTTTTGTTGACTTAGCCAAAGCGTTCTACGAAACAGCCAGCAGGTCAACAAACCCCCTCATTATCTCACTGGGTCAATACGACCCCACCATCAAGCGTCACAAAACACCCAGGTCAATATTCATTGACTAACCACACACTCGCCCACCATCACATCACCCTCTCTCACCCCCATCAACTCGCCAACATCATCACCCACAAACCGCCATAAATCAGGCAGCACAAGTAAAACAGAAAACAAGCACATAACCACACAAGACACACCACAAAAGCAAAGACAAAAAAAAAAAAAAAGAAACAATCACACTTCCCCAATTGAAGTAAATGTCCAAGGACAAAAACTTCACCACTAGTCACCCTGTAGGTCAGGGTTCAAAATGTGCGAGCTGCTGCCGGCGCCGGCACGCACTCCGCTGCTCGACTCGCTGCGGCTCGCACCGTTTGGGGCGTTGTGCTTTTCTTTCTCGCTTCTTTCCAAACTAGCCCATCGCCATGTCCGGACGCGGAAAGGGAGGCAAAGTCAAGGGCAAGTCAAAGTCCCGCTCAAGCAGGGCTGGGCTCCAGTTCCCGGTCGGCAGAATCCACCGCCTCCTGCGCAAGGGAAACTACGCCGAGCGCGTCGGCGCCGGGGCGCCCGTCTACCTCGCCGCCGTCATGGAGTACCTCGCGGCTGAGGTGCTCGAGCTGGCCGGAAACGCGGCCCGCGACAACAAGAAGACGCGCATCATCCCGCGCCACCTGCAGCTCGCCATACGCAACGACGAGGAGCTCAACAAGCTCTTGTCGGGCGTCACCATCGCACAGGGAGGTGTCCTGCCCAACATCCAGGCCGTCCTGCTGCCAAAGAAGACCGAGAAGAAGGCCTAAAAGAGAGACAGCGCAATCGGCAACCGCCGCGTGCTCCCTTGGCACGCAGCGCGCCATTTGCCGCCTCGGCTCAAAAACAAAACACAATCGGCCCTTTTCAGGGCCACCACACAAACCTACGTCCAAAGCAGAATTCCAGTCGTTCGTCGCACCACTTTTCTCTCTCTCTCTCTCTCTCTCTCTTTCTGTGTACGGTTTTTTTTTCCTTCTTACACACACAGGCGCCGCCATCTTGTACACACGTACTTGGCCACCTCCTCCACTCCACTCCACGCACGCACAGTCTCGCGACCATTAACCAGCACACGTGGCGCACAACAACACACCTCAAAAATAACCCCTCGGCACTCAGCCGCGCCGCAACACACAGCCCATCCACCGACAAGAAGCATACAAGCAAAGAGGGAGGGGAAGGAAGGAAGGAAGGAAGGAAGGAGCTCACACAACGCAAGGGCACGCTTCCTTCCCTCCCAACCGCACCGCACACCACGTCAAAAAAAAAAAAAAAAAAAAAAAAAAACTCCAAACAAAACTAAAAGGCCAAGTAGACTAAAAAGGAAAAGAGAAAAACCAGCAACACAGACTCTTTCGCACTTTTCAACTTCCGAACACTGTGGTGGCCCTGAAAAGGGCCGTTTTTCAATCTATCTCTCTTTCCTTCCTTCGGTCTCACACCGCCTAACCGCCGAAACCGTACAGGGTGCGCCCCTGCCTCTTCAGGGCGTACACCACGTCCATGGCCGTCACAGTCTTGCGCTTGGCGTGCTCAGTGTACGTCACCGCGTCGCGGATCACGTTCTCCAGGAACACCTTCAGCACTCCGCGCGTCTCCTCGTAGATCAGACCAGAGATGCGCTTCACGCCGCCCCTGCGCGCCAGGCGGCGGATCGCGGGCTTCGTGATGCCCTGGATGTTGTCGCGCAACACCTTGCGGTGCCGCTTGGCGCCACCCTTGCCGAGCCCCTTTCCTCCCTTGCCGCGGCCTGTCATTCTTCTTCTTCAGGCGTCTCAACCACAATAATATAAAAAACAGAAAGCAAGGCAAGCTCCTCACCCGGCGCTAGCGAGTCGGCTACGGTTGTGGCGCCCAGCGCGCGCGCCGCCCCCCTATATAGACTCTGGGGCCCCGCGGCCCGCCCTCCCCTCCCCCCACCACCGCGCACCGAGGGCATATAAGCGCAGCACCCGGGGCGCGCGGGCCCCATTCCGAGCTGCGATGTCGAACCAATCGAACGCATGTACAGGAGCTGAGGGTGTGGCGGATCGCCGCCAGGCGGAGCTTGCTTCGTCGGCGGCCCCATCCGGCCCCCCACTGAAGACAACCCGGCGCATTCACCCGGCTCACGAATTGGACGATTCTCCGGTTCTTCCAGCTGCAGGAGGAAGTGCTGCGTCCCCCGGCGGCGAACTGCCGCCGTCGCAGCCTACACTGGACGTCACAACTGGGCGATGCGGCATCGATTCAGGAATCGATGAAGCCGCCCTTAGGGAGTTAGATAGGGCAAATGGCGCGTCAGGGCCCCCTTCACGTGGGACCAGCCCGCGCGCGCCGAGGCAAAGGCAGTGTTCCACGAGTGTCCCCCGCCCCTCGCCCGCCCCACTCGATATGCCAGACATTTCCGATGCCGTCTGCGTCTCTGAGTCGGACAGTGACTCCGTCACTGGCTACATCGACGACAGCGACATCGCGGAGGGCCTAGAAGAGAGTCTTATCGCCCTCCGCGACGCCGCGGAAGAGGAGGGACTGCCCTGTGACCCCGCTCTGCGGGCGCGGATTCTCTTCCCTAACGCCGCTGCCGCTGACGCCGACGGCGACGCCATGCAATGCGAGATGGAGTCGCGTAAGAGGAAACCAGCGGCCGCCTCTTCCGACTCCGAAGCTGCCCCCTCCGAGGCCGCTCGTGGGAAGAAGCAGAAGGCCGCCGCCGACGCTGAGGGCTTCGCCGTCCCCAGGAAGACGGCACCCCGCCGCCGCATTGTCAAGACGCCGGTCCTCCCGGTGCACAATCAATTTGCGGCGCTTTCCGACGGTGCGGCGGACTCCTCTCCACCCCCTCCACCCCCATCCACAACTCCCCACCCCAATCCTACCCGTCCCCCTCCCCTCACAATCGAATATGCGGAGTCCTACAAATCCCTGCACGACCTGCTCATTCACGTCACTGACTCCGATTTCCGAGTGAAGACGATTGGCGAAAACTTGTACCGCCTCTATCTCCAGACGCCTGTTGACCTCCAGAAGGTCTACCACGTCCTTGGGTCCCACAGCATCGGCTACAGCACCCCCCCTGAGAGGTCCAAACGGATTAGGGTTGTCGTCCGCGGGCTCCCCTTTAAATATACGGACGACGACCTCCGGGAAGCGCTGACAGCTCTCAATATTACTCCTGCTGTCATTTCCCGAGTAGTCTCCCCCCGCACTAAACTCCCCACCCCCCTTTTCTTCGTCTCAGCCGACGATACCCCAGCCAACCAAGTCCTTATGCACCTGACCTCCATTGACAATTGCACGGTCACCATGGAGAAGCCCCGTTCCAGGCGCCTCATTCTAATATGCTACCGGTGCCAGGGCCTGGCGCACTTTGCGAGTAATTGTACTCGTGCGGTGCGCTGTGTCAAGTGCGCCGGCGGCCACGCCTCCTCCACTTGCGTCAAACCCCGCGAGGTCCCCCCTACCTGTGCTCGCTGTAATGGGGCGCACACGGGCAACTACTTGGGTTGTCCGGCAGTCAAAGCCCACCGCGCCAATCTGCGTCGCTCCGTCGCCCCTCCAACGATGGAGCGTCGTGGACTTACTTATGCGACTGCCCTTGGTCGGTCGGAACCCTCTCCCGCCCATACCCCCCGCCCCCCCCCGTTTCCCACGATCATACCACCCTGCCCCGCCCCCACTCCTCTCTATCCCCATCCCCCCTCCTGACTCCCACACCCCCTGTCCCTACCCCCAACACTCCGTATCCACCCCAATTCCCCCCCCACCCCCTCCCCTCCTTCCTCACGTCCATCCCGGTCCTTCCCCGCACCCTCCACCCTCCTCCCCTGTCCACCCGGTCTTTGGTGACCTCATTTCCAGTGTTGTGGAGGCATTGACCTCTGCACTCACTGGGGCACTAGACACCATCCTCACCTCCATTCCCCAGCAGATTGCTACTGCCCTTTCCCATTCCATCTCCCCCATCACCACCGCCCTCCCCACCACCCAACATGGCCATTAGACTCCATGGCCTTACCGTACTAATCTGGAATGCCAATGGCATCTACCGCCAGCAAGGTGAGTTTCGGCAGTTCCTCCTTGATGAGGGGGTAGACATCTGTCTTGTTGCCGAAACCCACCTTAAACCTGGGGTGAACGCCAGGGTACCAAACTTCTGCTGCTACCGGTCAGACCGGCCGACAGCACGAGGCGGCACGGCAGTATACGTGCGTGCCTCCCTCCGCCACCACCCCGTCACCCTCCCTGCCCTTGCCACAATAGAGGCCACTGGTGTCGTGGTGCACACCGTGCGTGGCCCCATCACCTTTGTGGCGCTTTACAGGCCGCCCCACCGCGGCGTTCTCCACGGCCCTGACTTTGCTCAGGTCCTGTCACTTGGCCACTCCCTCTTCGTTGGGGGCGACTGTAATGCCAAGCATGCCGCCTGGCACAGTCGCCTAACCAACAACGATGGCCGTCGCCTCCTCCGTGTGGTGGAAGCCCACGCCGCCCATGTTGTTGCCCCCTTCGACCCCACCATCTTCCCGACAAATGGCCCTCCTGACGTCCTTGACATTGCATTGGTTAAAGGACTCCCCCTCCCTATCACTGCCACTACCCGTGCTGCCCTTGCCTCCGACCACGTCCCAGTAATTTGCACGGTCGACCTTGTCGGCTCCCTAGTGCCACCACGTGACACCTTGGACCTCCGTGGCATCGACTGGGCGTCTTATCGGAGACGGGTCGAGGCAGCACTCCCTACCATACCCGACGCCGCCAGGGTGGGGGCTGACCTCACCCTCGCACAGTTCACGGACGCCGCCATCACTGCTGCAGTTGCAGCAACGCCTCCACATCCCCCGCGCCCTCCGACCCATGTGCGCCCTCTCCCCCTAGCCCTCCGCGCACTCATCACCGAGAAAAACAGGGTCATCCGCGAATGGCAAAGAACACGAGACCCTGCCACTAAGCGCCGGATAAATCGCATGCAGCGGGAGATCCGTGCTGCCATTCAGACCCACCGCAGTCAGGACTGGGAGCGAAAAATCTCCGCCCTTGACCTGAGCGATGCATCCGCATGGCGCCTGGTCTCCCGCATCATCCACAAACGCCCGCAAATTCCCCCCCTCCTGGTCGGCGCTGAGGCTGTGTGCGATCCTGATGCTAAGGCCAATGCCTTGGCTGATGTGTTCGCACGCAGCTTCACCCCTGTCACCAACCCCGTTGACCCCGACCATATCCAAATGGTCACCGCACGAGTCCACCAGTTCCTCACCGCCCAGGATCCAGAAGACCATATCACCCCCGTCACAGATGAGGAGATTGCCCGGGAGCTTAAGTCCCTCCACTCCCGAAAAGCCGGTGGCCCAGACAGACTCACCAATCAGCTTCTCAAGCAGCTTCCCCCAGCCTCTGTTCCCGTCCTTACTTCTACTTTCAATTCCATCCTCTCCTCTAGGCAGTTTCCTTCCGTGTGGAAACACGCGGAGGTGATTGCCATCCCCAAACCTGGGAAAGACCCTCGATCCCCTTCCAGCTATCGTCCCATCAGCCTCCTTCCCGCCCTCTCCAAGCTGTTTGAGAGGCTGTATCTCAAACGTGTCCTGATCCACGTCGCTCGGGAGCGGGTACTCCCCGACGTTCAGTTTGGCTTCCGGCGAGGACACTCCACCACCCACCAACTCCTCCGTCTTGTTGAGGAAGCACTGGAGGCCATTGAGCGTCGGGAGTACTTCGGGGCCGTCTTCCTCGATGTCTCCCGGGCGTTCGATTCTGTCTGGCACGAGGGGCTACTTTACAAGCTCTTCGGGCACGGCTTCTCCATCTCCCATGTGCGCCTCATCGCCACCTACTTAGAAGGTCGTACATTCCATGTCCGGATCCCGGGAGGTACCTCCACCAGGCGTCGTATCAGGGCGGGTGTTCCACAGGGGAGCGTGCTCGGCCCTGTTCTATACAGTCTGTTCACAGCTGACACGCCCACCGTGCCTCGTGTGCATCTCGCCCTGTATGCGGATGATACCGCGGTTTTTGCTCGCTCCCGGAGCAAGGCGCTCCTCCGGCAGAAACTACAACAGGCCATCGACTCTGTTGTCGATTATGCCAAACGTTGGCGCCTGGCCTTCAACCCGGCAAAGACGCAGGCACTCATCATTTGTCGGCGGCGGTGGCCGGTCGCCTATCCCCCTGTCACTGTGCTCGGCACCCCCGCCCCCTGGGCCAGAACAGCTATGTACCTGGGGGTCACCCTGGATAGGGCCCTCACCTGGCGTCCCCACATAGAGGCCATCCGGCGGAAGGCCTTGGGGCGCATCGGCCAACTCTACCCTTTTATGAACCCTACCTCTACCCTTCCCATTCCTCTTGCCCTCCTCCTCTACACATCCCTCATCCGCCCCCTCCTGGAGTATGCCTCGGTTGTGTGGGGCAATGCCGCGCCTACACATCTCCACCGCCTGCAGACGGTACAGAATCGTGCCCTTCGAATTGCCCTTCGCCTCCCTTACCGTTTCCCAACCCGTGAACTTCACCTCCTTGCCAATATCCCCCTCCTTCAAGACCGTGTCCGATCCTCCGCCATCTCCTTCTATGACCAATCCCGTCATTCCCCCAATCCACTCATTGTCTCTCTTGGCACCCGCCTCCATCGCCTGGCCACCACTCGCTGGCCCGACCTCCTTTCCCGCCCCCCCTGACACCTCCCATCCACCCCCCCGTCCTGTTACTTCTTCCTCTTCCTACCACTTCTCCTTTTTTGTCACCCCATCCTGAAATATCTGCCGCCACCGTCATCGCCGTCGCCAAGAAGATCTGGTCAGGACGAAGGCCTTTCGTTTTCTTCATCCTCTTCCTGTCATCTTTCACTATTCTTTCGTCTGTCACTCAACGTTTCTTTTCCGGCTAGTCAATGGAGCCGTTCGTTTTCCTCTATCTCTCACTATTCCTTTTACTGTTCTGTCACCTGTTACTGTTAATTACCGTGCAACGGCCAGTCAATTGGGCCTTTCGTTTTCCTGCTTCTCTAACTATCCCTCTCACTATTCTTTCATCTTATTAAAAAAAAAAAAAAAAAAAAAAAAAAAAAAAACCAAAATGCACAACGTCAAGCAAACCATACCGCCAAGTCCACTTCTTCACCACCCGTCAAGAGGAAGGCGAAGCGCGCCAGCGCTAGTACTTCCTACACGAGTCGAGGGACCACCCTCTCCTGTGCAGCGTGGCGTGGCGTGGCGTGGCGTGGCGCGCGGGCCCGTGAACTTCACCTCCTTGCCAATATCCCCCTCCTTCAAGACCGTGTCCGATCCTCCGCCATCTCCTTCTATGACCAATCCCGTCATTCCCCCAATCCACTCATTGTCTCTCTTGGCACCCGCCTCCATCGCCTGGCCACCACTCGCTGGCCGGACCTCCTTTCCCGCCCCCCCTGACACCTCCCATCCACCCCCCCGTCCTGTTACTTCTTCCTCTTCCTACCACTTCACCTTTTTTGTCACACCATCCTGAAATATCTGCCGCCACCGTCATCGCCGTCGCCAAGAAGATCTGGCCAGGACGAAGGCCTTTCGTTTTCTTCATCCTCTTCCTGTCATCTTTCACTATTCTTTCGTCTGTCACTCAACGTTTCTTTTCCGGCTAGTCAATGGAGCCGTTCGTTTTCCTCTATCTCTCACTATTCCTTTTACTGTTCTGTCACCTGTTACTGTTAATTACCGTGCAACGGCCAGTCAATTGGGCCTTTCGTTTTCCTGCTTCTCTAACTATCCCTCTCACTATTCTTTCATCTTATTAAAAAAAAAAAAAAAAAAAAAAAAAAAAAAAAAAAAAAAAACCAAAATGCACAATGTCAAGCAAACCATACCGCCAATTCCACTTCTTCACCACCCGTCAAGAGGAAGGCGAAGCGCGCCAGCGCTAGTACTTCCTATACGAGTCGAGGGACCACCCTCTCCTGTGCAGCGTGGCGTGGCGTGGCGTGGCGTGGCGCGCGGGCCCGTTGTCAAGGCAGCACCGGACGCCGTCGCGCACGCATATCCTCCACGCCGCATCCGCATCCGCAGTAGCCATGGCCCGGACAAAGCAAACGGCCCGCAAGTCCACCGGCGGAAAGGCGCCGCGCAAACAGCTCGCCACCAAGGCGGCGAGGAAGAGCGCGCCCGCCACCGGCGGCGTCAAGAAGCCCCACCGCTACAGGCCGGGCACCGTCGCCCTGCGAGAAATCAGGCGCTACCAGAAGAGCACAGAGCTGCTCATCCGCAAGCTGCCATTCCAGCGCCTAGTGCGCGAGATCGCCCAGGACTTCAAGACCGACCTGCGCTTCCAGAGCTCCGCAGTCATGGCCCTGCAGGAGGCCAGCGAGGCCTACCTCGTCGGCCTCTTCGAAGACACCAACCTGTGCGCAATCCACGCCAAGCGAGTCACCATCATGCCCAAGGACATCCAGCTCGCGCGCCGCATCCGCGGCGAGCGCGCCTAAACCCGCACACCGCCAAACAAACAAAACGGCCCTTTTCAGGGCCACTAACGTCTCTCCGTCGCGAGCAAAACTTTGTCGGTCGCAACGACTAGTTCCCCACTCACTCTCCAGTCCAGTCGTCCCACCCCCGGCCCGGCCCGGCGCCGCCGTTTCCAAAAAAAAAAAAAAAAAAAGCACCGCACCGGCCGAGCCAAGTCGCAAGCGTCAGTAGCGCCACCCACACAGGCCACGGCACAAAACGTGACGCCCGGAAAGCAAAGCAAAGCAAAAAAGACTATTCCAAAACCACCACCAAGACAAACAAACAAACGCGGCGCAAAATAAATAGGTAAAAATAATAAAAGTAAATTACACTTTGTGTAACACCAACCGCGCGCCGCCGCCCACGCCCGCCAACGACCCCACAATCCAACCACCATCCACACATGAAACAAACAAACGCCAGCAAGCAAGACAGACAGACAGACAGACAGACAGACAGACAACAAGGCAACCGACCGACCACGACACGACAATCAACACCTTCCCGACGTGCTTTGATGGCCCTGAGAAGGGCCGTTTTTTTGTTTTTGTCCGGGACCGCGCGACAGCCTCTGGTTGCGCGCCGGCCACCAGGCGACGGTGTCAACCGCCAACCCTTCCCTGCCCTTTTTACTTCTTCTTCTTGGGCGAAGCCTTCGCCTTAGACGGCGTCGCCGTCGCCTTCTTCGGGCGCGGCGCCTTCGGCTTCTTCGTCGGAACCTTGGCGGCCTTCTTCGCCTTCGACGGCGACTTGGCCTTGGCCGGCTTGGCCGCAGCCGCCTTCTTCGCACCCGCGGGAGCGGCCGACGCCGCAGACGCCTTCTTGGCGGCGCCCGCCTTCCGACCGGTCGCCGCCTTCACGCCGCCAGCCTTCTTTGCGCCGGCCGCACGGGCCCCCTTCTTCTCCTTGCTGGCCGGAGCGGCGCGCTTCTTCTTCGCACCACCGCCGCCACCACGAGCCTTGCCGCCCTCGGCCGCCCCGCCGCCGGCGCCGGCAAGCTTGAAAGAGCCCGACGCGCCCTTCCCCTTCGTCTGCACCAGCTCGCCAGCCACGACGGCCGACTTGAGGTACTTCTTGATAAAGGGCGCCAGCTTCTCCGCGTCCAGCTTGTAGTGCGCGGCAATGTACTTCTTGATCGCCTGCAGCGACGACCCGCCGCGCTCCTTCAGACTCTTGATGGCGGCCGTCACCATCTCAGAGGTGCGCGGGTGCGCAGGCTTGGCGCGCGGCTTCTTCGCAGACGACGCAGACTTGGCCTTCTTCGTAGTGCCGGTGGCGGCGGGTGCCGCGGCAGTCTCGTTCGTAGCCGCCTGGTCTGCCATCTTTTGCTTGTTCTCTTTTCTTTTTTCCCCTTGGTTTCGCTTCCTTCTCTCCTTCGACGACGCACAACAGCGAGGGGCGCGCAGCAGAGAATAGCCGCGCACGCGCCTGGCCCAGCCAGTGTCGCGGGCGGGCGCGGACGGCCGAGAGAGCGGCCGCCACTCGGCGCGCCGCCGCGCCGCCGCGCCGCGCCTCCCGCGCTTGCTACCGCCCAACGTCCGACAGCCTGCGCGGAGCAGCCCCCAACCTGCGCCGCAACCACCCGCGCCATTCAAACCACCGAGGATGGGGCTACACACACCGACACCACGGTCGCCAACCAGTCGCCGCGGCGGCGCCGCAAACCACGGCCAAACTGCAGCCACCGCGCGCCACAGCCTGGGTCGGCCCGCCGAGAATCGCCGCCCCCGCCCAAATGCCGCCCCCACAGCCCCAGCCGACGACCCGCCACAATGGCCAAACCTTCGTCAAAACTCCCACACCGTCGCCGCGGCAGCCCGGCCACCGCGGCCGGCGCCACAGCCACACGAGCCGAGTCGTGCGGCGATGACGGCCGTGCACAAACGCACCTCCGCCGCCCCATCGCCTTCCGCCGTTTTCCCGATCGGCCCGCAGCCGTCGGGCCACGGCCGCGGGCCGTCCTCCTCCTCTCGCCTCGCCCGCCAACACCCACAGCCCTTCCAACACATTTTTCTTTTCTTTTTTCTTTTTTTTTTTTTTTTACTTTTTTACGATCGCCGCCTGCGCAACATGGCACCGGCCGACGGAGCGCCAACCCCCCCGCCACAGGCGAAAACAAAACAACGATAAACAAACAAACAAAATAAATTACCAGCCAGCCCCAACTACAGACACACCGAATCTGCCCTCACAGCCGACCTTACACGCCTCAACGTCAAAACAAAGGTGGTTTCTTTCTTTCAACGGTTACCTTACCTTAGGTTACGTCAGGTTAGGCTAAGAAGGCGTCAGGGTTAGGTTAAGCGTTGACGTGACGTCACGTCTTAACGTAGGCGTTAAGCTAAGGTTGCGGTCACGTACGTTAGGTTAAGGCGACTTGGGGGTTGGCCTAAGAGCTTAGGTTAGGTTACGTTAGTTTAGGTGGCTGCGTTAAGGGGCTTAAAGAAGTTTAGGAGGTTAAGGCGTCGAGGCGGCCGCACCCCCTTAGCTGCTGCGGCTCGGCCACGCCACGCCACGCCACGCTTTGGGGTTTCATAAGGTCGCGCGGCGGGTCGTCGGCACGCCGCAAAGGACAAAACTGCAAGACGACGTCGAAAAACAAACAACAGGTAAAAAATAAATAAGTAAAAATAAACGACGCCGACAGGCGGGGATCAGCAGAACAAGCAGATTCCGGAGAGCGAACGAGACACACACACACACACACACGCACGCACGCACACACACAAACCCCCCCGAGCCGAGAGAGCACAGAGCACCACCACGTGTCGGCCTCCGCTCACCCGACTCGGCTGGGCTGGGCTGGCGGCCGGGCCGGATGCACGTACACGTACGGCTACAGCCACTACCCGTACACAGCCGCTCTTCACGCAACACCAGCCAAATGGCGCGCCCGCGGCTCGTCGCGGTCGCGGTCGCGGTCGCGGTCGCAACGCCACGCCGGCACACTTTCGGCACCACCGTTTTCGCGCGCACCGCAAACAAAACGCAGCCGACACACACAGAGAGAAAAAAAAAAAAAAAAAAAAAAAAACCACAGAGCGCGAGACGGGCGGCGGCGCACCTTTCGCCAGCCGGCAGGCAATCGACTCGCCCAGTACGACAAACGCGCACGCCACCCCACCCACCAACCAACCAACCAACCAGTCGTCGTCGTCGTCGTCGTCGTCCCGAAATCAAACAAACTCTCAAAAGCACAGCCCCTGCTGCCAACGGACGCAGGCGCCACGCAGCTCCCTTCCCGCCACACTCGATTCGCAGCGCAACTCACCCGGCACACCGTCAAACGACGGGCTGGGCTCGCCGCATCGCCGCAACCTACACACCTTCCCCGCCACGACGCACAGCCCCACCAGACGCCCGTGCCGCAACGACACTACTGCACTACCACTACCGCACTACTCCTCTCGCCCTTGCCATACACGACACAACACGCCAAAAAATGAAAATCCAAATACAAACAAAAACACCGCCCCCACGACCCAAACACATGCACGGCGCGCCAACACACGCGAGGCAAGGCACGCAGCAAACGGCGTCCCCTCCGCGTCGCGCCATCAACCTACACACACAAGGCAACCAACAACAGCCAGCCAGCCAGCCAGCCAGCCAGCCCCACTCTCACGCCGCAAAAACAGAAAACACACCGAAACCGCCAAACGCCGCACATTCGCGCTTCGCACTTACCACACACCTCTCGGCATCCGTTTCGCACACAACGACGCGACGCACAATACATCATCACGGGCTACGCACGCACACCGCGACCCACTTTTTTACGACGCCCTCGGCAGAGCACACGTGCCCACGCCCACACACAGTCGACACAACGACGCAGCGCGCAGCAGACGCGGCCGCAACACGTACCTCCCCGACGACGCGCCAACACCGCCAGCCACTGCTCACTCGCCCAAGCAACCCGTGCACACAACTGCCACACGCGTCCACCACGCCGCCGCCAACCACCCGCCCGCCAGGGGGCGCTCACGTCCGCGACAACAGCGCGGCACCGCCGGGCCGGGCCGGGCCGAGCCGCCGCCTCCTCCTCTCCACTCGGCACGCCACGTCCTGCTTGCAAAACACATGGCTCGTCCCTCTGTACACACAACGCGCCTGCCTGCCTGCGGTCGCCGCCGGCATCTATCTACCTGCGCATCGGAGCCAGGCCGGCAAGCCCACACTTAAATAATGCACTTCAACCAGCCAAACAAACCCACTCTTCCTTTCTTTGCACAGCGCATGCAACAGCAGCCCCAGGAGCCGGGCCCGCCGCCAGCGTCTCCTCCTCCTCTGGGCACAGCCAGCCAGCCGTTCCCACCGCCCCGCCCCTGCTCTGCAGAACAAGAAAAAACGAAAAAGTACCAACACACGCACCCAAAGCGTAAGCCAGACAAGACCAGCCTCTCCAAGGCCACACACACGCAAAAAAACAAAAAAACAAAAACACTACAACAGAATAAAATGAAAAAGAAAAAGCAAGCTGTCGCCTCGCCCCCGCCCGTCCCCCCACCCCACCACATTCGCCCCCTCCGCTTGTTTTCCTTTCTACAATTTCCCTCTTTTTCCACCCAATATCCCGCCGCGGTTTACGGGCACCGGCCGATTTTGCGCCCGCCCACATGTGTGCCTACTCCCCACCACCATTCCCTCCGCAGCCCGCAGCCCGCTTTTCCCCCCCTCCCTGCCCACACCACACCACACCACACCGACGGTGCTGACGTCGACACGCACCCAAGACAGGGGCCACGACCGTCTTTTTTCCTGGGCCCATCCCCGCACCGCACCGCACCTCCTTCCAATCAACGCTGTGGCGCCTGTGTCCGCGCGAGACGCGTGCGCGCCGCCTCTCTCAACATCCGTCCGCCGTCCGCCGTCCGCCGGCCGGCCCGTTTTTCGGCCCCCAGGCCATCCGTCAACCACCACTGCCACTGCCCCTGCCCCTGCCCGCCCCGCACCACACCACACACCGCTGCTTGCCCCGGCCGTTGCCACCAAAGGCGCCAACCGCAGCCCGCGCGCGCCAGAAACTACAGGGACCCAGCCGACCGACGAAAATCAGAGCAATTGGCCGGGAGGATCAAAAAGAGAGCTCCGAAAACCACCGTAGCGAGGCGTGGGAGGAAACGTTACGAGAAGCAGGAAGGGACCAGGAAAAATTCTGGAAATTTCTTAAAACTCGTAAACTAGACACGAAACATCTACATCTACATGGGGAAGGAACGACCCCACAGACCGAGCTGAAGCACTGGCGGATTCACTAGAAAGGCAATTCCAAGCACCAGAAGCGGTAGATGACGAAACTGATGACCACCAGGAAATGGTACTCAGAAGGGTAAAACCGCATCCTAAGTGCCCCGATCAGAACATCTTTCACAATCCAATAAACGCAGAAACCCCGTATCTTATCACATCACAAACATACACACATCCTAAGAAGGCATCAGGCCCAGATTCCATCAAACCGCAACTACTACATCACCTACCTCCAGCAACTATCAATTATCTATCTAACATCAATATATAATGCTTGCTTCAGACTAAACTACTTGGAAACACGCCCGAGTCATCACATTACCAAAGCCAAACAAGGACTTATTATTTCCGCAAAACTATAGGCCAACTTCCTTGGAAAGGTCCTCGGAAAGCTCATTCAAACTGAACTGAAGAAATTCAATTCTTAAAGGATAACAACATAATCATCCCACAACAATTCCGATTCCGCGAAGAACACAGCACCACCCACCAGGTGACCAGACTAGTCGAGCACATATGTCAGGCCAGAAACATTAGACACAGTACTGGAGCAGTCCTGCTTGACATCGGATAACGCCTTATCTACAAGCTCCACCAGTACAACTGCCCCATCCACATTATTGCTTCTTTTCTCCGCAACAGAGCATTCTATGTCCATGTACCAGGAGCGGCAAGTAACACTAGATCCATAGAGGCTGGAGTCCCGCAAGGCTCAGTGCTGGGGCCCATTCTCTACTCAATATACACAAACAAACAGCTGGGAGGACACTTGTCACTATTTGCAGACGACACTGCAGTCTACCGCAGCAGTTCTAACCTGCAATATAGAGTCACAAAAATAGAGCAACACCTACAATCCATCCAGAAATGGGCTAACCAAAAAAAAAAAAAAAAAAAAAACAATAAACGCGGAGAAAACCCAAGCAATACAATACGATTCACATTCAAAAAGAATACCTCCTAACCTGCATATGCGCCTCAGAAATAACAATCTTCCATGGTCAGGCACAATAAAGTATCTAGGCATCAAGCTGGACAAGAGGTTGACATTTAGAGACCATGTTACACACGTTTGTAACAAGGCTGCAGCAGCAATATTCAGACTGTACCCAATCATCAAAGGAAACAGAATAAATATGCGCGCCAAAAAGAAAATCTTCAAAACCGTCATAGGAACCAGCCATCACTTACGGCTCTGAAAATCTGGTCAATGGCCGCAGACACCAACATAACAAGAGTAAAAAAAAAGGGTGCACAACAAATACTTCAGAATTGCTGCTGATGCCGGCCGGTACCAGACAAACCGAGACATATACACAAACCATAACATACTCAAAATCCCGGAAATCATCCAAAGAAAAATCCATAAAGTTTTTTTTTTTTTTTTTTTTTTTCCACCAAACCACGGATTCGAACCACCCACTCATCAGAAATCTGGGACAAAATCCACCCGACCCAAGAACGACATTTCCCATCACGACAAAACACCACAAACTACAACATACCATGATAAACAAAAATAAAATACAAACACCATAACACTCACTCAAACAACAAACATCTACACACACCCAAGAGACCCTATCATCCCATCATTTTGTTACCCAACATAATCAGACAGAAGGCAGGGATCAAGGACAGATCCGGTCCTTCGAGTACAGGGGGTAAAAAAATACCCATCAGACCAGCTCGCTCTCTCTCTCTCTCTCTCTCTCTCTCTCTCTCTCTCCGTGCCGACGCTGCCCCGCACACGCGTTCGCGTTCGCGTTCGCGTTCGGCCGACACCACACGACAGGTCTTCGGGGCCCCGCCACTGCGCACACGCACGCCTCCTCCTCTTCCTTAGTTCTTTTTCGCTTTTCTTTTCTCCCCCGCCCCCCGCTCTCACCGCCACATCATCCCGCAACCCTTGGGGGATGTTTCCCAACATCAACGCGCCCCAATTCCACTCTCTGCCCGTGCCGCACTCTCCACTTTGCTTCTCCCCGTCCCCTACACACACGACTGCCGAAACCCCGGTTGACACACCTTCTCGTAGGACAGGGGTGGGTGCGTGCGTGCGTGCGTGCGTGCGTTGTCTTGACGGTGACAGCAACAGCAACGGATCCGTCCATCCCATTCCCCCCCCACTCGGTAAAGAACCATGTTCAACCCACACTACACAACAAGGGGGGCACACACGAACGCGAAAGAAAGGGCAGGGCAGGGCAGGGCAACTATCTCGTACACATTCTTCCTCAGAACCCACATATCACATCAACGAACGGCAGGCCAATTGCGGACTCAGCCGTGTCAGGCAAATCCAACCCAACCAACACCTCCCACGGAAACCCTGACACTGATCCAGCAGTACGTCCACATACATCGCCACACCAAATACGGGTGACGAGTGAGCAACAAATGGAACAATACACAACAAGGCTGACCTAATAAAAACTGCACGTCACGTCATACCTTCCAGACAGACGCAGTTCCGACGGGACGGCGGAACCGTATACGTACCTTTCAGCCACAACAACCGACCGACTGGACACGCCCGCGTCTCCAGCCAGCCAACCACCAGGGCCACACAGCCCGCAAGTTTCAGCGTCAACACTTCTTAACGTACGTTGCAAACTTTTCAAAACATTGCCCCACACACACACACCACGAAAAGCGTCAACCTCTCTCACACTGGATACACTCAACACTTTTTGTCGGCGGAGCTTGAGGCCAACGGTTGACACACCCCCACCGGCCACACAGGTTTCCCTTTGAAAATTGCAGTGACGGAGGAGACGCGGCATTACGAGAGGGTTGTTTCCGAGAGCGCGAGCTGGACGGAGCTGCGGCGCCGCCGCCGCCGCCGAGGGGTAATGAACGCACGCGATGCCGCATGACAGCCCATCACCCAAAGTTTCACCCACAACTGCACAGGTCGCACCCCCTTTTCGCGCCATACTAGTGTCGATCGTCAATTACAGCTGACGGTGTTCGCATTTGCCACTTGACGGGGGGGAAAAGAAAACAAACATCTGACACGCCATGTGTTTCTCTCTCTCTGTTACATCTAGGTCATTGGGCAGCCACTGTAAAAAAAAAAAAAAAAAAAAAAAAATATTTTTACGACATGGTTGGGTAAGTGATTTAAAGACAACAATTGTGGGTCACACACCATAGACCATTTCGATAGTGTTCTTGTTCTTCTCTTTTTCCTTTTTTTATCGCTCAATTGAAATAAAACCTGGGGATGATGCAATGCTGCGATATGGCACAACCGTCGTCCATTGTACACAACTCGGGAACAAAAAGAAACCAATTCAGGGAACGTTCGTTCCTTCACAACGTTTCTTTCAACGCACTTGGTCTTTACCATCCTGTATATTCAACACACATTTCCTTTCATCAAAACTAGGGCATTTCCATAACAGTTTGTTTCCGTTTCTGTGAGCACAATACTGCTTCTTCGACGTCATTTCACCATCTTAACTAGAGACAGACAACAAAATAGGAAAACAGCCTTGAGAACCCCGTCCACCAAATTTCAGTTAGCACGGCATCCAAGATTCTTTTCCGGGGAGTGTGCAGTGCAGCTGACGCTGCTCAGACCATATACCGTCGCCAGTCTCACTCAACTCTTGCGCATTCCATTCTACGCTACGTGACAATGCAAAAATGAATGAATCAAACCCGCCCAGAGAGCGTCTTGTGCGAGGGGACACACGATATAGAGAACAACAAAACACACAGGGGACACCACCACAGTTGGAGAGAACGTTTCCACCACGGCAGCCGCGCCGTTACGCGCTTTTTTTTTTTTTTTTTTCCTCCCCCCCACTGCACACCTCCGACACCACGGGAACGTTCACCGTCCCGTTGCCCTACACTGGCGTTTCTTTTCAACCCCCCACCCTATTCCTCGCTCCCCGGACATTCGACCGATCACAAAGTGCAACCTCTCGTTACCGTCGGGTGCCCCTCTTCATCCCCGGGGCGCCAACAACAAAACAAAAACACCACCGACGCCGTCGTCTCGCGTCACCTCACTCAACTGAGCGGAAAATACACGTACATCCAGAATGACGACACCGCCTCCACAAACAAAAACCAGACGTCAGACGTCAGGTCGAAAGAGGGCACCGTACGTCGTGGCGCGTGGTCTCCTAACTCACCTCGCGCGTACAAATACAATACAATGCAATGCGTGTCACCTCACGTTCACACACACCTCCACGCTCCACTTTTACGTCGCCCAACCAACCAACTAACTTAACGCACCCGCTCGGCGTAGAAGCAGCTGTAGGCGGCAACGTGTTTCTCACCCTCGCCACCAACGGTGTGACATCCGACAGTCGCGGTTTGCTTTCCGTTCCACACCTCCGGCCATACCATACAAAGGGGACAAAAAAAAAAAAATATATCAAACAAGCCAACTCCAGCGATCCGCCCCCCTAACACCAACACGTCTCGAAACACCCACGCCCACGACCCGGCTGTGGCTAAAGTGCGTATCCCAACGTCACACCAAAACCAAAGGCGCCGGCGCCGCACCACACCACAAGCTACAGCTACAGCTGTGCCGCCCGTCCACCCGCTCACAACAACAACAATTCCGCCCTTCCCGCAAAGGCATTTTGGTGGCCCTGAAAAGGGCCGTTTTTTTTTTCTTTTCTTCGCCGCGCCGCGGACGAGCCTCCCATTTCCAAGAGCCACCTCCTTACTTGGAGCTCGTGTACTTGGTCACCGCCTTCGTGCCCTCGCTCACCGCGTGCTTGGCCAGCTCGCCAGGCAGCAAGAGCCGCACAGCGGTCTGGATCTCGCGGGACGTGATGGTCGAGCGCTTGTTGTAGTGCGCCAGGCGAGAAGCCTCGGCCGCAATGCGCTCGAAAATGTCGTTCACGAAGCTGTTCATGATGCTCATCGCCTTCGAAGAGATGCCCGTGTCAGGGTGCACCTGCTTCAGCATGTAGATGGCATAGCTCTCCTTCCTCTTGCGCTTCTTCTTCTTGTCGCCCTTCGAAATGTTCTTCTGCGCCTTGCCAGCCTTCTTGGCGGCTTTCCCGCTAGTCTTGGGCGGCATCACGAACAAACAGGCAGGCAGGCACGCGCAGTCAGTCAGTCAAGCGCTCCGCTCCAGTCAGCGTCTCCCCACACAGTGGCACCCGCCGCACGCCGACGCCGCACCTTTACCAGCTCGCCCTGCTGCGGCCGCCGACCAATGGGGCGCGCGCGCAACCGGCCGCCGCACCCGAGCCCATAAAGGACCCCCACCCCGCCGGCTAGGATGCCCTGAATACAGAGCTCTGAGGGACAGGCAGAGGGGCAAAAACATCAGTAAAGCCCCGAATCACACCAAAAACATACCAGCGCCCAGGCCACCTCCCCAGAGAAGACAACACGATACCGTAAAGACGCAGGTCTTCGCATCCACCGCATATTCCCGCGCGCTTGCCGGTGACCCACCTGACCCGCCGAACCACCCACTTCCACCACAACACAGCAGCAACCAGGTTCCCCAAGCTGAAGAAAGTCCTAGGGAAGCCAGTCCTCCATGCCACCCACAAACCAGTCCGCGAGAAGCAGTCGAGTCTGCTACAATCCAGCAACTCGCGTCGTCCATCCAGCTGCTACAGGCACAGATGACCCAGCTAGTAGGTATACTAGCAACATTGACGCAACTCCCCGCCGACCTCAGATCGGCAGCACAGCAGTCGCCTGTAGCAGCGACAGCCCCAGGGAAAACTGTCCCCCACCATGGATAGGAGACCTAATATACAAGGTCTCAAAATATGCGCGTTTAACGCAGACAACCTCACTCGCCAACCCATGGAGTTTAGAGAATTCATACAGGACGAAAACGTTGACATATGCCTAGTGGGAGAAACATTCCTCAAACCAGGACTACGAGTTTCTGTACCAAACTACATTTGCTACAGAAACGACCGACCCACTCACGGAGGCGGGGTCGCGGTATATGTCAAAAAAGGAATCAGACACCACCAAGTATACCCCCCAAATACAACAGAAATAGAAACTGCGGCAATCGAAGTGGCCACAGTAACTGGCCCCCTAACAGTCGTTGCAGTGTATCGCCCCCCTTCCCAAAGACTAGAAGAGGACGACATAGCTGCACTTAGCCGTATTAGAGGCAAACTGCTAATAGCAGGGGACCTAAACGCCAAGCACGCGGACTGGAACTCGAGACACCGAAACCAAGCTGGTCAACAGCTGCAACGACTCGCGCGCACACACCAGTTACAAATATGGGGCCCAGAGGAACCGACACACTTCCCAAAGAACGGAGGAAGACCGGACGTCCTCGACATAGCCATCACAAAGAATCTGGTGGGCTTTGTATCCGCGACATCGGTAAACAGAATGTCGTCGGACCACAATCCCGTGATTTTTGAGGTCGATATGGGAGAATGGCTCTCTATCCCACAACGACATGCGACGTACAAGCGCATCAATAAAGAGCAATTCAGCAACGCAATAGCAACTGAACTTGCCCAGACCCCGCCTCCAACTGCAGAGACAGTAGAACAGGCACTAGACGACCTCACAAGAGCGATCCTGCAAGCTGCTGAGGGAGCCACACCGCCTCAAGTGGGGCCCCCCCGCTCCAGGCAACTCCCCCCGCACTTGCTTGCGCAAATACGGCACAAAAACAGGATCGCCAAAGAGTGGAAGCTCACCAGAAACAAGGTCACGCGGAGGCTACTCAATAGGCTACAGAGAGAGCTGAAAGCAGATCTCAATGAATACCGCAACCAACAATGGTCAGCAAGGCTCTCAGCTCTCAAACTAGAAGACAATAGCTTATGGCAAGCCACCAAACAGTACACAAAAAGACGCGCGAAAATGCCACCACTGCATGGCGAACGCGGACTGCAGTTCAGCCCCATTGACAAAGCTAACGCACTAGCCGACGTGTTCGAAAAACAGTTCAGACCAGCAGAAGTACAGGACAGAGAACACGTTGCAACAGTCCGCCGAGAACTGGCCGTGTTCCTGGAAGCAGACGACGAAGATGACTACACGCCACTCTTCAGTACTGAAGACGTGGCGCACTGCATCAAGTCGCTGCCCACCAGGAAGACCCCGGGTCACGACCAGGTCACAAATGAATTGCTGAAACTCCTCCCGCCTCTGGCAATCACCCACCTGACCGATATAGTTAATGAACTGACGCGATCACAAAAATTCCCGGCGCAGTGGAAACACGCAGAAGTCATTGCGATCGCAAAACCAGGAAAAGACCCGGTGTTCCCGCAACACTATAGACCAATTAGTCTACTGCCTACCCTCAGTAAACTTTATGAGCGCCTCCTACTAACCCCCATACAGGACCATATCACAAGAGAGCAGATTCTGCCGAAATTCCAATTCGGATTCAGGCAAAGACACTCCGCCCCCCAGCAAATTATGAGGGTGGTTGAAGCAGCTACGGACAGCTTCAACCGAAAGGGCTACTGCGGGCTTGTCTTGCTAGACGTGGCAAAAGCCTTCGACTCAGTCTGGCACACCGGGATACTACACAAGATGTACACCCTAGGCTTCCCCGGAAAGATCGTCAAAATAGTTAAAAACTATCTCTCCGGTAGGACTTTTTCAGTTAAGATCGATGGATCCCTGTCGACCAGGAGAAGAATCGGTGCAGGTGTGCCCCAGGGCTCGGTCCTGGGACCCATCCTCTACAGTGTCTACACTGCTGACATCCCTATGACTCAGCATGTACACACTGCACAATATGCAGATGACACTGCATTCTTCTCCTGCTCGACAAACAGGAACCTGGCTACAAGGCGTCTGCAAACCGCCCTAAACAGGACGGAAAACTGGGCCAAGCAGTGGCGAATAACAATAAACTCGGAAAAAACACAAGCCATGCTGCTCACCAGACGTTACGGGAAACGCCGACCCCCAAGAAGACCATACCAACTGCTGCGATTACAGGGGCAGAACTTGCCATGGAGAAATTCTGCGAAGTACCTCGGTGTCACACTTGACAGACGCCTGACATGGAAGTGTCACATAGAGGAACTTCGCAGAAAGACTCACGCCAGGATGCAGATCCTGTACCCTGTATTAAACAGCACCAGTTCCCTCGACCCCGCAACAGGAGTAGCTATCTATCGAAGTCTAATTCGACCGATACTGGAATATGCGTGCCCTGTATGGGGCTATGCAGCCAGATCGACGATAGATCGCTTACAGAAGGTCCAAAACAGAGCGCTAAGACGGGCATTACACGTCCCCACACGCTTCCCCGCGGCGGACCTGCACGAAGCTGCAGGCATAGAGCCGCTAACAACACGGTTTCGTGCCATGGCAGAAGTTTTCTACGCCACGGCACGAAAATCACAAAATGACCTAATAAACACCCTTGGGCAATACGAACAGAATGGAAACAGGTACAAAAGACCTAAGTCGCTACTCCTGCAGTAGCAAAATTAGTTAAATAACATCTCTCAAAAAAAAAAAAACAGCAAAACACAAAAGACCAGAATTAAAAACAACAAAAAAGAAAAGAGGAGGAAATGTCCAAAATGGACAACAACCTCCACCAACACCCCCCTCTAACAGTAGAGGAAAAAAAGAGAGGAGAGAGAGCCGGCGCCGGCACGCACTCCGCTGCTCGACTCGCTGCGGCTCGCACCGTTTGGGGCGTTGTGCTTTTCTTTCTCGCTTCTTTCCAAACTAGCCCATCGCCATGTCCGGACGCGGAAAGGGAGGCAAAGTCAAGGGCAAGTCAAAGTCCCGCTCAAGCAGGGCTGGGCTCCAGTTCCCGGTCGGCAGAATCCACCGCCTCCTGCGCAAGGGAAACTACGCCGAGCGCGTCGGCGCCGGGGCGCCCGTCTACCTCGCCGCCGTCATGGAGTACCTCGCGGCTGAGGTGCTCGAGCTGGCCGGAAACGCGGCCCGCGACAACAAGAAGACGCGCATCATCCCGCGCCACCTGCAGCTCGCCATACGCAACGACGAGGAGCTCAACAAGCTCTTGTCGGGCGTCACCATCGCACAGGGAGGTGTCCTGCCCAACATCCAGGCCGTCCTGCTGCCAAAGAAGACCGAGAAGAAGGCCTAAAAGAGAGACAGCGCAATCGGCAACCGCCGCGTGCTCCCTTGGCACGCAGCGCGCCATTTGCCGCCTCGGCTCAAAAAACAAAACACAATCGGCCCTTTTCAGGGCCACCACACAAACCTACGTCCAAAGCAGAATTCCAGTCGTTCGTCGCACCACTTTTCTCTCTCTCTCTCTCTCTCTCTTTCTGTGTACGGTTTTTTTTTTTTTTTTTTTTTTTTTCCTTCTTACACACACAGGCGCCGCCATCTTGTACACACGTACTTGGCCACCTCCTCCACTCCACTCCACGCACGCACAGTCTCGCGACCATTAACCAGCACACGTGGCGCACAACAACACACCTCAAAAATAACCCCTCGGCACTCAGCCGCGCCGCAACACACAGCCCATCCACCGACAAGAAGCATACAAGCAAAGAGGGAGGGGAAGGAAGGAAGTAGCTCACACAACGCAAGGGCACGCTTCCTTCCCTCCCAACCGCACCGCACACCACGTCAAAAAAAACTCCAAACAAAACTAAAAGGCCAAGTAGACTAAAAAGGAAAAGAAAAACCAGCAACACAGACTCTTTCGCACTTTTCAACTTCCGAACACTGTGGTGGCCCTGAAAAGGGCCGTTTTTCAATCTCTCTTTCCTTCCTTCGGTCTCACACCGCCTAACCGCCGAAACCGTACAGGGTGCGCCCCTGCCTCTTCAGGGCGTACACCACGTCCATGGCCGTCACAGTCTTGCGCTTGGCGTGCTCAGTGTACGTCACCGCGTCGCGGATCACGTTCTCCAGGAACACCTTCAGCACTCCGCGCGTCTCCTCGTAGATCAGACCAGAGATGCGCTTCACGCCGCCCCTGCGCGCCAGGCGGCGGATCGCGGGCTTCGTGATGCCCTGGATGTTGTCGCGCAACACCTTGCGGTGCCGCTTGGCGCCACCCTTGCCGAGCCCCTTTCCTCCCTTGCCGCGGCCTGTCATTCTTCTTCTTCAAGCGTCTCAACCACAATAATATAAAAAACAGAAAGCAAGGCAAGCTCCTCACCCGGCGCTAGCGAGTCGGCTACGGTTGTGGCGCCCAGCGCTATTTTTAGTTCTACTGTCACCTCCGTAAGCATGTTAGTTTGAATCAGGCGTCACAGGATGCAGGCTGTGATGTTGTCCATGCGTCTGGGTAAGATGGCGCCCAGCGCGCGCGCCGCCCCCCTATATAGACTCTGGGGCCCCGCGGCCCGCCCTCCCCTCCCCCCACCACCGCGCACCGAGGGCATATAAGCGCAGCACCGGGGCGCGCGGGCCCGTTGTCAAGGCAGCACCGGACGCCGTCGCGCACGCATATCCTCCACGCCGCATCCGCATCCGCAGTAGCCATGGCCCGGACAAAGCAAACGGCCCGCAAGTCCACCGGCGGAAAGGCGCCGCGCAAACAGCTCGCCACCAAGGCGGCGAGGAAGAGCGCGCCCGCCACCGGCGGCGTCAAGAAGCCCCACCGCTACAGGCCGGGCACCGTCGCCCTGCGAGAAATCAGGCGCTACCAGAAGAGCACAGAGCTGCTCATCCGCAAGCTGCCATTCCAGCGCCTAGTGCGCGAGATCGCCCAGGACTTCAAGACCGACCTGCGCTTCCAGAGCTCCGCAGTCATGGCCCTGCAGGAGGCCAGCGAGGCCTACCTCGTCGGCCTCTTCGAAGACACCAACCTGTGCGCAATCCACGCCAAGCGAGTCACCATCATGCCCAAGGACATCCAGCTCGCGCGCCGCATCCGCGGCGAGCGCGCCTAAACCCGCACACCGCCAAACAAACAAAACGGCCCTTTTCAGGGCCACTAACGTCTCTCCGTCGCGAGCAAAACTTTGTCGGTCGCAACGACTAGTTCCCCACTCACTCTCCAGTCCAGTCGTCCCACCCCCGGCCCGGCCCGGCGCCGCCGTTTCCAAAAAAAAAAAAGCACCGCACCGGCCGAACCAAGTCGCAAGCGTCAATAGCGCCACCCACACAGGCCACGGCACAAAACGTGACGCCCGGAAAGCAAAGCAAAGCAAAAAAGACTATTCCAAAACCACCACCAAGACAAACAAACAAACGCGGCGCAAAATAAATAGGTAAAAACAATAAAAGTAAAATACACTTTATGTAACACCAACCGCGCGCCGCCGCCCACGCCCGCCAACGACCCCACAATCCAACCACCATCCACACATGAAACAAACAAACGCCAGCAAGCAAGACAGACAGACAGACAGACAACAAGGCAACCGACCGACCACGACACGACAATCAACACCTTCCCGACGTGCTTTGATGGCCCTGAGAAGGGCCGTTTTTGTTTTTGTCCGGGACCGCGCGACAGCCTCTGGTTGCGCGCCGGCCACCAGGCGACGGTGTCAACCGCCAACCCTTCCCTGCCCTTTTTACTTCTTCTTCTTGGGCGAAGCCTTCGCCTTAGACGGCGTCGCCGTTGCCTTCTTCGGGCGCGGCGCCTTCGGCTTCTTCGTCGGAACCTTGGCGGCCTTCTTCGCCTTCGACGGCGACTTGGCCTTGGCCGGCTTGGCCGCAGCCGCCTTCTTCGCACCCGCGGGAGCGGCCGACGCCGCAGACGCCTTCTTGGCGGCGCCCGCCTTCCGACCGGTCGCCGCCTTCACGCCGCCAGCCTTCTTTGCGCCGGCCGCACGGGCCCCCTTCTTCTCCTTGCTGGCCGGAGCGGCGCGCTTCTTCTTCGCACCACCGCCGCCACCACGAGCCTTGCCGCCCTCGGCCGCCCCGCCGCCGGCGCCGGCAAGCTTGAAAGAGCCCGACGCGCCCTTCCCCTTCGTCTGCACCAGCTCGCCAGCCACGACGGCCGACTTGAGGTACTTCTTGATAAAGGGCGCCAGCTTCTCCGCGTCCAGCTTGTAGTGCGCGGCAATGTACTTCTTGATCGCCTGCAGCGACGACCCGCCGCGCTCCTTCAGACTCTTGATGGCGGCCGTCACCATCTCAGAGGTGCGCGGGTGCGCAGGCTTGGCGCGCGGCTTCTTCGCAGACGACGCAGACTTGGCCTTCTTCGTAGTGCCGGTGGCGGCGGGTGCCGCGGCAGTCTCGTTCGTAGCCGCCTGGTCTGCCATCTTTTGCTTGTTCTCTTTTCTTTTTTCCCCTTGGTTTCGCTTCCTTCTCTCCTTCGACGACGCACAACAGCGAGGGGCGCGCAGCAGAGAATAGCCGCGCACGCGCCTGGCCCAGCCAGTGTCGCGGGCGGGCGCGGACGGCCGAGAGAGCGGCCGCCACTCGGCGCGCCGCCGCGCCGCCGCGCCGCGCCTCCCGCGCTTGCTACCGCCCAACGTCCGACAGCCTGCGCGGAGCAGCCCCCAACCTGCGCCGCAACCACCCGCGCCATTCAAACCACCGAGGATGGGGCTACACACACCGACACCACGGTCGCCAACCAGTCGCCGCGGCGGCGCCGCAAACCACGGCCAAACTGCAGCCACCGCGCGCCACAGCCTGGGTCGGCCCGCCGAGAATCGCCGCCCCCGCCCAAATGCCGCCCCCACAGCCCCAGCCGACGACCCGCCACAATGGCCAAACCTTCGTCAAAACTCCCACACCGTCGCCGCGGCAGCCCGGCCACCGCGGCCGGCGCCACAGCCACACGAGCCGAGTCGTGCGGCGATGACGGCCGTGCACAAACGCACCTCCGCCGCCCCATCGCCTTCCGCCGTTTTCCCGATCGGCCCGCAGCCGTCGGGCCACGGCCGCGGGCCGTCCTCCTCCTCTCGCCTCGCCCGCCAACACCCACAGCCCTTCCAACACATTTTTCTTTTCTTTTTTCTTTTTTTTTTTTTACTTTTTTACGATCGCCGCCTGCGCAACATGGCACCGGCCGACGGAGCGCCAACCCCCCCGCCACAGGCGAAAACAAAACAACGATAAACAAACAAACAAAATAAATTACCAGCCAGCCCCAACTACAGACACACCGAATCTGCCCTCACAGCCGACCTTACACGCCTCAACGTCAAAACAAAGGTGGTTTCTTTCTTTCAACGGTTACCTTACCTTAGGTTACGTCAGGTTAGGCTAAGAAGGCGTCAGGGTTAGGTTAAGCGTTGACGTGACGTCACGTCTTAACGTAGGCGTTAAGCTAAGGTTGCGGTCACGTACGTTAGGTTAAGGCGACTTGGGGGTTGGCCTAAGAGCTTAGGTTAGGTTACGTTACTTTAGGTGGCTGCGTTAAGGGGGGCTTAAAGAAGTTTAGGAGGTTAAGGCGTCGAGGCGGCCGCACCCCCTTAGCTGCTGCGGCTCGGCCACGCCACGCCACGCTTTGGGGTTTCATAAGGTCGCGCGGCGGGTCGTCGGCACGCCGCAAAGGACAAAACTGCAAGACGACGTCGAAAAACAAACAACAGGTAAAAAATAAATAAGTAAAAATAAACGACGCCGACAGGCGGGGATCAGCAGAACAAGCAGATTCCGGAGAGCGAACGAGACACGCACGCACACACACAAACCCCCCCGAGCCGAGAGAGCACAGAGCACCACCACGTGTCGGCCTCCGCTCACCCGACTCGGCTGGGCTGGGCTGGGCTGGGCTGGGCTGGCGGCCGGGCCGGATGCACGTACACGTACGGCTACAGCCACTACCCGTACACAGCCGCTCTTCACGCAACACCAGCCAAATGGCGCGCCCGCGGCTCGTCGCGGTCGCCGTCGCGGTCGCAACGCCACGCCGGCACACTTTCGGCACCACCGTTTTCGCGCGCACCGCAAACAAAACGCAGCCGACACACACAGAGAGAAAAAAAAAAAAACACAGAGCGCGAGACGGGCGGCGGCGCACCTTTCGCCAGCCGGCAGGCAATCGACTCGCCCAGTACGACAAACGCGCACGCCACCCCACCCACCAACCAACCAACCAGTCGTCGTCGTCGTCGTCGTCGTCGTCGTCCCGAAATCAAACAAACTCTCAAAAGCACAGCCCCTGCTGCCAACGGACGCAGGCGCCACGCAGCTCCCTTCCCGCCACACTCGATTCGCAGCGCAACTCACCCGGCACACCGTCAAACGACGGGCTGGGCTCGCCGCATCGCCGCAACCTACACACCTTCCCCGCCACGACGCACAGCCCCACCAGACGCCCGTGCCGCAACGACACTACTGCACTACCACTACCGCACTACTCCTCTCGCCCTTGCCATACACGACACAACACGCCAAAAAGTGAAAATCCAAATACAAACAAAAACACCGCCCCCACGACCCAAACACATGCACGGCGCGCCAACACACGCGAGGCAAGGCACGCAGCAAACGGCGTCCCCTCCGCGTCGCGCCATCAACCTACACACACAAGGCAACCAACAACAGCCAGCCAGCCCCACTCTCACGCCGCAAAAACAGAAAACACACCGAAACCGCCAAACGCCGCACATTCGCGCTTCGCACTTACCACACACCTCTCGGCATCCGTTTCGCACACAACGACGCGACGCACAATACATCATCACGGGCTACGCACGCACACCGCGACCCACTTTTTTACGACGCCCTCGGCAGAGCACACGTGCCCACGCCCACACACAGTCGACACAACGACGCAGCGCGCAGCAGACGCGGCCGCAACACGTACCTCCCCGACGACGCGCCAACACCGCCAGCCACTGCTCACTCGCCCAAGCAACCCGTGCACACAACTGCCACACGCGTCCACCACGCCGCCGCCAACCACCCGCCCGCCAGGGGGCGCTCACGTCCGCGACAACAGCGCGGCACCGCCGGGCCGGGCCGGGCCGGGCCGGGCCGAACCGAGCCGAGCCGAGCCGCCGCCTCCTCTCCACTCGGCACGCCACGTCCTGCTTGCAAAACACATGGCTCGTCCCTCTGTACACACAACGCGCCTGCCTGCGGTCGCCGCCGGCATCTATCTACCTGCGCATCGGAGCCAGGCCGGCAAGCCCACACTTAAATAATGCACTTCACCAGCCAAACAAACCCACTCTTCCTTTCTTTGCACAGCGCATGCAACAGCAGCCCCAGGAGCCGGGCCCGCCGCCAGCGTCTCCTCCTCCTCTGGGCACAGCCAGCCAGCCGTTCCCACCGCCCCGCCCCTGCTCTGCAGAACAAGAAAAAACGAAAAAGTACCAACACACGCACCCAAAGCGTAAGCCAGACAAGACCAGCCTCTCCGAGGCCACACACACGCAAAAAAACAAAAAAACAAAAACACTACAACAGAATAAAATGAAAAAGAAAAAGCAAGCTGTCGCCTCGCCCCCGCCCGTCCCCCCACCCCACCACATTCGCCCCCTCCGCTTGTTTTCCTTTCTACAATTTCCCTCTTTTCCACCCAATATCCCGCCGCGGTTTACGGGCACCGGCCGATTTTGCGCCCGCCCACATGTGTGCCTACTCCCCACCACCATTCCCTCCGCAGCCCGCAGCCCGCAGCCCGCAGCCCGCTTTTCCCCCCCTCCCTGCCCACACCACACCACACCACACCACACCGACGGTGCTGACGTCGACACGCACCCAAGACAGGGGCCACGACCGTCTTTTTTCCTGGGCCCATCCCCGCACCGCACCTCCTTCCAATCAACGCTGTGGCGCCTGTGTCCGCGCGAGACGCGTGCGCGCCGCCTCTCTCAACATCCGTCCGCCGTCCGCCGGCCGGCCCGTTTTTCGGCCCCCAGGCCATCCGTCAACCACCACTGCCACTGCCACTGCCCCTGCCCCTGCCCGCCCCGCACCACACCACACACCGCTGCTTGCCCCGGCCGTTGCCACCAAAGGCGCCAACCGCAGCCCGCGCGCGCCAGAAACTACAGGGACCCAGCCGACCGACGAAAATCAGAGCAATTGGCCGGGAGGATCAAAAAGAGAGCTCCGAAAACCACCGTAGCGAGGCGTGGGAGGAAACGTTACGAGAAGCAGAAAGGGACCAGGAAAAATTCTGGAAATTTCTTAAAACTCGTAAACTAAACACGAAACATCTACATCTACATGGGGAAGGAACGACCCCACAGACCGAGCTGAAGCACTGGCGGATTCACTAGAAAAGGCAATTCCAAGCACCAGAAGCGGTAGATGACGAAACTGGTGACCACCAGGAAATGGTACTCAGAAGGGTAAAACCGCATCCTAAGTGCCCCGATCAGAACATCTTTCACAATCCAATAAACGCAGAAACCCCCGTATCTTATCACATCACAAACATACACACATCCTAAGAAGGCATCAGGCCCAGATTCCATCAAACCGCAACTACTACATCACCTACCTCCAGCAACTATCAATTATCTATCTAACATCAATATATAATGCTTGCTTCAGACTAAACTACTTGGAAACAGGCCCGAGTCATCACATTACCAAAGCCAAACAAGGACTTATTATTTCCGCAAAACTATAGGCCAACTTCCTTGGAAAGGTCCTCGGAAAGCTCATTCAAACTGAACTGAAGAAATTCAATTCTTAAAGGATAACAACATAATCATCGCACAACAATTCCGATTCCGCGAAGAACACAGCACCACCCACCAGGTGACCAGACTAGTCGAGCACATATGTCAGGCCAGAAACATTAGACACAGTACTGGAGCAGTCCTGCTTGACATTGGAAAAGCATTCGGATAACGCCTTATCTACAAGCTCCACCAGTACAACTGCCCCATCCACATTATTGCTTCTTTTCTCCGCAACAGAGCATTCTATGTCCATGTACCAGGAGCGGCAAGTAACACTAGATCCATAGAGGCTGGAGTCCCGCAAGGCTCAGTGCTGGGGCCCATTCTCTACTCAATATACACAAACAAACAGCTGGGAGGACACTTGTCACTATTTGCAGACGACACTGCAGTCTACCGCAGCAGTTCTAACCTGCAATATAGAGTCACAAAAATAGAGCAACACCTACAATCCATCCAGAAATGGGCTAACCAATGGAAACAAAAGAAAAAAACAATAAACGCGGAGAAAACCCAAGCAATACAATACGATTCACATTCAAAAAGAATACCTCCTAACCTGCATATACGCCTCAGAAATAACAATCTTCCATGGTCAGGCACAATAAAGTATCTAGGCATCAAGCTGGACAAGAGGTTGACATTTAGAGACCATGTTACACACGTTTGTAACAAGGCTGCAGCAGCAATATTCAGACTGTACCCAATCATCAAAGGAAACAGAATAAATATGCGCGCCAAAAAGAAAATCTTCAAAACCGTCATAGGAACCAGCCATCACTTACGGCTCTGAAAATCTGGTCAATGGCCGCAGACACCAACATAACAAGAGTAAAAAAAAAGGGTGCACAACAAATACTTCAGAATTGCTGCTGATGCCGGCCGGTACCAGACAAACCGAGACATATACACAAACCATAACATACTCAAAATCCCGGAAATCATCCAAAGAAAAATCCATAAAGTTTTTTTTTTTTTTTTTTTTTTTCCACCAAACCACGGATTCGAACCACCCACTCATCAGAAATCTGGGACAAAATCCACCCGACCCAAGAACGACATTTCCCATCACGACAAAACACCACAAACTACAACATACCATGATAAACAAAAATAAAATACAAACACCATAACACTCACTCAAACAACAAACATCTACACACACCCAAGAGACCCTATCATCCCATCATTTTGTTACCCAACATAATCAGACAGAAGGCAGGGATCAAGGACAGATCCGGTCCTTCGAGTACAGGGGGTAAAAAAAATACCCATCAGACCAGCTCGCTCTCTCTCTCTCTCTCTCCGTGCCGACGCTGCCCCGCACACGCGTTCGCGCTCGCGTTCGGCCGACACCACACGACAGGTCTTTGGGGCCCCGCCACTGCGCACACGCACGCCTCCTCCTCTTCCTTAGTTCTTTTTCGCTTTTCTTTTCTCCCCCGCCCCCCGCTCTCACCGCCACATCATCCCGCAACCCTTGGGGGATGTTTCCCAACATCAACGCGCCCCAATTCCACTCTCTGCCCGTGCCGCACTCTCCACTTTGCTTCTCCCCGTCCCCTACACACACGACTACCGAAACCCCGGTTGACACACCTTCTCGTAGGACAGGGGTGCGTGCGTGCGTGCGTGCGTGCGTGCGTGCGTTGTCTTGACGGTGACAGCAACAGCAACGGATCCGTCCATCCCATTCCCCCCCCACTCGGTAAAGAACCATGTTCAACCCACACTACACAACAAGGGGGGCACACACGAACGCGAAAGAAAGGGCAGGGCAGGGCAGGGCAGGGCAACTATCTCTTCCTCAGAACCCACATATCACATCAACGAACGGCAGGCCAATTGCGGACTCAGCCGTGTCAGGCAAATCCAACCCAACCAACACCTCCCACGGAAACCCTGACACTGATCCAGCAGTACGTCCACATACATCGCCACACCAAATACGGGTGACGAGTGAGCAACAAATGGAACAATACACAACAAGGCTGACCTAATAAAAACTGCACGTCACGTCATACCTTCCAGACAGACGCAGTTCCGACGGGACGGCGGAACCGTATACGTACCTTTCAGCCACAACAACCGACCGACTGGACACGCCCGCGTCTCCAGCCAGCCAACCACCAGGGCCACACAGCCCGCAAGTTTCAGCGTCAACACTTCTTAACGTACGTTGCAAACTTTTCAAAACATTGCCACACACACACCACGAAAAGCGTCAACCTCTCTCACACTGGATACACTCAACACTTTTTGTCGGCGGAGCTTGAGGCCAACGGTTGACACACCCCCACCGGCCACACAGGTTTCCCTTTGAAAATTGCAGTGACGGAGGAGACGCGGCATTACGAGAGGGTTGTTTCCGAGAGCGCGAGCTGGACGGAGCTGCGGCGCCGCCGCCGAGGGGTAACGAACGCACGCGATGCCGCATGACAGCCCATCACCCAAAGTTTCACCCACAACTGCACACGTCGCACCCCCTTTTCGCGCCATACTAGTGTCGATCGTCAATTACAGCTCACGGTGTTCGCATTTGCCACTTGATGGGGGGGGAAAAGAAAACAAAACAAACATCTGACACGCCATGTGTTTCTCTCTCTCTCTGTTATATCTAGGTCATTGGGCAGCCACTGTAAAAAAAAAAAAAAAAAAAAAAATATTTTTACGACATGGTTGGGTAAGTGATTTAAAGACAACAATTGTGGGTCACACACCATAGACCATTTCGATAGTGTTCTTGTTCTTCTCTTTTTCCTTTTTTTATCGCTCAATTGAAATAAAACCTGGGGATGATGCAATGCTGCGATATGGCACAACCGTCGTCCATTGTACACAACTCGGGAACAAAAAGAAACCAATTCAGGGAACGTTCGTTCCTTCACAACGTTTCTTTCAACGCACTTGGTCTTTACCATCCTGTATATTCAACACACATTTCCTTTCATCAAACTAGGGCATTTCCATAACAGTTTGTTTCCGTTTCTGTGAGCACAATACTGCTTCTTCGACGTCATTTCACCATCTTAACTAGAGACAGACAACAAAATAGGAAAACAGGCCTTGAGAACCCCGTCCACCAAATTTCAGTTAGCACGGCATCCAAGATTCTTTTCCGGGGAGTGCAGTGCAGCTGACGCTGCTCAGACCATATACCGTCGCCAGTCTCACTCAACTCTTGCGCATTCCACCATTCTACGCTACGTGACAATGCAAAAATGAATGAATCAAACCCGCCCAGAGAGCGTCTTGTGCGAGGGGACACACGATATAGAGAACAACAAAACACACAGGGGACACCACCACAGTTGGAGAGAACGTTTCCACCACGGCAGCCGCGCCGTTACGCGCTTTTTTTTTTTTCCTCCCCCCCACTGCACACCTCCGACACCACGGGAACGTTCACCGTCCCGTTGCCCTACACTGGCGTTTCTTTTCAACCCCCCACCCTATTCCTCGCTCCCCGGACATTCGACCGATCACAAAGTGCAACCTCTCGTTACCGTCGGGTGCCCCTCTTCATCCCCGGGGCGCCAACAACAAAACAAAAACACCACCGACGCCGTCGTCTCGCGTCACCTCACTCAACTGAGCGGAAAATACACGTACATCCAGAATGACGACACCGCCTCCACAAACAAAAACCAGACGTCAGACGTCAGGTCGAAAGAGGGCACCGTACGTCGTGGCGCGTGGTCTCCTAACTCACCTCGCGCGTACAAATACAATACAATGCAATGCGTGTCACCTCACGTTCACACACACCTCCACGCTCCACTTTTACGTCGCCCAACCAACCAACTAACTTAACGCACCCGCTCGGCGTAGAAGCAGCTGTAGGCGGCAACGTGTTTCTCACCCTCGCCACCAACGGTGTGACATCCGACAGTCGCGGTTTGCTTTCCGTTCCACACCTCCGGCCATACCATACAAAGGGGACAAAAAAAAAAAAATATATCAAACAAGCCAACTCCAGCGATCCGCCCCCCTAACACCAACACGTCTCGAAACACCCACGCCCACGACCCGGCTGTGGCTAAAGTGCGTATCCCAACGTCACACCAAAACCAAAGGCGCCGGCGCCGCACCACACCACAAGCTACAGCTACAGCTGTGCCGCCCGTCCACCCGCTCACAACAACAACAACAACAACAATTCCGCCCTTCCCGCAAAGGCATTTTGGTGGCCCTGAAAAGGGCCGTTTTTTTTTTCTTTTCTTCGCCGCGCCGCGGACGAGCCTCCCATTTCCAAGAGCCACCTCCTTACTTGGAGCTCGTGTACTTGGTCACCGCCTTCGTGCCCTCGCTCACCGCGTGCTTGGCCAGCTCGCCAGGCAGCAAGAGCCGCACAGCGGTCTGGATCTCGCGGGACGTGATGGTCGAGCGCTTGTTGTAGTGCGCCAGGCGAGAAGCCTCGGCCGCAATGCGCTCGAAAATGTCGTTCACGAAGCTGTTCATGATGCTCATCGCCTTCGAAGAGATGCCCGTGTCAGGGTGCACCTGCTTCAGCACCTTGTAGATGTAGATGGCATAGCTCTCCTTCCTCTTGCGCTTCTTCTTCTTGTCGCCCTTCGAAATGTTCTTCTGCGCCTTGCCAGCCTTCTTGGCGGCTTTCCCGCTAGTCTTGGGCGGCATCACGAACAAACAGGCAGGCAGGCACGCGCAGTCAGTCAGTCAAGCGCTCCGCTCCAGTCAGCGTCTCCCCACACAGTGGCACCCGCCGGCGTTGCTCATGTCTGGGCATCTGCCCATGTGGTATTTAAAGGTCCTGTGGCTTTTGCCTTAATGCCTTCTGTCTCAACTAGGGTTTCTAGAATCATGGTTTTGTTTGGTTTTAACATTTTTTTGTAGTTATTTTCTTTGTGTTTTTTTTTTGTGTATTTTGTTTATGTTTTACTGTGACTTAGTACCTAAAGTGTCTGGTTAGTGTGTTTTTAGGATGTTTGTAGTTAATGTGTAGTGGGTCAGATCCCAAGCTAGTGATGGTCTCGTATGGTGAGTTTTCTGCGTTTGTGTAGAAAGACTGTGTTCTTTGCTGGATGACTGTGGTGATTGTGGGTGTGTTTGTGTCTAAGTGAATGAGTGTGTTAGGTACGAACCAGGGTGCGTCTGTGATTATCCTGAGAGCCTTGTTTTGAAGTATTTGTACTTTTCTAAGGTGAGTGTCTGCGGCCATGCCCCAGATCTCACAGCCATAAAGTATTGCAGGAAGGACCACCATCTTCCAGATTTTTAGCTTTACTTCGGTGGTCAGTCCGTTGCCCTTCAGCAATGGATATAACTGGTAGAGCCTAGCCGAACCCCGATTACATGCGTCAGCTATGTGTCCATTCCATAGAAGTTTGCTGTCTATTTTCAGACCAAGGTACTTTACTGTGTCACTCCAGGGAAGGTCCCTTCCATCGATGGAGAGTTGACGGTTGGGTGGCCTTCTCCTGGTTGTGAACATAATTGCATTGCACTTGGTTGGGTTTACTTTGATTTTCCAGAAGTTGCACCATTGCGTGATCTGGTCAAGGTGCCTCTGGATGTTTAGGACGATGTAATTGGGGTTCGGGTGGCTGGCGTAAATAGCTGTGTCATCGGCAAAGAGGGCTAGATGGGTGCTGTCCCGCTTTGGTATGTCATTTGTGTACAAACTATACAGGATGGGTCCCAGGACAGAACCCTGGGGCACTCCTGCCTCGATTGTCTTAATACTACTCTTAAATCTATCCATATACACAAAGAATTTTCTATTGCTTAAGAACGAGTGGAGGATTTTCAGCAGATGCTGGGGACAGTCATACTGGTGGAGCTTATAAATTAGGCCGTCGTGCCAGACACGATCGAAGGCCTTCTCTATGTCTAAGAAGACTGCCCCTGTACTGTGCCTGTTTGCCCTAGCCTTGCAGATCTGCTCCACCACCCGGGTGGCCTGTGAGATTGTGCTGTGTCCGGCACGAAAACCAAACTGCTCAGGGATGGTGATATTCCTTTCGGTGAGGAAGGTTTGGAGTGGCTTCAGGATTTGTTGCTCGAGGACTTTGCCTAGTATGCATAGGAGGGATATGGGTCTGTAATTCTGGGGAAAGAGGGGATTTTTATCAGGTTTGGGAAGTGTGATGACTTTGGCTATCTTCCATGCCGATGGGAAGTGGTTGTGTTTCAGGCAGGCGTTGAGGATGTTGGTTAGGTAAAGGAAAGCTGAGTCGGGAAGGTGTTTGAGCTGTAGTGGCTTTATGCCGTCGGGGCCCGGGGATTTGGAGTTACCGATCCCGTTTATGGTTGAGCAGACTGTTTGGCAGGACACAGGCTCAAATACGGTCTCGGGGCGTCTTCTCAGGATTCCTGGGACTGTGCGGATTACTGTCTCTTCGTGCTCGTCGGCGTCTTCGTCGTCAATTATGTTTTCACGAAACTGTAGCTCTAGCGAGTTGGCCATAGCTTCTGCTTTTTCAGGGGGATCATAGACAAGCCCATTTTCTCCGTGGAGCGGTTTGGTGGATTTTGTCGTCTCCTTACGCGACTTTACGATTCGCCAAAATTTCTGTGGGTTGTCTTGTGTTTCCCGTAGTGTCTGCTCCCAGCGTGCGCTTCTGTACTCTTGCAGGTGGACCCTCACTTCTTGAGCAAGGCTGCTCGCTATGCGCCTGTCTATGGGGTCTCTGTAGGCCTGCCAACGTTTCCTGAAGCGGCGTTTAGTGCGAAGCAGCTCTTGTATTTCCTCTGGCAGGTCTTGGCGCCTGTTCAGGTGTCTAGTCCTAGTGGTTGTTTGCCTGCTACAGACTTTTAAAATGTCGGTAAAGTGCTCCACTGCATTATCTATGTCCCTTCGGTTATTGAGCCTAGCGGGTTCTGTGGTGTGAAGGTCAACGAGAGTCTTGTATTCGTTCCAGTCAGTTTCGTAAGTGTAGAAGGCCTTGTCCGCTCCTTTGTGTCTGGCACCAGCTAGCTCTAGGCCTATGGGGTTGTGGTCAGAGTCGAGATCATTGAACACTACTGGGTTTAGTGCCCAGTGGAAGTTTTTAGTCACAAATATATCCAAGATGTCCGGACGGACAGTTTCATTTGTGTGGAAATGGGTCGGTTCGTCGGGGGCGACGATGCTGACCTCATTATGATTTAGGATATAGTTGTGCAGTGCCCTACCACAGGCGTTGCTGGCCCTACAACCCCAGGCTCGATTTTTGGCATTCAAGTCTCCACCGAGTATGACTTTGGGACCTAAGTTTAAAAGTGAATCTATGTCGTTAGTGGGGATGTTCCTACCAGGAGGGTGATAGACTGCGACTAGTATTACAAGGCCTTGTTCTGTTTTGATTTCAATTGCGCTTGCTTCAACTCTCTCGAGTTGGGGCAAGTCGACTAACCTATGGGGTAACCTATTTTTAACTAGTACTAGTGTGCCGCCTCCAGGGCGGTTTACCCTATCATTCCTATACATACTGAAATTTCTTATAGCTAAGGTCTGTTGTGGGCGCAGGTGTGTCTCTGATATGAGCGCTACATCGACACCATTGTCATCGAGAAAGTACTCCAGCGTTTGCTTCTGATTCGAAATGCCGTTGGCATTCCAGTTTATTATGAAGAGTGATCTTCTTTGATTACGGTCCATCAAAGAAAGACAGGATAGATGACGCTATTATTAACAGCTTTGATAGTTTGTCTGGGACTGCTTGAACTTGCTCCACCGTTGATTTGATGGTGCTGATTATTTTGGGTATGTTAAAGGAGCCCAGCACACTGGCGAGCCCGTGCAGTTGAGTCAGTGTATCGTCAGCTGCAGCTGGGTTGCCCGGCGGGAGGCTCCAGGCCGACTGCGCGCGGCCAGCGGCCGGCAGTGTGTGCCTCGCCGGAGCGGCGAGGGAGTGGGGGGCGGTGGCTGAGGTGGAGGGGGTAGCAGCAGGCTGCCTTGCGGCAGTCGCCGCCTGACCTTGTTGCTGAGCGCGTCCGCGCGAGTTTAATATGGGGAAGTTCTTGGGGCTGATAGCAGGGGCTGGATTTGCTTTCCCAGCTTCCGCTTTTGGTTTGTTCTGCATGGATTGTGTTACAGCGATCCACGTGGGGCATTTTTTGTAGCTAGCAGGGTGTTTGCCCTGGCAGTGAACACATGTTGCGTCAGCCTGCCTGGGCTTTTTGCACAGAGAGGTAAGGTGTGGGCCTGCGCACTTTACACAGCGCGGGTCCAACCTGCAGTTTCGGCTGCCATGGTGAAACCTCTGGCACCGGTAGCATTGTTGTGGCCCTTCCTTCCTCCTGTAGGATTCTATAACGCATGTTGTGTAAAGGAGCCTATTTACCTTATAGATTTCGCCTGCGTTCTGTCCCCTGACAATGGTGGCGATATAGATCGGCTTTTTAACCAGTGTTGGCACACCGTTTATGTCCTTCCACTCTTTCATTTGGATGACGCTCTGGACATTAAAGTTAAGGTCTTTGAGCGCATCGTGAATTTGTACTGGCTCTATAAAAATGGGGAGTTTCTTAATTACTACTTTCTGGAACTTTGATGGCTCCAGGTCGTAAGTGTGGTATTGGATACCCCGAATCGCCAGGTTGGTCAAGACATGCTGATAGTCCTCAGCATTGTCCAGTTGGTATTTTACTGTATCGCCCCTATAGGCGCACTGGATTTTGCTTTTGAGCCCGGGCTCTACTTCTTTTACAAAATCTATGTAATCCTTTGTGCGGTAACTTATAATAGGAGGGATGCGAGTCTTTTTGCCCTGGGGTTTAGATGTCCCAGGACGGGGAGCGTCGGAAGCATCTTGTGGGAGTGCTTCAAACCTATTAGCTGTGGGGACAGTCACCACATCCATTTCTTCAGCGTCATCAGGTGGTAGAGGAGCAGCAAGTGCTGCAGCCTCGTCCTGCAAGGCCTGCCTTTTGCTGCTGACCGCAGACGTAGACCCTGGTTCGCCTGCGTCCTCGTGTTGTTTGTGTTTACGTGTCTGTCTGTGTTGTGGCATGATTAGGCTGTGGTAGCCCTTATAAGGGCTGCCACAGCGGTCTGGGGTGGTTAACTGCTCAGGGGCAGTAAGCTGAGACTTCTGGCACAAGGAAAAACCACCAGGCACCACGCAATGACTATCAGATGCACCTTCGTTAACACCGCAGGGTGTCCAGTGCAGAGCTGACCCTATGGTACACGACCGCGGGTTACCGGGCAGCGCCACGGGCCCTGGATCGGAAAAATCCCTATACTCGGAGGATGCAGGGAGGATGCCCCGCCGCGTGATGTCGTGGCAGTGGGAAAAACACGACAATTTTGCTGGCTACATACTCAATGAGCAGTGGCAGCCTCGAAGAAATTCCCACGTCGAGTCTCGGCGTATCGCATCGCACAAAGACGACGGCAAGTACACGAGCGTCCAAGCGAGTCGGCGTCTCAGCCGGCACCCGCCGCACGCCGACGCCGCACCTTTACCAGCTCGCCCTGCTGCGGCCGCCGACCAATGGGGCGCGCGCGCAACCGGCCGCCGCACCCGAGCCCATAAAGGACCCCCACCCCGCCGGCGCCGGCACGTAGCCGGCACCATACCAATCCGCACACCACAACATTACAGTGCTGCCCTGCCCCAGGAGATCCTGGGCCTTATCTCAATGAGGAACCGCCTCAGGAGGTATTGGCAGCGTACCAGGCGCCAGCACTTCAAACGGCACATTAACAGGCTCCAGGGAATAATCCGGGAAAAAATACAAACATTTAAAACACAACAGTGGGACCAAAAACTCGCAGGGCTAGACACCACGCGACCTGGCGTGTGGCAGATGGCCCGACACTTCACCAGGGAGAAACACTACACACCCACACTACAAGGGCCCGACGGACCGGCATATTCTGCGGAAGAAAAAGCTGAACTGATGGCCCTCACACTTGCAGCGTCATTCACCCCGAACATGGATCCGTCAGATCCAGTGTTCACACTTGCAACAGACCAGGAGGTCACTCGCATCCTGGCCCAACCAGCGCGCAACAACATCCGCCAGGCTAGCACAGCTGAAGTGAAATGGGCCATCATGCATACCACTGCTAGGAAGGCCCCTGGTCACGATGGCATTCAAAACCGTGTCCTCCAGGAGTTCACGGATAAAGCAATAGACTATCTCACGCACATCACGAATGCCATACTCAAACACCAACACTTCCCCGCCTTTTGGAAGACGGCCAAGGTCCTGATGTTCAGGAAGCCGGGGAAAGACCACTCCCTCCCACAAAATTACCGACCCATCAGCCTGCTGAGCGCGCTCAGCAAGATTGTTGAGAAGGTAATACTAAAACGACTCACTAGGCACTGCATCACAAATGACACCCTGAGGCCGGAGCAATTCGGCTTCAGGAATCACCACTCGACAACACAACAACTCCTCCGCGTCGTCGAATACATCACACACGGATACAACATGAACAAAGCAACTGGTGCGGTGTTCCTGGACATCGAGAAGGCTTTCGATCGTCTATGGCACAACGGCCTCATACGCAAACTAAACGACGCAGGGTTTCCCGACGGGCTCGTACGTCTCATACACTCATATCTCACGGACAGGAGTTTCAACACTGACGTGCAGGGCAAACAATCAACACGACACGGTATACAGGCAGGGGTACCCCAAGGAAGCATCCTAGGGCCCTTACTGTTTAACCTCTACATTAACGACCTCCCAGATACACATAACACGACGATGGCAATCTACGCGGATGACACTGCCATCCTAGCGCAAGATTGGAAGCCGTCTAACATTAACTCACGACTACAGACCGCACTCAGAACGGCAGAGCCCTGGTTGGTGAAGTGGCGTGTTAGAGTAAACGTCGACAAGTGCGAAGCCGTTCTGTTCACCAGAAGACCGAAACAACTGCGCAAACATCAACACTGCAATCAAATAACACTACACGCACGCCCAATACGTTTCCGAGAGAAGGTCAAATACCTCGGTGTCTGGCTGGACCGGAAACTACTCTGGGGGGACCACATCCAACACGTGACCAACAAAGCAAACGCGAGGCTCAAACAACTCTACCCTATGCTTAACAGGCGTAGCACACTGAATAGGAGGGTGTCCAGGTCCATGTACACCACACTTATCAGACCTCTGATGACGTATGCTGCTCCCGTCTGGGGATACGCTGCGCCCACACGTGTGCGCCGTCTGCAGCTCATACAGAACAAAGTACTCAGAATCATAAGCAACGCTCCGCGCTACACGCGCACCGCGGACCTTCACCGGGAATATCGGCTAGATACTATCTTGCAGGTATTCCAAAAACTCTCCACACGACTATACAGAAACACGAGACAGTCGCGTAACCCGTTTATTCTTTCTCTGGGTAACTACGACCACAACCATAGATGGAAACATAATAGACCAAAAACACTATTAGCACGAAACTAAACATCTATGGTCCATAGCACGCTAACATGACAGTACTGGCGAGCCCCTGCAACTCAGCTACTACTGGCAACCCCAGCTGATTAACCCGCCGAAATACCGGCAACTGCAGGGAAACCGTACTGCACACAGCACGCAAACCAGCCACACACACCCCAGACACTGTGAGCTGATCTACGACCGATCGCCCACTAATATATGATGACAATGTCATGTTTCAGGGACGCAGCAGCAGCAGATCCTGGAACGAACGCCAGCAACGACAACGGTAACGATGCACGATACCTCGCACTAACATAACCACACCTTGCATGCGCTGTCGCAGCTAGTAATCCGCTACTGCCCTTACTACCCGTCCTACTATCGCAGAGGTTTTTTTCCCTTGGCGCTTGCCTTGGCACTTTTTTCCCTCTGCCCTTAAAAACAGCTACCCTTCAATCGCTTTCGACCACTTCTATCTCCTGATGGACCATGTAAATGAGTAATCTTACCCAGACGCATGGATAACATCACAGCCTGCATCCTGTGACTCTTGATTCTAAAAACTAACATGTTATACGGAGGTGACAGTAGAACTTTTGGTTTGGTCACCACGTTGGTGCGGGCGTGGAGGGGCCCCATCCTATCGTTATGGCGCCGGCACGCACTCCGCTGCTCGACTCGCTGCGGCTCGCACCGTTTGGGGCGTTGTGCTTTTCTTTCTCGCTTCTTTCCAAACTAGCCCATCGCCATGTCCGGACGCGGAAAGGGAGGCAAAGTCAAGGGCAAGTCAAAGTCCCGCTCAAGCAGGGCTGGGCTCCAGTTCCCGGTCGGCAGAATCCACCGCCTCCTGCGCAAGGGAAACTACGCCGAGCGCGTCGGCGCCGGGGCGCCCGTCTACCTCGCCGCCGTCATGGAGTACCTCGCGGCTGAGGTGCTCGAGCTGGCCGGAAACGCGGCCCGCGACAACAAGAAGACGCGCATCATCCCGCGCCACCTGCAGCTCGCCATACGCAACGACGAGGAGCTCAACAAGCTCTTGTCGGGCGTCACCATCGCACAGGGAGGTGTCCTGCCCAACATCCAGTCCGTCCTGCTGCCAAAGAAGACCGAGAAGAAGGCCTAAAAGAGAGACAGCGCAATCGGCAACCGCCGCGTGCTCCCTTGGCACGCAGCGCGCCATTTGCCGCCTCGGCTCAAAAAACAAAACACAATCGGCCCTTTTCAGGGCCACCACACAAACCTACGTCCAAAGCAGAATTCCAGTCGTTCGTCGCACCACTTTTCTCTCTCTCTCTCTCTCTCTCTTTCTGTGTACGGTTTTTTTTTTTCTTTTTTTTTTTTTTCCTTCTTACACACACAGGCGCCGCCATCTTGTACACACGTACTTGGCCACCTCCTCCACTCCACTCCACGCACGCACAGTCTCGCGACCATTAACCAGCACACGTGGCGCACAACAACACACCTCAAAAATAACCCCTCGGCACTCAGCCGCGCCGCAACACACAGCCCATCCACCGACAAGAAGCATACAAGCAAAGAGGGAGGGGAAGGAAGGAAGGAGCTCACACAACGCAAGGGCACGCTTCCTTCCCTCCCAACCGCACCGCACACCACGTCAAAAAAAACTCCAAACAAAACTAAAAGGCCAAGTAGACTAAAAAGGAAAAGAAAAACCAGCAACACAGACTCTTTCGCACTTTTCAACTTCCGAACACTGTGGTGGCCCTGAAAAGGGCCGTTTTTCAATCTCTCTTTCCTTCCTTCGGTCTCACACCGCCTAACCGCCGAAACCGTACAGGGTGCGCCCCTGCCTCTTCAGGGCGTACACCACGTCCATGGCCGTCACAGTCTTGCGCTTGGCGTGCTCAGTGTACGTCACCGCGTCGCGGATCACGTTCTCCAGGAACACCTTCAGCACTCCGCGCGTCTCCTCGTAGATCAGACCAGAGATGCGCTTCACGCCGCCCCTGCGCGCCAGGCGGCGGATCGCGGGCTTCGTGATGCCCTGGATGTTGTCGCGCAACACCTTGCGGTGCCGCTTGGCGCCACCCTTGCCGAGCCCCTTTCCTCCCTTGCCGCGGCCTGTCATTCTTCTTCTTCAAGCGTCTCAACCACAATAATATAAAAAACAGAAAGCAAGGCAAGCTCCTCACCCGGCGCTAGCGAGTCGGCTACGGTTGTGGCGCCCAGCGCGCGCGCCGCCCCCCTATATAGACTCTGGGGCCCCGCGGCCCGCCCTCCCCTCCCCCCACCACCGCGCACCGAGGGCATATAAGCGCAGCACCGGGGCGCGCGGGCCCGTTGTCAAGGCAGCACCGGACGCCGTCGCGCACGCATATCCTCCACGCCGCATCCGCATCCTCAGTAGCCATGGCCCGGACAAAGCAAACGGCCCGCAAGTCCACCGGCGGAAAGGCGCCGCGCAAACAGCTCGCCACCAAGGCGGCGAGGAAGAGCGCGCCCGCCACCGGCGGCGTCAAGAAGCCCCACCGCTACAGGCCGGGCACCGTCGCCCTGCGAGAAATCAGGCGCTACCAGAAGAGCACAGAGCTGCTCATCCGCAAGCTGCCATTCCAGCGCCTAGTGCGCGAGATCGCCCAGGACTTCAAGACCGACCTGCGCTTCCAGAGCTCCGCAGTCATGGCCCTGCAGGAGGCCAGCGAGGCCTACCTCGTCGGCCTCTTCGAAGACACCAACCTGTGCGCAATCCACGCCAAGCGAGTCACCATCATGCCCAAGGACATCCAGCTCGCGCGCCGCATCCGCGGCGAGCGCGCCTAAACCCGCACACCGCCAAACAAACAAAACGGCCCTTTTCAGGGCCACTAACGTCTCTCCGTCGCGAGCAAAACTTTGTCGGTCGCAACGACTAGTTCCCCACTCACTCTCCAGTCCAGTCGTCCCACCCCCGGCCCGGCCCGGCGCCGCCGTTTCCAAAAAAAAAAAAGCACCGCACCGGCCGAACCAAGTCGCAAGCGTCAATAGCGCCACCCACACAGGCCACGGCACAAAACGTGACGCCCGGAAAGCAAAGCAAAGCAAAAAAGACTATTCCAAAACCACCACCAAGACAAACAAACAAACGCGGCGCAAAATAAATAGGTAAAAACAATAAAAGTAAAATACACTTTATGTAACACCAACCGCGCGCCGCCGCCCACGCCCGCCAACGACCCCACAATCCAACCACCATCCACACATGAAACAAACAAACGCCAGCAAGCAAGACAGACAGACAGACAGACAACAAGGCAACCGACCGACCACGACACGACAATCAACACCTTCCCGACGTGCTTTGATGGCCCTGAGAAGGGCCGTTTTTGTTTTTGTCCGGGACCGCGCGACAGCCTCTGGTTGCGCGCCGGCCACCAGGCGACGGTGTCAACCGCCAACCCTTCCCTGCCCTTTTTACTTCTTCTTCTTGGGCGAAGCCTTCGCCTTAGACGGCGTCGCCGTCGCCTTCTTCGGGCGCGGCGCCTTCGGCTTCTTCGTCGGAACCTTGGCGGCCTTCTTCGCCTTCGACGGCGACTTGGCCTTGGCCGGCTTGGCCGCAGCCGCCTTCTTCGCACCCGCGGGAGCGGCCGACGCCGCAGACGCCTTCTTGGCGGCGCCCGCCTTCCGACCGGTCGCCGCCTTCACGCCGCCAGCCTTCTTTGCGCCGGCCGCACGGGCCCCCTTCTTCTCCTTGCTGGCCGGAGCGGCGCGCTTCTTCTTCGCACCACCGCCGCCACCACGAGCCTTGCCGCCCTCGGCCGCCCCGCCGCCGGCGCCGGCAAGCTTGAAAGAGCCCGACGCGCCCTTCCCCTTCGTCTGCACCAGCTCGCCAGCCACGACGGCCGACTTGAGGTACTTCTTGATAAAGGGCGCCAGCTTCTCCGCGTCCAGCTTGTAGTGCGCGGCAATGTACTTCTTGATCGCCTGCAGCGACGACCCGCCGCGCTCCTTCAGACTCTTGATGGCGGCCGTCACCATCTCAGAGGTGCGCGGGTGCGCAGGCTTGGCGCGCGGCTTCTTCGCAGACGACGCAGACTTGGCCTTCTTCGTAGTGCCGGTGGCGGCGGGTGCCGCGGCAGTCTCGTTCGTAGCCGCCTGGTCTGCCATCTTTTGCTTGTTCTCTTTTCTTTTTTCCCCTTGGTTTCGCTTCCTTCTCTCCTTCGACGACGCACAACAGCGAGGGGCGCGCAGCAGAGAATAGCCGCGCACGCGCCTGGCCCAGCCAGTGTCGCGGGCGGGCGCGGACGGCCGAGAGAGCGGCCGCCACTCGGCGCGCCGCCGCGCCGCCGCGCCGCGCCTCCCGCGCTTGCTACCACCAGTCGCTACGGGGATGTCGACGCGTACAGACCACGTTAGCTGCGCTCCGGAGGGGACTGACCGCCGCGCGGTGGGGCTTGCCCCGCCGCCGGCCCCGTCAGTCACTCCACTTACGACGACCAGGCAAAGGAGGAGGGGAAATGATCTGCTGATGGCCACGGCGAGGAACTTGGACTACGATATGGATTATTCGACAGATGTTTCGACTGAAGATGATACTACTCGGCATTCTACTGCGTCTGCCACGCAGTACCGCCGAAAACGAAGCGACCCAGGACCTGCAACTCAGCCTGCAGCGGCCACGGACGACGGTTTCGTCAGACCACCGCGGAAAAAACAAGCCAAGAAGCAGCAGCCAGAGGCAACCACTTCACTGCCGCTAAGCAACCGTTATGACGTCATCCAAGATGGCGGGACGGCGGCCGCGGACGATGCCGCACAGCAGCAACCGCAACAACAAGAACAACAACAACAACAGCCACTGCAGCAGCAACAACAACAGTCTACGAGGATACCGCCGATTGTTTTGCAGTATCCTAACTCTTACAAGGAACTGTACGACTGGCTGAAGAGTAATTTGAAACAACCTTTTACGGCAAAACAGGCTGGCGGCGACAAGTTAAAACTTTCTGTTGCCACTACTGACGACTATATGACGGTCATGGACATGGCTGGGGCGCGCGGGATACCAAGTTACACCTTCCCTATGGTGCGGCCACCGACGCTGAAGATCGTCCTGCGTGGAGTTGTGCAGTCTCTCTCCAATGAAGATGTCAAGGACGAATTGGCGGAACTTGGCTTCCATGCTTCCATCGTGGACTACCACAAGATGCCTGGCACGAACAAGAGATCTGGACTTCGCGTCGTCATCCTGCCGGACACGCCTGATAATCGGAAGATCTTCAATGTGACCCGACTCTGTGCCTTGTCTATCACTGTAGAATCACTACGAAAATCTCGTGGTGTTACGCAGTGCTTCAGATGTCAAGGGTTCAGTCATGTGGCTCGACACTGCACCATGCCCTTTGTGTGTGTGAAATGTGGCGGGCCTCATGACAGCCGACTGTGCCCTGTGCCGAAACAAGACCCAGCTAAGTGTGGTCTCTGCGGAGGAAATCATACAGCTAACTTCCGATCGTGCCCCAAGCACAAGGAAGCTAGTCGTCGGCAACGCGGGCTCCCACCGCTTACTGCCAAGGAGAGGAATAGGAGGACCAACGTCGTCCGAGGAATCCCAGCAAGCTCTCGCGGCGCTGCAGTATTTCCACAGGAACAAGTGCCGCCGCTGCAGAGTCGCAATGCGGCTCCCCAGCAACGCCGTTCGACTCCCTACGTCATTCGGCACGACGCTGCCCCTTCAGCGTCGCCTCAGGACGGTTTTGTGGCTGATACAGCTGCTTTCCCGACTGCTCCCAGATGGCCCTCTACTGCGCCTGACCGCCAGCAGCGTCGTACGTCTCCGGCTGATTCCACTGATCTTGTTGACCTGCTCAAGACCATGATGACTGCAGTAACCGAGATGAGTAGAGCTATCCAGGCTCTCCCCACGACTCTTGCAGCAACTGTGGAGGCCACGATTCGAAGTGTCCTTCGACCGGCGAGCGGCTCTACCACACATCAACATGAATAGAGCGCGTCGTTTTGAAGATCTTCGCATTGTCACTTACAATGCTGATGGGCTGTATCACGATCTCCAAGAAGTCAAGCACTTTCTTGTGGACCATAACATCGACATCATGATGGTAACCGAGACGCACCTGAAGCCTGCTCTAAGGGCAAACATCTCCAACTACAGCTGCCATCGTACTGATCGCCTGACGCGAGGGGGCGGCACGGCCATCTATATCAAACGTTCCATACGGCATTACGCTGTCCCTCTTCCAGCCCTTCGGCAGATGGAAGCCACGGCTGTCGCAGTTGAGACGTCGGCGGGGCTCATCACCTTCATCTGCGTTTATCGTCCGCCGAAATATCATCTCGACGCTGACGATGCCGCAGCGCTGCTCCGGCTCCCTGGCAAGCTCTTCCTTGCTGGGGACTTCAATGCTAAGCATGCGGCGTGGAATTCTCTCCACACCACCTACAGTGGCAGACGACTTCTCCAGGTCCTTGAACGCGCGAATGCCTACGCCTGTGGCCCTGAGGAGCCGACGTGCTATCCTTCCAGAGGCACGCCGGACATCCTCGACATCGCCATCACGAAGGGATTGCACCAGTTTCTGACGGCTGACGTCATTCACGAGTTAAACTCCAACCACCTGCCTGTCCTGTTCGACTTGGCGGTCGGCGCTACCGCCAGGCCGCGGAAGTACAACCTCCGCCGTACGGACTGGGAAGCATATCGCACCGACATCACGGCCATGCTGGCGCCCCATCTGGACGCGGATCCTCCTGCCGTCGATGCTGGCATGGCAGTTTTTACTGATGCCGTCACAGCTGCTCTGCACTCGTCAACTCCGCCATCGCGCGGCCCCTCTCGCCCGCGCCCAGGACTGTCTGCCGATATCCTCGACCTCATCAAAGCCCGGAACCGCCTACTCAAGGAATGGCGCTTAACTCGCAATGTGGAGCTTAAGCGAAGGATCAATCAGTTCCGCCGGGACATCAAGGCCGCCACAATTGAGTACCGGAATAGCCAATGGGCGCAGAAGCTCGAATCGTTCACTCCTGATCCTGATGCATGGGACTCGGTGCGGTTTTTCACCAAGAGGAGGGCCACTATTCCACCTTTGGACGCTGCAGCCGGAGTGGCATACACACCGTCGGGTAAAGCCAACGCCCTCGCTGACGTTTTTCAGGAGAACTTCCTTCCGGTAGCGGATCCCATTGACGCCCAGCATGTGCAACACGTCGAAGGCAGCCTTGCAGCGTATCTTACTGCAGAGGACGCAGATGACCGACTTCCACCTATTACCACGGACGAAGTCTCTTCCTGTATACGGGCCTTGGGCACCAACAAAGCACCGGGAGCGGACGACATACCAGGAAGGGCGCTTAAGGAACTCCCTCATGCAGCGTTTACCTATCTCGCGCTGCTCTTCAACATTATACTTCAACTGCAGGTTTTTCCTGCGGCGTGGAAGCACGCTATCATTGTGGCTGTCCCCAAGCCGGGACGCAACAGGAAAAATCCGCTTCATTACCGGCCGATCAGCCTCCTGCCGCAGTTAAGCAAGGTCTTTGAACGGCTGCTACTTCATCGCCTCAAGCGGATTATTGATCGCCGGCAGCTGCTACCCCCGGAACAGTTTGGGTTCCGCAGCGGGCACTCCGCGACACTTCAACTCATTCGCGTGGTTGAAGAAATTACGAAGGCCTTCAACAACAGGGAATATTGTGGGGCCCTGTTTCTTGATGTCAGTAAGGCTTTCGACAGCGTCTGGCATGATGGGCTACTATGGAAGCTGACTCTGCAGGGATTCCCGCGATCTGTCATCAAGCTGCTCCGTTCCTACCTGCAAGGACGGACCTTCGCTGTTCGCATCGATGATGCCCTCTCCACGGTTCGACCCATCGCTGCTGGCGTGCCGCAGGGTTCGGTGTTGGGCCCCACACTCTATTCCCTGTACACGTCTGACCTCCCTCGGCCTCCACGCATAGAACTGGCCATCTACGCTGACGATACCGCTCTCTTCACGCGGAGCCGCTGGTCCCAAGCGCTGTATCGACGCCTCCAGGACGCCTGTGCCGCCCTTGAAACCTGGGCCACCCTTTGGCGCGTTGGATTCAACGCTAGGAAGACTCAAGCTGTCATCTTCACCAGGAAGCGGGTTAAGCCTCCAGACCACCAGCTTCTGCTCTTTGGTGATGCTATCCAGTGGACGCCGTCAGCCACCTATCTTGGGGTGACCATGGACAGCCAACTCATCTGGCACTTACAGGTAGCCAACGTTCGCCGGAAGGTGGATCAACGACTGGGAATGTTGTACCCGCTCATTAATGAACGGTCTTCCCTGTCCATCAACAACGGGCTCCTGATATACCGGATGTTCATCCATCCAGTCATGGATTATGCCTGTGCTGCATGGGGTAATGCGGCAAACCGCCATCTCCACCGCCTCCAAGCGCTCCAAAATAAAGCGCTCCGAAGAATTTTTCATGTGCACCCGCAGTTCCCATCACGGTACCTCCATGACGCGGCGTCGGAACTCGAAGTCCTCGCCAGATTTCAAGCAACAGCACGCAAGATTTATCACCAGGTCGCCGCCTCTGCTAATCCCCTACTGCGGGCGCTCGGAGCTCCTTCGGACGACAGAGATGTGTACAAAAACCCTGTTGCGCTGCTAAACAGGTAACAAGCACTTAGCCTGAAGCGCGGCTAAACAAACCAGAAACCCAGGATGCAATGACCTATCCCACACATAACGAAGACATACACCACTCCTGAAGTCAATCTACTTCCTATCCATCGAAGCCGTAGTAAATGCCTTCGGGTAAAAGCTACCTTGCCTCACTTGCAGTAGTTTGAAGACGTGGACTGGAGCGCTTGCTACCGCCCAACGTCCGACAGCCTGCGCGGAGCAGCCCCCAACCTGCGCCGCAACCACCCGCGCCATTCAAACCACCGAGGATGGGGCTACACACACCGACACCACGGTCGCCAACCAGTCGCCGCGGCGGCGCCGCAAACCACGGCCAAACTGCAGCCACCGCGCGCCACAGCCTGGGTCGGCCCGCCGAGAATCGCCGCCCCCGCCCAAATGCCGCCCCCACAGCCCCAGCCGACGACCCGCCACAATGGCCAAACCTTCGTCAAAACTCCCACACCGTCGCCGCGGCAGCCCGGCCACCGCGGCCGGCGCCACAGCCACACGAGCCGAGTCGTGCGGCGATGACGGCCGTGCACAAACGCACCTCCGCCGCCCCATCGCCTTCCGCCGTTTTCCCGATCGGCCCGCAGCCGTCGGGCCACGGCCGCGGGCCGTCCTCCTCCTCTCGCCTCGCCCGCCAACACCCACAGCCCTTCCAACACATTTTTCTTTTCTTTTTTCTTTTTTTTTTTTTTACTTTTTTACGATCGCCGCCTGCGCAACATGGCACCGGCCGACGGAGCGCCAACCCCCCCGCCACAGGCGAAAACAAAACAACGATAAACAAACAAACAAAATAAATTACCAGCCAGCCCCAACTACAGACACACCGAATCTGCCCTCACAGCCGACCTTACACGCCTCAACGTCAAAACAAAGGTGGTTTCTTTCTTTCAACGGTTACCTTACCTTAGGTTACGTCAGGTTAGGCTAAGAAGGCGTCAGGGTTAGGTTAAGCGTTGACGTGACGTCACGTCTTAACGTAGGCGTTAAGCTAAGGTTGCGGTCACGTACGTTAGGTTAAGGCGACTTGGGGGTTGGCCTAAGAGCTTAGGTTAGGTTACGTTACTTTAGGTGGCTGCGTTAAGGGGGGCTTAAAGAAGTTTAGGAGGTTAAGGCGTCGAGGCGGCCGCACCCCCTTAGCTGCTGCGGCTCGGCCACGCCACGCCACGCTTTGGGGTTTCATAAGGTCGCGCGGCGGGTCGTCGGCACGCCGCAAAGGACAAAACTGCAAGACGACGTCGAAAAACAAACAACAGGTAAAAAATAAATAAGTAAAAATAAACGACGCCGACAGGCGGGGATCAGCAGAACAAGCAGATTCCGGAGAGCGAACGAGACACGCACGCACACACACAAACCCCCCCGAGCCGAGAGAGCACAGAGCACCACCACGTGTCGGCCTCCGCTCACCCGACTCGGCTGGGCTGGGCTGGGCTGGGCTGGGCTGGGCTGGCGGCCGGGCCGGATGCACGTACACGTACGGCTACAGCCACTACCCGTACACAGCCGCTCTTCACGCAACACCAGCCAAATGGCGCGCCCGCGGCTCGTCGCGGTCGCCGTCGCGGTCGCAACGCCACGCCGGCACACTTTCGGCACCACCGTTTTCGCGCGCACCGCAAACAAAACGCAGCCGACACACACAGAGAGAAAAAAAAAAAACACAGAGCGCGAGACGGGCGGCGGCGCACCTTTCGCCAGCCGGCAGGCAATCGACTCGCCCAGTACGACAAACGCGCACGCCACCCCACCCACCAACCAACCAACCAGTCGTCGTCGTCGTCGTCGTCGTCGTCGTCCCGAAATCAAACAAACTCTCAAAAGCACAGCCCCTGCTGCCAACGGACGCAGGCGCCACGCAGCTCCCTTCCCGCCACACTCGATTCGCAGCGCAACTCACCCGGCACACCGTCAAACGACGGGCTGGGCTCGCCGCATCGCCGCAACCTACACACCTTCCCCGCCACGACGCACAGCCCCACCAGACGCCCGTGCCGCAACGACACTACTGCACTACCACTACCGCACTACTCCTCTCGCCCTTGCCATACACGACACAACACGCCAAAAAATGAAAATCCAAATACAAACAAAAACACCGCCCCCACGACCCAAACACATGCACGGCGCGCCAACACACGCGAGGCAAGGCACGCAGCAAACGGCGTCCCCTCCGCGTCGCGCCATCAACCTACACACACAAGGCAACCAACAACAGCCAGCCAGCCAGCCCCACTCTCACGCCGCAAAAACAGAAAACACACCGAAACCGCCAAACGCCGCACATTCGCGCTTCGCACTTACCACACACCTCTCGGCATCCGTTTCGCACACAACGACGCGACGCACAATACATCATCACGGGCTACGCACGCACACCGCGACCCACTTTTTTACGACGCCCTCGGCAGAGCACACGTGCCCACGCCCACACACAGTCGACACAACGACGCAGCGCGCAGCAGACGCGGCCGCAACACGTACCTCCCCGACGACGCGCCAACACCGCCAGCCACTGCTCACTCGCCCAAGCAACCCGTGCACACAACTGCCACACGCGTCCACCACGCCGCCGCCAACCACCCGCCCGCCAGGGGGCGCTCACGTCCGCGACAACAGCGCGGCACCGCCGGGCCGGGCCGGGCCGGGCCGGGCCGAACCGAGCCGAGCCGAGCCGCCGCCTCCTCTCCACTCGGCACGCCACGTCCTGCTTGCAAAACACATGGCTCGTCCCTCTGTACACACAACGCGCCTGCCTGCGGTCGCCGCCGGCATCTATCTACCTGCGCATCGGAGCCAGGCCGGCAAGCCCACACTTAAATAATGCACTTCACCAGCCAAACAAACCCACTCTTCCTTTCTTTGCACAGCGCATGCAACAGCAGCCCCAGGAGCCGGGCCCGCCGCCAGCGTCTCCTCCTCCTCTGGGCACAGCCAGCCAGCCGTTCCCACCGCCCCGCCCCTGCTCTGCAGAACAAGAAAAAACGAAAAAGTACCAACACACGCACCCAAAGCGTAAGCCAGACAAGACCAGCCTCTCCGAGGCCACACACACGCAAAAAAACAAAAAAACAAAAACACTACAACAGAATAAAATGAAAAAGAAAAAGCAAGCTGTCGCCTCGCCCCCGCCCGTCCCCCCACCCCACCACATTCGCCCCCTCCGCTTGTTTTCCTTTCTACAATTTCCCTCTTTTCCACCCAATATCCCGCCGCGGTTTACGGGCACCGGCCGATTTTGCGCCCGCCCACATGTGTGCCTACTCCCCACCACCATTCCCTCCGCAGCCCGCAGCCTGCAGCCCGCAGCCCGCTTTTCCCCCCCTCCCTGCCCACACCACACCACACCACACCACACCGACGGTGCTGACGTCGACACGCACCCAAGACAGGGGCCACGACCGTCTTTTTTCCTGGGCCCATCCCCGCACCGCACCTCCTTCCAATCAACGCTGTGGCGCCTGTGTCCGCGCGAGACGCGTGCGCGCCGCCTCTCTCAACATCCGTCCGCCGTCCGCCGGCCGGCCCGTTTTTCGGCCCCCAGGCCATCCGTCAACCACCACTGCCACTGCCACTGCCCCTGCCCGCCCCGCACCACACCACACACTGCTGCTTGCCCCGGCCGTTGCCACCAAAGGCGCCAACCGCAGCCCGCGCGCGCCAGAAACTACAGGGACCCAGCCGACCGACGAAAATCAGAGCAATTGGCCGGGAGGATCAAAAAGAGAGCTCCGAAAACCACCGTAGCGAGGCGTGGGAGGAAACGTTACGAGAAGCAGAAAGGGACCAGGAAAAATTCTGGAAATTTCTTAAAACTCGTAAACTAAACACGAAACATCTACATCTACATGGGGAAGGAACGACCCCACAGACCGAGCTGAAGCACTGGCGGATTCACTAGAAAAGGCAATTCCAAGCACCAGAAGCGGTAGATGACGAAACTGGTGACCACCAGGAAATGGTACTCAGAAGGGTAAAACCGCATCCTAAGTGCCCCGATCAGAACATCTTTCACAATCCAATAAACGCAGAAACCCCCGTATCTTATCACATCACAAACATACACACATCCTAAGAAGGCATCAGGCCCAGATTCCATCAAACCGCAACTACTACATCACCTACCTCCAGCAACTATCAATTATCTATCTAACATCAATATATAATGCTTGCTTCAGACTAAACTACTTGGAAACAGGCCCGAGTCATCACATTACCAAAGCCAAACAAGGACTTATTATTTCCGCAAAACTATAGGCCAACTTCCTTGGAAAGGTCCTCGGAAAGCTCATTCAAACTGAACTGAAGAAATTCAATTCTTAAAGGATAACAACATAATCATCGCACAACAATTCCGATTCCGCGAAGAACACAGCACCACCCACCAGGTGACCAGACTAGTCGAGCACATATGTCAGGCCAGAAACATTAGACACAGTACTGGAGCAGTCCTGCTTGACATTGGAAAAGCATTCGGATAACGCCTTATCTACAAGCTCCACCAGTACAACTGCCCCATCCACATTATTGCTTCTTTTCTCCGCAACAGAGCATTCTATGTCCATGTACCAGGAGCGGCAAGTAACACTAGATCCATAGAGGCTGGAGTCCCGCAAGGCTCAGTGCTGGGGCCCATTCTCTACTCAATATACACAAACAAACAGCTGGGAGGACACTTGTCACTATTTGCAGACGACACTGCAGTCTACCGCAGCAGTTCTAACCTGCAATATAGAGTCACAAAAATAGAGCAACACCTACAATCCATCCAGAAATGGGCTAACCAATGGAAACAAAAGAAAAAAACAATAAACGCGGAGAAAACCCAAGCAATACAATACGATTCACATTCAAAAAGAATACCTCCTAACCTGCATATACGCCTCAGAAATAACAATCTTCCATGGTCAGGCACAATAAAGTATCTAGGCATCAAGCTGGACAAGAGGTTGACATTTAGAGACCATGTTACACACGTTTGTAACAAGGCTGCAGCAGCAATATTCAGACTGTACCCAATCATCAAAGGAAACAGAATAAATATGCGCGCCAAAAAGAAAATCTTCAAAACCGTCATAGGAACCAGCCATCACTTACGGCTCTGAAAATCTGGTCAATGGCCGCAGACACCAACATAACAAGAGTAAAAAAAAAGGGTGCACAACAAATACTTCAGAATTGCTGCTGATGCCGGCCGGTACCAGACAAACCGAGACATATACACAAACCATAACATACTCAAAATCCCGGAAATCATCCAAAGAAAAATCCATAAAGTTTTTTTTTTTTTTTTTTTTTTTCCACCAAACCACGGATTCGAACCACCCACTCATCAGAAATCTGGGACAAAATCCACCCGACCCAAGAACGACATTTCCCATCACGACAAAACACCACAAACTACAACATACCATGATAAACAAAAATAAAATACAAACACCATAACACTCACTCAAACAACAAACATCTACACACACCCAAGAGACCCTATCATCCCATCATTTTGTTACCCAACATAATCAGACAGAAGGCAGGGATCAAGGACAGATCCGGTCCTTCGAGTACAGGGGGTAAAAAAAATACCCATCAGACCAGCTCGCTCTCTCTCTCTCTCTCTCCGTGCCGACGCTGCCCCGCACACGCGTTCGCGCTCGCGTTCGGCCGACACCACACGACAGGTCTTTGGGGCCCCGCCACTGCGCACACGCACGCCTCCTCCTCTTCCTTAGTTCTTTTTCGCTTTTCTTTTCTCCCCCGCCCCCCGCTCTCACCGCCACATCATCCCGCAACCCTTGGGGGATGTTTCCCAACATCAACGCGCCCCAATTCCACTCTCTGCCCGTGCCGCACTCTCCACTTTGCTTCTCCCCGTCCCCTACACACACGACTACCGAAACCCCGGTTGACACACCTTCTCGTAGGACAGGGGTGCGTGCGTGCGTGCGTGCGTGCGTGCGTGCGTTGTCTTGACGGTGACAGCAACAGCAACGGATCCGTCCATCCCATTCCCCCCCCACTCGGTAAAGAACCATGTTCAACCCACACTACACAACAAGGGGGGCACACACGAACGCGAAAGAAAGGGCAGGGCAGGGCAGGGCAGGGCAACTATCTCTTCCTCAGAACCCACATATCACATCAACGAACGGCAGGCCAATTGCGGACTCAGCCGTGTCAGGCAAATCCAACCCAACCAACACCTCCCACGGAAACCCTGACACTGATCCAGCAGTACGTCCACATACATCGCCACACCAAATACGGGTGACGAGTGAGCAACAAATGGAACAATACACAACAAGGCTGACCTAATAAAAACTGCACGTCACGTCATACCTTCCAGACAGACGCAGTTCCGACGGGACGGCGGAACCGTATACGTACCTTTCAGCCACAACAACCGACCGACTGGACACGCCCGCGTCTCCAGCCAGCCAACCACCAGGGCCACACAGCCCGCAAGTTTCAGCGTCAACACTTCTTAACGTACGTTGCAAACTTTTCAAAACATTGCCACACACACACCACGAAAAGCGTCAACCTCTCTCACACTGGATACACTCAACACTTTTTGTCGGCGGAGCTTGAGGCCAACGGTTGACACACCCCCACCGGCCACACAGGTTTCCCTTTGAAAATTGCAGTGACGGAGGAGACGCGGCATTACGAGAGGGTTGTTTCCGAGAGCGCGAGCTGGACGGAGCTGCGGCGCCGCCGCCGAGGGGTAACGAACGCACGCGATGCCGCATGACAGCCCATCACCCAAAGTTTCACCCACAACTGCACACGTCGCACCCCCTTTTCGCGCCATACTAGTGTCGATCGTCAATTACAGCTCACGGTGTTCGCATTTGCCACTTGACGGGGGGGGGGGGGGGGGGGGGGAAAGAAAACAAAACAAACATCTGACACGCCATGTGTTTCTCTCTCTCTCTGTTATATCTAGGTCATTGGGCAGCCACTGTAAAAAAAAAAAAAAAAAAAAAAATATTTTTACGACATGGTTGGGTAAGTGATTTAAAGACAACAATTGTGGGTCACACACCATAGACCATTTCGATAGTGTTCTTGTTCTTCTCTTTTTCCTTTTTTTATCGCTCAATTGAAATAAAACCTGGGGATGATGCAATGCTGCGATATGGCACAACCGTCGTCCATTGTACACAACTCGGGAACAAAAAGAAACCAATTCAGGGAACGTTCGTTCCTTCACAACGTTTCTTTCAACGCACTTGGTCTTTACCATCCTGTATATTCAACACACATTTCCTTTCATCAAACTAGGGCATTTCCATAACAGTTTGTTTCCGTTTCTGTGAGCACAATACTGCTTCTTCGACGTCATTTCACCATCTTAACTAGAGACAGACAACAAAATAGGAAAACAGGCCTTGAGAACCCCGTCCACCAAATTTCAGTTAGCACGGCATCCAAGATTCTTTTCCGGGGAGTGCAGTGCAGCTGACGCTGCTCAGACCATATACCGTCGCCAGTCTCACTCAACTCTTGCGCATTCCACCATTCTACGCTACGTGACAATGCAAAAATGAATGAATCAAACCCGCCCAGAGAGCGTCTTGTGCGAGGGGACACACGATATAGAGAACAACAAAACACACAGGGGACACCACCACAGTTGGAGAGAACGTTTCCACCACGGCAGCCGCGCCGTTACGCGCTTTTTTTTTTTTTTTTTTTTTTTCCTCCCCCCCACTGCACACCTCCGACACCACGGGAACGTTCACCGTCCCGTTGCCCTACACTGGCGTTTCTTTTCAACCCCCCACCCTATTCCTCGCTCCCCGGACATTCGACCGATCACAAAGTGCAACCTCTCGTTACCGTCGGGTGCCCCTCTTCATCCCCGGGGCGCCAACAACAAAACAAAAACACCACCGACGCCGTCGTCTCGCGTCACCTCACTCAACTGAGCGGAAAATACACGTACATCCAGAATGACGACACCGCCTCCACAAACAAAAACCAGACGTCAGACGTCAGGTCGAAAGAGGGCACCGTACGTCGTGGCGCGTGGTCTCCTAACTCACCTCGCGCGTACAAATACAATACAATGCAATGCGTGTCACCTCACGTTCACACACACCTCCACGCTCCACTTTTACGTCGCCCAACCAACCAACTAACTTAACGCACCCGCTCGGCGTAGAAGCAGCTGTAGGCGGCAACGTGTTTCTCACCCTCGCCACCAACGGTGTGACATCCGACAGTCGCGGTTTGCTTTCCGTTCCACACCTCCGGCCATACCATACAAAGGGGACAAAAAAAAAAAAAAAAAATATATCAAACAAGCCAACTCCAGCGATCCGCCCCCCTAACACCAACACGTCTCGAAACACCCACGCCCACGACCCGGCTGTGGCTAAAGTGCGTATCCCAACGTCACACCAAAACCAAAGGCGCCGGCGCCGCACCACACCACAAGCTACAGCTACAGCTGTGCCGCCCGTCCACCCGCTCACAACAACAACAACAACAACAATTCCGCCCTTCCCGCAAAGGCATTTTGGTGGCCCTGAAAAGGGCCGTTTTTTTTTTCTTTTCTTCGCCGCGCCGCGGACGAGCCTCCCATTTCCAAGAGCCACCTCCTTACTTGGAGCTCGTGTACTTGGTCACCGCCTTCGTGCCCTCGCTCACCGCGTGCTTGGCCAGCTCGCCAGGCAGCAAGAGCCGCACAGTGGTCTGGATCTCGCGGGACGTGATGGTCGAGCGCTTGTTGTAGTGCGCCAGGCGAGAAGCCTCGGCCGCAATGCGCTCGAAAATGTCGTTCACGAAGCTGTTCATGATGCTCATCGCCTTCGAAGAGATGCCCGTGTCAGGGTGCACCTGCTTCAGCACCTTGTAGATGTAGATGGCATAGCTCTCCTTCCTCTTGCGCTTCTTCTTCTTGTCGCCCTTCGAAATGTTCTTCTGCGCCTTGCCAGCCTTCTTGGCGGCTTTCCCGCTAGTCTTGGGCGGCATCACGAACAAACAGGCAGGCAGGCACGCGCAGTCAGTCAGTCAAGCGCTCCGCTCCAGTCAGCGTCTCCCCACACAGTGGCACCCGCCGCACGCCGACGCCGCACCTTTACCAGCTCGCCCTGCTGCGGCCGCCGACCAATGGGGCGCGCGCGCAACCGGCCGCCGCACCCGAGCCCATAAAGGACCCCCACCCCGCCGGCGCCGGCACGCACTCCGCTGCTCGACTCGCTGCGGCTCGCACCGTTTGGGGCGTTGTGCTTTTCTTTCTCGCTTCTTTCCAAACTAGCCCATCGCCATGTCCGGACGCGGAAAGGGAGGCAAAGTCAAGGGCAAGTCAAAGTCCCGCTCAAGCAGGGCTGGGCTCCAGTTCCCGGTCGGCAGAATCCACCGCCTCCTGCGCAAGGGAAACTACGCCGAGCGCGTCGGCGCCGGGGCGCCCGTCTACCTCGCCGCCGTCATGGAGTACCTCGCGGCTGAGGTGCTCGAGCTGGCCGGAAACGCGGCCCGCGACAACAAGAAGACGCGCATCATCCCGCGCCACCTGCAGCTCGCCATACGCAACGACGAGGAGCTCAACAAGCTCTTGTCAGGCGTCACCATCGCACAGGGAGGTGTCCTGCCCAACATCCAGGCCGTCCTGCTGCCAAAGAAGACCGAGAAGAAGGCCTAAAAGAGAGACAGCGCAATCGGCAACCGCCGCGTGCTCCCTTGGCACGCAGCGCGCCATTTGCCGCCTCGGCTCAAAAAACAAAACACAATCGGCCCTTTTCAGGGCCACCACACAAACCTACGTCCAAAGCAGAATTCCAGTCGTTCGTCGCACCACTTTTCTCTCTCTCTCTCTCTCTCTCTTTCTGTGTACGGTTTTTTTTTTTTTTTTTTTTTTTTTTTCCTTCTTACACACACAGGCGCCGCCATCTTGTACACACGTACTTGGCCACCTCCTCCACTCCACTCCACGCACGCACAGTCTCGCGACCATTAACCAGCACACGTGGCGCACAACAACACACCTCAAAAATAACCCCTCGGCACTCAGCCGCGCCGCAACACACAGCCCATCCACCGACAAGAAGCATACAAGCAAAGAGGGAGGGGAAGGAAGGAAGGAGCTCACACAACGCAAGGGCACGCTTCCTTCCCTCCCAACCGCACCGCACACCACGTCAAAAAAAACTCCAAACAAAACTAAAAGGCCAAGTAGACTAAAAAGGAAAAGAAAAACCAGCAACACAGACTCTTTCGCACTTTTCAACTTCCGAACACTGTGGTGGCCCTGAAAAGGGCCGTTTTTCAATCTCTCTTTCCTTCCTTCGGTCTCACACCGCCTAACCGCCGAAACCGTACAGGGTGCGCCCCTGCCTCTTCAGGGCGTACACCACGTCCATGGCCGTCACAGTCTTGCGCTTGGCGTGCTCAGTGTACGTCACCGCGTCGCGGATCACGTTCTCCAGGAACACCTTCAGCACTCCGCGCGTCTCCTCGTAGATCAGACCAGAGATGCGCTTCACGCCGCCCCTGCGCGCCAGGCGGCGGATCGCGGGCTTCGTGATGCCCTGGATGTTGTCGCGCAACACCTTGCGGTGCCGCTTGGCGCCACCCTTGCCGAGCCCCTTTCCTCCCTTGCCGCGGCCTGTCATTCTTCTTCTTCAAGCGTCTCAACCACAATAATATAAAAAACAGAAAGCAAGGCAAGCTCCTCACCCGGCGCTAGCGAGTCGGCTACGGTTGTGGCGCCCAGCGCGCTTTTTTTTTTTTTTTTTTTTTTTAATAAAGGATGGGGCCCCTCCACGCCCGCATCAACGTGGTGACCAAACCAAAAGTTCTACTGTCACCTCCGTAAGCATGTTAGTTTTGAATCAGGCGTCACAGGATGCAGGCTGTGATGTTGTCCATGCGTCTGGGTAAGATTACTCATTTACATGGTCCATCAGGAGATAGAAGTGGTCGAAAGCGATTGAAGGGTAGCGGTTGTAAGGGCAGAGGGAAAAAAAGTGCCAAGGCCAGAGCCAAGGGAAAAAAAACCTCTGCGACAGTAGGACGGGTAGTAAGGGCAGTAGCGGCTTGCTAGCTGCGATAGAGCATGCAAGGTGAGGTCGGTTAGCGTGAGGTATCATGCATCGTTACCTATGTCTGCGTGTCCGTTAGCTGGGTCAGTCCGAGTGCTGCGGCTGGGCTCGCTTGTAGTCCCCTGGGCCGGCTGCAGTGGCTTCCTCCCTGTAACATAAGAGTTCGGCGCGGCAACGCGTGCGTTGCTGTTGGGCCCTCTGCTGCGCCTTATCGTCGGTGACTTGGTGCAGCTTCATCAGGCTGGTGCAGAACGACAGCGATCGGCTACCGTTCAGTGTCCTCCTCTACTGCACGCCGCAGCCCTTTTCCAATTTAGCTCCAAGGAGCTCCGTTTGTTCGAAGAGATGCGACAGTTCAGCGTCCGAGGAAGTGTCGAAGGTCAGTCGCATCTTGGCGACGAAGGCCGCCCTTTCGGCTTCTCGATCCCTTGGGGGACCCGCTCCCGTCGCGGTCGGCGTTGCCACCGGTCCAGCTGGAGCGGCGGTTTTCTTCTTAGCACCTTTCACCTGCGGTGCTGCTGGGGCAGCCGCTGGCTCAGGCGCGCGGACGTCCTTCTGCGAGGTCGCAGGAGTGTTCGCAGGTACTACTGCGCCGGGGCCTCGGGCGAAGACTGCGCGCAGCTGCCTTAAGGCCTCTTCTTTCTCTGCAGTCACGGCGGCTGCGAAGGCAGCCCTCTCTGTCGCAATGACGGCTCTGAGGGCTGCAGTGGCCTCCTTCACGGCGTTGCCGAGTTCGAGGTCACGTATCTTCTCGGGAGCGCGGGCTGCGTCCTGGCCGCCCGTTTCCAAGCGGTCTTCCCTGCTCCTGGCAGGTGGAGCTGCTGCTGCGCCGTCCCTCTGCTGCGCCGGGCTGTTCTGCGCCCTACGCCGTTTCCGACGTCGTCTTCGCATCTTCCGCTGTGCCGGTGCGGCCGCGGCCGCCTCGCCGCCCCCGGCACGGCTGCGGCTTGAAAAAGCAGCACAGCCGCGCCAGCTGGCGACGTGCGGGCCGCCGCACCGGACACAGGTCGGTAGAACGTTGCTGCCGCGGTCGCAGGCGCGGCTGTCGTGCTCCCCTGAGCACTTGACGCACCGCACCGCGTTGCGGCAATACTTCGCAACATGGCCCTCGCCCTGGCACCTGAAGCACTGGGGCAGGGGGTCCATGGCGGTCGGGAGAGCCTCTGACGTCACCGGGAAGCCCAGCAGCTTCCGCAAGTCGAAGATGTCGCTCCCGCCGTCGACCGTATGCACGGTAACGGCATAGAGTGGCGCCCTCTTCTTGCTGGTCCGGTTGTGCAGCCTTGCGGTTACACCACCAAACCCGGCTCGCAGCAGCCCTTCCCGGACCGCTGCCTCGTCACAGCACCAAGGTAGCCCCCTGAGGAGCGCCTTGGTCGTCTTCATCCTTCCTGGGGAAGGTGCATTCTCACGCGCCGGCGGCGCGTCGACGATGTGGTCGGCCACTGCGACCTTGATCGCCCTGTGGTCGGCCACGTTTGCGGCTCGAACGCAGATCAGCGAGTCTGTATCGACAGACTCGTAGACCACTTCGTTCCGTGCGCAGTTCGTCATCGTGTCGAACAGCGCTGTCCACCCACCTTTACACTTGATGTATAAAGGGGGGACAGGCCGCGACTCGTCTTCTCGGGAGTTCCTTGCATGGTCGGCAGACTTAGTGAGTTGCGCAACCGAAGGACCCTTCGTAGCGGCAGGTTTCCTCTGCGCACCCTTCTTTCCCATGCTGTGAGGCGCGAAACACGACAATCTGCACGCGTTGTCAAAACAACGCACGACAATTTGCTCTGCGCGGCTCCCACAGCACAGAAACCTCTTCACGAGCTCTCAACGGCCGAGTTAGCGTAGCGCGCAACGGCAGCGATGCGCACGCCTCGCCAGCTCAGGCCGCTCTCGGCGCCCAGCGCGCGCGCCGCCCCCCTATATAGACTCTGGGGCCCCGCGGCCCGCCCTCCCCTCCCCCCACCACCGCGCACCGAGGGCATATAAGCGCAGCACCGGGGCGCGCGGGCCCGTTGTCAAGGCAGCACCGGACGCCGTCGCGCACGCATATCCTCCACGCCGCATCCGCATCCGCAGTAGCCATGGCCCGGACAAAGCAAACGGCCCGCAAGTCCACCGGCGGAAAGGCGCCGCGCAAACAGCTCGCCACCAAGGCGGCGAGGAAGAGCGCGCCCGCCACCGGCGGCGTCAAGAAGCCCCACCGCTACAGGCCGGGCACCGTCGCCCTGCGAGAAATCAGGCGCTACCAGAAGAGCACAGAGCTGCTCATCCGCAAGCTGCCATTCCAGCGCCTAGTGCGCGAGATCGCCCAGGACTTCAAGACCGACCTGCGCTTCCAGAGCTCCGCAGTCATGGCCCTGCAGGAGGCCAGCGAGGCCTACCTCGTCGGCCTCTTCGAAGACACCAACCTGTGCGCAATCCACGCCAAGCGAGTCACCATCATGCCCAAGGACATCCAGCTCGCGCGCCGCATCCGCGGCGAGCGCGCCTAAACCCACACACCGCCAAACAAACAAAACGGCCCTTTTCAGGGCCACTAACGTCTCTCCGTCGCGAGCAAAACTTTGTCGGTCGCAACGACTAGTTCCCCACTCACTCTCCAGTCCGGTCGTCCCACCCCCGGCCCGGCCCGGCGCCGCCGTTTCCAAAAAAAAAAAAGCACCGCACCGGCCGAACCAAGTCGCAAGCGTCAATAGCGCCACCCACACAGGCCACGGCACAAAACGTGACGCCCGGAAAGCAAAGCAAAGCAAAAAAGACTATTCCAAAACCACCACCAAGACAAACAAACAAACGCGGCGCAAAATAAATAGGTAAAAACAATAAAAGTAAAATACACTTTATGTAACACCAACCGCGCGCCGCCGCCCACGCCCGCCAACGACCCCACAATCCAACCACCATCCACACATGAAACAAACAAACGCCAGCAAGCAAGACAGACAGACAGACAGACAACAAGGCAACCGACCGACCACGACACGACAATCAACACCTTCCCGACGTGCTTTGATGGCCCTGAGAAGGGCCGTTTTTGTTTTTGTCCGGGACCGCGCGACAGCCTCTGGTTGCGCGCCGGCCACCAGGCGACGGTGTCAACCGCCAACCCTTCCCTGCCCTTTTTACTTCTTCTTCTTGGGCGAAGCCTTCGCCTTAGACGGCGTCGCCGTCGCCTTCTTCGGGCGCGGCGCCTTCGGCTTCTTCGTCGGAACCTTGGCGGCCTTCTTCGCCTTCGACGGCGACTTGGCCTTGGCTGGCTTGGCCGCAGCCGCCTTCTTCGCACCCGCGGGAGCGGCCGACGCCGCAGACGCCTTCTTGGCGGCGCCCGCCTTCCGACCGGTCGCCGCCTTCACGCCGCCAGCCTTCTTTGCGCCGGCCGCACGGGCCCCCTTCTTCTCCTTGCTGGCCGGAGCGGCGCGCTTCTTCTTCGCACCACCGCCGCCACCACGAGCCTTGCCGCCCTCGGCCGCCCCGCCGCCGGCGCCGGCAAGCTTGAAAGAGCCCGACGCGCCCTTCCCCTTCGTCTGCACCAGCTCGCCAGCCACGACGGCCGACTTGAGGTACTTCTTGATAAAGGGCGCCAGCTTCTCCGCGTCCAGCTTGTAGTGCGCGGCAATGTACTTCTTGATGGCCTGCAGCGACGACCCGCCGCGCTCCTTCAGACTCTTGATGGCGGCCGTCACCATCTCAGAGGTGCGCGGGTGCGCAGGCTTGGCGCGCGGCTTCTTCGCAGACGACGCAGACTTGGCCTTCTTCGTAGTGCCGGTGGCGGCGGGTGCCGCGGCAGTCTCGTTCGTAGCCGCCTGGTCTGCCATCTTTTGCTTGTTCTCTTTTCTTTTTTCCCCTTGGTTTCGCTTCCTTCTCTCCTTCGACGACGCACAACAGCGAGGGGCGCGCAGCAGAGAATAGCCGCGCACGACGAGGCAATGGTTGAACTTGATTGATTCCGAAGTGCCACTGGGCTGTGCCCGTCTGACTTCAAGTTGTGCGCTATGGGGTTTGGTGAAATGAGGGTTTGGTTTGTGTGCGTGTTTTTGTGTATATGTTTGATGTGTGAATTATGTTTGTGTTATCTAAATGTCCCGAAAGTGGCGTGTAAGTGTTAGTTTTGGGCGTTTGTGATGATGGTCGGGGTGTTCGCGGCCTAAGATTTGGATTAGGTTGTGGGGCGATGTTTCTGACTTCTCATAAAGTTTGACCGATTTCTCCTTTATGAGGGAGTAAATGGTTGGGTGTCCAAGAAAGTCTCTAATTTGAGTATTGCGGACGTATCTGTCAGCGCCTGTGATGACCCTGAACGTTTTGTTTTGGAGCCTTTGAAGTCGTGAGAGATTGGTGTCTGACGCCATCGACCATACCTCCGAGCCATATAAGATGGCCGGAAGCATGAGCTGGCGCCAGAGGAGCATTTTGCAATTTAACGTGAGTCCTGCACCCTTCAGAAGGGGGTATAGCTGGGATAGGAGTGCGCAACCTTTGTTCGCCGCCTTATTTATGTGCTGGGCCCATGTCAGGCGCCTGTCTATTTCAAGGCCTAGGTATGTCACGCAATTTCTCCAGGGCAGGTCCCGTCCACCAATGGTAAGTTGCTGGTCTGGGAGTTTTATTCTGCTGGTGAAATAAATGGCCTGGGACTTGTTTGCGTTTATTTTTATCTTCCACAGGTTACACCACTGTGTGATGGTGTCGAGATGGGCTTGTAGTTTTCGGCGTATGAACTCGAGGTTGCGACAACTCCTATAGATAGCTGTATCATCAGCATACAGGGCAATCTGTCCGCCGACCTGTTTGGGTATGTCGTTCGTGTAGATTGAGTACAGAACGGGACCCAGAACCGAACCTTGCGGAACTCCGGCCGCAATCGGTCGTGTCTGGCTCGACCGTGACCCACTCCTTACGAAGAATTGACGCTCCGCAAGAAATGAATCAATGATCTTTATGAGATGTTCTGGGCACCCTATTTGATCTAGTTTGTATATCAGGCCATCGTGCCAGACGCGGTCAAATGCCTTTTCTATGTCGAGGAATACTGCTCCTGTTGATTCTCTCTTTGCCCTGGCCAGACAAATGTGCTCCACCAAGCGCAGGCATTGTTGGACTGTGGAGTGCTCAGCGCGGAATCCGAACTGTTCAGGTATCAGGATGTTGTTCTCAGTAAGGAACTTTTGGAGGGGTAATAGGATGAGGAGTTCAAGGATTTTGCTCAGGCCAGTGAGTAGGGAGATTGGCCTGTAGCTTTCTGGAAGGAGCAGGTTTTTATTAGGCTTGGGGAGGGTGATTACCTTAGCAGTTTTCCACGCTGAGGGGAAATAGGTGAGTTTTAGGCAAGCGTTGAAGACGCTGGCCAGAAATGTTATGGCAGGAGGTGGAAGGTGCTTAAGGAGTGGGGTGCGGATACGGTCAGGGCCAGGAGCCTTGTGGTTTCCCTGTCGCTTGATGAGTGCACTAATTGTCCGCTCGTTAACGGGCACGAATTCTGTGTTTGGGCGCGTATTTCTTATCTGAGTCACTCGTCCGATGACTATTCTTTCCTGCCTGTCACTCTCGTCATCATCGATGACGTGAGTTCGGAATTGTGACTCTAGTGACTGTGCCATTATTTCCGCCTTTTCTTGTTCTTCATACACTAGACCGTTTTCGCCGTGGAGTGGCCTGTTTACTTTGGTGGGGGCTTTCCGCTGCCGGGCTATCTGCCAGATCTTGCGTCTACTGCTGTCGGTTTCGGCGGTTCGTAACATCTCCTCCCAGCAGCGGCTCCTGTGCTCCTGTAGTCGGAGTTTCACCTGGTCCTCAATCCGCCTCAGCAGGCGGCGGTCAGCGGGGTCGCGATGACGCTGCCACAGCTTACGCAACCTGCGTTTGGCGACTATGAGGTCCCAGATGTCAGGGGGCAGGTCCCTGGTGCCAGGCTCTGTGGTGAGCCTGACACTTGTAGCGCGAGCACAGGCGTGGAGGACGTCTGTAAAATTTGTTATCACGTCGTCGATATCATTCTCTGTCTCCAACTGCGGGATTTCCTCCACGTGCTCACCCACCAGATATTTATAACGGTCCCAGTTTGTAATTACTTCTGTTTTTGCCATCCTCCCGGCATCGTCTTCAACACTGGCTATGTCCAGAACGACCGGGTTGTGATCAGAGTTCAGCTCGTGGTGCACACTGACTGTCGCTTCGAGAGCAAAGTTTTTTACGACGAAAATATCCAGGATGTCTGGATTTTTTGTCGGGTCTACAGGGATATGCGTAGGCTCATCGGGTGCGATGACGCTGAGGGCGGCACGCCTCTCAACGAGACTACGCAATCTCTCACCACTTCTGTTCTCGCCGCGACAGCCAAAGGCCCTATGCTTCGAGTTTAGGTCCCCTCCCACAATCACACGAACGCCAGTACCCAGTAGAGCCTGAAGGTCCCGCTGCAGTATGGTGGTGCCCGGGGGGTGATAAGCGGAAATGATTGTGTATGACTAGTTTGAAATTTTTATTTCTATACCGGCTGCCTCGATGCTGTTTGTCTGCGGTAGTTCCACGGTGCGGAAACACCTTCTGCCTTTTACGAGGACCGCTACTCCGCCGCGTTCGCGGCCTACGCGGTCAACTCTGTGTATGTTGTAATTTCTTACGGAGAAACGGTCCTCGGGCTTAAGGTGGGTCTCCGTCAGACACACTACATCGATAGCATGCCGGTCTAGGAATTCTTCGAGTACATACTTTTGTGATTTTACGCCGTTGGCGTTAAAGGTTGCTATTTTTAACTTGTTGGATTCACGGCGATCCATCTACAATTGTGAATAATGTCATTGCTCCCTCAGCGAGGGCCATAAATTTACTTAGGCCATCAGGCGCGGCACGCACGCGCGCCATGGTGTCCCTAAACGTGGTGAGTACATTTGTCAGGCTGAAGCCTGCAAACAGTTGTCGCAGCTCGTCTAAGAAGCCGAGCGGCGTTTCTGGCTGCTGGCCAGCGAACGACTGAGGCGGCGCGGCAGCTGCAGGCGCCTCAGCGTGCTGGGGGCGGGGTGGGGGTACCCAGGCGGCAGCGGCCGTCGGGGCACGTGGTGGGGGAAGCGCAGGGAATGCTTCCCGACCCCGCACAGTCGTTCCGCGGCTGTTGGTGGCGGCAGAGCTGGCTGCCGTCGCCGTGGCCACAGAGGTTGGCTGCGACCATGCCGCAGGCGCAGAGGCGCCTCGCGACAAAGCCGCGCCATTTGCCGACCGTGGGGGACGGGTAGACATGAGTTGTATACGTGTCGGGCAGCGGCTGTAATTTGCCGGGTGGTCGCCCCCGCAGAGTGCGCATTTTGCCGGTGTTGCACGGCTCTTTTTACATGTGTTAGTTAAGTGTGGGCCGGCACACTTAAGGCACTTCGGGGGATGGTGGCATTGCTCCGCCGAGTGGAACAGTTGCTGGCATTGATGGCACTGTATAGGGCCTTCAGGCTGTCTATATTTTTCTATGGTGATTTTACAATTCATGAATAGCTCTATTTTGAGCAGTTCCCTGTTTCTCTCATCGGGGTGCAGGATCACCTTAAACGATGCTCTCTTTTTCCTTCCCTCGCCAGGGTTGCTCGGGTCAGAAGCACGCGTTTCTTGCTTCACTTCAATGACCCTGAATTGTCGTTGAAGCAGCAGTTCTTTAATTTCGGCGGGGTCTGTGTCTCGAGGGAGACCTTTAATCACCGCCTTATAGGTGTGTTTGTCAGCTATCGGGTAAGAGTGAAACGGGATCTTCTTTTGTGTGAAGTATTCCACCAGATACCTGTAGTCGGGTGGGGTAGATGGCTGAAATTTAACAGAGGAGCCCCTGCATGAGGTGTTTAGACCTCCTTTAAGGTGGGGGGCAACCTCTTTGATTATCTTCATCGTGCCGTTTACGATGGTGGCAATGATCGGCGGCACCTTTTCCCGTTTCTGCGGCGCTTGCGCACCTGAGGTTGACGGTCGGTTACGCGTCGCCTCGGTCGCTTCCGTGTTTTCGGGAGCGATCGGGGCGAAGCTATTTGATGTGGGGACATTGGCTACGACTGTTTCCCCCCCAGTGTCCATGTCATCAGCTCTTTCTGTCGTATGTTCCTCAGCGAGCCGGCTTGGGGCCGGGCGCTTAGGCGCTGGCATTACGTCCGCGACTTGTAGACGTGTCTTTGCTTTGGTAATGTTTGTTGTGGGTTGGCCGCGGGAACCCAATGACTGGGTGCCGCAGCGGACTGGGGCTTTGGGCTTACCCAATATGGCTGAATTAGCGGAACCTGAAGCCAGACATGCACTGCCAAGGGGCACTGGTTGTTCGTTCGTTGGCACCGTTAGGTCTCCCCGAACAGCGCCAGCCCTAGCATATACTACGCGCGGGTAACCGGGTAAGACCACGGGCCCTGACGTAGGAATTTCCCTACTCTCGGGGGGGCAGGGAGGATGCCCTGCGGCAGTGTCTGACCGGATCACGATGGCAGATCAGGCGACGATTGAACGAGAAAGCCGCGGCCCCCACCGCCACAGCGCTGCCAGTAGACCGGCAGCAGCTGCACCACAAAGGGACCACGTCCGAATCTGTCCACGACAATTTTGCGGCGTAATCGCGAAGCATACGCCCCCGCACACGACAATTTTGCGGCGTTGTGCACGCACAACGCACACGACAAGTTTTGCTCGGCTACGGCTAGCGTAGCGCGCTCGGCGAGACGGCCAGTAGCAGCAGCAGCTAAGCGTCCACCCTCGGCTGTCGCACTCCCTCGAATGCGCCGCGCACGCGCCTGGCCCAGCCAGTGTCGCGGGCGGGCGCGGACGGCCGAGAGAGCGGCCGCCACTCGGCGCGCCGCCGCGCCGCCGCGCCGCGCCTCCCGCGCTTGCTACCGCCCAACGTCCGACAGCCTGCGCGGAGCAGCCCCCAACCTGCGCCGCAACCACCCGCGCCATTCAAACCACCGAGGATGGGGCTACACACACCGACACCACGGTCGCCAACCAGTCGCCGCGGCGGCGCCGCAAACCACGGCCAAACTGCAGCCACCGCGCGCCACAGCCTGGGTCGGCCCGCCGAGAATCGCCGCCCCCGCCCAAATGCCGCCCCCACAGCCCCAGCCGACGACCCGCCACAATGGCCAAACCTTCGTCAAAACTCCCACACCGTCGCCGCGGCAGCCCGGCCACCGCGGCCGGCGCCACAGCCACACGAGCCGAGTCGTGCGGCGATGACGGCCGTGCACAAACGCACCTCCGCCGCCCCATCGCCTTCCGCCGTTTTCCCGATCGGCCCGCAGCCGTCGGGCCACGGCCGCGGGCCGTCCTCCTCCTCTCGCCTCGCCCGCCAACACCCACAGCCCTTCCAACACATTTTTCTTTTCTTTTTTCTTTTTTTTTTTTTTTACTTTTTTACGATCGCCGCCTGCGCAACATGGCACCGGCCGACGGAGCGCCAACCCCCCCGCCACAGGCGAAAAAAAAACAACGATAAACAAACAAACAAAATAAATTACCAGCCAGCCCCAACTACAGACACACCGAATCTGCCCTCACAGCCGACCTTACACGCCTCAACGTCAAAACAAAGGTGGTTTCTTTCTTTCAACGGTTACCTTACCTTAGGTTACGTCAGGTTAGGCTAAGAAGGCGTCAGGGTTAGGTTAAGCGTTGACGTGACGTCACGTCTTAACGTAGGCGTTAAGCTAAGGTTGCGGTCACGTACGTTAGGTTAAGGCGACTTGGGGGTTGGCCTAAGAGCTTAGGTTAGGTTACGTTACTTTAGGTGGCTGCGTTAAGGGGGGCTTAAAGAAGTTTAGGAGGTTAAGGCGTCGAGGCGGCCGCACCCCCTTAGCTGCTGCGGCTCGGCCACGCCACGCCACGCTTTGGGGTTTCATAAGGTCGCGCGGCGGGTCGTCGGCACGCCGCAAAGGACAAAACTGCAAGACGACGTCGAAAAACAAACAACAGGTAAAAAATAAATAAGTAAAAATAAACGACGCCGACAGGCGGGGATCAGCAGAACAAGCAGATTCCGGAGAGCGAACGAGACACGCACGCACACACACAAACCCCCCCGAGCCGAGAGAGCACAGAGCACCACCACGTGTCGGCCTCCGCTCACCCGACTCGGCTGGGCTGGGCTGGGCTGGGCTGGGCTGGCGGCCGGGCCGGATGCACGTACACGTACGGCTACAGCCACTACCCGTACACAGCCGCTCTTCACGCAACACCAGCCAAATGGCGCGCCCGCGGCTCGTCGCGGTCGCCGTCGCGGTCGCAACGCCACGCCGGCACACTTTCGGCACCACCGTTTTCGCGCGCACCGCAAACAAAACGCAGCCGACACACACAGAGAGAAAAAAAAAAACACAGAGCGCGAGACGGGCGGCGGCGCACCTTTCGCCAGCCGGCAGGCAATCGACTCGCCCAGTACGACAAACGAGCACGCCACCCCACCCACCAACCAACCAACCAGTCGTCGTCGTCGTCGTCGTCGTCGTCGTCCCGAAATCAAACAAACTCTCAAAAGCACAGCCCCTGCTGCCAACGGACGCAGGCGCCACGCAGCTCCCTTCCCGCCACACTCGATTCGCAGCGCAACTCACCCGGCACACCGTCAAACGACGGGCTGGGCTCGCCGCATCGCCGCAACCTACACACCTTCCCCGCCACGACGCACAGCCCCACCAGACGCCCGTGCCGCAACGACACTACTGCACTACCACTACCGCACTACTCCTCTCGCCCTTGCCATACACGACACAACACGCCAAAAAGTGAAAATCCAAATACAAACAAAAACACCGCCCCCACGACCCAAACACATGCACGGCGCGCCAACACACGCGAGGCAAGGCACGCAGCAAACGGCGTCCCCTCCGCGTCGCGCCATCAACCTACACACACAAGGCAACCAACAACAGCCAGCCAGCCAGCCAGCCAGCCAGCCCCACTCTCACGCCGCAAAAACAGAAAACACACCGAAACCGCCAAACGCCGCACATTCGCGCTTCGCACTTACCACACACCTCTCGGCATCCGTTTCGCACACAACGACGCGACGCACAATACATCATCACGGGCTACGCACGCACACCGCGACCCACTTTCTTACGACGCCCTCGGCAGAGCACACGTGCCCACGCCCACACACAGTCGACACAACGACGCAGCGCGCAGCAGACGCGGCCGCAACACGTACCTCCCCGACGACGCGCCAACACCGCCAGCCACTGCTCACTCGCCCAAGCAACCCGTGCACACAACTGCCACACGCGTCCACCACGCCGCCGCCAACCACCCGCCCGCCAGGGGGCGCTCACGTCCGCGACAACAGCGCGGCACCGCCGGGCCGGGCCGGGCCGGGCCGGGCCGAACCGAGCCGAGCCGAGCCGCCGCCTCCTCTCCACTCGGCACGCCACGTCCTGCTTGCAAAACACATGGCTCGTCCCTCTGTACACACAACGCGCCTGCCTGCGGTCGCCGCCGGCATCTATCTACCTGCGCATCGGAGCCAGGCCGGCAAGCCCACACTTAAATAATGCACTTCACCAGCCAAACAAACCCACTCTTCCTTTCTTTGCACAGCGCATGCAACAGCAGCCCCAGGAGCCGGGCCCGCCGCCAGCGTCTCCTCCTCCTCTGGGCACAGCCAGCCAGCCGTTCCCACCGCCCCGCCCCTGCTCTGCAGAACAAGAAAAAACGAAAAAGTACCAACACACGCACCCAAAGCGTAAGCCAGACAAGACCAGCCTCTCCGAGGCCACACACACGCAAAAAAACAAAAAAACAAAAACACTACAACAGAATAAAATGAAAAAGAAAAAGCAAGCTGTCGCCTCGCCCCCGCCCGTCCCCCCACCCCACCACATTCGCCCCCTCCGCTTGTTTTCCTTTCTACAATTTCCCTCTTTTCCACCCAATATCCCGCCGCGGTTTACGGGCACCGGCCGATTTTGCGCCCGCCCACATGTGTGCCTACTCCCCACCACCATTCCCTCCGCAGCCCGCAGCCCGCAGCCCGCAGCCCGCTTTTCCCCCCCTCCCTGCCCACACCACACCACACCACACCACACCGACGGTGCTGACGTCGACACGCACCCAAGACAGGGGCCACGACCGTCTTTTTTCCTGGGCCCATCCCCGCACCGCACCTCCTTCCAATCAACGCTGTGGCGCCTGTGTCCGCGCGAGACGCGTGCGCGCCGCCTCTCTCAACATCCGTCCGCCGTCCGCCGGCCGGCCCGTTTTTCGGCCCCCAGGCCATCCGTCAACCACCACTGCCACTGCCACTGCCCCTGCCCCTGCCCGCCCCGCACCACACCACACACCGCTGCTTGCCCCGGCCGTTGCCACCAAAGGCGCCAACCGCAGCCCGCGCGCGCCAGAAACTACAGGGACCCAGCCGACCGACGAAAATCAGAGCAATTGGCCGGGAGGATCAAAAAGAGAGCTCCGAAAACCACCGTAGCGAGGCGTGGGAGGAAACGTTACGAGAAGCAGAAAGGGACCAGGAAAAATTCTGGAAATTTCTTAAAACTCGTAAACTAAACACGAAACATCTACATCTACATGGGGAAGGAACGACCCCACAGACCGAGCTGAAGCACTGGCGGATTCACTAGAAAAGGCAATTCCAAGCACCAGAAGCGGTAGATGACGAAACTGGTGACCACCAGGAAATGGTACTCAGAAGGGTAAAACCGCATCCTAAGTGCCCCGATCAGAACATCTTTCACAATCCAATAAACGCAGAAACCCCCGTATCTTATCACATCACAAACATACACACATCCTAAGAAGGCATCAGGCCCAGATTCCATCAAACCGCAACTACTACATCACCTACCTCCAGCAACTATCAATTATCTATCTAACATCAATATATAATGCTTGCTTCAGACTAAACTACTTGGAAACAGGCCCGAGTCATCACATTACCAAAGCCAAACAAGGACTTATTATTTCCGCAAAACTATAGGCCAACTTCCTTGGAAAGGTCCTCGGAAAGCTCATTCAAACTGAACTGAAGAAATTCAATTCTTAAAGGATAACAACATAATCATCGCACAACAATTCCGATTCCGCGAAGAACACAGCACCACCCACCAGGTGACCAGACTAGTCGAGCACATATGTCAGGCCAGAAACATTAGACACAGTACTGGAGCAGTCCTGCTTGACATTGGAAAAGCATTCGGATAACGCCTTATCTACAAGCTCCACCAGTACAACTGCCCCATCCACATTATTGCTTCTTTTCTCCGCAACAGAGCATTCTATGTCCATGTACCAGGAGCGGCAAGTAACACTAGATCCATAGAGGCTGGAGTCCCGCAAGGCTCAGTGCTGGGGCCCATTCTCTACTCAATATACACAAACAAACAGCTGGGAGGACACTTGTCACTATTTGCAGACGACACTGCAGTCTACCGCAGCAGTTCTAACCTGCAATATAGAGTCACAAAAATAGAGCAACACCTACAATCCATCCAGAAATGGGCTAACCAATGGAAACAAAAGAAAAAAACAATAAACGCGGAGAAAACCCAAGCAATACAATACGATTCACATTCAAAAAGAATACCTCCTAACCTGCATATACGCCTCAGAAATAACAATCTTCCATGGTCAGGCACAATAAAGTATCTAGGCATCAAGCTGGACAAGAGGTTGACATTTAGAGACCATGTTACACACGTTTGTAACAAGGCTGCAGCAGCAATATTCAGACTGTACCCAATCATCAAAGGAAACAGAATAAATATGCGCGCCAAAAAGAAAATCTTCAAAACCGTCATAGGAACCAGCCATCACTTACGGCTCTGAAAATCTGGTCAATGGCCGCAGACACCAACATAACAAGAGTAAAGGAAAAGGGTGCACAACAAACACTTCAGAATTGCTGCTGATGCCGGCCGGTACCAGACAAACCGAGACATATACACAAACCATAACATACTCAAAATCCCGGAAATCATCCAAAGAAAAATCCATAAAGTTTTTTTTTTTTTTTTTTTTTTTTTCCACCAAACCACGGATTCGAACCACCCACTCATCAGAAATCTGGGACAAAATCCACCCGACCCAAGAACGACATTTCCCATCACGACAAAACACCACAAACTACAACATACCATGATAAACAAAAATAAAATACAAACACCATAACACTCACTCAAACAACAAACATCTACACACACCCAAGAGACCCTATCATCCCATCATTTTGTTACCCAACATAATCAGACAGAAGGCAGGGATCAAGGACAGATCCGGTCCTTCGAGTACAGGGGGTAAAAAAAATACCCATCAGACCAGCTCGCTCTCTCTCTCTCTCTCTCCGTGCCGACGCTGCCCCGCACACGCGTTCGCGCTCGCGTTCGGCCGACACCACACGACAGGTCTTTGGGGCCCCGCCACTGCGCACACGCACGCCTCCTCCTCTTCCTTAGTTCTTTTTCGCTTTTCTTTTCTCCCCCGCCCCCCGCTCTCACCGCCACATCATCCCGCAACCCTTGGGGGATGTTTCCCAACATCAACGCGCCCCAATTCCACTCTCTGCCCGTGCCGCACTCTCCACTTTGCTTCTCCCCGTCCCCTACACACACGACTACCGAAACCCCGGTTGACACACCTTCTCGTAGGACAGGGGTGCGTGCGTGCGTGCGTGCGTGCGTGCGTGCGTTGTCTTGACGGTGACAGCAACAGCAACGGATCCGTCCATCCCATTCCCCCCCCACTCGGTAAAGAACCATGTTCAACCCACACTACACAACAAGGGGGGCACACACGAACGCGAAAGAAAGGGCAGGGCAGGGCAGGGCAGGGCAACTATCTCTTCCTCAGAACCCACATATCACATCAACGAACGGCAGGCCAATTGCGGACTCAGCCGTGTCAGGCAAATCCAACCCAACCAACACCTCCCACGGAAACCCTGACACTGATCCAGCAGTACGTCCACATACATCGCCACACCAAATACGGGTGACGAGTGAGCAACAAATGGAACAATACACAACAAGGCTGACCTAATAAAAACTGCACGTCACGTCATACCTTCCAGACAGACGCAGTTCCGACGGGACGGCGGAACCGTATACGTACCTTTCAGCCACAACAACCGACCGACTGGACACGCCCGCGTCTCCAGCCAGCCAACCACCAGGGCCACACAGCCCGCAAGTTTCAGCGTCAACACTTCTTAACGTACGTTGCAAACTTTTCAAAACATTGCCACACACACACCACGAAAAGCGTCAACCTCTCTCACACTGGATACACTCAACACTTTTTGTCGGCGGAGCTTGAGGCCAACGGTTGACACACCCCCACCGGCCACACAGGTTTCCCTTTGAAAATTGCAGTGACGGAGGAGACGCGGCATTACGAGAGGGTTGTTTCCGAGAGCGCGAGCTGGACGGAGCTGCGGCGCCGCCGCCGAGGGGTAACGAACGCACGCGATGCCGCATGACAGCCCATCACCCAAAGTTTCACCCACAACTGCACACGTCGCACCCCCTTTTCGCGCCATACTAGTGTCGATCGTCAATTACAGCTCACGGTGTTCGCATTTGCCACTTGACGGGGGGGGGAAAAGAAAACAAAACAAACATCTGACACGCCATGTGTTTCTCTCTCTCTCTGTTATATCTAGGTCATTGGGCAGCCACTGTAAAAAAAAAAAAAAAAAAAAAAAATATTTTTACGACATGGTTGGGTAAGTGATTTAAAGACAACAATTGTGGGTCACACACCATAGACCATTTCGATAGTGTTCTTGTTCTTCTCTTTTTCCTTTTTTTATCGCTCAATTGAAATAAAACCTGGGGATGATGCAATGCTGCGATATGGCACAACCGTCGTCCATTGTACACAACTCGGGAACAAAAAGAAACCAATTCAGGGAACGTTCGTTCCTTCACAACGTTTCTTTCAACGCACTTGGTCTTTACCATCCTGTATATTCAACACACATTTCCTTTCATCAAACTAGGGCATTTCCATAACAGTTTGTTTCCGTTTCTGTGAGCACAATACTGCTTCTTCGACGTCATTTCACCATCTTAACTAGAGACAGACAACAAAATAGGAAAACAGGCCTTGAGAACCCCGTCCACCAAATTTCAGTTAGCACGGCATCCAAGATTCTTTTCCGGGGAGTGCAGTGCAGCTGACGCTGCTCAGACCATATACCGTCGCCAGTCTCACTCAACTCTTGCGCATTCCACCATTCTACGCTACGTGACAATGCAAAAATGAATGAATCAAACCCGCCCAGAGAGCGTCTTGTGCGAGGGGACACACGATATAGAGAACAACAAAACACACAGGGGACACCACCACAGTTGGAGAGAACGTTTCCACCACGGCAGCCGCGCCGTTACGCGCTTTTTTTTTGTTTTTTTTTTTTTCCTCCCCCCCACTGCACACCTCCGACACCACGGGAACGTTCACCGTCCCGTTGCCCTACACTGGCGTTTCTTTTCAACCCCCCACCCTATTCCTCGCTCCCCGGACATTCGACCGATCACAAAGTGCAACCTCTCGTTACCGTCGGGTGCCCCTCTTCATCCCCGGGGCGCCAACAACAAAACAAAAACACCACCGACGCCGTCGTCTCGCGTCACCTCACTCAACTGAGCGGAAAATACACGTACATCCAGAATGACGACACCGCCTCCACAAACAAAAACCAGACGTCAGACGTCAGGTCGAAAGAGGGCACCGTACGTCGTGGCGCGTGGTCTCCTAACTCACCTCGCGCGTACAAATACAATACAATGCAATGCGTGTCACCTCACGTTCACACACACCTCCACGCTCCACTTTTACGTCGCCCAACCAACCAACTAACTTAACGCACCCGCTCGGCGTAGAAGCAGCTGTAGGCGGCAACGTGTTTCTCACCCTCGCCACCAACGGTGTGACATCCGACAGTCGCGGTTTGCTTTCCGTTCCACACCTCCGGCCATACCATACAAAGGGGACAAAAAAAAAAAAAAATATATCAAACAAGCCAACTCCAGCGATCCGCCCCCCTAACACCAACACGTCTCGAAACACCCACGCCCACGACCCGGCTGTGGCTAAAGTGCGTATCCCAACGTCACACCAAAACCAAAGGCGCCGGCGCCGCACCACACCACAAGCTACAGCTACAGCTGTGCCGCCCGTCCACCCGCTCACAACAACAACAACAACAACAATTCCGCCCTTCCCGCAAAGGCATTTTGGTGGCCCTGAAAAGGGCCGTTTTTTTTTTCTTTTCTTCGCCGCGCCGCGGACGAGCCTCCCATTTCCAAGAGCCACCTCCTTACTTGGAGCTCGTGTACTTGGTCACCGCCTTCGTGCCCTCGCTCACCGCGTGCTTGGCCAGCTCGCCAGGCAGCAAGAGCCGCACAGCGGTCTGGATCTCGCGGGACGTGATGGTCGAGCGCTTGTTGTAGTGCGCCAGGCGAGAAGCCTCGGCCGCAATGCGCTCGAAAATGTCGTTCACGAAGCTGTTCATGATGCTCATCGCCTTCGAAGAGATGCCCGTGTCAGGGTGCACCTGCTTCAGCACCTTGTAGATGTAGATGGCATAGCTCTCCTTCCTCTTGCGCTTCTTCTTCTTGTCGCCCTTCGAAATGTTCTTCTGCGCCTTGCCAGCCTTCTTGGCGGCTTTCCCGCTAGTCTTGGGCGGCATCACGAACAAACAGGCAGGCAGGCACGCGCAGTCAGTCAGTCAAGCGCTCCGCTCCAGTCAGCGTCTCCCCACACAGTGGCACCCGCCGCACGCCGACGCCGCACCTTTACCAGCTCGCCCTGCTGCGGCCGCCGACCAATGGGGCGCGCGCGCAACCGGCCGCCGCACCCGAGCCCATAAAGGACCCCCACCCCGCCGGCGCCGGCACGCACTCCGCTGCTCGACTCGCTGCGGCTCGCACCGTTTGGGGCGTTGTGCTTTTCTTTCTCGCTTCTTTCCAAACTAGCCCATCGCCATGTCCGGACGCGGAAAGGGAGGCAAAGTCAAGGGCAAGTCAAAGTCCCGCTCAAGCAGGGCTGGGCTCCAGTTCCCGGTCGGCAGAATCCACCGCCTCCTGCGCAAGGGAAACTACGCCGAGCGCGTCGGCGCCGGGGCGCCCGTCTACCTCGCCGCCGTCATGGAGTACCTCGCGGCTGAGGTGCTCGAGCTGGCCGGAAACGCGGCCCGCGACAACAAGAAGACGCGCATCATCCCGCGCCACCTGCAGCTCGCCATACGCAACGACGAGGAGCTCAACAAGCTCTTGTCGGGCGTCACCATCGCACAGGGAGGTGTCCTGCCCAACATCCAGGCCGTCCTGCTGCCAAAGAAGACCGAGAAGAAGGCCTAAAAGAGAGACAGCGCAATCGGCAACCGCCGCGTGCTCCCTTGGCACGCAGCGCGCCATTTGCCGCCTCGGCTCAAAAAACAAAACACAATCGGCCCTTTTCAGGGCCACCACACAAACCTACGTCCAAAGCAGAATTCCAGTCGTTCGTCGCACCACTTTTCTCTCTCTCTCTCTCTCTCTCTTTCTGTGTACGGTTTTTTTTTTTTTTTTTTTTTTTTTTTTTCCTTCTTACACACACAGGCGCCGCCATCTTGTACACACGTACTTGGCCACCTCCTCCACTCCACTCCACGCACGCACAGTCTCGCGACCATTAACCAGCACACGTGGCGCACAACAACACACCTCAAAAATAACCCCTCGGCACTCAGCCGCGCCGCAACACACAGCCCATCCACCGACAAGAAGCATACAAGCAAAGAGGGAGGGGAAGGAAGGAAGGAGCTCACACAACGCAAGGGCACGCTTCCTTCCCTCCCAACCGCACCGCACACCACGTCAAAAAAAACTCCAAACAAAACTAAAAGGCCAAGTAGACTAAAAAGGAAAAGAAAAACCAGCAACACAGACTCTTTCGCACTTTTCAACTTCCGAACACTGTGGTGGCCCTGAAAAGGGCCGTTTTTCAATCTCTCTCTCTTTCCTTCCTTCGGTCTCACACCGCCTAACCGCCGAAACCGTACAGGGTGCGCCCCTGCCTCTTCAGGGCGTACACCACGTCCATGGCCGTCACAGTCTTGCGCTTGGCGTGCTCAGTGTACGTCACCGCGTCGCGGATCACGTTCTCCAGGAACACCTTCAGCACTCCGCGCGTCTCCTCGTAGATCAGACCAGAGATGCGCTTCACGCCGCCCCTGCGCGCCAGGCGGCGGATCGCGGGCTTCGTGATGCCCTGGATGTTGTCGCGCAACACCTTGCGGTGCCGCTTGGCGCCACCCTTGCCGAGCCCCTTTCCTCCCTTGCCGCGGCCTGTCATTCTTCTTCTTCAAGCGTCTCAACCACAATAATATAAAAAACAGAAAGCAAGGCAAGCTCCTCACCCGGCGCTAGCGAGTCGGCTACGGTTGTGGCGCCCAGCGCGCGCGCCGCCCCCCTATATAGACTCTGGGGCCCCGCGGCCCGCCCTCCCCTCCCCCCGCCACCGCGCACCGAGGGCATATAAGCGCAGCACCGGGGCGCGCGGGCCCATTCCGAGCTGCGATGTCGAACCAATCGAACGCATGTACAGGAGCTGAGGGTGTGGCGGATCGCCGCCAGGCGGAGCTTGCTTCGTCGGCGGCCCCATCCGGCCCCCCACTGAAGACAACCCGGCGCATTCACCCGGCTCACGAATTGGACGATTCTCCGGTTCTTCCAGCTGCAGAAGGAAGTGCTGCGTCCCCCGGCGGCGAACTGCCGCCGTCGCAGCCTACACTGGACGTCACAACTGGGCGATGCGGCATCGATTCAGGAATCGATGAAGCCGCCCTTAGGGAGTTAGATAGGGCAAATGGTGCGTCAGGGCCCCCTTCACGTGGGACCAGCCCGCGCGCGCCGAGGCAAAGGCAGTGTTCCACGAGTGTCCCCCGCCCCTCGCCCGCCCCACTCGATATGCCAGACATTTCCGATGCCGTCTGCGTCTCTGAGTCGGACAGTGACTCCGTCACTGGCTACATCGACGACAGCGACATCGCGGAGGGCCTAGAAGAGAGTCTTATCGCCCTCCGCGACGCCGCGGAAGAGGAGGGACTGCCCTGTGACCCCGCTCTGCGGGCGCGGATTCTCTTCCCTAACGCCGCTGCCGCTGACGCCGACGGCGACGCCATGCAATGCGAGATGGAGTCGCGTAAGAGGAAACCAGCGGCCGCCTCTTCCGACTCCGAAGCTGCCCCCTCCGAGGTCGCTCGTGGGAAGAAGCAGAAGGCCGCCGCCGACGCTGAGGGCTTCGCCGTCCCCAGGAAGACGGCACCCCGCCGCCGCATTGTCAAGACGCCGGTCCTCCCGGTGCACAATCAATTTGCGGCGCTTTCCGACGGTGCGGCGGACTCCTCTCCACCCCCTCCACCCCCATCCACAACTCCCCACCCCAATCCTACCCGTCCCCCTCCCCTCACAATCGAATATGCGGAGTCCTACAAATCCCTGCACGACCTGCTCATTCACGTCACTGACTCCGATTTCCGAGTGAAGACGATTGGCGAAAACTTGTACCGCCTCTATCTCCAGACGCCTGTTGACCTCCAGAAGGTCTACCACGTCCTTGGGTCCCACAGCATCGGCTACAGCACCCCCCCTGAGAGGTCCAAACGGATTAGGGTCGTCGTCCGCGGGCTCCCCTTTAAATATACGGACGACGACCTCCGGGAAGCGCTGACAGCTCTCAATATTACTCCTGCTGTCATTTCCCGAGTAGTCTCCCCCCGCACTAAACTCCCCACCCCCCTTTTCTTCGTCTCAGCCGACGATACCCCAGCCAACCAAGTCCTTATGCACCTGACCTCCATTGACAATTGCACGGTCACCATGGAGAAGCCCCGTTCCAGGCGCCTCATTCTAATATGCTACCGGTGCCAGGGCCTGGCGCACTTTGCGAGTAATTGTACTCGTGCGGTGCGCTGTGTCAAGTGCGCCGGCGGCCACGCCTCCTCCACTTGCGTCAAACCCCGCGAGGTCCCCCCTACCTGTGCTCGCTGTAATGGGGCGCACACGGGCAACTACTTGGGTTGTCCGGCAGTCAAAGCCCACCGCGCCAATCTGCGTCGCTCCGTCGCCCCTCCAACGATGGAGCGTCGTGGACTTACTTATGCGACTGCCCTTGGTCGGTCGGAACCCTCTCCCGCCCATACCCCCCGCCCCCCCCGTTTCCCACGATCATACCACCCTGCCCCGCCCCCACTCCTCTCTATCCCCATCCCCCCTCCTGACTCCCACACCCCCTGTCCCTACCCCCAACACTCCGTATCCACCCCAATTCCCCCCCCACCCCCTCCCCTCCTTCCTCACGTCCATCCCGGTCCTTCCCCGCACCCTCCACCCTCCTCCCCTGTCCACCCGGTCTTTGGTGACCTCATTTCCAGTGTTGTGGAGGCATTGACCTCTGCACTCACTGGGGCACTAGACACCATCCTCACCTCCATTCCCCAGCAGATTGCTACTGCCCTTTCCCATTCCATCTCCCCCATCACCACCGCCCTCCCCACCACCCAACATGGCCATTAGACTCCATGGCCTTACCGTACTAATCTGGAATGCCAATGGCATCTACCGCCAGCAAGGTGAGTTTCGGCAGTTCCTCCTTGATGAGGGGGTAGACATCTGTCTTGTTGCCGAAACCCACCTTAAACCTGGGGTGACCGCCAGGGTACCAAACTTCTGCTGCTACCGGTCAGACCGGCCGACAGCACGAGGCGGCACGGCAGTATACGTACGTGCCTCCCTCCGCCACCACCCCGTCACCCTCCCTGCCCTTGCCACAATAGAGGCCACTGGTGTCGTGGTGCACACCGTGCGTGGCCCCATCACCTTTGTGGCGCTTTACAGGCCGCCCCACCGCGGCGTTCTCCACGGCCCTGACTTTGCTCAGGTCCTGTCACTAGGCCACTCCCTCTTCGTTGGGGGCGACTGTAATGCCAAGCATGCCACCTGGCACAGTCGCCTAACCAACAACGATGGCCGTCGCCTCCTCCGTGTGGTGGAAGCCCACGCCGCCCATGTTGTTGCCCCCTTCGACCCCACCATCTTCCCGACAAATGGCCCTCCTGACGTCCTTGACATTGCATTGGTTAAAGGACTCCCCCTCCCTATCACTGCCACTACCCGTGCTGCCCTTGCCTCCGACCACGTCCCAGTAATTTGCACGGTCGACCTTGTCGGCTCCCTAGTGCCACCACGTGACACCTTGGACCTCCGTGGCATCGACTGGGCGTCTTACCGGAGACGGGTCGAGGCAGCACTCCCTACCATACCCGACGCCGCCAGGGTGGGGGCTGACCTCACCCTCGCACAGTTCACGGACGCCGCCATCACTGCTGCAGTTGCAGCAACGCCTCCACATCCCCCGCGCCCTCCGACCCATGTGCGCCCTCTCCCCCTAGCCCTCCGCGCACTCATCACCGAGAAAAACAGGGTCATCCGCGAATGGCAAAGAACACGAGACCCTGCCACTAAGCGCCGGATAAATCGCATGCAGCGGGAGATCCGTGCTGCCATTCAGACCCACCGCAGTCAGGACTGGGAGCGAAAAATCTCCGCCCTTGACCTGAGCGATGCATCCGCATGGCGCCTGGTCTCCCGCATCATCCACAAACGCCCGCAAATTCCCCCCCTCCTGGTCGGCGCTGAGGCTGTGTGCGATCCTGATGCTAAGGCCAATGCCTTGGCTGATGTGTTCGCACGCAGCTTCACCCCTGTCACCGACCCCGTTGACCCCGACCATATCCAAATGGTCACCGCACGAGTCCACCAGTTCCTCACCGCCCAGGATCCAGAAGACCATATCACCCCCGTCACGGATGAGGAGATTGCCCGGGAGCTTAAGTCCCTCCACTCCCGAAAAGCCGGTGGCCCAGACAGACTCACCAATCAGCTTCTCAAGCAGCTTCCCCCAGCCTCTGTTCCCGTCCTTACTTCTACTTTCAATTCCATCCTCTCCTCTAGGCAGTTTCCTTCCGTGTGGAAACACGCGGAGGTGATTACCATCCCCAAACCTGGGAAAGACCCTCGATCCCCTTCCAGCTATCGTCCCATCAGCCTCCTTCCCGCCCTCTCCAAGCTGTTTGAGAGGCTGTATCTCAAACGTGTCCTGATCCACGTCGCTCGGGAGCGGGTACTCCCCGACGTTCAGTTTGGCTTCCGGCGAGGACACTCCACCACCCACCAACTCCTCCGTCTTGTTGAGGAAGCACTGGAGGCCATTGAGCGTCGGGAGTACTTCGGGGCCGTCTTCCTCGATGTCTCCCGGGCGTTCGATTCTGTCTGGCACGAGGGGCTACTTTACAAGCTCTTCGGGCACGGCTTCTCCATCTCCCATGTGCGCCTCATCGCCACCTACTTAGAAGGTCGTACATTCCATGTCCGGATCCCGGGAGGTACCTCCACCAGGCGTCGTATCAGGGCGGGTGTTCCACAGGGGAGCGTGCTCGGCCCTGTTCTATACAGTCTGTTCACAGCTGACACGCCCACCGTGCCTCGTGTGCATCTCGCCCTGTATGCGGATGATACCGCGGTTTTTGCTCGCTCCCGGAGCAAGGCGCTCCTCCGGCAGAAACTACAACAGGCCATCGACTCTGTTGTCGATTATGCCAAACGTTGGCGCCTGGCCTTCAACCCGGCAAAGACGCAGGCACTCATCATTTGTCGGCGGCGGTGGCCGGTCGCCTATCCCCCTGTCACTGTGCTCGGCACCCCCGCCCCCTGGGCCAGAACAGCTATGTACCTGGGGGTCACCCTGGATAGGGCCCTCACCTGGCGTCCCCACATAGAGGCCATCCGGCGGAAGGCCTTGGGGCGCATCGGCCAACTCTACCCTTTTATGAACCCTACCTCTACCCTTCCCATTCCTCTTGCCCTCCTCCTCTACACATCCCTCATCCGCCCCCTCCTGGAGTATGCCTCGGTTGTGTGGGGCAATGCCGCGCCTACGCATCTCCACCGCCTGCAGACGGTACAGAATCGTGCCCTTCGAATTGCCCTTCGCCTCCCTTACCGTTTCCCAACCCGTGAACTTCACCTCCTTGCCAATATCCCCCTCCTTCAAGACCGTGTCCGATCCTCCGCCATCTCCTTCTATGACCAATCCCGTCATTCCCCCAATCCACTCATTGTCTCTCTTGGCACCCGCCTCCATCGCCTGGCCACCACTCGCTGGCCCGACCTCCTTTCCCGCCCCCCCTGACACCTCCCATCCACCCCCCCGTCCTGTTACTTCTTCCTCTTCCTACCACTTCTCCTTTTTTGTCACCCCATCCTGAAATATCTGCCGCCACCGACATCGCCGTCGCCAAGAAGATCTGGCCAGGACGAAGGCCTTTCGTTTTCTTCATCCTCTTCCTGTCATCTTTCACTATTCTTTCGTCTGTCACTCAACGTTTCTTTTCCGGCTAGTCAATGGAGCCGTTCGTTTTCCTCTATCTCTCACTATTCCTTTTACTGTTCTGTCACCTGTTACTGTTAATTACCGTGCAACGGCCAGTCAATTGGGCCTTTCGTTTTCCTGCTTCTCTAACTATCCCTCTCACTATTCTTTCATCTTATTAAAAAAAAAAAAAAAAAAAAAAAAAAAAAAAAAACCAAAATGCACAACGTCAAGAAAATCATACCGCCAAGTCCACTTTTTCACCACCCGTCAAGAGGAAGGCGAAGCGCGCCAGCGCTAGTACTTCCTACACGAGTCGAGGGACCACCCTCTCCTGTGCAGCGTGGCGTGGCGCGCGGGCCCGTTGTCAAGGCAGCACCGGACGCCGTCGCGCACGCATATCCTCCACGCCGCATCCGCATCCGCAGTAGCCATGGCCCGGACAAAGCAAACGGCCCGCAAGTCCACCGGCGGAAAGGCGCCGCGCAAACAGCTCGCCACCAAGGCGGCGAGGAAGAGCGCGCCCGCCACCGGCGGCGTCAAGAAGCCCCACCGCTACAGGCCGGGCACCGTCGCCCTGCGAGAAATCAGGCGCTACCAGAAGAGCACAGAGCTGCTCATCCGCAAGCTGCCATTCCAGCGCCTAGTGCGCGAGATCGCCCAGGACTTCAAGACCGACCTGCGCTTCCAGAGCTCCGCAGTCATGGCCCTGCAGGAGGCCAGCGAGGCCTACCTCGTCGGCCTCTTCGAAGACACCAACCTGTGCGCAATCCACGCCAAGCGAGTCACCATCATGCCCAAGGACATCCAGCTCGCGCGCCGCATCCGCGGCGAGCGCGCCTAAACCCGCACACCGCCAAACAAACAAAACGGCCCTTTTCAGGGCCACTAACGTCTCTCCGTCGCGAGCAAAACTTTGTCGGTCGCAACGACTAGTTCCCCACTCACTCTCCAGTCCAGTCGTCCCACCCCCGGCCCGGCCCGGCGCCGCCGTTTCCAAAAAAAAAAAGCACCGCACCGGCCGAACCAAGTCGCAAGCGTCAATAGCGCCACCCACACAGGCCACGGCACAAAACGTGACGCCCGGAAAGCAAAGCAAAGCAAAAAAGACTATTCCAAAACCACCACCAAGACAAACAAACAAACGCGGCGCAAAATAAATAGGTAAAAACAATAAAAGTAAAATACACTTTATGTAACACCAACCGCGCGCCGCCGCCCACGCCCGCCAACGACCCCACAATCCAACCACCATCCACACATGAAACAAACAAACGCCAGCAAGCAAGACAGACAGACAGACAGACAACAAGGCAACCGACCGACCACGACACGACAATCAACACCTTCCCGACGTGCTTTGATGGCCCTGAGAAGGGCCGTTTTTGTTTTTGTCCGGGACCGCGCGACAGCCTCTGGTTGCGCGCCGGCCACCAGGCGACGGTGTCAACCGCCAACCCTTCCCTGCCCTTTTTACTTCTTCTTCTTGGGCGAAGCCTTCGCCTTAGACGGCGTCGCCGTCGCCTTCTTCGGGCGCGGCGCCTTCGGCTTCTTCGTCGGAACCTTGGCGGCCTTCTTCGCCTTCGACGGCGACTTGGCCTTGGCCGGCTTGGCCGCAGCCGCCTTCTTCGCACCCGCGGGAGCGGCCGACGCCGCAGACGCCTTCTTGGCGGCGCCCGCCTTCCGACCGGTCGCCGCCTTCACGCCGCCAGCCTTCTTTGCGCCGGCCGCACGGGCCCCCTTCTTCTCCTTGCTGGCCGGAGCGGCGCGCTTCTTCTTCGCACCACCGCCGCCACCACGAGCCTTGCCGCCCTCGGCCGCCCCGCCGCCGGCGCCGGCAAGCTTGAAAGAGCCCGACGCGCCCTTCCCCTTCGTCTGCACCAGCTCGCCAGCCACGACGGCCGACTTGAGGTACTTCTTGATAAAGGGCGCCAGCTTCTCCGCGTCCAGCTTGTAGTGCGCGGCAATGTACTTCTTGATCGCCTGCAGCGACGACCCGCCGCGCTCCTTCAGACTCTTGATGGCGGCCGTCACCATCTCAGAGGTGCGCGGGTGCGCAGGCTTGGCGCGCGGCTTCTTCGCAGACGACGCAGACTTGGCCTTCTTCGTAGTGCCGGTGGCGGCGGGTGCCGCGGCAGTCTCGTTCGTAGCCGCCTGGTCTGCCATCTTTTGCTTGTTCTCTTTTCTTTTTTCCCCTTGGTTTCGCTTCCTTCTCTCCTTCGACGACGCACAACAGCGAGGGGCGCGCAGCAGAGAATAGCCGCGCACGCGCCTGGCCCAGCCAGTGTCGCGGGCGGGCGCGGACGGCCGAGAGAGCGGCCGCCACTCGGCGCGCCGCCGCGCCGCCGCGCCGCGCCTCCCGCGCTTGCTACCGCCCAACGTCCGACAGCCTGCGCGGAGCAGCCCCCAACCTGCGCCGCAACCACCCGCGCCATTCAAACCACCGAGGATGGGGCTACACACACCGACACCACGGTCGCCAACCAGTCGCCGCGGCGGCGCCGCAAACAACGGCCAAACTGCAGCCACCGCGCGCCACAGCCTGGGTCGGCCCGCCGAGAATCGCCGCCCCCGCCCAAATGCCGCCCCCACAGCCCCAGCCGACGACCCGCCACAATGGCCAAACCTTCGTCAAAACTCCCACACCGTCGCCGCGGCAGCCCGGCCACCGCGGCCGGCGCCACAGCCACACGAGCCGAGTCGTGCGGCGATGACGGCCGTGCACAAACGCACCTCCGCCGCCCCATCGCCTTCCGCCGTTTTCCCGATCGGCCCGCAGCCGTCGGGCCACGGCCGCGGGCCGTCCTCCTCCTCTCGCCTCGCCCGCCAACACCCACAGCCCTTCCAACACATTTTTCTTTTCTTTTTTCTTTTTTTTTTTTTTTACTTTTTTACGATCGCCGCCTGCGCAACATGGCACCGGCCGACGGAGCGCCAACCCCCCCGCCACAGGCGAAAACAAAACAACGATAAACAAACAAACAAAATAAATTACCAGCCAGCCCCAACTACAGACACACCGAATCTGCCCTCACAGCCGACCTTACACGCCTCAACGTCAAAACAAAGGTGGTTTCTTTCTTTCAACGGTTACCTTACCTTAGGTTACGTCAGGTTAGGCTAAGAAGGCGTCAGGGTTAGGTTAAGCGTTGACGTGACGTCACGTCTTAACGTAGGCGTTAAGCTAAGGTTGCGGTCACGTACGTTAGGTTAAGGCGACTTGGGGGTTGGCCTAAGAGCTTAGGTTAGGTTACGTTACTTTAGGTGGCTGCGTTAAGGGGGGCTTAAAGAAGTTTAGGAGGTTAAGGCGTCGAGGCGGCCGCACCCCCTTAGCTGCTGCGGCTCGGCCACGCCACGCCACGCTTTGGGGTTTCATAAGGTCGCGCGGCGGGTCGTCGGCACGCCGCAAAGGACAAAACTGCAAGACGACGTCGAAAAACAAACAACAGGTAAAAAATAAATAAGTAAAAATAAACGACGCCGACAGGCGGGGATCAGCAGAACAAGCAGATTCCGGAGAGCGAACGAGACACGCACGCACACACACAAACCCCCCCGAGCCGAGAGAGCACAGAGCACCACCACGTGTCGGCCTCCGCTCACCCGACTCGGCTGGGCTGGGCTGGGCTGGGCTGGGCTGGCGGCCGGGCCGGATGCACGTACACGTACGGCTACAGCCACTACCCGTACACAGCCGCTCTTCACGCAACACCAGCCAAATGGCGCGCCCGCGGCTCGTCGCGGTCGCCGTCGCGGTCGCAACGCCACGCCGGCACACTTTCGGCACCACCGTTTTCGCGCGCACCGCAAACAAAACGCAGCCGACACACACAGAGAGAAAAAAAAAAAACACAGAGCGCGAGACGGGCGGCGGCGCACCTTTCGCCAGCCGGCAGGCAATCGACTCGCCCAGTACGACAAACGCGCACGCCACCCCACCCACCAACCAACCAACCAGTCGTCGTCGTCGTCGTCGTCGTCGTCGTCCCGAAATCAAACAAACTCTCAAAAGCACAGCCCCTGCTGCCAACGGACGCAGGCGCCACGCAGCTCCCTTCCCGCCACACTCGATTCGCAGCGCAACTCACCCGGCACACCGTCAAACGACGGGCTGGGCTCGCCGCATCGCCGCAACCTACACACCTTCCCCGCCACGACGCACAGCCCCACCAGACGCCCGTGCCGCAACGACACTACTGCACTACCACTACCGCACTACTCCTCTCGCCCTTGCCATACACGACACAACACGCCAAAAAGTGAAAATCCAAATACAAACAAAAACACCGCCCCCACGACCCAAACACATGCACGGCGCGCCAACACACGCGAGGCAAGGCACGCAGCAAACGGCGTCCCCTCCGCGTCGCGCCATCAACCTACACACACAAGGCAACCAACAACAGCCAGCCAGCCAGCCAGCCAGCCAGCCCCACTCTCACGCCGCAAAAACAGAAAACACACCGAAACCGCCAAACGCCGCACATTCGCGCTTCGCACTTACCACACACCTCTCGGCATCCGTTTCGCACACAACGACGCGACGCACAATACATCATCACGGGCTACGCACGCACACCGCGACCCACTTTCTTACGACGCCCTCGGCAGAGCACACGTGCCCACGCCCACACACAGTCGACACAACGACGCAGCGCGCAGCAGACGCGGCCGCAACACGTACCTCCCCGACGACGCGCCAACACCGCCAGCCACTGCTCACTCGCCCAAGCAACCCGTGCACACAACTGCCACACGCGTCCACCACGCCGCCGCCAACCACCCGCCCGCCAGGGGGCGCTCACGTCCGCGACAACAGCGCGGCACCGCCGGGCCGGGCCGGGCCGGGCCGGGCCGAACCGAGCCGAGCCGTGCCGCCGCCTCCTCTCCACTCGGCACGCCACGTCCTGCTTGCAAAACACATGGCTCGTCCCTCTGTACACACAACGCGCCTGCCTGCGGTCGCCGCCGGCATCTATCTACCTGCGCATCGGAGCCAGGCCGGCAAGCCCACACTTAAATAATGCACTTCACCAGCCAAACAAACCCACTCTTCCTTTCTTTGCACAGCGCATGCAACAGCAGCCCCAGGAGCCGGGCCCGCCGCCAGCGTCTCCTCCTCCTCTGGGCACAGCCAGCCAGCCGTTCCCACCGCCCCGCCCCTGCTCTGCAGAACAAGAAAAAACGAAAAAGTACCAACACACGCACCCAAAGCGTAAGCCAGACAAGACCAGCCTCTCCGAGGCCACACACACGCAAAAAAACAAAAAAACAAAAACACTACAACAGAATAAAATGAAAAAGAAAAAGCAAGCTGTCGCCTCGCCCCCGCCCGTCCCCCCACCCCACCACATTCGCCCCCTCCGCTTGTTTTCCTTTCTACAATTTCCCTCTTTTCCACCCAATATCCCGCCGCGGTTTACGGGCACCGGCCGATTTTGCGCCCGCCCACATGTGTGCCTACTCCCCACCACCATTCCCTCCGCAGCCCGCAGCCCGCAGCCCGCAGCCCGCTTTTCCCCCCCTCCCTGCCCACACCACACCACACCACACCACACCGACGGTGCTGACGTCGACACGCACCCAAGACAGGGGCCACGACCGTCTTTTTTCCTGGGCCCATCCCCGCACCGCACCTCCTTCCAATCAACGCTGTGGCGCCTGTGTCCGCGCGAGACGCGTGCGCGCCGCCTCTCTCAACATCCGTCCGCCGTCCGCCGGCCGGCCCGTTTTTCGGCCCCCAGGCCATCCGTCAACCACCACTGCCACTGCCACTGCCCCTGCCCCTGCCCGCCCCGCACCACACCACACACCGCTGCTTGCCCCGGCCGTTGCCACCAAAGGCGCCAACCGCAGCCCGCGCGCGCCAGAAACTACAGGGACCCAGCCGACCGACGAAAATCAGAGCAATTGGCCGGGAGGATCAAAAAGAGAGCTCCGAAAACCACCGTAGCGAGGCGTGGGAGGAAACGTTACGAGAAGCAGAAAGGGACCAGGAAAAATTCTGGAAATTTCTTAAAACTCGTAAACTAAACACGAAACATCTACATCTACATGGGGAAGGAACGACCCCACAGACCGAGCTGAAGCACTGGCGGATTCACTAGAAAAGGCAATTCCAAGCACCAGAAGCGGTAGATGACGAAACTGGTGACCACCAGGAAATGGTACTCAGAAGGGTAAAACCGCATCCTAAGTGCCCCGATCAGAACATCTTTCACAATCCAATAAACGCAGAAACCCCCGTATCTTATCACATCACAAACATACACACATCCTAAGAAGGCATCAGGCCCAGATTCCATCAAACCGCAACTACTACATCACCTACCTCCAGCAACTATCAATTATCTATCTAACATCAATATATAATGCTTGCTTCAGACTAAACTACTTGGAAACAGGCCCGAGTCATCACATTACCAAAGCCAAACAAGGACTTATTATTTCCGCAAAACTATAGGCCAACTTCCTTGGAAAGGTCCTCGGAAAGCTCATTCAAACTGAACTGAAGAAATTCAATTCTTAAAGGATAACAACATAATCATCGCACAACAATTCCGATTCCGCGAAGAACACAGCACCACCCACCAGGTGACCAGACTAGTCGAGCACATATGTCAGGCCAGAAACATTAGACACAGTACTGGAGCAGTCCTGCTTGACATTGGAAAAGCATTCGGATAACGCCTTATCTACAAGCTCCACCAGTACAACTGCCCCATCCACATTATTGCTTCTTTTCTCCGCAACAGAGCATTCTATGTCCATGTACCAGGAGCGGCAAGTAACACTAGATCCATAGAGGCTGGAGTCCCGCAAGGCTCAGTGCTGGGGCCCATTCTCTACTCAATATACACAAACAAACAGCTGGGAGGACACTTGTCACTATTTGCAGACGACACTGCAGTCTACCGCAGCAGTTCTAACCTGCAATATAGAGTCACAAAAATAGAGCAACACCTACAATCCATCCAGAAATGGGCTAACCAATGGAAACAAAAGAAAAAAACAATAAACGCGGAGAAAACCCAAGCAATACAATACGATTCACATTCAAAAAGAATACCTCCTAACCTGCATATACGCCTCAGAAATAACAATCTTCCATGGTCAGGCACAATAAAGTATCTAGGCATCAAGCTGGACAAGAGGTTGACATTTAGAGACCATGTTACACACGTTTGTAACAAGGCTGCAGCAGCAATATTCAGACTGTACCCAATCATCAAAGGAAACAGAATAAATATGCGCGCCAAAAAGAAAATCTTCAAAACCGTCATAGGAACCAGCCATCACTTACGGCTCTGAAAATCTGGTCAATGGCCGCAGACACCAACATAACAAGTGTAAAAAAAAAGGGTGCACAACAAATACTTCAGAATTGCTGCTGATGCCGGCCGGTACCAGACAAACCGAGACATATACACAAACCATAACATACTCAAAATCCCGGAAATCATCCAAAGAAAAATCCATAAAGTTTTTTTTTTTTTTTTTTTTTTTTTCCACCAAACCACGGATTCGAACCACCCACTCATCAGAAATCTGGGACAAAATCCACCCGACCCAAGAACGACATTTCCCATCACGACAAAACACCACAAACTACAACATACCATGATAAACAAAAATAAAATACAAACACCATAACACTCACTCAAACAACAAACATCTACACACACCCAAGAGACCCTATCATCCCATCATTTTGTTACCCAACATAATCAGACAGAAGGCAGGGATCAAGGACAGATCCGGTCCTTCGAGTACAGGGGGTAAAAAAAATACCCATCAGACCAGCTCGCTCTCTCTCTCTCTCTCTCTCCGTGCCGACGCTGCCCCGCACACGCGTTCGCGCTCGCGTTCGGCCGACACCACACGACAGGTCTTTGGGGCCCCGCCACTGCGCACACGCACGCCTCCTCCTCTTCCTTAGTTCTTTTTCGCTTTTCTTTTCTCCCCCGCCCCCCGCTCTCACCGCCACATCATCCCGCAACCCTTGGGGGATGTTTCCCAACATCAACGCGCCCCAATTCCACTCTCTGCCCGTGCCGCACTCTCCACTTTGCTTCTCCCCGTCCCCTACACACACGACTACCGAAACCCCGGTTGACACACCTTCTCGTAGGACAGGGGTGCGTGCGTGCGTGCGTGCGTGCGTGCGTGCGTGCGTGCGTTGTCTTGACGGTGACAGCAACAGCAACGGATCCGTCCATCCCATTCCCCCCCCACTCGGTAAAGAACCATGTTCAACCCACACTACACAACAAGGGGGGCACACACGAACGCGAAAGAAAGGGCAGGGCAGGGCAGGGCAGGGCAACTATCTCTTCCTCAGAACCCACATATCACATCAACGAACGGCAGGCCAATTGCGGACTCAGCCGTGTCAGGCAAATCCAACCCAACCAACACCTCCCACGGAAACCCTGACACTGATCCAGCAGTACGTCCACATACATCGCCACACCAAATACGGGTGACGAGTGAGCAACAAATGGAACAATACACAACAAGGCTGACCTAATAAAAACTGCACGTCACGTCATACCTTCCAGACAGACGCAGTTCCGACGGGACGGCGGAACCGTATACGTACCTTTCAGCCACAACAACCGACCGACTGGACACGCCCGCGTCTCCAGCCAGCCAACCACCAGGGCCACACAGCCCGCAAGTTTCAGCGTCAACACTTCTTAACGTACGTTGCAAACTTTTCAAAACATTGCCACACACACACCACGAAAAGCGTCAACCTCTCTCACACTGGATACACTCAACACTTTTTGTCGGCGGAGCTTGAGGCCAACGGTTGACACACCCCCACCGGCCACACAGGTTTCCCTTTGAAAATTGCAGTGACGGAGGAGACGCGGCATTACGAGAGGGTTGTTTCCGAGAGCGCGAGCTGGACGGAGCTGCGGCGCCGCCGCCGAGGGGTAACGAACGCACGCGATGCCGCATGACAGCCCATCACCCAAAGTTTCACCCACAACTGCACACGTCGCACCCCCTTTTCACGCCATACTAGTGTCGATCGTCAATTACAGCTCACGGTGTTCGCATTTGCCACTTGACGGGGGGGGGAAAAGAAAACAAAACAAACATCTGACACGCCATGTGTTTCTCTCTCTCTCTGTTATATCTAGGTCATTGGGCAGCCACTGTAAAAAAAAAAAAAAAAAAAAAATATTTTTACGACATGGTTGGGTAAGTGATTTAAAGACAACAATTGTGGGTCACACACCATAGACCATTTCGATAGTGTTCTTGTTCTTCTCTTTTTCCTTTTTTTATCGCTCAATTGAAATAAAACCTGGGGATGATGCAATGCTGCGATATGGCACAACCGTCGTCCATTGTACACAACTCGGGAACAAAAAGAAACCAATTCAGGGAACGTTCGTTCCTTCACAACGTTTCTTTCAACGCACTTGGTCTTTACCATCCTGTATATTCAACACACATTTCCTTTCATCAAACTAGGGCATTTCCATAACAGTTTGTTTCCGTTTCTGTGAGCACAATACTGCTTCTTCGACGTCATTTCACCATCTTAACTAGAGACAGACAACAAAATAGGAAAACAGGCCTTGAGAACCCCGTCCACCAAATTTCAGTTAGCACGGCATCCAAGATTCTTTTCCGGGGAGTGCAGTGCAGCTGACGCTGCTCAGACCATATACCGTCGCCAGTCTCACTCAACTCTTGCGCATTCCACCATTCTACGCTACGTGACAATGCAAAAATGAATGAATCAAACCCGCCCAGAGAGCGTCTTGTGCGAGGGGACACACGATATAGAGAACAACAAAACACACAGGGGACACCACCACAGTTGGAGAGAACGTTTCCACCACGGCAGCCGCGCCGTTACGCGCTTTTTTTTTTTTTTTTTTTTTTTTTTTTTTTTTTTTTTTTTTTCCTCCCCCCCACTGCACACCTCCGACACCACGGGAACGTTCACCGTCCCGTTGCCCTACACTGGCGTTTCTTTTCAACCCCCCACCCTATTCCTCGCTCCCCGGACATTCGACCGATCACAAAGTGCAACCTCTCGTTACCGTCGGGTGCCCCTCTTCATCCCCGGGGCGCCAACAACAAAACAAAAACACCACCGACGCCGTCGTCTCGCGTCACCTCACTCAACTGAGCGGAAAATACACGTACATCCAGAATGACGACACCGCCTCCACAAACAAAAACCAGACGTCAGACGTCAGGTCGAAAGAGGGCACCGTACGTCGTGGCGCGTGGTCTCCTAACTCACCTCGCGCGTACAAATACAATACAATGCAATGCGTGTCACCTCACGTTCACACACACCTCCACGCTCCACTTTTACGTCGCCCAACCAACCAACTAACTTAACGCACCCGCTCGGCGTAGAAGCAGCTGTAGGCGGCAACGTGTTTCTCACCCTCGCCACCAACGGTGTGACATCCGACAGTCGCGGTTTGCTTTCCGTTCCACACCTCCGGCCATACCATACAAAGGGGACAAAAAAAAAAAAAAAAAATATCAAACAAGCCAACTCCAGCGATCCGCCCCCCTAACACCAACACGTCTCGAAACACCCACGCCCACGACCCGGCTGTGGCTAAAGTGCGTATCCCAACGTCACACCAAAACCAAAGGCGCCGGCGCCGCACCACACCACAAGCTACAGCTACAGCTGTGCCGCCCGTCCACCCGCTCACAACAACAACAACAACAACAACAATTCCGCCCTTCCCGCAAAGGCATTTTGGTGGCCCTGAAAAGGGCCGTTTTTTTTTTCTTTTCTTCGCCGCGCCGCGGACGAGCCTCCCATTTCCAAGAGCCACCTCCTTACTTGGAGCTCGTGTACTTGGTCACCGCCTTCGTGCCCTCGCTCACCGCGTGCTTGGCCAGCTCGCCAGGCAGCAAGAGCCGCACAGCGGTCTGGATCTCGCGGGACGTGATGGTCGAGCGCTTGTTGTAGTGCGCCAGGCGAGAAGCCTCGGCCGCAATGCGCTCGAAAATGTCGTTCACGAAGCTGTTCATGATGCTCATCGCCTTCGAAGAGATGCCCGTGTCAGGGTGCACCTGCTTCAGCACCTTGTAGATGTAGATGGCATAGCTCTCCTTCCTCTTGCGCTTCTTCTTCTTGTCGCCCTTCGAAATGTTCTTCTGCGCCTTGCCAGCCTTCTTGGCGGCTTTCCCGCTAGTCTTGGGCGGCATCACGAACAAACAGGCAGGCAGGCACGCGCAGTCAGTCAGTCAAGCGCTCCGCTCCAGTCAGCGTCTCCCCACACAGTGGCACCCGCCGAGAGAGAGAGAGAGCTGGTCTGATGGGTATTTAACCCCTGTGTTCGAAGGACCGGATCTGTCTTGATCCCTGCCTTCTGTCTGATGATATGTGGTAACAAAATGATGGGATGATAGGGTCATGAGTGTATGTAGATGTTTGTTGTTTAAGTTTAAGTGAGTGTTATGATGTTTTTATTTAATTTTATTTTTGTTTTGTATACTGTTTATCGTGGTATGTTGTAGTTTCTGGTGTTTGTCGTGATGGGAAATCTCGTTCTTGGGTCGGGTGGATTTTGTCCCAGATTTCTGATGAGTGGGTGGTTCGAATCCGTGGTTTGGTGGAAAAACTTTATGGACTTTCGTTGGATGATTTCCGGGATATTGAGTATGTTATGATTTGTGTATATGTCTCGGTTTGTCTGGTACCGGCTAGCATCAGCAGCAATTCTGAAGAATTTGTTCTGCACCCTTTGTACTTTTGTTATGTTGGTGTCTGCGGCCATTGACCAGATTTCAGAGCCGTAAGTGATGGCTGGTTCTATGATGGTTTTGAAAATCTTCTTTTTGGCGCGCATATTTATTCTGTTACCTTTAATGATGGGGTACAGTCTGAATATTGCTCCTGCAGCCTTGTTACAAATGTGTGTAACATGGTCTCTAAATGTCAACCTCTTGTCCAGCTTGATGCCTAGATACTTTATTGTGTCTGACCATGGAAGATTGTTATTTTTGAAGCGTATATGTAGGTTAGGAGGTATTCTTTTGAATGTGAATAGTATTGCTTGGGTTTTCTCCGCGTTTATTGTTATTTTCCATTGGTTAGCCCATTTCTGGATGGATTGTAGGTGTTGCTCTATTTTTGTGACTATATATTGTAGGTTTGAACTGCTGCGGTACACTGCAGTGTCGTCTGCAAATAGTGACAAGTGTCCTCCCAGCTGTTTGGGGATATCATTTGTGTATATTGAGTAGAGGATGGGCCCCAGCACTGAGCCTTGCGGGACTCCAGCCTCTATGGATCTAGTGTTACTTGCCGCTCCTGGTACATGGACATAGAATGCTCTGTTGCGGAGAAAAGAAGCAATAATGTGGATGATGTGGTTGGGGCAGTTGTAGTGATGAAGCTTGTAAATAAGGCCCTGATGCCATACCTTATCGAATGCTTTTTCAATGTCAAGCAGGACTGCTCCAGTACTGTGTCTAATGTTCCTGGCCTGACATATGTGCTCGACGAGTCTGGTCACCTGGTGGATGGTACTGTGTTCTTTGCGGAATCCGAATTGTTCTGGGATGATTATGTTGTTATCCTTTAGGAATTTCTTTAGTTCCGTTTGAATGAGCTTTTCGAGGATTTTTCCTAGGAAGTCTAACAAGGAAATTGGCCTGTAGTTTTGCGGAAATAATAAGTCCTTATTTGGCTTTGGTAATGTGATGATTCGGGCCTGTTTCCAAGCTTTGGGAAAGTAATTTAATCTTAAGCAAGCATTATATATTGATGTTAGATAATTGATAGTTGCTGGAGGTAGATGATGTAGTAGTTGCGGTTTGATGGAATCTGGGCCTGATGCCTTCTTAGGATGTATGTTTCTGATGTGGTGTGATATGGTTTCTGCGTTTATTGGATTGAAAGATGTTCTGATCGGGGCACTTAGGATGCGGTTTACCCTTCTGAGTACCATTTCCTGGTGGTCATCACTTTCGTCATCTACCGCTTCTGGTGCTTGGAATTGCCTTTCTAGCGAATCCGCCAGTGCTTCAGCTCGGTCTGTGGGGTCGTAGACTATTCCACGTTCCCCATGGAGCGGCTGTATAGATGTTTCGTTTAGTTTACGAGTTTTAAGAATTTTCCAGAATTTTTCCTGGTTCCTTTCTGCTTCTCGTAACGTTTCCTCCCATGCCTCGCTACGGTGGTTTTGGAGCTCTCTTTTGATCCTCCTGGCCAATTGTTCTGACTTTCGTCGGTCGGCTGGGTCCCTGTAGTTTTGCCATCTCTTTCTGGTGTTTCTTTTTTCCTCTATTAGGTTCCGGATGTGTGGACGTAGTGTGTCTCTACCTGTGGTGTGGGTTATTGTTGTTGTAGATCTTTTGCTGCAATCCTTTATGATTGTGGTGATTTCTTCTATGGCTCTGTTGATTTGGGCTTTTGATTGAAGAGGAGGTAGTTCTGGAGTGTATGCTGTGAGTAGTTGGTTGTATTTTATCCAGTTTGTTGTGGATTCCTTGATGGTTCTGTTGTCATGAAAGTTGACCAGGTTTCCATTGATTTCTAATATTACGGGGTGGTGGTCTGAGTCCAAGTCGTTGACCACCTCGGTTGTCGTATTCCATGTCAGATTTTTTTGATAGAAAAATATCCAGTATGTCTGGGCGGCATCTTGTGTCGTAGTGAATGTGTGTTGGCCTGTCTGGAGCTATGATGGAGATGTTCGGCTTGTTGTCCAGAAATCTACGGAGCGTTCTGCCATTGGTGTTTGTGGCATGACAATTCCAGGATCTGTGTTTAGCATTTAGGTCACCACCGATCAGAACATTTTGATGCATTTGGAAAAGGTTCTCAAGGTCTTGCGGACATATGCTCCTTCCTGTAGGTGGATTGTAAGCTGCTGCTATGGTAATGGTTTTGTTGAATAATCTTGTTTCAATTGCTGTTGATTCCATACTAGTGAGATGAGGTGAGGTGATACGTCTGTGTACAATTTTGTTTTTGACCAGAATGGCTGTTCCTCCACCTGGTCTGTTCGGTCTGTCATTTCTGTGGACCACATAATTCCTGATTTTGAAGGTCTGGTTTGGTTGCAGGTGAGTCTCTGTGATGAGCGCAATGTCGATCTTTTGCTCATCTAGGAATTCCGCTAGAGTATGTTTTTGAGTTATAATGCCATTGGCATTCCAATTCATGATTTTTACTGCTTTATTTGCCGCCAAGAATGCTAACTGCGGCTTGAAATAAAATTGTGATTTTGGTGAAATTGTCCTGTGCTTGTCTTAGCTGCTCTGCTGCTGTCTTGATTGTGTTTAATATGTTTGGAATGTCAAATTGTGTGATGAAACCTAGAAGTTCTTTGATGTCTGAACCAATTCCTGATGCTGGTTGTGATGTGGGTTCGGAGGTGTTGCTGTTTTCTTCTGTTGTGGGGGTAGCGTTTGGTTGTGCCCATCCTCTTGTTTTCCGCAGTGCTGGAAAGTTTGTGGGATTGAGTTGTACTGTTTGTTTGGCTCTTTCCTCCTCCAGCCTGTTTTGTGCAGGGGTTTTCGCTTTCTTTCTCTCTTGCTGAGTCTGCAAGAGTTTTAAATATACTGGGCATTTTTTGAAGCTACTCGTGTGTTCTCCTTTGCAGTGGTAGCAAGTTGGTTTTGCTTCTGGTTTCTTTAGGCAGTCTGCTGTTTTGTGTTGTTGTCCGCATTTGACACAATTTGGACGAAGGGTGCAGTTACGCGACCCATGTCCATAACCCTGGCAATTGTGGCATTGGGTCAAACCCTGTGGACTTCGATATGTTTCAACTGTCACCTGCATGTGAAACATTGCTTTGAGGTCGTATATTCTTTTCGCCTCTTCGGTATTTTCAAGTGTAACTTGAAAGTGACGTAAAGTCACTTTTTTCTGAGTGTTCTCATCGAATGATGTCATGTGCGCTACTTTGATGACAGGTAAGTTGTGATCTAAGAGGACCTCATGAATGATCTTGGGGTCTATGGTTGGTAGTAGCTTTTTGATAACTACTTTCAATGGCTTAAAGGCGTGCATATCGTGTGTGTAGTATTGTATGTTGTTTTCGGTCAGATATCCCTTGAATGCTAGGAAATCATCTGGGTGTGAGAATTGATATGTGATTTCGTCACTGTGACTTCTAGTTTTGAGGTCCCCTTTCAGTTTGTTGCGGAGTGCTTTGACTATTTCCAGGTATTGGGATGTTTCCTTGACAACGATCGGCGGAATACGCAGTCTCTTTGTCTGGGTTGCTTGCTGTTTTTCCCCTGTTCTGGAATTTCCCGCATCGTTATCGGGCAGTAGTTCGAACTTGTTAGAGACGGGGATCTCGTACTCCATTTGTTCGTTGTTTTCGTCTTCTGAGTTGGGGGTGGGATCATCTGTTGAGTCCTGGGTTTTCTTTTTGTTGCTGTTGTTCTGCAACTTCGTCTGGCTGTCAATGGTTGCTTTGCGTTTCCCTGCTGTTTGTTTGGTAGCCGGTACAATGTTTGTGTTGTGGCTATCATTTGCTGGTGGTGTTTCTACCTGTGTTGTGGGTGAGGTGACTGGTGGTGATGTGAATGATGATGTGGATAGTTGGGGCGGTGGTTCCCCATCTGTCATGGAAGTCCCGTGGGACTCCATGGCGGAATTTGTGGTGTTACCTTGGCAAGGTGAGAATGGGGTGGCTGTTGAGAGAGAACAATCTGCCTTTGCCTCAGAGTGCGCGGGTTTACCCAACGTGAATGGGGCCCTGGTACTCTATATTCCCTGACTATCTTCCTAGCGTCCGGCTAGCCCGGAGGCATAATCTCGACACGGCGGTAACCAAGTACACAATCTCCAAGCTTCGAAGGCGGCTCGGTCGGTCGGCCGAAACGAGACGCGAGCAGCCGTCTGAGTATTCCCAGCCGTAACAACACAAAGACACGCGAGCGCTGTGATAACAACGTCCGCTCTCTCCGCGCGCACGACTCGGAATTGGCAGTGGCCTGGCACCCGCCGCCGAGTCGAATTAGCTGGGTTTCCCCCATGTTTTAGAAGAACCAGTGCCTTTTGCACTCTGTCTTCTCCTCTTTTCTTTTGTGTTTCGGAGCTTTAACTTTTTGGTAATTATTTTGGGGTCTCCTTCCTAATGAGTGATGTAGGTAAGATATTTTTGTGAGGTGCTTAGATGGTGGTGTTTGTAAGGAGGTTGAACTTTGTTAGATCTAGATCCTAAAGATTCGGTTGATGGTTGTTTTTGGTGTTTTAATTTGGGGGTGGATTTCCCTGCCAAGGGTGTTGATGAGTTGGTATCGTGATGTGCGTGCAGCCTCATAAAAGTTGATTGATTTTTGTTGGATGATATGATAGATGGTGGGTTGTCCTAACATGTTTCGGATTTCTTCATTGCTGGTATAGCGGTTTGCTTCAGCTATGATGCGAAATGCTTTGTTTTGTAACGTTTCGATTTTTGTTAAATTTGTGTCAGCGGCCATACTCCATGCCTCCGATCCGTATAGTATAACCGGTAGGATAATTGCCTTCCATGTCTTGATTTTCGTTGCTGTCGTGAGACCCCTTCCTTTTAACAGGGGGTACAGCTGGAAGAGGCGTGCAGCGCCCTTGTTGCACGCCTCATTTAAATGCTGTTTGAATGTCAGGTGTTTATCCAATTTTAGGCCTAGGTACTGGACTGTCTCTCTCCACGGTAGATTTTGGTTGTTTACTGTTAAGTTCCTAAGTGGCTGTTTGCGTTTGGTTGTGAATATTATTGCCTGGCACTTGTCAGGGTTTATCTTCGTTTTCCAGATGTTGCACCATTTGATCATATCTTCTAAGTGTCGTTGCAGGCTGGCCACTATGTAATTTAAATTTCTGCCGCTGTGATATAGCGCTGTGTCATCTGCATACAGCGCTATATTTCCTCTTGGTGCTTTAGGTACATCGTTAGTATATAAGAGGTATAGGAGGGGACCAAGCACAGAACCCTGTGGTACCCCTGCTTCTATTGTTTTCGGTGCACTTTCAGCGCCTTCTATTGTTGAGTAAAACTTCCTGTTTGTGAGGAAGGATCTAATAATTTTTACTATGTGGGTTGGGATGTTTACTTGGAACATTTTGTAGAGCAAGCCGCCATGCCAAACTCGATCAAACGCCTTCTCAATATCTAGAAATATTGCAGCTGTGCTATGTCCTTGGGATTTCTCTGTACAGATGTGCTCTATCAGGCGAATGGCCTGATGTATGGTGCTATGTCCAGCACGAAAACCGAATTGCTCGGGGCAGAGGATGTTGTTTGTTTGGAGGTAGTGCAACAATGGGATCTGTATCAAGATTTCTAGGATTTTAGAGAGGTGGTTTAACAGGGAGATTGGCCGGTAGTTTTGTGGGAATAGATGGTTTTTATTGGGTTTAGGGATTGAGATGATTTTTGCAACCTTCCAGGCTGAAGGGAAATAGTTTATTTTTAGGCAGTTGTTTAGTATGGCTGTGAGATGTGATATAGCGGGTTCAGGAAGGTTTTTGAGGAAGGGAGGTTTGATACTGTCGGGACCAGGGGCTTTGGAGTTGCCGATTCGCCTGATAAGAGCGCCAACTGCACGTTCGCTGACTGGGGTGAAGAAGGTGTCTTGTCTCTGTCGAAGTTTTCTGTTGAGATAGCGGCGGACCCTTCTTTCGTTCCTCTCTACTTCCTCTTCGTCTTCATCCGCTATGTTTTCTCTGAATTGGCGCTCGAGCGTGCTTGACATGGCGTCTGCCTTTTCCTCTGGCGAGTACACGATACCATTTTCTCCGTGTAGAGGATTGATGGCCTTCCGGGGTTGCCTTCTGGCTCTAATTTTGCTCCAGAGGTGGTCCGGGTTTGTGTTTGCCTCCTGCAGGCTTCTTTCCCAGCGGGAATTTCTGAGCATTTGCAGTCTCTGCCGTATTTCTCTGGCCATCCTTTCCATGTTTCTCCTGTCTTGAGGATCTCGAAATCGTTGCCAGAGCTTTCGGATTCTCTTCTTGTCCGCAATGAGCTGGGCCAGGTCAGGTGGTAAATCGCCTCTTCCTTGCTCATGTGTGATCTTTATCGTTGCGATTTTGCTACATGAGGACACTATATGGGTGAATTCTTGAATAGCTTGGTCGATGTCCTTTTTACGGGGCATCTCTGGAGCAATGTTAGGTATGTGGTGGGCGATGAGCGTCTTGTAGCGCTCGCAGTTGGTATGGTATGTAACTCTCCTTCTCGTCTCCGGACCATCCCGATCGTCCTCGAATCTAAGGATAACCGGGTTATGATCCGAGTCAAGGGCATTCACTACTTCAGTTGTTATGGCCAGAGAGATGTTCTTGTGTAGGTAGACGTCCAGTATATCTGGCCGGCATCTGGAGTCGTAGTGGAAGTGAGTGGGCTCTTCTGGAGCGACTATTTCAATGTCTGGATCATTGTCCAGGTATCTTAAGAGTGTTCTACCACTGGTGTTCGTGGTGCGGCAACCCCAGGCTCTGTGCTTTGAGTTTAGGTCCCCCCCTATAATGACTCTGTGGTTTCCGTTTAATAAGGCGTCTAGATCTATGGTAGGGATGTTATGGTGAGGTGGATTGTATGCAGCGATGAGATGGGTGACGTGGCCTTCTATGAGGAGTTCGATTCCGGTTGCTTCTACGACTTGGAGCTGAGGCAGAGTTATTCTTTGATGGCATATCCTCTGTTTTACAAGGATTGCTGTCCCACCACCTGGGCGGTTTGGCCGGTCTGTTCTGTGTGTGACGTAGTTACGGATCTGGAAATTTTGGTTTGGGGTCAGATGGGTTTCATTAATGAGAGCTATGTCCACTCCATGTTCCTCCAAGAAGAGTTCCAGCTCGTGTCGTTGTTGGTAAATGCCATTGGCGTTCCAAATGGTTATTTGTGGGTGTTTGCTTCTATCCTCCACTGCAGAAGATTGGCAAGATGGTGGTGAAAAGCAGGGTGAATTTTGTCATCATGTCTGGGGCGGCCATGATCTGTGTGAAGGCGTCTTTTAGTTTGCCAAATATGACTCTGAAGTTTATTTTGGTTAGTGACTTGAGGAAGTCCCAGATTTGTTCCAAGATTTGCTTTGGTTCAGCATCTTGTGTCTGTTCTTGTGTCTGCTCACAGGTTTGTGGGGTGGATTGAGTTTCTTGTTCTGGGGTGGAGTTTGCTGTGCTCCCGTTTTCGTCTGTTTGCTCGGTCGGTTGCTCAGGTGTGGTGGTATTCGCCTGAAGAGTGGTTGTTTCCGTCGTTTCTGCCGTGTTACTGGTTGGGAGAGCAGCTTCTTCTTTTGCCTGATGTTGGGTGGATTTTCTTTGCTCTTGATTTGGGTTTGGGGGTAGTATTGTGGCTTTCGTCTGTGTAGTGCAGGTTTGCAGGGGTAGGGGAAGAACTGATGACGATGATGTGCTTTGAGCTATTGGTGGGGGGGCCATTTTCACATTTGCTTTCGCTTGCTGCTTCACGACTTCTGGTCTTGATTGTGGGCGCGATTGTGGGTGGGGTCTGATGGTGGGTGTGCAGATTGAGGTGGAAGCCTTTACTATTTGCGCCATCGTTTTAACTCCTTGGGGTGAAGTTTCATGAGCTTCGGTTTGTGTCCCTGGTGGGTTTTCTTCTACTCTGGGTGGCAGAGGGCGGTATCTCTCCTCTGCTAGGCTTGGAGGCATAGGTGGGGTTTGGGGTCTGTAGTTGCTTATCCCCTGGTGAGCGATGGTTGGTGGTCTTTGCTGTCTTGAGGTGGGGACTTGGTGTTCCCTTGCAGTAGCTGCTGTACGTTGGGCTCGCGCATCGGCGATTTTGAGTCTAACTGGACATCCCCTGAATGAAGCTGGATGGTTTCCAGAGCAGTTTGCACAGACTAGTGGGTCACTAGGCTTCCTTGTGCAGGCGCTGGAGAGATGGGGACCGGCGCATTTTACACATCTTGGTGTTAGATCACATTGTTTTGCGCCATGGCCAAACCTCTGGCAGAGATAACATTGGGTAGGGCCACTTGGTTTCCGAAATCTTTCGACTGAAACCGTCATGTGCAGTAGTCTGTCGAGTTTAAAGATTTTCTGTGCATCTGCAGTGTTTGGCAGGTTTATTTGAAAATTTGCCATTTTATTTCGGGGTTGTGGGATGACGTCGCCCGTTTCTGTGGTGATGGTGACTGGTTTTGCCATCTGGTATACCTCCTTGACTGGGAAGCCTTTGGCAATAAGTGCTTCTTTAACTTCTTCTGTAGTCCAGTGGGGTGTGAGGCGTTTGATGACTACTTTTAGTGTGCCTCTCGGGTCATCGCTGTAAGTGAAAAATTCAAACTTTCGTTTTCGGAATTCTTGTTTTAGATAGAGAAAGTCTTCTGCGTTGGTCGCCTGGTAGACTATATGGTCCCCTTTGTACGTTGTGCTAAGAGCACCAGTTAGTTTGCTCTGAATTTGTCCTATTAGGGTGGTGTACCCTTTAGTTTCATATACCGTTATTGGTGGAACTCTTCTTCCTCGTTTTTGTAGTGGGCGTGAGGTTTGTGTGGTTCCTGTCCTTGTGTTTGGTGAAGGCGGCATGGATGGAGATTTTACCAACTGTTCAGGGGCGCTTGCTGGTTGTGTGGCTTGCAAACTTATTTCTTTTGGTTTAAGTGGTGCGCTCACTTTGGTGGTAATGACAGCTGTCTCTTTCGATTGCTTAGTTTGTGGCTGGGTTGCCTGCTGATTTGCCTTCGTGGGTGCACCTGTTGGCCCGTGGGTCGATTCTTTTGGTGTTATGCTAGCGCTACCGGTCCTTGATGGTTGTCTTGAGTCTGTAGTCGTGTTCTTTTGCGCTGCCTGCTCTGGTGCCGGCTTTGGTATGCCAGTGGCGCTTGATGATTCTTCTGAGTTGTATTTTAGGAGCCTGCGACTGCGTCGTGGGACCTTATACAGCGGTGAGTCGTGGGTCTCACCCTCTGAAGCCGAGTCGGCGTCGGTATCAATGACGAGACTGCGCGATGACTGACTATTTCCAGCGGCAGAATCGTCGTCTGATGATGATGATGAGAGTGGTGATGGCGGTGGTGATTGGCAGGGTGCAGGGAGTGGTTTGGGGTTTATTTCTCGCTGATCAGCGGATGGAGGTGGATCCTGCGGGTGTACCATGGTGGGGCATCCGCGTGATGTTGCTTTCCTAAAGAATTTGGGTCCCTATATTCCGACAATTTTGTGCTGGTCGGTTTTCCCTACTCAGGGCGGGCGCGGGATACCGCTAACCGCTGCGTGGCTTAATCAGTCAGCCACGGAGCGCAACGGGTCCCTGGACCGCTATTTACCCTATCGCCTGCAGCACAAAACTCTCGGAAAGAAGTTTTCTTTGTTCGACGCCTCTTCCTCTTCACTCCTTATCTTGCTGGCGGCGCGAAAACGTCTATCTTCGCGGGGAACTATGCCATCGTAGAGTTTAGAGGGCACTGATGAACCAAAACCGGACGGGACGGACACTGGGCGCGGGCAACACGAACAATTCTGCCAGCGACAAATCTGCTTTTTTACGACAAGCGCCCAGCAATCACGTACCACCAGCCCAGAACAACAGCACCGTCCCTCGCAACCTAGCAAACGAGCAAGCCCAGCGATGTAGCGAAGAACACGCAAGACGGCGACCAAGCACACGAAGCTCCAAACAAAGAAGCAGCCGCGGTAAGCGACGGCGGCGGCCCACGTGGTGGGTTTTTCCAGGTCGGGCAAGCAGTAGCAGAGCGCAGCGCAGCAGCGTCCTTTCACTACGCGAGCTCGACTCGGAGTGGCCGCCGACCCGCCGACATGAGATGGCTGGGTTTGCACCCATGCTAGTTCTGGAGAGCCAGCGTTCTTTCAACGCTCTGTCTCACGAAATCATCCTGTGGGTTCGTATGTGGCTTGTGTGCAGTAATGGCTTGGGGATTTTCCCCCCGGGTGGATGGCGTTAGTGATGATGATGTTGATAGAAGTGGAGATGAGTATCCTGTTTCATGAGGATGAGAAGATGGTTACCGCCTGTAGTGGCGATGGAGTGTGTTGATAGGAGCTCTGAGTTGAGGGTGAGGGTTCCGTCCCAGTGTATTGATGAGCTGGTACGGTGATGAATGAGATGATTCGTAGAATGTTTGTGATTTTTGTTTGATTATGTGATAGAAAGAGGGTTGCCCTAGCATTGCCCTGATTTCCTCGTTGCTAGTCAGTCTTGGTACGTCTGCAATAATTCTTAGGGTTTTATTTTGGACGACCTCCAATTGGGCTAGATTAGTGTCTGCTGCCATGCTCCACACTTCAGAGCCGTAGAGGATGACAGGCAGGACTATTGTTTTCCAGATTCTGAGCTTTGCTGATATGGACAATCCCATTCCCTTTAATAATGGGTATAGTTGGTAGAGCCGGGCGGAGCCTTTGTTCCTAGCCTCTCTTATGTGATGCTTGAATGTTAGGTTTTTGTCCAATTTTAGTCCTAAGTATGTGATTTCATTTTTCCATGGGAGTATTTGTTCATTGTAAGTGATGTTTATTATGGGTTTCTTGATTTTATGAGAAAATAGGATTGTTTGACATTTGTCAGCATTTATTTTTATTTTCCAGATGTTGCACCAGTTTGCAACTTTGTTGAGATGTCGTTGTAGGCTGTAGGCTAGGTAATTAATGTTTCTGCCACTGAGATAGAGTGCTGTGTCATCAGCATATAAGGCTATGTTGCCACCCGGCTCTTTCGGGATGTCATTTGTATACAGAAGATATAGGAGGGGGCCAAGCACAGATCCCTGTGGGACACCTGCTTCTATGAGTTTCATGCCACTTTTTGCCTTTTCTATGTATGAGTAAAATTTCCTGTCAGAGAGGAAAGACTGAATGATTTTCAGCAGGTGGAGAGGGCAGTTGAGTTTGGAGATCTTATATAGCAAGCCGTCATGCCAAACACGATCAAAAGCCTTTTCAATATCCAAGAAAATAGCTGCGGTGCTGTTGCCCTGGCTCTTCTCCGTGCAGACATGCTCCACCAGGCGAATGGCTTGCTGTACAGTGCTATGTCCAGCACGAAAACCAAATTGTTCAGGGATGATGATGTTGTTTATGGATAGAAACTGGAGTAGGGAGTTTTGTATAAGAATTTCGAGAAGTTTGGAGAGATGACATAGTAGGGAGATAGGGCGGTGGTTTTGCGGGAATAACTGATCTTTATTGGGCTTTGGAATGGAAATAACTTTTGCAACCTTCCAGGCTGAAGGGAAGTATTGTATGGAGAGGCAACTGTTTAGGATGGCTGTAAGGTGAGAGATAGCAGGTTGAGGAAGGTTTCTAAGAAAGGGGGGTTTGATGTTATCGGGACCAGGGGCTTTTGCATTGCCGATTCGCCTGATGAGAACAGAGACTGCACGTTCAGTGGTCGGCACAAAGTTGGTGACTGGTCTGGCACGAAGTGTTCGATGTAGGTGACGCTCAACTCTGCGCTCCAGGGCTTCTGCTTCTTCCTCGTCTTCATCGATTATATTCTCTTGGAACTGCAGCTCGAGCGTGTTTGCCATGGCGGTTGCTTTGTCGTGTGGGGTATAGACTAAACCGTTTTGCCCATGAAGTGGTCTGCTGGCTTTTTGGGGTTGTCGTCTGGATCTGATGATTCCCCAGAATTTTTCGGGATTTTGCTCTGCTGTTTGCAGGCTTTGTTCCCATCTAGCACTTCGTAGCAGTTTAAGTCTGGTCTGGATTTCCCTGGCCATCCTAAACATGCGTCTCCTGTCTTGGGGGTCACGAAAAGTTTGCCATCTCTTGCGCGTTCTGTTCTTGTCCGTAATTAGTTGCGCAAGGTCTGGGGGCAGGTTGCTCCGTCCGCTGTTGTGCGTTATTTTGATGGTTGATGCTTCCCCACACGTCGTGATGATTTGGGTTAATTCTGCTATAGCCTGGTCGATTTCTTCTGGGGTCTGCATGTCAGGAGCCTGGTCAGGTATGTGTAGAGTGACCAGTTCCTTGTACCTCGCCCAATTTGTGTTGTAGGTTGTAATTATTCTGTTACTTGGAATGTCTTGGTCACCCTGAAATCTTAGAATAACAGGGCTATGGTCTGAATTTAGGCTGTTGATTACCTCTGTCGTTGTGTTGAGGTTAACGTTTTTTAAGAGGAATATGTCCAATTTGTCAGGCAGGCACCTGGAGTCATAGGGAACATGAGTAGGCTCATCAGTTGAGACAACCCTTACTGCTGGATGGTTATCAAGGTATCTCAGTAGTTTGTTGCCACTTGTGTTTGTAGTACGACATCCCCATGCCCTGTGCTTGGCATTCAGGTCCCCTCCTATTATGGTTCTGTGGTTTATGTCCAAGAGATCGTCCAGGTCACTGGGAAACAGTCTGGCTTGGGGTGGGTGGTATGCCGCCACCAGAAGTGTGGGGTGGTTGTTAAGAATAACTTCGACTGCTGTTGCCTCTGTGTTTATGAGTGGTGGCGTTTGTATTACCCTGTGGCATATTCGATTTTTAATGAGAATGGCTGTACCGCCACCTGGTCTGTTAGGGCGGTCATTTCTGGCCAACACATAATTTCGGACTCGAAAGCTCTCATCAGGGGTTAGGTGGGTCTCGTTTAGGAGTGCCACATCCACCCCATGGTCATCGAGGAACATCTCGAGCTCGAATCGATCGTGGGAAACACCGTCAGCGTTCCAGATGGCGATAGTGATGTGCTGGTTTTCATTTGCCATTTAGAAGCAGGGGCAAGATGTTTGTGATAATTAGTGTCACTTTACTGAGAAGATCTGGGGCTGCTAAGAACTGATTGATAATCTGTGTGATTTTGGTAACAAAATTTTGAGGGAGAAGGTTTTTGACAAACTGCCAGATTTGTGATAAAATTTGAGGTGTTTGTACCTGTGAGTCCTCTGTGATGCTTTGCTGGGCAGTGGTGTTGTCACTGGCGATGTTGGTTTGAATTGTCACCGCAGGAGCAGTTGGGGGCTCTGTGGCGGTTGCCATTGAATGACTGGCTAGTGGGGGGGCAGCCTCAGTCGCTGCAGAGGTTGAGGGGAGAGGTGTCGCACTTGTCTGTTCCTTTAGAACACAGGTGCTGGGGGGAGGTGCGGTTAGCGGCGGATGTAGAGTCACCTTGGAGGGCAGGATTCTGCCAGGTTGTTGTTTCGGGATTGTGGGCTTTGTTTTAGGGGAGATTGGTGGGGTGCGCCCTGTTCTCACTATTTCGGCGAGCGTGGGCTGTGCTTGGGGCGGAGATCGCTCCGGTGGTGGGGAACAGGATGCAACTGCTTCCTGTGGTGTTGAAGGAGTTTCTAATGTATTTGTTCCCACCTGAGTTTGTTTTGGTGGAGGGGAGGAGTGTGGTGTATCCGCAGGTGGTGGCGGGGGTGGTTTTGTTGCCGCTGCTGTTCGCGGTGTGGTGGTTGGTGGGACATGTCTGCTGGTTGGGGGTGCTCGTCTTCGTTCCCAGGCCTGGACGATCCGCTCTCGCTCTGAGCAGCCCCTGAAGGAGGCTGGATGGTTGCCCCCGCAGTTTGCGCACGTTGCTGGCGCGTCGGGCTTTTTAGTGCAGGCCCCAGAAAGGTGTGGCCCGGCGCATTTCACGCAGCGGGGTCTAAGTTCACACTGAGACGCCCCATGCCCAAAGCGTTGACACAGATAACATTGCGTCGGACCGTTTGGTCTTTTGTATAGCTCCACCGTGACCTGCATGTGTAGCAGATGTGTAACTTTGAATATTTTGCGAGCCTCAGCAGTGTTCAGGAGATTCACTTGAAAATTGGCCGTTTTTATTCTGGGAGCCGAGACTGTTTCGCCGTATTCGTTTACAATGGTCTGCGGTTTCGTTTGCTGAAACACGTCCTGCACTTGAAACCCTTTCTCAATTAGGGCGTTTTTGACATCGTCTGTGGTCCAGTATGGAGTGAGCTTTTTAATGACGACCTTAAGTGTCCCCTTCGGGTCGTCACTGTATGTGAAGAATTCAATCTTCCGTTTTCGAAATTCTTCTTTGAGGAAATGGAAGTCCTCGGGATTTGTTGCCTGGTATACGATGCTGTCACCCTTGTAGGATGTGCTTAGTGCTCCTTTCAGCTTCCCTTGTATCTGACCGATTAGGGTAGTGTACCCTTTGGTCTCAAAAACCGTTATCGGGGGCACCCTTCTGCCTCTGGGCTGGCGCTGAGTTTGTGTCATTGCTGGGGGCACCGTTGTGTTTTGAGCGCCTTGCACCGTTCCGACGCCTGCAATTTGATTTTGCTTTTGATTATTGGACGCATCTGCGGTCGCAGTTGAGTGATCCACCTGCTTTTGTTGATGTTGCTTCTGCTGGTCTAGTGGTGGTTGTCGTACTTTTGCGTCTTGCGCATTTGAAACCACGCTCTGGTTTTCGCGCGCCCGGAGTTTCTCCGCGGCTGCGGGTTGCGGGGGCTGCCCAGAGTTGATCTTACGTAGCCTTTCGCTACGTCTGACTTCAGGGTCGGTCAATGAGGAGACCGAGCCCGAGTCGCTGTCTGTGGCTATGACAAGCTGGTCAGAGTCACAGCTAGTGTCTGACGAGGAAGGTGATGAGGGGGGATGAATTGAAGTATGTGAATGTGATGATGACGATGGTGGAAGTGAACTGTCGTGTGGCTGCACTCCATGAGGGACGCTGACAGAGGTTGGATCACGTGTGTCCGCCATGGCGGGCACCTACTCGATGTTATAAGGTTTCAGATAGGGAAGCCTATATTTCGACAATTTCCGCGCCAGTGGAAAAATTTCCCTACACCTAGCAGGCGCGGGATACCACCAAGGGCCTCACAGTCAGTCTGTTTGACTATGTGGCTCGGCGGGTCCCTGGACTGCAGCTTCCCTAACACCTATGGCACAGAAATTCTCGAACAATTTCGACTATTTATATTCACCTACTCGAGGCGTGATGTTCCTCTTTCTTCACGGTCTATCCCATGTCAGAGCGAGCGCCCACGTGGTCTAGAGCCCCGTCCGCGCCGAGTGTGCAAGACGACTTTTGCTTCTCAGAAACGACAATTTTGCTTTTTACCGATAACGCACACCCGACCACGTCCGGAAATCCAGAACACAGCGCGGACCGCCAGCACCGACGATACGACCAAGCACGAAGCTATTGCGCGAGCACGCAAGGCGGCGACCAAGCACACGAGAAGCAAGCAACGAGGCGAGCTCTGCACAAAGGCGGCGAGAGCGCGCGGTGGGTATTTCCAGGGCTGGGAGCACAATAGCGGCGCAGAGCACAGGTAGACGCACGTCCGTCCGCTTAGCAGTCCCACCTCGGAATGGCTGGCCAGTGGCGAGTGGCCGCCGCACGCCGACGCCGCACCTTTACCAGCTCGCCCTGCTGCGGCCGCCGACCAATGGGGCGCGCGCGCAACCGGCCGCCGCACCCGAGCCCATAAAGGACCCCCACCCCGCCGGCGCCGGCATTCGCCGAGCGGCAGTCGGGCGTTGAGCAAGTCTCCGTCAGTCTGTGACGCGAAGCCATAGGCCCCCGCTTGTACGGGTGACTTACCAGGGGTGTTTTCGGATGCGTCTTTATTAAGACGTAGACGAGCACTCGCAGCATATTGCCGAATTACGAGCGAATCTTCTGTTGCTATGTCGAGTTGTGGCGACGCCTTGGGGCCCCAGCAGCCCGCTGCTGGAGGCAAGGACGCCGTCTCTTTGTTTCCGCCGGCCGCTTTTCCGGTTGGGTCGAGCGCCTCAGCTGCCGCAGAGAATAGCTCTGCTCCCCCGAGTGCTAGGGCATTTACAGGTCAGGGCCTGGTCTCTGGCCAGTGTCCCGCGCCTGGTAGAGTATTAGGACCAAGTTCTGCCGCCGGAAACCTAACGGTGACGTCAACTAAGGCGGCGACTGGTAGTCCCACGGCAGCCATTGACTTTGCCTCCCTTACCTGCGTGCGACATGCAAACGGAGAGTATACCACACAAAGGAGCTCGTCTCTCCCTCCTACCAGCGGTAGGATGTCCATGGCCACGCTGATGATCAGCACGGGGCAGGCGCAAGCGCTGGCGCAGCACCTTACCCCTGCACAGAGAAAACATCTTCCGGTCAGCATCCTGCCCAAGCCCAACCCAATAGCCCAACCCAAAAAGACCACTCCCGCTCCTAAACCCTCCCCTCCAGAACAAACGAAGACGCTACCACCATCTGTCCCATCCAAGCGTATTAAAGACGTAGTTAAAAGTGCGAGAAAGCACAAAACTACCTTTAAACGCAAAAATACCAAGAAAGCAGCTTCAATCCCACCGCCCACCACCCAGACATGTACTCCCTCCCCCTCAGGGAGTGGAGATGAGGCAGACTGCCCCCTCGTCATCGACGAAGACAGGGACACCACTGAGCGCCATACACTCAGCACCGACGGTGACGGCTTTCAAAAAGCGCGGAAAACCGCCCGCCTACCCGCCTCTCAGCCGGCGAGAGGTATTGCTTCCACAAGCAATAAATTCTTGCCGCTATCAGACGAGGACGAAGCGGCACCCGCGAATTGTGATGCGCCACAGCACACACCAAAACACAGACTCCCCCCGATAATCGCCGAATTCAATAATAATTATGAGGAGCTTCACTCCATCATTAGAGACTGCTTAGGCGAGAAGCAGTTCACAGCAAAGTCCGCCGGAGGGGACAAAATCAAACTTATGTTCAGGGAGCTGGACGACTACACCGCTGTGAAGGCCCTGCTCTCTGAGCACAAAGTCCCCCATTACACCTTCCCCACTGCCAAACAACGTATAGTGAAGATGGTAATCAGGGACCTGCCTCGTAAAGTTGGCACTGATGCTATTAAGAAGGACCTGCAGAGACAGGGCTTCGAAGTCAACAGTGTCACCCACATGAGGGAAGTGTACAGTGGTAACAAATGGCCACTGTACCAGGTCAACTTACCTGATATCTCAAGAAACAGAGAGAAACGCATATCTCACGTCCTGTCAGTGCCTGTCACACTCGAGCCACTTCGCAGGAAAAGTGGCAACGTGCAGTGCTACAACTGCCAAGGACTAGGGCATGTTGCCAAGCACTGCGACATGCCTACTCGGTGCATGAAATGCGCTGAAGGGCACCCCACCTCCGAGTGCTCACTACAGAGGGGCGACCCAAAGAGCAAGTGTGCCCTATGCGGCGAATACGGACACGGCGCCTTCTACCAAGGTTGCCGAGTTCAAAAAGAGTATCGCCTACGCGCGCAAGGCACGAAGACCCCCGCCACACAACGCACCAACCGCAGCGCCCACCCTACGAACACTAGGGCGCCGAGCAACACGCAACCGCGTCAAACTCGACCGACCATCCGATCGAGAACTCGAGATGGCGCAAGCTACGCGAGTGTAACAGGCACTGACAGGAGTCAACAAACGACTCCCACTTTACACTTAGCCCAGCGGCCGTCACCCGCTAACGGAGAAACGTCCAGGGAAGCCCTCTCCCCCTCCCCTCAAACTCCCAAGTCCAGTCTGCAGCCAGTAGCGGCAGCTGTGGGCACGTCACAAGGCCCTCAGCCCAGCACTTCTGAAGTGAGTGCAAATGCCCTACGACCCCCAGGAGTCGTGGAGCAAGCGTTAGGCCTCCTAACACAACTGCTCCACGAAATCAGGCAACAGAATGCCCAAATTCTAACAGCCATAAATTTGGTACTCCAAGGGTCGCATAATAATGCGACTACCGCACAGAAATCCTCCCCCCAGTGATGGACAGACGACCCCACATTCAAGGACTTAGAATGTGCGTCTTCAACGCAAACGGCATCGTCGGACAAAACAACGAGTTCCGCGAGTTCCTACGCGACGAAAACATAGACGTATGTATGGTGGCCGAGACACACCTAAAACCAGGTGTAAGGGCGTCGGTACCCAATTACAACTGCTACAGGACCGACCGGCCCACCGCAGGAGGCGGGGTAGCAACATACGTCAAACGCGGAATCCCCCATCATCAGGTACACCCACCAGCAACTAGGCAAATAGAAACAGTGGCACTAGAGATTGCCACTGTCACAGGGCCCCTCACCATCGTTGCAGCATATCGCCCTCCCTCCTACACTTTAGAAGAGGACGACATAGCAGCCCTAGGCCAAATCAGAGGAAAACTCTTCATCGGCGGTGACCTGAACGCCAAACATGCAGACTGGCACTCGCGAAACTCAAACAGAGCTGGTCGTCAACTGCAACGACTCGCGCGCACCCACCACTTTCACATATGGGGTCCAGAGGAGCCTACCCACTTCCCCAGAAATGGGGGGAGGGCGGACGTCCTCGATATTGCGCTCACCAAAAGAATAACAGGATTTGTGACCGCGCAATCGGTCAACCGAATGTCTTCCGATCACAATCCTGTGATTCTCGAGGTCGACGTAGGAGATTGGGTACCCCTCCAACAACAACGCTTCTCATACAAGCGCACCAACTGGGAGCAATTCAAAGCTGACGTAACTGCAGCAATTGCCCAGGCCCCGCCTCCAACTGCAGACTCTGCAGAACAGGCGCTCAAAGACCTCACCAGCACGATCCTGCAAGCAGCCAAGGAGGCCACACCACAGCCACCGGACGGCACTCCCCCTGTTAAGCAACTCCCGCCGCACCTGCTTGCCCAAATCAGAAACAAAAACAGGATCGCTAAAGAGTGGAAGCTCACTAGAAACCCCGCAACTAGAAGGCTACTGAACCGCCTACAAAGAGAGCTCAAGGTCGCGCTCACTGAGCACCGCAACCAGCAATGGTCGGCGCGACTTTCCGCCCTCCGCGTGGACGACAATAGCCTCTGGCAGGCGACCAAACAGATCACCAAAAGACGCGCCAGACTGCCACCTCTGCACGGCGAGCGCGGACTTGTCTTTAGCACCTCAGACAAGGCAAATGCACTAGCAGATGCCTTTGAAAAACAATTCCGCCCTGCAGAGGCGCAGGACAGGGACCACGAAGCCGTCGTTCGACGTCAGCTCGCCACATTCCTTGCGGCGGACGACGCCGACGACGACGAAGAAAACACACCGCTCTTCACACCCGACGACGTGAATCGAGTAATCAGATCGCTACCCAACAAAAGAGCCCCAGGCCACGACCAGCTCAACAACGTAGTAGTGAAACACCTCCCTCCCCCAGCCATAGCCCGCATCGTAAACATCTTCAATGAGATCACGCGTTCCCGCAAGTTTCCGAGGTGCTGGAAACACGCAGAAGTCGTTGCAATCGCGAAACCCGGTAAAGACCCGGTTTTCCCGCAGAACCACCGACCAATCAGCCTTTTGCCAACCCTTAGCAAAATCTACGAACGCCTGCTACTTATTCCCATTCTTGACCACGTCAAATCGCAACAAATCCTGCCCGACTTCCAGTTCGGTTTTCGGCAGGAACACTCCGCGCCCCAACAAATAATGAGGGTCGTTGAAGCAGCTACCGAAAGCTTCAATCGCAAAAGCTACTGCGGGGTAGTGCTACTCGACGTAGCCGCTGCCTTTGACTCTGTCTGGCACACCGGGCTCCTCTATAAACTATTCTCCCAAGGCTTCCCAGGTCCGATAGTGAAGCTACTCGCGAGCTATCTCTCCCAAAGGACTTTCTCCGTTAGGATCGAGTCGTCGCTTTCCACTAAACGGCGCATCAGGGCAGGCGTGCCCCAGGGGTCGGTACTGGGCCCGGTACTGTACAACCTGTACACTGCCGATCTCCCGACCGTACCGCTGGTGCACACTGCCCAGTATGCCGACGACACAGCGTTCTTCACACGTAACCCCAACAGAGACAGGGTTACGCGAAGACTGCAAACAGCGCTGGACGAGACCGGCCGCTGGGCTAAAAAATGGCGCATCACAATCAACGAGACCAAAACTCAAGCCATAATGGTCACCCGGAAACTGGGCAAGCGGGCTCCCGCCCGTCAGCCGCTACTGCTTAAGCTGAACGGCCAAGAGCTTCCGTGGCGACGTACCGCCAGGTACCTTGGAGTCACTCTCGACACCAGGCTCACCTGGAGGGCTCACATCGAGGACTTGCGCCGCAAAGCTAGTGGTAGGATGCAAATGTTGTATCCTATCCTCAACACCCACAGCACTCTAGCGGCTGACATAGGAGTCAGGACGTACTGCTCACTAATACGGCCAATAATGGAGTACGCTTGCCCTGTCTGGGGATATGCGGCTCACTGGCATCTCCGCAAACTCCAGTCGGTACAAAACCGGGCGCTTAAAAGGGCATTACACCTTCCCTTCCGCTTCCCCACTGCTGACCTACACGAAGCAGCTGGCATACCTCCGCTCCACGAGCGGTTCAAAGAACTGGCCGAAAGTTTCTACGACAATTCCGCCAGATCAGACAACCGACATATCAAAAACTTGGGACTGTACGACACAACACTGGACAGACACAGACGACCAAAACATATGTTAACCGACTAAGACAGCCTACAAGGCAGCACTGAAATACAAACTCACTGCAACAATTAAAAAAAAAACGACATACCAAACAACATAGACAATAATAACAAAAAGCATAGAGGAGGAAATGTCCCGAAGGACAACACCCTCCATCATATACGCTTTCCTCGAAAGTGAGGAAAGCGCAGATGCAGTAGTCGCCGGCGCCGGCACGCACTCCGCTGCTCGACTCGCTGCGGCTCGCACCGTTTGGGGCGTTGTGCTTTTCTTTCTCGCTTCTTTCCAAACTAGCCCATCGCCATGTCCGGACGCGGAAAGGGAGGCAAAGTCAAGGGCAAGTCAAAGTCCCGCTCAAGCAGGGCTGGGCTCCAGTTCCCGGTCGGCAGAATCCACCGCCTCCTGCGCAAGGGAAACTACGCCGAGCGCGTCGGCGCCGGGGCGCCCGTCTACCTCGCCGCCGTCATGGAGTACCTCGCGGCTGAGGTGCTCGAGCTGGCCGGAAACGCGGCCCGCGACAACAAGAAGACGCGCATCATCCCGCGCCACCTGCAGCTCGCCATACGCAACGACGAGGAGCTCAACAAGCTCTTGTCGGGCGTCACCATCGCACAGGGAGGTGTCCTGCCCAACATCCAGGCCGTCCTGCTGCCAAAGAAGACCGAGAAGAAGGCCTAAAAGAGAGACAGCGCAATCGGCAACCGCCGCGTGCTCCCTTGGCACGCAGCGCGCCATTTGCCGCCTCGGCTCAAAAAACAAAACACAATCGGCCCTTTTCAGGGCCACCACACAAACCTACGTCCAAAGCAGAATTCCAGTCGTTCGTCGCACCACTTTTCTCTCTCTCTCTCTCTCTCTCTTTCTGTGTACGGTTTTTTTTTTTTTTTTTTTTTTTTTTTCCTTCTTACACACACAGGCGCCGCCATCTTGTACACACGTACTTGGCCACCTCCTCCACTCCACTCCACGCACGCACAGTCTCGCGACCATTAACCAGCACACGTGGCGCACAACAACACACCTCAAAAATAACCCCTCGGCACTCAGCCGCGCCGCAACACACAGCCCATCCACCGACAAGAAGCATACAAGCAAAGAGGGAGGGGAAGGAAGGAAGGAGCTCACACAACGCAAGGGCACGCTTCCTTCCCTCCCAACCGCACCGCACACCACGTCAAAAAAAACTCCAAACAAAACTAAAAGGCCAAGTAGACTAAAAAGGAAAAGAAAAACCAGCAACACAGACTCTTTCGCACTTTTCAACTTCCGAACACTGTGGTGGCCCTGAAAAGGGCCGTTTTTCAATCTCTCTTTCCTTCCTTCGGTCTCACACCGCCTAACCGCCGAAACCGTACAGGGTGCGCCCCTGCCTCTTCAGGGCGTACACCACGTCCATGGCCGTCACAGTCTTGCGCTTGGCGTGCTCAGTGTACGTCACCGCGTCGCGGATCACGTTCTCCAGGAACACCTTCAGCACTCCGCGCGTCTCCTCGTAGATCAGACCAGAGATGCGCTTCACGCCGCCCCTGCGCGCCAGGCGGCGGATCGCGGGCTTCGTGATGCCCTGGATGTTGTCGCGCAACACCTTGCGGTGCCGCTTGGCGCCACCCTTGCCGAGCCCCTTTCCTCCCTTGCCGCGGCCTGTCATTCTTCTTCTTCAAGCGTCTCAACCACAATAATATAAAAAACAGAAAGCAAGGCAAGCTCCTCACCCGGCGCTAGCGAGTCGGCTACGGTTGTGGCGCCCAGCGCGCGCGCCGCCCCCCTATATAGACTCTGGGGCCCCGCGGCCCGCCCTCCCCTCCCCCCACCACCGCGCACCGAGGGCATATAAGCGCAGCACCGGGGCGCGCGGGCCCGTTGTCAAGGCAGCACCGGACGCCGTCGCGCACGCATATCCTCCACGCCGCATCCGCATCCGCAGTAGCCATGGCCCGGACAAAGCAAACGGCCCGCAAGTCCACCGGCGGAAAGGCGCCGCGCAAACAGCTCGCCACCAAGGCGGCGAGGAAGAGCGCGCCCGCCACCGGCGGCGTCAAGAAGCCCCACCGCTACAGGCCGGGCACCGTCGCCCTGCGAGAAATCAGGCGCTACCAGAAGAGCACAGAGCTGCTCATCCGCAAGCTGCCATTCCAGCGCCTAGTGCGCGAGATCGCCCAGGACTTCAAGACCGACCTGCGCTTCCAGAGCTCCGCAGTCATGGCCCTGCAGGAGGCCAGCGAGGCCTACCTCGTCGGCCTCTTCGAAGACACCAACCTGTGCGCAATCCACGCCAAGCGAGTCACCATCATGCCCAAGGACATCCAGCTCGCGCGCCGCATCCGCGGCGAGCGCGCCTAAACCCGCACACCGCCAAACAAACAAAACGGCCCTTTTCAGGGCCACTAACGTCTCTCCGTCGCGAGCAAAACTTTGTCGGTCGCAACGACTAGTTCCCCACTCACTCTCCAGTCCAGTCGTCCCACCCCCGGCCCGGCCCGGCGCCGCCGTTTCCAAAAAAAAAAAAAAAAAGCACCGCACCGGCCGAACCAAGTCGCAAGCGTCAATAGCGCCACCCACACAGGCCACGGCACAAAACGTGACGCCCGGAAAGCAAAGCAAAGCAAAAAAGACTATTCCAAAACCACCACCAAGACAAACAAACAAACGCGGCGCAAAATAAATAGGTAATAATAATAAAAGAGTAAAATACACTTTATGTAACACCAACCGCGCGCCGCCGCCCACGCCCGCCAACGACCCCACAATCCAACCACCATCCACACATGAAACAAACAAACGCCAGCAAGCAAGACAGACAGACAGACAGACAACAAGGCAACCGACCGACCACGACACGACAATCAACACCTTCCCGACGTGCTTTGATGGCCCTGAGAAGGGCCGTTTTTGTTTTTGTCCGGGACCGCGCGACAGCCTCTGGTTGCGCGCCGGCCACCAGGCGACGGTGTCAACCGCCAACCCTTCCCTGCCCTTTTTACTTCTTCTTCTTGGGCGAAGCCTTCGCCTTAGACGGCGTCGCCGTCGCCTTCTTCGGGCGCGGCGCCTTCGGCTTCTTCGTCGGAACCTTGGCGGCCTTCTTCGCCTTCGACGGCGACTTGGCCTTGGCCGGCTTGGCCGCAGCCGCCTTCTTCGCACCCGCGGGAGCGGCCGACGCCGCAGACGCCTTCTTGGCGGCGCCCGCCTTCCGACCGGTCGCCGCCTTCACGCCGCCAGCCTTCTTTGCGCCGGCCGCACGGGCCCCCTTCTTCTCCTTGCTGGCCGGAGCGGCGCGCTTCTTCTTCGCACCACCGCCGCCACCACGAGCCTTGCCGCCCTCGGCCGCCCCGCCGCCGGCGCCGGCAAGCTTGAAAGAGCCCGACGCGCCCTTCCCCTTCGTCTGCACCAGCTCGCCAGCCACGACGGCCGACTTGAGGTACTTCTTGATAAAGGGCGCCAGCTTCTCCGCGTCCAGCTTGTAGTGCGCGGCAATGTACTTCTTGATCGCCTGCAGCGACGACCCGCCGCGCTCCTTCAGACTCTTGATGGCGGCCGTCACCATCTCAGAGGTGCGCGGGTGCGCAGGCTTGGCGCGCGGCTTCTTCGCAGACGACGCAGACTTGGCCTTCTTCGTAGTGCCGGTGGCGGCGGGTGCCGCGGCAGTCTCGTTCGTAGCCGCCTGGTCTGCCATCTTTTGCTTGTTCTCTTTTCTTTTTTCCCCTTGGTTTCGCTTCCTTCTCTCCTTCGACGACGCACAACAGCGAGGGGCGCGCAGCAGAGAATAGCCGCGCACGCGCCTGGCCCAGCCAGTGTCGCGGGCGGGCGCGGACGGCCGAGAGAGCGGCCGCCACTCGGCGCGCCGCCGCGCCGCCGCGCCGCGCCTCCCGCGCTTGCTACCGCCCAACGTCCGACAGCCTGCGCGGAGCAGCCCCCAACCTGCGCCGCAACCACCCGCGCCATTCAAACCACCGAGGATGGGGCTACACACACCGACACCACGGTCGCCAACCAGTCGCCGCGGCGGCGCCGCAAACCACGGCCAAACTGCAGCCACCGCGCGCCACAGCCTGGGTCGGCCCGCCGAGAATCGCCGCCCCCGCCCAAATGCCGCCCCCACAGCCCCAGCCGACGACCCGCCACAATGGCCAAACCTTCGTCAAAACTCCCACACCGTCGCCGCGGCAGCCCGGCCACCGCGGCCGGCGCCACAGCCACACGAGCCGAGTCGTGCGGCGATGACGGCCGTGCACAAACGCACCTCCGCCGCCCCATCGCCTTCCGCCGTTTTCCCGATCGGCCCGCAGCCGTCGGGCCACGGCCGCGGGCCGTCCTCCTCCTCTCGCCTCGCCCGCCAACACCCACAGCCCTTCCAACACATTTTTCTTTTCTTTTTTCTTTTTTTTTTTTTTTTACTTTTTTACGATCGCCGCCTGCGCAACATGGCACCGGCCGACGGAGCGCCAACCCCCCCGCCACAGGCGAAAACAAAACAACGATAAACAAACAAACAAAATAAATTACCAGCCAGCCCCAACTACAGACACACCGAATCTGCCCTCACAGCCGACCTTACACGCCTCAACGTCAAAACAAAGGTGGTTTCTTTCTTTCAACGGTTACCTTACCTTAGGTTACGTCAGGTTAGGCTAAGAAGGCGTCAGGGTTAGGTTAAGCGTTGACGTGACGTCACGTCTTAACGTAGGCGTTAAGCTAAGGTTGCGGTCACGTACGTTAGGTTAAGGCGACTTGGGGGTTGGCCTAAGAGCTTAGGTTAGGTTACGTTACTTTAGGTGGCTGCGTTAAGGGGGGCTTAAAGAAGTTTAGGAGGTTAAGGCGTCGAGGCGGCCGCACCCCCTTAGCTGCTGCGGCTCGGCCACGCCACGCCACGCTTTGGGGTTTCATAAGGTCGCGCGGCGGGTCGTCGGCACGCCGCAAAGGACAAAACTGCAAGACGACGTCGAAAAACAAACAACAGGTAAAAAATAAATAAGTAAAAATAAACGACGCCGACAGGCGGGGATCAGCAGAACAAGCAGATTCCGGAGAGCGAACGAGACACGCACGCACACACACAAACCCCCCCGAGCCGAGAGAGCACAGAGCACCACCACGTGTCGGCCTCCGCTCACCCGACTCGGCTGGGCTGGGCTGGGCTGGGCTGGGCTGGCGGCCGGGCCGGATGCACGTACACGTACGGCTACAGCCACTACCCGTACACAGCCGCTCTTCACGCAACACCAGCCAAATGGCGCGCCCGCGGCTCGTCGCGGTCGCCGTCGCGGTCGCAACGCCACGCCGGCACACTTTCGGCACCACCGTTTTCGCGCGCACCGCAAACAAAACGCAGCCGACACACACAGAGAGAAAAAAAAAAAAAACACAGAGCGCGAGACGGGCGGCGGCGCACCTTTCGCCAGCCGGCAGGCAATCGACTCGCCCAGTACGACAAACGCGCACGCCACCCCACCCACCAACCAACCAACCAGTCGTCGTCGTCGTCGTCGTCGTCGTCGTCCCGAAATCAAACAAACTCTCAAAAGCACAGCCCCTGCTGCCAACGGACGCAGGCGCCACGCAGCTCCCTTCCCGCCACACTCGATTCGCAGCGCAACTCACCCGGCACACCGTCAAACGACGGGCTGGGCTCGCCGCATCGCCGCAACCTACACACCTTCCCCGCCACGACGCACAGCCCCACCAGACGCCCGTGCCGCAACGACACTACTGCACTACCACTACCGCACTACTCCTCTCGCCCTTGCCATACACGACACAACACGCCAAAAAGTGAAAATCCAAATACAAACAAAAACACCGCCCCCACGACCCAAACACATGCACGGCGCGCCAACACACGCGAGGCAAGGCACGCAGCAAACGGCGTCCCCTCCGCGTCGCGCCATCAACCTACACACACAAGGCAACCAACAACAGCCAGCCAGCCAGCCAGCCAGCCAGCCCCACTCTCACGCCGCAAAAACAGAAAACACACCGAAACCGCCAAACGCCGCACATTCGCGCTTCGCACTTACCACACACCTCTCGGCATCCGTTTCGCACACAACGACGCGACGCACAATACATCATCACGGGCTACGCACGCACACCGCGACCCACTTTCTTACGACGCCCTCGGCAGAGCACACGTGCCCACGCCCACACACAGTCGACACAACGACGCAGCGCGCAGCAGACGCGGCCGCAACACGTACCTCCCCGACGACGCGCCAACACCGCCAGCCACTGCTCACTCGCCCAAGCAACCCGTGCACACAACTGCCACACGCGTCCACCACGCCGCCGCCAACCACCCGCCCGCCAGGGGGCGCTCACGTCCGCGACAACAGCGCGGCACCGCCGGGCCGGGCCGGGCCGGGCCGGGCCGAACCGAGCCGAGCCGAGCCGCCGCCTCCTCTCCACTCGGCACGCCACGTCCTGCTTGCAAAACACATGGCTCGTCCCTCTGTACACACAACGCGCCTGCCTGCGGTCGCCGCCGGCATCTATCTACCTGCGCATCGGAGCCAGGCCGGCAAGCCCACACTTAAATAATGCACTTCACCAGCCAAACAAACCCACTCTTCCTTTCTTTGCACAGCGCATGCAACAGCAGCCCCAGGAGCCGGGCCCGCCGCCAGCGTCTCCTCCTCCTCTGGGCACAGCCAGCCAGCCGTTCCCACCGCCCCGCCCCTGCTCTGCAGAACAAGAAAAAACGAAAAAGTACCAACACACGCACCCAAAGCGTAAGCCAGACAAGACCAGCCTCTCCGAGGCCACACACACGCAAAAAAACAAAAAAACAAAAACACTACAACAGAATAAAATGAAAAAGAAAAAGCAAGCTGTCGCCTCGCCCCCGCCCGTCCCCCCACCCCACCACATTCGCCCCCTCCGCTTGTTTTCCTTTCTACAATTTCCCTCTTTTCCACCCAATATCCCGCCGCGGTTTACGGGCACCGGCCGATTTTGCGCCCGCCCACATGTGTGCCTACTCCCCACCACCATTCCCTCCGCAGCCCGCAGCCCGCAGCCCGCAGCCCGCTTTTCCCCCCCTCCCTGCCCACACCACACCACACCACACCACACCGACGGTGCTGACGTCGACACGCACCCAAGACAGGGGCCACGACCGTCTTTTTTCCTGGGCCCATCCCCACACCGCACCTCCTTCCAATCAACGCTGTGGCGCCTGTGTCCGCGCGAGACGCGTGCGCGCCGCCTCTCTCAACATCCGTCCGCCGTCCGCCGGCCGGCCCGTTTTTCGGCCCCCAGGCCATCCGTCAACCACCACTGCCACTGCCACTGCCCCTGCCCCTGCCCGCCCCGCACCACACCACACACCGCTGCTTGCCCCGGCCGTTGCCACCAAAGGCGCCAACCGCAGCCCGCGCGCGCCAGAAACTACAGGGACCCAGCCGACCGACGAAAATCAGAGCAATTGGCCGGGAGGATCAAAAAGAGAGCTCCGAAAACCACCGTAGCGAGGCGTGGGAGGAAACGTTACGAGAAGCAGAAAGGGACCAGGAAAAATTCTGGAAATTTCTTAAAACTCGTAAACTAAACACGAAACATCTACATCTACATGGGGAAGGAACGACCCCACAGACCGAGCTGAAGCACTGGCGGATTCACTAGAAAAGGCAATTCCAAGCACCAGAAGCGGTAGATGACGAAACTGGTGACCACCAGGAAATGGTACTCAGAAGGGTAAAACCGCATCCTAAGTGCCCCGATCAGAACATCTTTCACAATCCAATAAACGCAGAAACCCCCGTATCTTATCACATCACAAACATACACACATCCTAAGAAGGCATCAGGCCCAGATTCCATCAAACCGCAACTACTACATCACCTACCTCCAGCAACTATCAATTATCTATCTAACATCAATATATAATGCTTGCTTCAGACTAAACTACTTGGAAACAGGCCCGAGTCATCACATTACCAAAGCCAAACAAGGACTTATTATTTCCGCAAAACTATAGGCCAATTTCCTTGGAAAGGTCCTCGGAAAGCTCATTCAAACTGAACTGAAGAAATTCAATTCTTAAAGGATAACAACATAATCATCGCACAACAATTCCGATTCCGCGAAGAACACAGCACCACCCACCAGGTGACCAGACTAGTCGAGCACATATGTCAGGCCAGAAACATTAGACACAGTACTGGAGCAGTCCTGCTTGACATTGGAAAAGCATTCGGATAACGCCTTATCTACAAGCTCCACCAGTACAACTGCCCCATCCACATTATTGCTTCTTTTCTCCGCAACAGAGCATTCTATGTCCATGTACCAGGAGCGGCAAGTAACACTAGATCCATAGAGGCTGGAGTCCCGCAAGGCTCAGTGCTGGGGCCCATTCTCTACTCAATATACACAAACAAACAGCTGGGAGGACACTTGTCACTATTTGCAGACGACACTGCAGTCTACCGCAGCAGTTCTAACCTGCAATATAGAGTCACAAAAATAGAGTAACACCTACAATCCATCCAGAAATGGGCTAACCAATGGAAACAAAAGAAAAAAACAATAAACGCGGAGAAAACCCAAGCAATACAATACGATTCACATTCAAAAAGAATACCTCCTAACCTGCATATACGCCTCAGAAATAACAATCTTCCATGGTCAGGCACAATAAAGTATCTAGGCATCAAGCTGGACAAGAGGTTGACATTTAGAGACCATGTTACACACGTTTGTAACAAGGCTGCAGCAGCAATATTCAGACTGTACCCAATCATCAAAGGAAACAGAATAAATATGCGCGCCAAAAAGAAAATCTTCAAAACCGTCATAGGAACCAGCCATCACTTACGGCTCTGAAAATCTGGTCAATGGCCGCAGACACCAACATAACAAGAGTAAAAAAAAAGGGTGCACAACAAATACTTCAGAATTGCTGCTGATGCCGGCCGGTACCAGACAAACCGAGACATATACACAAACCATAACATACTCAAAATCCCGGAAATCATCCAAAGAAAAATCCATAAAGTTTTTTTTTTTTTTTTTATTTTTCCACCAAACCACGGATTCGAACCACCCACTCATCAGAAATCTGGGACAAAATCCACCCGACCCAAGAACGACATTTCCCATCACGACAAAACACCACAAACTACAACATACCATGATAAACAAAAATAAAATACAAACACCATAACACTCACTCAAACAACAAACATCTACACACACCCAAGAGACCCTATCATCCCATCATTTTGTTACCCAACATAATCAGACAGAAGGCAGGGATCAAGGACAGATCCGGTCCTTCGAGTACAGGGGGTAAAAAAAATACCCATCAGACCAGCTCGCTCTCTCTCTCTCTCTCTCCGTGCCGACGCTGCCCCGCACACGCGTTCGCGCTCGCGTTCGGCCGACACCACACGACAGGTCTTTGGGGCCCCGCCACTGCGCACACGCACGCCTCCTCCTCTTCCTTAGTTCTTTTTCGCTTTTCTTTTCTCCCCCGCCCCCCGCTCTCACCGCCACATCATCCCGCAACCCTTGGGGGATGTTTCCCAACATCAACGCGCCCCAATTCCACTCTCTGCCCGTGCCGCACTCTCCACTTTGCTTCTCCCCGTCCCCTACACACACGACTACCGAAACCCCGGTTGACACACCTTCTCGTAGGACAGGGGTGCGTGCGTGCGTGCGTGCGTGCGTGCGTGCGTTGTCTTGACGGTGACAGCAACAGCAACGGATCCGTCCATCCCATTCCCCCCCCACTCGGTAAAGAACCATGTTCAACCCACACTACACAACAAGGGGGGCACACACGAACGCGAAAGAAAGGGCAGGGCAGGGCAGGGCAGGGCAACTATCTCTTCCTCAGAACCCACATATCACATCAACGAACGGCAGGCCAATTGCGGACTCAGCCGTGTCAGGCAAATCCAACCCAACCAACACCTCCCACGGAAACCCTGACACTGATCCAGCAGTACGTCCACATACATCGCCACACCAAATACGGGTGACGAGTGAGCAACAAATGGAACAATACACAACAAGGCTGACCTAATAAAAACTGCACGTCACGTCATACCTTCCAGACAGACGCAGTTCCGACGGGACGGCGGAACCGTATACGTACCTTTCAGCCACAACAACCGACCGACTGGACACGCCCGCGTCTCCAGCCAGCCAACCACCAGGGCCACACAGCCCGCAAGTTTCAGCGTCAACACTTCTTAACGTACGTTGCAAACTTTTCAAAACATTGCCACACACACACCACGAAAAGCGTCAACCTCTCTCACACTGGATACACTCAACACTTTTTGTCGGCGGAGCTTGAGGCCAACGGTTGACACACCCCCACCGGCCACACAGGTTTCCCTTTGAAAATTGCAGTGACGGAGGAGACGCGGCATTACGAGAGGGTTGTTTCCGAGAGCGCGAGCTGGACGGAGCTGCGGCGCCGCCGCCGAGGGGTAACGAACGCACGCGATGCCGCATGACAGCCCATCACCCAAAGTTTCACCCACAACTGCACACGTCGCACCCCCTTTTCGCGCCATACTAGTGTCGATCGTCAATTACAGCTCACGGTGTTCGCATTTGCCACTTGACGGGGGGGGGAAAAGAAAACAAAACAAACATCTGACACGCCATGTGTTTCTCTCTCTCTCTGTTATATCTAGGTCATTGGGCAGCCACTGTAAAAAAAAAAAAAAAAAAAAAAAAAATATTTTTACGACATGGTTGGGTAAGTGATTTAAAGACAACAATTGTGGGTCACACACCATAGACCATTTCGATAGTGTTCTTGTTCTTCTCTTTTTCCTTTTTTTATCGCTCAATTGAAATAAAACCTGGGGATGATGCAATGCTGCGATATGGCACAACCGTCGTCCATTGTACACAACTCGGGAACAAAAAGAAACCAATTCAGGGAACGTTCGTTCCTTCACAACGTTTCTTTCAACGCACTTGGTCTTTACCATCCTGTATATTCAACACACATTTCCTTTCATCAAACTAGGGCATTTCCATAACAGTTTGTTTCCGTTTCTGTGAGCACAATACTGCTTCTTCGACGTCATTTCACCATCTTAACTAGAGACAGACAACAAAATAGGAAAACAGGCCTTGAGAACCCCGTCCACCAAATTTCAGTTAGCACGGCATCCAAGATTCTTTTCCGGGGAGTGCAGTGCAGCTGACGCTGCTCAGACCATATACCGTCGCCAGTCTCACTCAACTCTTGCGCATTCCACCATTCTACGCTACGTGACAATGCAAAAATGAATGAATCAAACCCGCCCAGAGAGCGTCTTGTGCGAGGGGACACACGATATAGAGAACAACAAAACACACAGGGGACACCACCACAGTTGGAGAGAACATTTCCACCACGGCAGCCGCGCCGTTACGCGCTTTTTTTTTTTTTTTTTTTTTTTTTTTTCCTCCCCCCCACTGCACACCTCCGACACCACGGGAACGTTCACCGTCCCGTTGCCCTACACTGGCGTTTCTTTTCAACCCCCCACCCTATTCCTCGCTCCCCGGACATTCGACCGATCACAAAGTGCAACCTCTCGTTACCGTCGGGTGCCCCTCTTCATCCCCGGGGCGCCAACAACAAAACAAAAACACCACCGACGCCGTCGTCTCGCGTCACCTCACTCAACTGAGCGGAAAATACACGTACATCCAGAATGACGACACCGCCTCCACAAACAAAAACCAGACGTCAGACGTCAGGTCGAAAGAGGGCACCGTACGTCGTGGCGCGTGGTCTCCTAACTCACCTCGCGCGTACAAATACAATACAATGCAATGCGTGTCACCTCACGTTCACACACACCTCCACGCTCCACTTTTACGTCGCCCAACCAACCAACTAACTTAACGCACCCGCTCGGCGTAGAAGCAGCTGTAGGCGGCAACGTGTTTCTCACCCTCGCCACCAACGGTGTGACATCCGACAGTCGCGGTTTGCTTTCCGTTCCACACCTCCGGCCATACCATACAAAGGGGACAAAAAAAAAAATATATCAAACAAGCCAACTCCAGCGATCCGCCCCCCTAACACCAACACGTCTCGAAACACCCACGCCCACGACCCGGCTGTGGCTAAAGTGCGTATCCCAACGTCACACCAAAACCAAAGGCGCCGGCGCCGCACCACACCACAAGCTACAGCTACAGCTGTGCCGCCCGTCCACCCGCTCACAACAACAACAACAACAATTCCGCCCTTCCCGCAAAGGCATTTTGGTGGCCCTGAAAAGGGCCGTTTTTTTTTTTCTTTTCTTCGCCGCGCCGCGGACGAGCCTCCCATTTCCAAGAGCCACCTCCTTACTTGGAGCTCGTGTACTTGGTCACCGCCTTCGTGCCCTCGCTCACCGCGTGCTTGGCCAGCTCGCCAGGCAGCAAGAGCCGCACAGCGGTCTGGATCTCGCGGGACGTGATGGTCGAGCGCTTGTTGTAGTGCGCCAGGCGAGAAGCCTCGGCCGCAATGCGCTCGAAAATGTCGTTCACGAAGCTGTTCATGATGCTCATCGCCTTCGAAGAGATGCCCGTGTCAGGGTGCACCTGCTTCAGCACCTTGTAGATGTAGATGGCATAGCTCTCCTTCCTCTTGCGCTTCTTCTTCTTGTCGCCCTTCGAAATGTTCTTCTGCGCCTTGCCAGCCTTCTTGGCGGCTTTCCCGCTAGTCTTGGGCGGCATCACGAACAAACAGGCAGGCAGGCACGCGCAGTCAGTCAGTCAAGCGCTCCGCTCCAGTCAGCGTCTCCCCACACAGTGGCACCCGCCGAGAGAGAGAGGAGTGTCTGATGGGTACTGGACCCCTTTATGTTTCAAGGCCCGGGACAAGATGTCTCTTCCCTTGTGTCTGGTATTTGGTTTTATGGATGGTGGTATACGAGCTCGTAGGAAGGTGGTGGCTTATGGATGATGCAAAGTGTTAGATGTTGTAATCACGATCAATGATCATTCGTGGGAATTTGCTTCTAGGGTTTGGGGGTACATTGCCCAGTGATTGGATTAGGGGATAGGGTGAGGATTGTGTTCTAGTGTAGAAAGTTTCTGCTTGTCGTTGGATGATGTGGGTGATCTTCGTGATGTTGTGTATTGTGTAGATGTCCGTGTTAGTTTGGAAGCGTGGAGCATTGGTGGCTATTCTGAGGAATCTGTTTTGGATGGTTTGTACTCTTTTCATATGCGTATCTGCTGTTGTGGCCCAGATTTCTGATCCGTATGTGATGACAGGTTGGATCAGTGCCTTGAATAGGTTGAGCTTGGTTTTGGTCTGAAGACCGTTCCCCTTGATGAGTGGGTATATTTGATAGATGAGGCCTTGGCCTCGGTTGTAGATGTGCTCAACATGTTTTTTGAACGTCAGTCTGGAGTCGAGGATGATTCCCAGGTATTTGACATGTGGTCTCCAGGGTATCTGAGTTCCATTGAGATATAGGATTGCATCTTCTGGGATGGTTTTAAATGTAAACATTATGGCCTGCGTTTTCTCTGGATTAATAGTGATTTTCCATTTGAGGGCCCATTTTAGTATTTCCTGGAGGTGTTCCTTTAGTTTTCTGGTGATGTATGCTAAATTAGAGCTGCTGCGGTATATTGCCGTATCATCAGCAAAGAGGGCTAGCTGCCCCCCCATCTGATGCGGGATGTCGTTTGTGTACAAGGAGTACAGTGTGGGACCCATGACGGAGCCTTGGGGTACCCCTGCAGCAATTGGTCTGAGGTTGCTAGTCGTGTTGCTGATGGCTACAAAGAATTGTCTATTGCTAAGGAAGGATCGGATGATGAGGGTGAGGTGGAGGGGACAATTATGGTCTAGAAGTTTGGAGATGAGTCCCGTGTGCCATACCTTGTCGAACGCCTTTTGTATGTCCAAGAATATGGCACCGGTACTGTGGCGGATTTGGCGGGCATTGTAGATATGCTCAACCAGCCGCATTGTTTGCTGAGTCGTGCTGTGTTTTTCTCTAAAACCAAACTGCTGTGGGATGATAATGTTATTTTCGGAAAGGAAGTGGTTTAGGTGGGAAAGGATTATACGCTCCAGAATTTTCCCTGGACAACTGAGGAGGGAGATTGGGCGATAGTTCTGAGGGAATAATAGGTCTTTTCCGGGCTTTGGTAGGGTGATCACCCTGGCGATCTTCCAGGGTTTTGGGAAGTAGGAGTGATGAAGGCACGCATTGTAGATTTTAGTTAGGAGGTCTATGGAGATAGGAGGAAGGTGTTTAAGGTGGAGGGGGGATAGCTTGTCTGGACCTGGGGATTTCTTGTTTTGGAGGACTTTAATATAGTTGCATACTTCATCGGACGTTATTACGGGGAAGTGGGTTGCTACAGGGGCCCTGAGCCGCCGGGTCACTCTTCTGATGATTGTTTCCTCATGAGCGTCAGCTTCAGGGTCGTCCGTTTCGGTTGTTGTGAATTGTAGCTCCAGCGAGCTGGCCATTGCTTCAGCCTTACTCAGGTTGTCATAGACTAATCCGTTTGGGCCATGAAGGGGCTTGGTAGGTGCTGGGGGATTTTTTCTAGCTTTTGTTATTCGCCAGAGCTTGTCTGGGTTATCTTCAGTTTCTTTGAGGGTTTCCTCCCACCTCTTGCTATTGTGGTCTTGCAGTTCCCTTTTGATCTGTCGGCTTAGATGGTCTGCACGACGTCTGTCAGAAGGGTCACGGAATTCTTGCCACCGTTTACGGAAGTACTTTTTGTTGGCGAGGAGGTCCTGCAATTGTTGTGGTAGGAAGGATTTGGAGGTATGATGAGTGATGATGGTGGTAGCTTTCTTATGACTTTCTGTGATGGCTTCAGTGAGGGAAGTTGTTGCTTGGTTGATGCTGGCTTTAGAATTAATGATAGGGAAGTCAGGAGTGTTGTTGGTCAGGAAAGCATTATAGCGGTCCCAGTTGGTATGGGAGGTCTTGATGGTGCGTGAGCTTTCCTGGCGGTGGCCATTGCCGCCTAGGGTGAGGAGGACAGGATTGTGATCGGAATCTAATTCGTTAAGTACCGAGAGTGAAGTGTTCCAGTCGATGTTTTGCAGGAGGAAGATATCTAGGATGTCAGGACGGATATTGGGGTCGAAGTGGAAGTGGGTAGGAGTGTCAGGAGCAGCAACAATTACATTTCTCCTTGTTTGGAGAAATTGGTGCATGAGTTGCCCGTTCCTGTTGGTCGCTCTGCAATTCCATGTGGGGTGCTTAGAGTTTAGGTCACCCCCCATTATCACAGAGGGGCCCAGGTTGAGCAGGGATTGTAGGTCACCTACCACTAGCCTTGGCCCTGCTGGCGGATTGTATGCAGCTATTAGTGTAGTGAGTTTGTTCTGTATTTTTAGTTCTATTGCGGTGGCTTCTGTCCTGGCCAGGTTTGGGAGGTCCAGCCTTCTGTGCGCATGTCTATTTTTAATAAGAACTGCTGTTCCGCCGCCTGGTCGGTCGGCCCTGTCGTCTCTGTATGTTGTATAATTCCTCACCTTGAAGACCTGGCCTGGTTGGAGGTGGGTTTCAGTGACGAGTGCGACGTCAACACAGTGTGTGTCTAGGAATTCTTGAAGAGTCTGACGTTGCGCGAGAACGCCATTAGCGTTCCAGTTTATGATGTTGAATGGTTTGGCGGGATTAGTTTGATCCATTAAAGAAGTTAATGGCTGCTGTGCAGATGATACTGATTTTAGAGAAGGTGTCAGTTGCTTGTCTGAGTTCTGCGACCGTTTGTTGGATGGTGGCCACTACTTTTTTGATGTTGACCTGTGTGATCAGCCCCAGGAGCATTTTGATGTCATCTCCAAGTCCTGAGGGTTGTTCTGGTGCTGGTGGTTGCTGTTGAGGTTGTTGACTAGTCCATGGTGATCGTGGCGTGGAGTTTGGGGTTTGTTTTGGTTGATTGCGAAGTCCTGGGAATTGGGCTGCGTCTGGGCGGAATTCAGGCCGTTGCTGTTGCGCTGGTGTCTGTCTATTTGTCCTCCTGGAGGTCCATTCTGCTAGCAGTTCTAAGTATTTGGGGCATTTGCGGTAGCTAGCCGTGTGTGCCCCTCCGCAGTTGGCGCATTTGGGTGGCGCTTTCAGCGTCTTCTTGCATTCAGCGGTTGGATGGTTGGCACCGCATTTGACGCAACGCGGCGGGAGTTTGCAAAATCTTGAACCATGGTAGAACTGTTGGCAATTGTGACATTGCGCTGGGCCCCTTGGGGCTCTGTATGACCTGACTGTTATTCCGAGGTGTAGCAATGAGCGGAGTTGGTAGATCCTTTTTCCTTCTTCTGTGTTGTCGAGTTCTACCATGAATTGCGCTTTAGGTCGCCTGGTTCCGTCGTCAGTGGGTTCAGACATCTGTGCGACCCTGTGGACGGGGAGGTTCAGTGCAGTGAGGCACTCATGAATCATTGTGGGGGCCATATTCAGCAGGAGTCCGTAGATGACCACCTTTAGGGGCTTGGTGGGATTCAATTCGTGAGTATAGAATGGAATTTTCTCGTCAGTTAGCAGTTTGCAGAGAAGATGGTAGTCCTCTGCTTCTGTGAAGTAATATGATATTTTCTCTTTTGAGGATTTAGTTCGAAGGTTCCCCTTCATTTTGGGTCTGATACTACGCAGGATGTTTATGTAGTTTGCTGTGTTGAACACGACTATCGGTGGTATGACAGGTTTTGTTGGTTTTGTCGATTGCGGAGTTTGAGAGCTGACTGATGCCTCACCCTGAAGGGCCTCGTATCTGTTGGATGTCGGGATGTTGGGAACTGATTCCGCCTCCATTTCGGAATCTTCTGGCAGAGCCACGTCTGCTGGGTCTATTTCTGGTGTCTCTTTCAGCGTGACTTCTGAGACTTTCCGTTTCGGCGCTGTATTGCCATCGGAAGTACTGGCGCCGTCGGAAGACTGGTTTTCGACAGGCGCCTTGCGTTTAATTTCTGACCTCATTTTCCCCAGCTCCCAAACTTTGGTGTGTGTGTCTGTGTCATTTGGTGTGATAGAGTGTGGGGGAAGTGGGGGATGGTCTGAGTGGGTTGGGGTGGCCCTGTCGGCCGTGGAATTCGCGAGGAATTCCGCGGCGGAAAGGAAGTAAGTCGGAAGGGTGGTAGATGCTCTTTCTGCAATTTTGATCTGACTTTGCCTCCGTGTACGCGGGCTGGTCCCACGTGAAGGGGGCCCTGGCACACAAATTCCCTAGCTAACAACTAGAGTCTGGCTAGTCCAGAATCATCCTATCACGATGAGCATCATGAACAGAGCAATTCGTGAACACGACAATTTTGCTGACTCGCGCTCTCGCATGCGAGATGCAAGTCACGTCGGAACGTCGTCTTCTTCTCGCCCACGTGGTCGGAGTAGTCGGCGCGCCTCAGCGCGGCAGCGCAGACAAAGGCAGCGAGCGGACAAAGGCGGCGGCAAGCACACGCGCGCCAGGCAGCAGGAAGCTCCGTTCAGCGCGGAGTGCGAGCTCGGAATGGCCCGCTCGGGCACCCGCCGCACGCCGCCGCCGCACCTTTACCAGCTCGCCCTGCTGCGGCCGCCGACCAATGGGGCGCGCGCGCAACCGGCCGCCGCATAAAGGACCCCCACCCCGCCGGCGCCGGCACGCACTCCGCTGCTCGACTCGCTGCGGCTCGCAGCGTTTGGGGCGTTGTGCTTTTCTTTCTCGCTTCTTTCCAAACTAGCCCATCGCCATGTCCGGACGCGGAAAGGGAGGCAAAGTCAAGGGCAAGTCAAAGTCCCGCTCAAGCAGGGCTGGGCTCCAGTTCCCGGTCGGCAGAATCCACCGCCTCCTGCGCAAGGGAAACTACGCCGAGCGCGTCGGCGCCGGGGCGCCCGTCTACCTCGCCGCCGTCATGGAGTACCTCACGGCTGAGGTGCTCGAGCTGGCCGGAAACGCGGCCCGCGACAACAAGAAGACGCGCATCATCCCGCGCCACCTGCAGCTCGCCATACGCAACGACGAGGAGCTCAACAAGCTCTTGTCGGGCGTCACCATCGCACAGGGAGGTGTCCTGCCCAACATCCAGGCCGTCCTGCTGCCAAAGAAGACCGAGAAGAAGGCCTAAAAGAGAGACAGCGCAATCGGCAACCGCCGCGTGCTCCCTTGGCACGCAGCGCGCCATTTGCCGCCTCGGCTCAAAAAACAAAACACAATCGGCCCTTTTCAGGGCCACCACACAAACCTACGTCCAAAGCAGAATTCCAGTCGTTCGTCGCACCACTTTTCTCTCTCTCTCTCTCTCTCTCTCTCTTTCTGTGTACGGTTTTTTTTTTTTTTCCTTCTTACACACACAGGCGCCGCCATCTTGTACACACGTACTTGGCCACCTCCTCCACTCCACTCCACGCACGCACAGTCTCGCGACCATTAACCAGCACACGTGGCGCACAACAACACACCTCAAAAATAACCCCTCGGCACTCAGCCGCGCCGCAACACACAGCCCATCCACCGACAAGAAGCATACAAGCAAAGAGGGAGGGGAAGGAAGGAAGGAGCTCACACAACGCAAGGGCACGCTTCCTTCCCTCCCAACCGCACCGCACACCACGTCAAAAAAAACTCCAAACAAAACTAAAAGGCCAAGTAGACTAAAAAGGAAAAGAAAAACCAGCAACACAGACTCTTTCGCACTTTTCAACTTCCGAACACTGTGGTGGCCCTGAAAAGGGCCGTTTTTCAATCTCTCTTTCCTTCCTTCGGTCTCACACCGCCTAACCGCCGAAACCGTACAGGGTGCGCCCCTGCCTCTTCAGGGCGTACACCACGTCCATGGCCGTCACAGTCTTGCGCTTGGCGTGCTCAGTGTACGTCACCGCGTCGCGGATCACGTTCTCCAGGAACACCTTCAGCACTCCGCGCGTCTCCTCGTAGATCAGACCAGAGATGCGCTTCACGCCGCCCCTGCGCGCCAGGCGGCGGATCGCGGGCTTCGTGATGCCCTGGATGTTGTCGCGCAACACCTTGCGGTGCCGCTTGGCGCCACCCTTGCCGAGCCCCTTTCCTCCCTTGCCGCGGCCTGTCATTCTTCTTCTTCAAGCGTCTCAACCACAATAATATAAAAAACAGAAAGCAAGGCAAGCTCCTCACCCGGCGCTAGCGAGTCGGCTACGGTTGTGGCGCCCAGCGCGCGCGCCGCCCCCCTATATAGACTCTGGGGCCCCGCGGCCCGCCCTCCCCTCCCCCCACCACCGCGCACCGAGGGCATATAAGCGCAGCACCGGGGCGCGCGGGCCCGTTGTCAAGGCAGCACCGGACGCCGTCGCGCACGCATATCCTCCACGCCGCATCCGCATCCGCAGTAGCCATGGCCCGGACAAAGCAAACGGCCCGCAAGTCCACCGGCGGAAAGGCGCCGCGCAAACAGCTCGCCACCAAGGCGGCGAGGAAGAGCGCGCCCGCCACCGGCGGCGTCAAGAAGCCCCACCGCTACAGGCCGGGCACCGTCGCCCTGCGAGAAATCAGGCGCTACCAGAAGAGCACAGAGCTGCTCATCCGCAAGCTGCCATTCCAGCGCCTAGTGCGCGAGATCGCCCAGGACTTCAAGACCGACCTGCGCTTCCAGAGCTCCGCAGTCATGGCCCTGCAGGAGGCCAGCGAGGCCTACCTCGTCGGCCTCTTCGAAGACACCAACCTGTGCGCAATCCACGCCAAGCGAGTCACCATCATGCCCAAGGACATCCAGCTCGCGCGCCGCATCCGCGGCGAGCGCGCCTAAACCCGCACACCGCCAAACAAACAAAACGGCCCTTTTCAGGGCCACTAACGTCTCTCCGTCGCGAGCAAAACTTTGTCGGTCGCAACGACTAGTTCCCCACTCACTCTCCAGTCCAGTCGTCCCACCCCCGGCCCGGCCCGGCGCCGCCGTTTCCAAAAAAAAAAAAGCACCGCACCGGCCGAACCAAGTCGCAAGCGTCAATAGCGCCACCCACACAGGCCACGGCACAAAACGTGACGCCCGGAAAGCAAAGCAAAGCAAAAAAGACTATTCCAAAACCACCACCAAGACAAACAAACAAACGCGGCGCAAAATAAATAGGTAAAAACAATAAAAGTAAAATACACTTTATGTAACACCAACCGCGCGCCGCCGCCCACGCCCGCCAACGACCCCACAATCCAACCACCATCCACACATGAAACAAACAAACGCCAGCAAGCAAGACAGACAGACAGACAGACAACAAGGCAACCGACCGACCACGACACGACAATCAACACCTTCCCGACGTGCTTTGATGGCCCTGAGAAGGGCCGTTTTTGTTTTTGTCCGGGACCGCGCGACAGCCTCTGGTTGCGCGCCGGCCACCAGGCGACGGTGTCAACCGCCAACCCTTCCCTGCCCTTTTTACTTCTTCTTCTTGGGCGAAGCCTTCGCCTTAGACGGCGTCGCCGTCGCCTTCTTCGGGCGCGGCGCCTTCGGCTTCTTCGTCGGAACCTTGGCGGCCTTCTTCGCCTTCGACGGCGACTTGGCCTTGGCCGGCTTGGCCGCAGCCGCCTTCTTCGCACCCGCGGGAGCGGCCGACGCCGCAGACGCCTTCTTGGCGGCGCCCGCCTTCCGACCGGTCGCCGCCTTCACGCCGCCAGCCTTCTTTGCGCCGGCCGCACGGGCCCCCTTCTTCTCCTTGCTGGCCGGAGCGGCGCGCTTCTTCTTCGCACCACCGCCGCCACCACGAGCCTTGCCGCCCTCGGCCGCCCCGCCGCCGGCGCCGGCAAGCTTGAAAGAGCCCGACGCGCCCTTCCCCTTCGTCTGCACCAGCTCGCCAGCCACGACGGCCGACTTGAGGTACTTCTTGATAAAGGGCGCCAGCTTCTCCGCGTCCAGCTTGTAGTGCGCGGCAATGTACTTCTTGATCGCCTGCAGCGACGACCCGCCGCGCTCCTTCAGACTCTTGATGGCGGCCGTCACCATCTCAGAGGTGCGCGGGTGCGCAGGCTTGGCGCGCGGCTTCTTCGCAGACGACGCAGACTTGGCCTTCTTCGTAGTGCCGGTGGCGGCGGGTGCCGCGGCAGTCTCGTTCGTAGCCGCCTGGTCTGCCATCTTTTGCTTGTTCTCTTTTCTTTTTTCCCCTTGGTTTCGCTTCCTTCTCTCCTTCGACGACGCACAACAGCGAGGGGCGCGCAGCAGAGAATAGCCGCGCACGCGCCTGGCCCAGCCAGTGTCGCGGGCGGGCGCGGACGGCCGAGAGAGCGGCCGCCACTCGGCGCGCCGCCGCGCCGCCGCGCCGCGCCTCCCGCGCTTGCTACCGCCCAACGTCCGACAGCCTGCGCGGAGCAGCCCCCAACCTGCGCCGCAACCACCCGCGCCATTCAAACCACCGAGGATGGGGCTACACACACCGACACCACGGTCGCCAACCAGTCGCCGCGGCGGCGCCGCAAACCACGGCCAAACTGCAGCCACCGCGCGCCACAGCCTGGGTCGGCCCGCCGAGAATCGCCGCCCCCGCCCAAATGCCGCCCCCACAGCCCCAGCCGACGACCCGCCACAATGGCCAAACCTTCGTCAAAACTCCCACACCGTCGCCGCGGCAGCCCGGCCACCGCGGCCGGCGCCACAGCCACACGAGCCGAGTCGTGCGGCGATGACGGCCGTGCACAAACGCACCTCCGCCGCCCCATCGCCTTCCGCCGTTTTCCCGATCGGCCCGCAGCCGTCGGGCCACGGCCGCGGGCCGTCCTCCTCCTCTCGCCTCGCCCGCCAACACCCACAGCCCTTCCAACACATTTTTCTTTTCTTTTTTCTTTTTTTTTTTACTTTTTTACGATCGCCGCCTGCGCAACATGGCACCGGCCGACGGAGCGCCAACCCCCCCGCCACAGGCGAAAACAAAACAACGATAAACAAACAAACAAAATAAATTACCAGCCAGCCCCAACTACAGACACACCGAATCTGCCCTCACAGCCGACCTTACACGCCTCAACGTCAAAACAAAGGTGGTTTCTTTCTTTCAACGGTTACCTTACCTTAGGTTACGTCAGGTTAGGCTAAGAAGGCGTCAGGGTTAGGTTAAGCGTTGACGTGACGTCACGTCTTAACGTAGGCGTTAAGCTAAGGTTGCGGTCACGTACGTTAGGTTAAGGCGACTTGGGGGTTGGCCTAAGAGCTTAGGTTAGGTTACGTTACTTTAGGTGGCTGCGTTAAGGGGGGCTTAAAGAAGTTTAGGAGGTTAAGGCGTCGAGGCGGCCGCACCCCCTTAGCTGCTGCGGCTCGGCCACGCCACGCCACGCTTTGGGGTTTCATAAGGTCGCGCGGCGGGTCGTCGGCACGCCGCAAAGGACAAAACTGCAAGACGACGTCGAAAAACAAACAACAGGTAAAAAATAAATAAGTAAAAATAAACGACGCCGACAGGCGGGGATCAGCAGAACAAGCAGATTCCGGAGAGCGAACGAGACACGCACGCACACACACAAACCCCCCCGAGCCGAGAGAGCACAGAGCACCACCACGTGTCGGCCTCCGCTCACCCGACTCGGCTGGGCTGGGCTGGGCTGGGCTGGGCTGGCGGCCGGGCCGGATGCACGTACACGTACGGCTACAGCCACTACCCGTACACAGCCGCTCTTCACGCAACACCAGCCAAATGGCGCGCCCGCGGCTCGTCGCGGTCGCCGTCGCGGTCGCAACGCCACGCCGGCACACTTTCGGCACCACCGTTTTCGCGCGCACCGCAAACAAAACGCAGCCGACACACACAGAGAGAAAAAAAAAAAAAAAAAAAACACAGAGCGCGAGACGGGCGGCGGCGCACCTTTCGCCAGCCGGCAGGCAATCGACTCGCCCAGTACGACAAACGCGCACGCCACCCCACCCACCAACCAACCAACCAGTCGTCGTCGTCGTCGTCGTCGTCGTCGTCCCGAAATCAAACAAACTCTCAAAAGCACAGCCCCTGCTGCCAACGGACGCAGGCGCCACGCAGCTCCCTTCCCGCCACACTCGATTCGCAGCGCAACTCACCCGGCACACCGTCAAACGACGGGCTGGGCTCGCCGCATCGCCGCAACCTACACACCTTCCCCGCCACGACGCACAGCCCCACCAGACGCCCGTGCCGCAACGACACTACTGCACTACCACTACCGCACTACTCCTCTCGCCCTTGCCATACACGACACAACACGCCAAAAAGTGAAAATCCAAATACAAACAAAAACACCGCCCCCACGACCCAAACACATGCACGGCGCGCCAACACACGCGAGGCAAGGCACGCAGCAAACGGCGTCCCCTCCGCGTCGCGCCATCAACCTACACACACAAGGCAACCAACAACAGCCAGCCAGCCAGCCAGCCAGCCAGCCCCACTCTCACGCCGCAAAAACAGAAAACACACCGAAACCGCCAAACGCCGCACATTCGCGCTTCGCACTTACCACACACCTCTCGGCATCCGTTTCGCACACAACGACGCGACGCACAATACATCATCACGGGCTACGCACGCACACCGCGACCCACTTTCTTACGACGCCCTCGGCAGAGCACACGTGCCCACGCCCACACACAGTCGACACAACGACGCAGCGCGCAGCAGACGCGGCCGCAACACGTACCTCCCCGACGACGCGCCAACACCGCCAGCCACTGCTCACTCGCCCAAGCAACCCGTGCACACAACTGCCACACGCGTCCACCACGCCGCCGCCAACCACCCGCCCGCCAGGGGGCGCTCACGTCCGCGACAACAGCGCGGCACCGCCGGGCCGGGCCGGGCCGGGCCGGGCCGAACCGAGCCGAGCCGAGCCGCCGCCTCCTCTCCACTCGGCACGCCACGTCCTGCTTGCAAAACACATGGCTCGTCCCTCTGTACACACAACGCGCCTGCCTGCGGTCGCCGCCGGCATCTATCTACCTGCGCATCGGAGCCAGGCCGGCAAGCCCACACTTAAATAATGCACTTCACCAGCCAAACAAACCCACTCTTCCTTTCTTTGCACAGCGCATGCAACAGCAGCCCCAGGAGCCGGGCCCGCCGCCAGCGTCTCCTCCTCCTCTGGGCACAGCCAGCCAGCCGTTCCCACCGCCCCGCCCCTGCTCTGCAGAACAAGAAAAAACGAAAAAGTACCAACACACGCACCCAAAGCGTAAGCCAGACAAGACCAGCCTCTCCGAGGCCACACACACGCAAAAAAACAAAAAAACAAAAACACTACAACAGAATAAAATGAAAAAGAAAAAGCAAGCTGTCGCCTCGCCCCCGCCCGTCCCCCCACCCCACCACATTCGCCCCCTCCGCTTGTTTTCCTTTCTACAATTTCCCTCTTTTCCACCCAATATCCCGCCGCGGTTTACGGGCACCGGCCGATTTTGCGCCCGCCCACATGTGTGCCTACTCCCCACCACCATTCCCTCCGCAGCCCGCAGCCCGCAGCCCGCTTTTCCCCCCCTCCCTGCCCACACCACACCACACCACACCACACCGACGGTGCTGACGTCGACACGCACCCAAGACAGGGGCCACGACCGTCTTTTTTCCTGGGCCCATCCCCGCACCGCACCTCCTTCCAATCAACGCTGTGGCGCCTGTGTCCGCGCGAGACGCGTGCGCGCCGCCTCTCTCAACATCCGTCCGCCGTCCGCCGGCCGGCCCGTTTTTCGGCCCCCAGGCCATCCGTCAACCACCACTGCCACTGCCACTGCCCCTGCCCCTGCCCGCCCCGCACCACACCACACACCGCTGCTTGCCCCGGCCGTTGCCACCAAAGGTGCCAACCGCAGCCCGCGCGCGCCAGAAACTACAGGGACCCAGCCGACCGACGAAAATCAGAGCAATTGGCCGGGAGGATCAAAAAGAGAGCTCCGAAAACCACCGTAGCGAGGCGTGGGAGGAAACGTTACGAGAAGCAGAAAGGGACCAGGAAAAATTCTGGAAATTTCTTAAAACTCGTAAACTAAACACGAAACATCTACATCTACATGGGGAAGGAACGACCCCACAGACCGAGCTGAAGCACTGGCGGATTCACTAGAAAAGGCAATTCCAAGCACCAGAAGCGGTAGATGACGAAACTGGTGACCACCAGGAAATGGTACTCAGAAGGGTAAAACCGCATCCTAAGTGCCCCGATCAGAACATCTTTCACAATCCAATAAACGCAGAAACCCCCGTATCTTATCACATCACAAACATACACACATCCTAAGAAGGCATCAGGCCCAGATTCCATCAAACCGCAACTACTACATCACCTACCTCCAGCAACTATCAATTATCTATCTAACATCAATATATAATGCTTGCTTCAGACTAAACTACTTGGAAACAGGCCCGAGTCATCACATTACCAAAGCCAAACAAGGACTTATTATTTCCGCAAAACTATAGGCCAACTTCCTTGGAAAGGTCCTCGGAAAGCTCATTCAAACTGAACTGAAGAAATTCAATTCTTAAAGGATAACAACATAATCATCGCACAACAATTCCGATTCCGCGAAGAACACAGCACCACCCACCAGGTGACCAGACTAGTCGAGCACATATGTCAGGCCAGAAACATTAGACACAGTACTGGAGCAGTCCTGCTTGACATTGGAAAAGCATTCGGATAACGCCTTATCTACAAGCTCCACCAGTACAACTGCCCCATCCACATTATTGCTTCTTTTCTCCGCAACAGAGCATTCTATGTCCATGTACCAGGAGCGGCAAGTAACACTAGATCCATAGAGGCTGGAGTCCCGCAAGGCTCAGTGCTGGGGCCCATTCTCTACTCAATATACACAAACAAACAGCTGGGAGGACACTTGTCACTATTTGCAGACGACACTGCAGTCTACCGCAGCAGTTCTAACCTGCAATATAGAGTCACAAAAATAGAGCAACACCTACAATCCATCCAGAAATGGGCTAACCAATGGAAACAAAAGAAAAAAACAATAAACGCGGAGAAAACCCAAGCAATACAATACGATTCACATTCAAAAAGAATACCTCCTAACCTGCATATACGCCTCAGAAATAACAATCTTCCATGGTCAGGCACAATAAAGTATCTAGGCATCAAGCTGGACAAGAGGTTGACATTTAGAGACCATGTTACACACGTTTGTAACAAGGCTGCAGCAGCAATATTCAGACTGTACCCAATCATCAAAGGAAACAGAATAAATATGCGCGCCAAAAAGAAAATCTTCAAAACCGTCATAGGAACCAGCCATCACTTACGGCTCTGAAAATCTGGTCAATGGCCGCAGACACCAACATAACAAGAGTAAAAAAAAAGGGTGCACAACAAATACTTCAGAATTGCTGCTGATGCCGGCCGGTACCAGACAAACCGAGACATATACACAAACCATAACATACTCAAAATCCCGGAAATCATCCAAAGAAAAATCCATAAAGTTTTTTTTTTTTTTTTTTTTCCACCAAACCACGGATTCGAACCACCCACTCATCAGAAATCTGGGACAAAATCCACCCGACCCAAGAACGACATTTCCCATCACGACAAAACACCACAAACTACAACATACCATGATAAACAAAAATAAAATACAAACACCATAACACTCACTCAAACAACAAACATCTACACACACCCAAGAGACCCTATCATCCCATCATTTTGTTACCCAACATAATCAGACAGAAGGCAGGGATCAAGGACAGATCCGGTCCTTCGAGTACAGGGGGTAAAAAAAATACCCATCAGACCAGCTCGCTCTCTCTCTCTCTCTCTCCGTGCCGACGCTGCCCCGCACACGCGTTCGCGCTCGCGTTCGGCCGACACCACACGACAGGTCTTTGGGGCCCCGCCACTGCGCACACGCACGCCTCCTCCTCTTCCTTAGTTCTTTTTCGCTTTTCTTTTCTCCCCCGCCCCCCGCTCTCACCGCCACATCATCCCGCAACCCTTGGGGGATGTTTCCCAACATCAACGCGCCCCAATTCCACTCTCTGCCCGTGCCGCACTCTCCACTTTGCTTCTCCCCGTCCCCTACACACACGACTACCGAAACCCCGGTTGACACACCTTCTCGTAGGACAGGGGTGCGTGCGTGCGTGCGTGCGTGCGTGCGTGCGTGCGTGCGTTGTCTTGACGGTGACAGCAACAGCAACGGATCCGTCCATCCCATTCCCCCCCCACTCGGTAAAGAACCATGTTCAACCCACACTACACAACAAGGGGGGCACACACGAACGCGAAAGAAAGGGCAGGGCAGGGCAGGGCAGGGCAACTATCTCTTCCTCAGAACCCACATATCACATCAACGAACGGCAGGCCAATTGCGGACTCAGCCGTGTCAGGCAAATCCAACCCAACCAACACCTCCCACGGAAACCCTGACACTGATCCAGCAGTACGTCCACATACATCGCCACACCAAATACGGGTGACGAGTGAGCAACAAATGGAACAATACACAACAAGGCTGACCTAATAAAAACTGCACGTCACGTCATACCTTCCAGACAGACGCAGTTCCGACGGGACGGCGGAACCGTATACGTACCTTTCAGCCACAACAACCGACCGACTGGACACGCCCGCGTCTCCAGCCAGCCAACCACCAGGGCCACACAGCCCGCAAGTTTCAGCGTCAACACTTCTTAACGTACGTTGCAAACTTTTCAAAACATTGCCACACACACACCACGAAAAGCGTCAACCTCTCTCACACTGGATACACTCAACACTTTTTGTCGGCGGAGCTTGAGGCCAACGGTTGACACACCCCCACCGGCCACACAGGTTTCCCTTTGAAAATTGCAGTGACGGAGGAGACGCGGCATTACGAGAGGGTTGTTTCCGAGAGCGCGAGCTGGACGGAGCTGCGGCGCCGCCGCCGAGGGGTAACGAACGCACGCGATGCCGCATGACCGCCCATCACCCAAAGTTTCACCCACAACTGCACACGTCGCACCCCCTTTTCGCGCCATACTAGTGTCGATCGTCAATTACAGCTCACGGTGTTCGCATTTGCCACTTGACGGGGGGGGGGGGGGGGGAAAAGAAAACAAAACAAACATCTGACACGCCATGTGTTTCTCTCTCTCTCTGTTATATCTAGGTCATTGGGCAGCCACTGTAAAAAAAAAAAAAAAAAAAATATTTTTACGACATGGTTGGGTAAGTGATTTAAAGACAACAATTGTGGGTCACACACCATAGACCATTTCGATAGTGTTCTTGTTCTTCTCTTTTTCCTTTTTTTATCGCTCAATTGAAATAAAACCTGGGGATGATGCAATGCTGCGATATGGCACAACCGTCGTCCATTGTACACAACTCGGGAACAAAAAGAAACCAATTCAGGGAACGTTCGTTCCTTCACAACGTTTCTTTCAACGCACTTGGTCTTTACCATCCTGTATATTCAACACACATTTCCTTTCATCAAACTAGGGCATTTCCATAACAGTTTGTTTCCGTTTCTGTGAGCACAATACTGCTTCTTCGACGTCATTTCACCATCTTAACTAGAGACAGACAACAAAATAGGAAAACAGGCCTTGAGAACCCCGTCCACCAAATTTCAGTTAGCACGGCATCCAAGATTCTTTTCCGGGGAGTGCAGTGCAGCTGACGCTGCTCAGACCATATACCGTCGCCAGTCTCACTCAACTCTTGCGCATTCCACCATTCTATGCTACGTGACAATGCAAAAATGAATGAATCAAACCCGCCCAGAGAGCGTCTTGTGCGAGGGGACACACGATATAGAGAACAACAAAACACACAGGGGACACCACCACAGTTGGAGAGAACGTTTCCACCACGGCAGCCGCGCCGTTACGCGCTTTTTTTTTTTTTTTTTTTTTTTTTTTCCTCCCCCCCACTGCACACCTCCGACACCACGGGAACGTTCACCGTCCCGTTGCCCTACACTGGCGTTTCTTTTCAACCCCCCACCCTATTCCTCGCTCCCCGGACATTCGACCGATCACAAAGTGCAACCTCTCGTTACCGTCGGGTGCCCCTCTTCATCCCCGGGGCGCCAACAACAAAACAAAAACACCACCGACGCCGTCGTCTCGCGTCACCTCACTCAACTGAGCGGAAAATACACGTACATCCAGAATGACGACACCGCCTCCACAAACAAAAACCAGACGTCAGACGTCAGGTCGAAAGAGGGCACCGTACGTCGTGGCGCGTGGTCTCCTAACTCACCTCGCGCGTACAAATACAATACAATGCAATGCGTGTCACCTCACGTTCACACACACCTCCACGCTCCACTTTTACGTCGCCCAACCAACCAACTAACTTAACGCACCCGCTCGGCGTAGAAGCAGCTGTAGGCGGCAACGTGTTTCTCACCCTCGCCACCAACGGTGTGACATCCGACAGTCGCGGTTTGCTTTCCGTTCCACACCTCCGGCCATACCATACAAAGGGGACAAAAAAAAAAAAAAAATATATCAAACAAGCCAACTCCAGCGATCCGCCCCCCTAACACCAACACGTCTCGAAACACCCACGCCCACGACCCGGCTGTGGCTAAAGTGCGTATCCCAACGTCACACCAAAACCAAAGGCGCCGGCGCCGCACCACACCACAAGCTACAGCTACAGCTGTGCCGCCCGTCCACCCGCTCACAACAACAACAACAACAACAATTCCGCCCTTCCCGCAAAGGCATTTTGGTGGCCCTGAAAAGGGCCGTTTTTTTTTTCTTTTCTTCGCCGCGCCGCGGACGAGCCTCCCATTTCCAAGAGCCACCTCCTTACTTGGAGCTCGTGTACTTGGTCACCGCCTTCGTGCCCTCGCTCACCGCGTGCTTGGCCAGCTCGCCAGGCAGCAAGAGCCGCACAGCGGTCTGGATCTCGCGGGACGTGATGGTCGAGCGCTTGTTGTAGTGCGCCAGGCGAGAAGCCTCGGCCGCAATGCGCTCGAAAATGTCGTTCACGAAGCTGTTCATGATGCTCATCGCCTTCGAAGAGATGCCCGTGTCAGGGTGCACCTGCTTCAGCACCTTGTAGATGTAGATGGCATAGCTCTCCTTCCTCTTGCGCTTCTTCTTCTTGTCGCCCTTCGAAATGTTCTTCTGCGCCTTGCCAGCCTTCTTGGCGGCTTTCCCGCTAGTCTTGGGCGGCATCACGAACAAACAGGCAGGCAGGCACGCGCAGTCAGTCAGTCAAGCGCTCCGCTCCAGTCAGCGTCTCCCCACACAGTGGCACCCGCCGCACGCCGACGCCGCACCTTTACCAGCTCGCCCTGCTGCGGCCGCCGACCAATGGGGCGCGCGCGCAACCGGCCGCCGCACCCGAGCCCATAAAGGACCCCCACCCCGCCGGCGCCGGCACGCACTCCGCTGCTCGACTCGCTGCGGCTCGCACCGTTTGGGGCGTTGTGCTTTTCTTTCTCGCTTCTTTCCAAACTAGCCCATCGCCATGTCCGGACGCGGAAAGGGAGGCAAAGTCAAGGGCAAGTCAAAGTCCCGCTCAAGCAGGGCTGGGCTCCAGTTCCCGGTCGGCAGAATCCACCGCCTCCTGCGCAAGGGAAACTACGCCGAGCGCGTCGGCGCCGGGGCGCCCGTCTACCTCGCCGCCGTCATGGAGTACCTCGCGGCTGAGGTGCTCGAGCTGGCCGGAAACGCGGCCCGCGACAACAAGAAGACGCGCATCATCCCGCGCCACCTGCAGCTCGCCATACGCAACGACGAGGAGCTCAACAAGCTCTTGTCGGGCGTCACCATCGCACAGGGAGGTGTCCTGCCCAACATCCAGGCCGTCCTGCTGCCAAAGAAGACCGAGAAGAAGGCCTAAAAGAGAGACAGCGCAATCGGCAACCGCCGCGTGCTCCCTTGGCACGCAGCGCGCCATTTGCCGCCTCGGCTCAAAAAACAAAACACAATCGGCCCTTTTCAGGGCCACCACACAAACCTACGTCCAAAGCAGAATTCCAGTCGTTCGTCGCACCACTTTTCTCTCTCTCTCTCTCTCTCTCTTTCTGTGTACGGTTTTTTTTTTTTTTTTTTTTTTTTCCTTCTTACACACACAGGCGCCGCCATCTTGTACACACGTACTTGGCCACCTCCTCCACTCCACTCCACGCACGCACAGTCTCGCGACCATTAACCAGCACACGTGGCGCACAACAACACACCTCAAAAATAACCCCTCGGCACTCAGCCGCGCCGCAACACACAGCCCATCCACCGACAAGAAGCATACAAGCAAAGAGGGAGGGGAAGGAAGGAAGGAAGGAAGGAGCTCACACAACGCAAGGGCACGCTTCCTTCCCTCCCAACCGCACCGCACACCACGTCAAAAAAACTCCAAACAAAACTAAAAGGCCAAGTAGACTAAAAAGGAAAAGAAAAACCAGCAACACAGACTCTTTCGCACTTTTCAACTTCCGAACACTGTGGTGGCCCTGAAAAGGGCCGTTTTTCAATCTCTCTTTCCTTCCTTCGGTCTCACACCGCCTAACCGCCGAAACCGTACAGGGTGCGCCCCTGCCTCTTCAGGGCGTACACCACGTCCATGGCCGTCACAGTCTTGCGCTTGGCGTGCTCAGTGTACGTCACCGCGTCGCGGATCACGTTCTCCAGGAACACCTTCAGCACTCCGCGCGTCTCCTCGTAGATCAGACCAGAGATGCGCTTCACGCCGCCCCTGCGCGCCAGGCGGCGGATCGCGGGCTTCGTGATGCCCTGGATGTTGTCGCGCAACACCTTGCGGTGCCGCTTGGCGCCACCCTTGCCGAGCCCCTTTCCTCCCTTGCCGCGGCCTGTCATTCTTCTTCTTCAAGCGTCTCAACCACAATAATATAAAAAAAACAGAAAGCAAGGCAAGCTCCTCACCCGGCGCTAGCGAGTCGGCTACGGTTGTGGCGCCCAGCGCGCGCGCCGCCCCCCTATATAGACTCTGGGGCCCCGCGGCCCGCCCTCCCCTCCCCCCACCACCGCGCACCGAGGGCATATAAGCGCAGCACCGGGGCGCGCGGGCCCATTCCGAGCTGCGATGTCGAACCAATCGAACGCATGTACAGGAGCTGAGGGTGTGGCGGATCGCCGCCAGGCGGAGCTTGCTTCGTCGGCGGCCCCATCCGGCCCCCCACTGAAGACAACCCGGCGCATTCACCCGGCTCACGAATTGGACGATTCTCCGGTTCTTCCAGCTGCAGAAGGAAGTGCTGCGTCCCCCGGCGGCGAACTGCCGCCGTCGCAGCCTACACTGGACGTCACAACTGGGCGATGCGGCATCGATTCAGGAATCGATGAAGCCGCCCTTAGGGAGTTAGATAGGGCAAATGGCGCGTCAGGGCCCCCTTCACGTGGGACCAGCCCGCGCGCGCCGAGGCAAAGGCAGTGTTCCACGAGTGTCCCCCGCCCCTCGCCCGCCCCACTCGATATGCCAGACATTTCCGATGCCGTCTGCGTCTCTGAGTCGGACAGTGACTCCGTCACTGGCTACATCGACGACAGCGACATCGCGGAGGGCCTAGAAGAGAGTCTTATCGCCCTCCGCGACGCCGCGGAAGAGGAGGGACTGCCCTGTGACCCCGCTCTGCGGGCGCGGATTCTCTTCCCTAACGCCGCTGCCGCTGACGCCGACGGCGACGCCATGCAATGCGAGATGGAGTCGCGTAAGAGGAAACCAGCGGCCGCCTCTTCCGACTCCGAAGCTGCCCCCTCCGAGGCCGCTCGTGGGAAGAAGCAGAAGGCCGCCGCCGACGCTGAGGGCTTCGCCGTCCCCAGGAAGACGGCACCCCGCCGCCGCATTGTCAAGACGCCGGTCCTCCCGGTGCACAATCAATTTGCGGCGCTTTCCGACGGTGCGGCGGACTCCTCTCCACCCCCTCCACCCCCATCCACAACTCCCCACCCCAATCCTACCCGTCCCCCTCCCCTCACAATCGAATATGCGGAGTCCTACAAATCCCTGCACGACCTGCTCATTCACGTCACTGACTCCGATTTCCGAGTGAAGACGATTGGCGAAAACTTGTACCGCCTCTATCTCCAGACGCCTGTTGACCTCCAGAAGGACTACCACGTCCTTGGGTCCCACAGCATCGGCTACAGCACCCCCCCTGAGAGGTCCAAACGGATTAGGGTTGTCGTCCGCGGGCTCCCCTTTAAATATACGGACGACGACCTCCGGGAAGCGCTGACAGCTCTCAATATTACTCCTGCTGTCATTTCCCGAGTAGTCTCCCCCCGCACTAAACTCCCCACCCCCCTTTTCTTCGTCTCAGCCGACGATACCCCAGCCAACCAAGTCCTTATGCACCTGACCTCCATTGACAATTGCACGGTCACCATGGAGAAGCCCCGTTCCAGGCGCCTCATTCTAATATGCTACCGGTGCCAGGGCCTGGCGCACTTTGCGAGTAATTGTACTCGTGCGGTGCGCTGTGTCAAGTGCGCCGGCGGCCACGCCTCCTCCACTTGCGTCAAACCCCGCGAGGTCCCCCCTACCTGTGCTCGCTGTAATGGGGCGCACACGGGCAACTACTTGGGTTGTCCGGCAGTCAAAGCCCACCGCGCCAATCTGCGTCGCTCCGTCGCCCCTCCAACGATGGAGCGTCGTGGACTTACTTATGCGACTGCCCTTGGTCGGTCGGAACCCTCTCCCGCCCATACCCCCCGCCCCCCCCGTTTCCCACGATCATACCACCCTGCCCCGCCCCCACTCCTCTCTATCCCCATCCCCCCTCCTGACTCCCACACCCCCTGTCCCTACCCCCAACACTCCGTATCCACCCCAATTCCCCCCCCACCCCCTCCCCTCCTTCCTCACGTCCATCCCGGTCCTTCCCCGCACCCTCCACCCTCCTCCCCTGTCCACCCGGTCTTTGGTGACCTCATTTCCAGTGTTGTGGAGGCATTGACCTCTGCACTCACTGGGGCACTAGACACCATCCTCACCTCCATTCCCCAGCAGATTGCTACTGCCCTTTCCCATTCCATCTCCCCCATCACCACCGCCCTCCCCACCACCCAACATGGCCATTAGACTCCATGGCCTTACCGTACTAATCTGGAATGCCAATGGCATCTACCGCCAGCAAGGTGAGTTTCGGCAGTTCCTCCTTGATGAGGGGGTAGACATCTGTCTTGTTGCCGAAACCCACCTTAAACCTGGGGTGAACGCCAGGGTACCAAACTTCTGCTGCTACCGGTCAGACCGGCCGACAGCACGAGGCGGCACGGCAGTATACGTGCGTGCCTCCCTCCGCCACCACCCCGTCACCCTCCCTGCCCTTGCCACAATAGAGGCCACTGGTGTCGTGGTGCACACCGTGCGTGGCCCCATCACCTTTGTGGCGCTTTACAGGCCGCCCCACCGCGGCGTTCTCCACGGCCCTGACTTTGCTCAGGTCCTGTCACTTGGCCACTCCCTCTTCGTTGGGGGCGACTGTAATGCCAAGCATGCCGCCTGGCACAGTCGCCTAACCAACAACGATGGCCGTCGCCTCCTCCGTGTGGTGGAAGCCCACGCCGCCCATGTTGTTGCCCCCTTCGACCCCACCATCTTCCCGACAAATGGCCCTCCTGACGTCCTTGACATTGCATTGGTTAAAGGACTCCCCCTCCCTATCACTGCCACTACCCGTGCTGCCCTTGCCTCCGACCACGTCCCAGTAATTTGCACGGTCGACCTTGTCGGCTCCCTAGTGCCACCACGTGACACCTTGGACCTCCGTGGCATCGACTGGGCGTCTTATCGGAGACGGGTCGAGGCAGCACTCCCTACCATACCCGACGCCGCCAGGGTGGGGGCTGACCTCACCCTCGCACAGTTCACGGACGCCGCCATCACTGCTGCAGTTGCAGCAACGCCTCCACATCCCCCGCGCCCTCCGACCCATGTGCGCCCTCTCCCCCTAGCCCTCCGCGCACTCATCACCGAGAAAAACAGGGTCATCCGCGAATGGCAAAGAACACGAGACCCTGCCACTAAGCGCCGGATAAATCGCATGCAGCGGGAGATCCGTGCTGCCATTCAGACCCACCGCAGTCAGGACTGGGAGCGAAAAATCTCCGCCCTTGACCTGAGCGATGCATCCGCATGGCGCCTGGTCTCCCGCATCATCCACAAACGCCCGCAAATTCCCCCCCTCCTGGTCGGCGCTGAGGCTGTGTGCGATCCTGATGCTAAGGCCAATGCCTTGGCTGATGTGTTCGCACGCAGCTTCACCCCTGTCACCAACCCCGTTGACCCCGACCATATCCAAATGGTCACCGCACGAGTCCACCAGTTCCTCACCGCCCAGGATCCAGAAGACCATATCACCCCCGTCACAGATGAGGAGATTGCCCGGGAGCTTAAGTCCCTCCACTCCCGAAAAGCCGGTGGCCCAGACAGACTCACCAATCAGCTTCTCAAGCAGCTTCCCCCAGCCTCTGTTCCCGTCCTTACTTCTACTTTCAATTCCATCCTCTCCTCTAGGCAGTTTCCTTCCGTGTGGAAACACGCGGAGGTGATTGCCATCCCCAAACCTGGGAAAGACCCTCGATCCCCTTCCAGCTATCGTCCCATCAGCCTCCTTCCCGCCCTCTCCAAGCTGTTTGAGAGGCTGTATCTCAAACGTGTCCTGATCCACGTCGCTCGGGAGCGGGTACTCCCCGACGTTCAGTTTGGCTTCCGGCGAGGACACTCCACCACCCACCAACTCCTCCGTCTTGTTGAGGAAGCACTGGAGGCCATTGAGCGTCGGGAGTACTTCGGGGCCGTCTTCCTCGATGTCTCCCGGGCGTTCGATTCTGTCTGGCACGAGGGGCTACTTTACAAGCTCTTCGGGCACGGCTTCTCCATCTCCCATGTGCGCCTCATCGCCACCTACTTAGAAGGTCGTACATTCCATGTCCGGATCCCGGGAGGTACCTCCACCAGGCGTCGTATCAGGGCGGGTGTTCCACAGGGGAGCGTGCTCGGCCCTGTTCTATACAGTCTGTTCACAGCTGACACGCCCACCGTGCCTCGTGTGCATCTCGCCCTGTATGCGGATGATACCGCGGTTTTTGCTCGCTCCCGGAGCAAGGCGCTCCTCCGGCAGAAACTACAACAGGCCATCGACTCTGTTGTCGATTATGCCAAACGTTGGCGCCTGGCCTTCAACCCGGCAAAGACGCAGGCACTCATCATTTGTCGGCGGCGGTGGCCGGTCGCCTATCCCCCTGTCACTGTGCTCGGCACCCCCGCCCCCTGGGCCAGAACAGCTATGTACCTGGGGGTCACCCTGGATAGGGCCCTCACCTGGCGTCCCCACATAGAGGCCATCCGGCGGAAGGCCTTGGGGCGCATCGGCCAACTCTACCCTTTTATGAACCCTACCTCTACCCTTCCCATTCCTCTTGCCCTCCTCCTCTACACATCCCTCATCCGCCCCCTCCTGGAGTATGCCTCGGTTGTGTGGGGCAATGCCGCGCCTACACATCTCCACCGCCTGCAGACGGTACAGAATCGTGCCCTTCGAATTGCCCTTCGCCTCCCTTACCGTTTCCCAACCCGTGAACTTCACCTCCTTGCCAATATCCCCCTCCTTCAAGACCGTGTCCGATCCTCCGCCATCTCCTTCTATGACCAATCCCGTCATTCCCCCAATCCACTCATTGTCTCTCTTGGCACCCGCCTCCATCGCCTGGCCACCACTCGCTGGCCCGACCTCCTTTCCCGCCCCCCCTGACACCTCCCATCCACCCCCCCGTCCTGTTACTTCTTCCTCTTCCTACCACTTCTCCTTTTTTGTCACCCCATCCTGAAATATCTGCCGCCACCGTCATCGCCGTCGCCAAGAAGATCTGGCCAGGACGAAGGCCTTTCGTTTTCTTCATCCTCTTCCTGTCATCTTTCACTATTCTTTCGTCTGTCACTCAACGTTTCTTTTCCGGCTAGTCAATGGAGCCGTTCGTTTTCCTCTATCTCTCACTATTCCTTTTACTGTTCTGTCACCTGTTACTGTTAATTACCGTGCAACGGCCAGTCAATTGGGCCTTTCGTTTTCCTGCTTCTCTAACTATCCCTCTCACTATTCTTTCATCTTATTAAAAAAAAAAAAAAAAAAAAAAAAAAAAAAAAAAAAACCAAAATGCACAACGTCAAGCAAACCATACCGCCAAGTCCACTTCTTCACCACCCGTCAAGAGGAAGGCGAAGCGCGCCAGCGCTAGTACTTCCTACACGAGTCGAGGGACCACCCTCTCCTGTGCAGCGTGGCGTGGCGTGGCGCGCGGGCCCATTCCGAGCTGCGATGTCGAACCAATCGAACGCATGTACAGGAGCTGAGGGTGTGGCGGATCGCCGCCAGGCGGAGCTTGCTTCGTCGGCGGCCCCATCCGGCCCCCCACTGAAGACAACCCGGCGCATTCACCCGGCTCACGAATTGGACGATTCTCCGGTTCTTCCAGCTGCAGAAGGAAGTGCTGCGTCCCCCGGCGGCGAACTGCCGCCGTCGCAGCCTACACTGGACGTCACAACTGGGCGATGCGGCATCGATTCAGGAATCGATGAAGCCGCCCTTAGGGAGTTAGATAGGGCAAATGGCGCGTCAGGGCCCCCTTCACGTGGGACCAGCCCGCGCGCGCCGAGGCAAAGGCAGTGTTCCACGAGTGTCCCCCGCCCCTCGCCCGCCCCACTCGATATGCCAGACATTTCCGATGCCGTCTGCGTCTCTGAGTCGGACAGTGACTCCGTCACTGGCTACATCGACGACAGCGACATCGCGGAGGGCCTAGAAGAGAGTCTTATCGCCCTCCGCGACGCCGCGGAAGAGGAGGGACTGCCCTGTGACCCCGCTCTGCGGGCGCGGATTCTCTTCCCTAACGCCGCTGCCGCTGACGCCGACGGCGACGCCATGCAATGCGAGATGGAGTCGCGTAAGAGGAAACCAGCGGCCGCCTCTTCCGACTCCGAAGCTGCCCCCTCCGAGGCCGCTCGTGGGAAGAAGCAGAAGGCCGCCGCCGACGCTGAGGGCTTCGCCGTCCCCAGGAAGACGGCACCCCGCCGCCGCATTGTCAAGACGCCGGTCCTCCCGGTGCACAATCAATTTGCGGCGCTTTCCGACGGTGCGGCGGACTCCTCTCCACCCCCTCCACCCCCATCCACAACTCCCCACCCCAATCCTACCCGTCCCCCTCCCCTCACAATCGAATATGCGGAGTCCTACAAATCCCTGCACGACCTGCTCATTCACGTCACTGACTCCGATTTCCGAGTGAAGACGATTGGCGAAAACTTGTACCGCCTCTATCTCCAGACGCCTGTTGACCTCCAGAAGGTCTACCACGTCCTTGGGTCCCACAGCATCGGCTACAGCACCCCCCCTGAGAGGTCCAAACGGATTAGGGTCGTCGTCCGCGGGCTCCCCTTTAAATATACGGACGACGACCTCCGGGAAGCGCTGACAGCTCTCAATATTACTCCTGCTGTCATTCCCGAGTAGTCTCCCCCCGCACTAAACTCCCCACCCCCCTTTTCTTCGTCTCAGCCGACGATACCCCAGCCAACCAAGTCCTTATGCACCTGACCTCCATTGACAATTGCACGGTCACCATGGAGAAGCCCCGTTCCAGGCGCCTCATTCTAATATGCTACCGGTGCCAGGGCCTGGCGCACTTTGCGAGTAATTGTACTCGTGCGGTGCGCTGTGTCAAGTGCGCCGGCGGCCACGCCTCCTCCACTTGCGTCAAACCCCGCGAGGTCCCCCCTACCTGTGCTCGCTGTAATGGGGCGCACACGGGCAACTACTTGGGTTGTCCGGCAGTCAAAGCCCACCGCGCCAATCTGCGTCGCTCCGTCGCCCCTCCAACGATGGAGCGTCGTGGACTTACTTATGCGACTGCCCTTGGTCGGTCGGAACCCTCTCCCGCCCATACCCCCCGCCCCCCCCGTTTCCCACGATCATACCACCCTGCCCCGCCCCCACTCCTCTCTATCCCCATCCCCCCTCCTGACTCCCACACCCCCTGTCCCTACCCCCAACACTCCGTATCCACCCCAATTCCCCCCCCCACCCCCTCCCCTCCTTCCTCACGTCCATCCCGGTCCTTCCCCGCACCCTCCACCCTCCTCCCCTGTCCACCCGGTCTTTGGTGACCTCATTTCCAGTGTTGTGGAGGCATTGACCTCTGCACTCACTGGGGCACTAGACACCATCCTCACCTCCATTCCCCAGCAGATTGCTACTGCCCTTTCCCATTCCATCTCCCCCATCACCACCGCCCTCCCCACCACCCAACATGGCCATTAGACTCCATGGCCTTACCGTACTAATCTGGAATGCCAATGGCATCTACCGCCAGCAAGGTGAGTTTCGGCAGTTCCTCCTTGATGAGGGGGTAGACATCTGTCTTGTTGCCGAAACCCACCTTAAACCTGGGGTGAACGCCAGGGTACCAAACTTCTGCTGCTACCGGTCAGACCGGCCGACAGCACGAGGCGGCACGGCAGTATACGTACGTGCCTCCCTCCGCCACCACCCCGTCACCCTCCCTGCCCTTGCCACAATAGAGGCCACTGGTGTCGTGGTGCACACCGTGCGTGGCCCCATCACCTTTGTGGCGCTTTACAGGCCGCCCCACCGCGGCGTTCTCCACGGCCCTGACTTTGCTCAGGTCCTGTCACTTGGCCACTCCCTCTTCGTTGGGGGCGACTGTAATGCCAAGCATGCCGCCTGGCACAGTCGCCTAACCAACAACGATGGCCGTCGCCTCCTCCGTGTGGTGGAAGCCCACGCCGCCCATGTTGTTGCCCCCTTCGACCCCACCATCTTCCCGACAAATGGCCCTCCTGACGTCCTTGACATTGCATTGGTTAAAGGACTCCCCCTCCCTATCACTGCCACTACCCGTGCTGCCCTTGCCTCCGACCACGTCCCAGTAATTTGCACAGTCGACCTTGTCGGCTCCCTAGTGCCACCACGTGACACCTTGGACCTCCGTGGCATCGACTGGGCGTCTTATCGGAGACGGGTCGAGGCAGCACTCCCTACCATACCCGACGCCGCCAGGGTGGGGGCTGACCTCACCCTCGCACAGTTCACGGACGCCGCCATCACTGCTGCAGTTGCAGCAACGCCTCCACATCCCCCGCGCCCTCCGACCCATGTGCGCCCTCTCCCCCTAGCCCTCCGCGCACTCATCATCGAGAAAAACAGGGTCATCCGCGAATGGCAAAGAACACGAGACCCTGCCACTAAGCGCCGGATAAATCGCATGCAGCGGGAGATCCGTGCTGCCATTCAGACCCACCGCAGTCAGGACTGGGAGCGAAAAATCTCCGCCCTTGACCTGAGCGATGCATCCGCATGGCGCCTGGTCTCCCGCATCATCCACAAACGCCCGCAAATTCCCCCCCTCCTGGTCGGCGCTGAGGCTGTGTGCGATCCTGATGCTAAGGCCAATGCCTTGGCTGATGTGTTCGCACGCAGCTTCACCCCTGTCACCGACCCCGTTGACCCCGACCATATCCAAATGGTCACCGCACGAGTCCACCAGTTCCTCACCGCCCAGGATCCAGAAGACCATATCACCCCCGTCACGGATGAGGAGATTGCCCGGGAGCTTAAGTCCCTCCACTCCCGAAAAGCCGGTGGCCCAGACAGACTCACCAATCAGCTTCTCAAGCAGCTTCCCCCAGCCTCTGTTCCCGTCCTTACTTCTACTTTCAATTCCATCCTCTCCTCTAGGCAGTTTCCTTCCGTGTGGAAACACGCGGAGGTGATTGCCATCCCCAAACCTGGGAAAGACCCTCGATCCCCTTCCAGCTATCGTCCCATCAGCCTCCTTCCCGCCCTCTCCAAGCTGTTTGAGAGGCTGTATCTCAAACGTGTCCTGATCCACGTCGCTCGGGAGCGGGTACTCCCCGACGTTCAGTTTGGCTTCCGGCGAGGACACTCCACCACCCACCAACTCCTCCGTCTTGTTGAGGAAGCACTGGAGGCCATTGAGCGTCGGGAGTACTTCGGGGCCGTCTTCCTCGATGTCTCCCGGGCGTTCGATTCTGTCTGGCACGAGGGGCTACTTTACAAGCTCTTCGGGCACGGCTTCTCCATCTCCCATGTGCGCCTCATCGCCACCTACTTAGAAGGTCGTACATTCCATGTCCGGATCCCGGGAGGTACCTCCACCAGGCGTCATATCAGGGCGGGTGTTCCACAGGGGAGCGTGCTCGGCCCTGTTCTATACAGTCTGTTCACAGCTGACACGCCCACCGTGCCTCGTGTGCATCTCGCCCTGTATGCGGATGATACCGCGGTTTTTGCTCGCTCCCGGAGCAAGGCGCTCCTCCGGCAGAAACTACAACAGGCCATCGACTCTGTTGTCGATTATGCCAAACGTTGGCGCCTGGCCTTCAACCCGGCAAAGACGCAGGCACTCATCATTTGTCGGCGGCGGTGGCCGGTCGCCTATCCCCCTGTCACTGTGCTCGGCACCCCCGCCCCCTGGGCCAGAACAGCTATGTACCTGGGGGTCACCCTGGATAGGGCCCTCACCTGGCGTCCCCACATAGAGGCCATCCGGCGGAAGGCCTTGGGGCGCATCGGCCAACTCTACCCTTTTATGAACCCTACCTCTACCCTTCCCATTCCTCTTGCCCTCCTCCTCTACACATCCCTCATCCGCCCCCTCCTGGAGTATGCCTCGGTTGTGTGGGGCAATGCCGCGCCTACGCATCTCCACCGCCTGCAGACGGTACAGAATCGTGCCCTTCGAATTGCCCTTCGCCTCCCTTACCGTTTCCCAACCCGTGAACTTCACCTCCTTGCCAATATCCCCCTCCTTCAAGACCGTGTCCGATCCTCCGCCATCTCCTTCTATGATCAATCCCGTCATTCCCCCAATCCACTCATTGTCTCTCTTGGCACCCGCCTCCATCGCCTGGCCACCACTCGCTGGCCCGACCTCCTTTCCCGCCCCCCCTGACACCTCCCATCCACCCCCCCGTCCTGTTACTTCTTCCTCTTCCTACCACTTCTCCTTTTTTTGTCACCCCATCCTGAAATATCTGCCGCCACCGTCATCGCCGTCGCCAAGAAGATCTGGCCAGGACGAAGGCCTTTCGTTTTCTTCATCCTCTTCCTGTCATCTTTCACTATTCTTTCGTCTGTCACTCAACGTTTCTTTTCCGGCTAGTCAATGGAGCCGTTCGTTTTCCTCTATCTCTCACTATTCCTTTTACTGTTCTGTCACCTGTTACTGTTAATTACCGTGCAACGGCCAGTCAATTGGGCCTTTCGTTTTCCTGCTTCTCTAACTATCCCTCTCACTATTCTTTCATCTTATTAAAAAAAAAAAAAAAAAAAAAAAAAAAAAAACCAAAATGCACAACGTCAAGCAAACCATACCGCCAAGTCCACTTCTTCACCACCCGTCAAGAGGAAGGCGAAGCGCGCCAGCGCTAGTACTTCCTACACGAGTCGAGGGACCACCCTCTCCTGTGCAGCGTGGCGTGGCGTGGCGTGGCGCGCGGGCCCATTCCGAGCTGCGATGTCGAACCAATCGAACGCATGTACAGGAGCTGAGGGTGTGGCGGATCGCCGCCAGGCGGAGCTTGCTTCGTCGGCGGCCCCATCCGGCCCCCCACTGAAGACAACCCGGCGCATTCACCCGGCTCACGAATTGGACGATTCTCCGGTTCTTCCAGCTGCAGAAGGAAGTGCTGCGTCCCCCGGCGGCGAACTGCCGCCGTCGCAGCCTACACTGGACGTCACAACTGGGCGATGCGGCATCGATTCAGGAATCGATGAAGCCGCCCTTAGGGAGTTAGATAGGGCAAATGGTGCGTCAGGGCCCCCTTCACGTGGGACCAGCCCGCGCGCGCCGAGGCAAAGGCAGTGTTCCACGAGTGTCCCCCGCCCCTCGCCCGCCCCACTCGATATGCCAGACATTTCCGATGCCGTCTGCGTCTCTGAGTCGGACAGTGACTCCGTCACTGGCTACATCGACGACAGCGACATCGCGGAGGGCCTAGAAGAGAGTCTTATCGCCCTCCGCGACGCCGCGGAAGAGGAGGGACTGCCCTGTGACCCCGCTCTGCGGGCGCGGATTCTCTTCCCTAACGCCGCTGCCGCTGACGCCGACGGCGACGCCATGCAATGCGAGATGGAGTCGCGTAAGAGGAAACCAGCGGCCGCCTCTTCCGACTCCGAAGCTGCCCCCTCCGAGGTCGCTCGTGGGAAGAAGCAGAAGGCCGCCGCCGACGCTGAGGGCTTCGCCGTCCCCAGGAAGACGGCACCCCGCCGCCGCATTGTCAAGACGCCGGTCCTCCCGGTGCACAATCAATTTGCGGCGCTTTCCGACGGTGCGGCGGACTCCTCTCCACCCCCTCCACCCCCATCCACAACTCCCCACCCCAATCCTACCCGTCCCCCTCCCCTCACAATCGAATATGCGGAGTCCTACAAATCCCTGCACGACCTGCTCATTCACGTCACTGACTCCGATTTCCGAGTGAAGACGATTGGCGAAAACTTGTACCGCCTCTATCTCCAGACGCCTGTTGACCTCCAGAAGGTCTACCACGTCCTTGGGTCCCACAGCATCGGCTACAGCACCCCCCCTGAGAGGTCCAAACGGATTAGGGTCGTCGTCCGCGGGCTCCCCTTTAAATATACGGACGACGACCTCCGGGAAGCGCTGACAGCTCTCAATATTACTCCTGCTGTCATTTCCCGAGTAGTCTCCCCCCGCACTAAACTCCCCACCCCCCTTTTCTTCGTCTCAGCCGACGATACCCCAGCCAACCAAGTCCTTATGCACCTGACCTCCATTGACAATTGCACGGTCACCATGGAGAAGCCCCGTTCCAGGCGCCTCATTCTAATATGCTACCGGTGCCAGGGCCTGGCGCACTTTGCGAGTAATTGTACTCGTGCGGTGCGCTGTGTCAAGTGCGCCGGCGGCCACGCCTCCTCCACTTGCGTCAAACCCCGCGAGGTCCCCCCTACCTGTGCTCGCTGTAATGGGGCGCACACGGGCAACTACTTGGGTTGTCCGGCAGTCAAAGCCCACCGCGCCAATCTGCGTCGCTCCGTCGCCCCTCCAACGATGGAGCGTCGTGGACTTACTTATGCGACTGCCCTTGGTCGGTCGGAACCCTCTCCCGCCCATACCCCCCGCCCCCCCGTTTCCCACGATCATACCACCCTGCCCCGCCCCCACTCCTCTCTATCCCCATCCCCCCTCCTGACTCCCACACCCCCTGTCCCTACCCCCAACACTCCGTATCCACCCCAATTCCCCCCCCACCCCCTCCCCTCCTTCCTCACGTCCATCCCGGTCCTTCCCCGCACCCTCCACCCTCCTCCCCTGTCCACCCGGTCTTTGGTGACCTCATTTCCAGTGTTGTGGAGGCATTGACCTCTGCACTCACTGGGGCACTAGACACCATCCTCACCTCCATTCCCCAGCAGATTGCTACTGCCCTTTCCCATTCCATCTCCCCCATCACCACCGCCCTCCCCACCACCCAACATGGCCATTAGACTCCATGGCCTTACCGTACTAATCTGGAATGCCAATGGCATCTACCGCCAGCAAGGTGAGTTTCGGCAGTTCCTCCTTGATGAGGGGGTAGACATCTGTCTTGTTGCCGAAACCCACCTTAAACCTGGGGTGACCGCCAGGGTACCAAACTTCTGCTGCTACCGGTCAGACCGGCCGACAGCACGAGGCGGCACGGCAGTATACGTACGTGCCTCCCTCCGCCACCACCCCGTCACCCTCCCTGCCCTTGCCACAATAGAGGCCACTGGTGTCGTGGTGCACACCGTGCGTGGCCCCATCACCTTTGTGGCGCTTTACAGGCCGCCCCACCGCGGCGTTCTCCACGGCCCTGACTTTGCTCAGGTCCTGTCACTAGGCCACTCCCTCTTCGTTGGGGGCGACTGTAATGCCAAGCATGCCACCTGGCACAGTCGCCTAACCAACAACGATGGCCGTCGCCTCCTCCGTGTGGTGGAAGCCCACGCCGCCCATGTTGTTGCCCCCTTCGACCCCACCATCTTCCCGACAAATGGCCCTCCTGACGTCCTTGACATTGCATTGGTTAAAGGACTCCCCCTCCCTATCACTGCCACTACCCGTGCTGCCCTTGCCTCCGACCACGTCCCAGTAATTTGCACGGTCGACCTTGTCGGCTCCCTAGTGCCACCACGTGACACCTTGGACCTCCGTGGCATCGACTGGGCGTCTTACCGGAGACGGGTCGAGGCAGCACTCCCTACCATACCCGACGCCGCCAGGGTGGGGGCTGACCTCACCCTCGCACAGTTCACGGACGCCGCCATCACCGCTGCAGTTGCAGCAACGCCTCCACATCCCCCGCGCCCTCCGACCCATGTGCGCCCTCTCCCCCTAGCCCTCCGCGCACTCATCACCGAGAAAAACAGGGTCATCCGCGAATGGCAAAGAACACGAGACCCTGCCACTAAGCGCCGGATAAATCGCATGCAGCGGGAGATCCGTGCTGCCATTCAGACCCACCGCAGTCAGGACTGGGAGCGAAAAATCTCCGCCCTTGACCTGAGCGATGCATCCGCATGGCGCCTGGTCTCCCGCATCATCCACAAACGCCCGCAAATTCCCCCCCTCCTGGTCGGCGCTGAGGCTGTGTGCGATCCTGATGCTAAGGCCAATGCCTTGGCTGATGTGTTCGCACGCAGCTTCACCCCTGTCACCGACCCCGTTGACCCCGACCATATCCAAATGGTCACCGCACGAGTCCACCAGTTCCTCACCGCCCAGGATCCAGAAGACCATATCACCCCCGTCACGGATGAGGAGATTGCCCGGGAGCTTAAGTCCCTCCACTCCCGAAAAGCCGGTGGCCCAGACAGACTCACCAATCAGCTTCTCAAGCAGCTTCCCCCAGCCTCTGTTCCCGTCCTTACTTCTACTTTCAATTCCATCCTCTCCTCTAGGCAGTTTCCTTCCGTGTGGAAACACGCGGAGGTGATTGCCATCCCCAAACCTGGGAAAGACCCTCGATCCCCTTCCAGCTATCGTCCCATCAGCCTCCTTCCCGCCCTCTCCAAGCTGTTTGAGAGGCTGTATCTCAAACGTGTCCTGATCCACGTCGCTCGGGAGCGGGTACTCCCCGACGTTCAGTTTGGCTTCCGGCGAGGACACTCCACCACCCACCAACTCCTCCGTCTTGTTGAGGAAGCACTGGAGGCCATTGAGCGTCGGGAGTACTTCGGGGCCGTCTTCCTCGATGTCTCCCGGGCGTTCGATTCTGTCTGGCACGAGGGGCTACTTTACAAGCTCTTCGGGCACGGCTTCTCCATCTCCCATGTGCGCCTCATCGCCACCTACTTAGAAGGTCGTACATTCCATGTCCGGATCCCGGGAGGTACCTCCACCAGGCGTCGTATCAGGGCGGGTGTTCCACAGGGGAGCGTGCTCGGCCCTGTTCTATACAGTCTGTTCACAGCTGACACGCCCACCGTGCCTCGTGTGCATCTCGCCCTGTATGCGGATGATACCGCGGTTTTTGCTCGCTCCCGGAGCAAGGCGCTCCTCCGGCAGAAACTACAACAGGCCATCGACTCTGTTGTCGATTATGCCAAACGTTGGCGCCTGGCCTTCAACCCGGCAAAGACGCAGGCACTCATCATTTGTCGGCGGCGGTGGCCGGTCGCCTATCCCCCTGTCACTGTGCTCGGCACCCCCGCCCCCTGGGCCAGAACAGCTATGTACCTGGGGGTCACCCTGGATAGGGCCCTCACCTGGCGTCCCCACATAGAGGCCATCCGGCGGAAGGCCTTGGGGCGCATCGGCCAACTCTACCCTTTTATGAACCATACCTCTACCCTTCCCATTCCTCTTGCCCTCCTCCTCTACACATCCCTCATCCGCCCCCTCCTGGAGTATGCCTCGGTTGTGTGGGGCAATGCCGCGCCTACGCATCTCCACCGCCTGCAGACGGTACAGAATCGTGCCCTTCGAATTGCCCTTCGCCTCCCTTACCGTTTCCCAACCCGTGAACTTCACCTCCTTGCCAATATCCCCCTCCTTCAAGACCGTGTCCGATCCTCCGCCATCTCCTTCTATGACCAATCCCGTCATTCCCCCAATCCACTCATTGTCTCTCTTGGCACCCGCCTCCATCGCCTGGCCACCACTCGCTGGCCCGACCTCCTTTCCCGCCCCCCCTGACACCTCCCATCCACCCCCCCGTCCTGTTACTTCTTCCTCTTCCTACCACTTCTCCTTTTTTGTCACCCCATCCTGAAATATCTGCCGCCACCGACATCGCCGTCGCCAAGAAGATCTGGCCAGGACGAAGGCCTTTCGTTTTCTTCATCCTCTTCCTGTCATCTTTCACTATTCTTTCGTCTGTCACTCAACGTTTCTTTTCCGGCTAGTCAATGGAGCCGTTCGTTTTCCTCTATCTCTCACTATTCCTTTTACTGTTCTGTCACCTGTTACTGTTAATTACCGTGCAACGGCCAGTCAATTGGGCCTTTCGTTTTCCTGCTTCTCTAACTATCCCTCTCACTATTCTTTCATCTTATTAAAAAAAAAAAAAAAAAAAAAAAAAAAAAAAACCAAAATGCACAACGTCAAGAAAATCATACCGCCAAGTCCACTTTTTCACCACCCGTCAAGAGGAAGGCGAAGCGCGCCAGCGCTAGTACTTCCTACACGAGTCGAGGGACCACCCTCTCCTGTGCAGCGTGGCGTGGCGCGCGGGCCCGTTGTCAAGGCAGCACCGGACGCCGTCGCGCACGCATATCCTCCACGCCGCATCCGCATCCGCAGTAGCCATGGCCCGGACAAAGCAAACGGCCCGCAAGTCCACCGGCGGAAAGGCGCCGCGCAAACAGCTCGCCACCAAGGCGGCGAGGAAGAGCGCGCCCGCCACCGGCGGCGTCAAGAAGCCCCACCGCTACAGGCCGGGCACCGTCGCCCTGCGAGAAATCAGGCGCTACCAGAAGAGCACAGAGCTGCTCATCCGCAAGCTGCCATTCCAGCGCCTAGTGCGCAAGATCGCCCAGGACTTCAAGACCGACCTGCGCTTCCAGAGCTCCGCAGTCATGGCCCTGCAGGAGGCCAGCGAGGCCTACCTCGTCGGCCTCTTCGAAGACACCAACCTGTGCGCAATCCACGCCAAGCGAGTCACCATCATGCCCAAGGACATCCAGCTCGCGCGCCGCATCCGCGGCGAGCGCGCCTAAACCCGCACACCGCCAAACAAACAAAACGGCCCTTTTCAGGGCCACTAACGTCTCTCCGTCGCGAGCAAAACTTTGTCGGTCGCAACGACTAGTTCCCCACTCACTCTCCAGTCCAGTCGTCCCACCCCCGGCCCGGCCCGGCGCCGCCGTTTCCAAAAAAAAAAAGCACCGCACCGGCCGAACCAAGTCGCAAGCGTCAATAGCGCCACCCACACAGGCCACGGCACAAAACGTGACGCCCGGAAAGCAAAGCAAAGCAAAAAAGACTATTCCAAAACCACCACCAAGACAAACAAACAAACGCGGCGCAATATAAATAGGTAAAAACAATAAAAGTAAAATACACTTTATGTAACACCAACCGCGCGCCGCCGCCCACGCCCGCCAACGACCCCACAATCCAACCACCATCCACACATGAAACAAACAAACGCCAGCAAGCAAGACAGACAGACAGACAGACAACAAGGCAACCGACCGACCACGACACGACAATCAACACCTTCCCGACGTGCTTTGATGGCCCTGAGAAGGGCCGTTTTTGTTTTTGTCCGGGACCGCGCGACAGCCTCTGGTTGCGCGCCGGCCACCAGGCGACGGTGTCAACCGCCAACCCTTCCCTGCCCTTTTTACTTCTTCTTCTTGGGCGAAGCCTTCGCCTTAGACGGCGTCGCCGTCGCCTTCTTCGGGCGCGGCGCCTTCGGCTTCTTCGTCGGAACCTTGGCGGCCTTCTTCGCCTTCGACGGCGACTTGGCCTTGGCCGGCTTGGCCGCAGCCGCCTTCTTCGCACCCGCGGGAGCGGCCGACGCCGCAGACGCCTTCTTGGCGGCGCCCGCCTTCCGACCGGTCGCCGCCTTCACGCCGCCAGCCTTCTTTGCGCCGGCCGCACGGGCCCCCTTCTTCTCCTTGCTGGCCGGAGCGGCGCGCTTCTTCTTCGCACCACCGCCGCCACCACGAGCCTTGCCGCCCTCGGCCGCCCCGCCGCCGGCGCCGGCAAGCTTGAAAGAGCCCGACGCGCCCTTCCCCTTCGTCTGCACCAGCTCGCCAGCCACGACGGCCGACTTGAGGTACTTCTTGATAAAGGGCGCCAGCTTCTCCGCGTCCAGCTTGTAGTGCGCGGCAATGTACTTCTTGATCGCCTGCAGCGACGACCCGCCGCGCTCCTTCAGACTCTTGATGGCGGCCGTCACCATCTCAGAGGTGCGCGGGTGCGCAGGCTTGGCGCGCGGCTTCTTCGCAGACGACGCAGACTTGGCCTTCTTCGTAGTGCCGGTGGCGGCGGGTGCCGCGGCAGTCTCGTTCGTAGCCGCCTGGTCTGCCATCTTTTGCTTGTTCTCTTTTCTTTTTTCCCCTTGGTTTCGCTTCCTTCTCTCCTTCGACGACGCACAACAGCGAGGGGCGCGCAGCAGAGAATAGCCGCGCACGCGCCTGGCCCAGCCAGTGTCGCGGGCGGGCGCGGACGGCCGAGAGAGCGGCCGCCACTCGGCGCGCCGCCGCGCCGCCGCGCCGCGCCTCCCGCGCTTGCTACCGCCCAACGTCCGACAGCCTGCGCGGAGCAGCCCCCAACCTGCGCCGCAACCACCCGCGCCATTCAAACCACCGAGGATGGGGCTACACACACCGACACCACGGTCGCCAACCAGTCGCCGCGGCGGCGCCGCAAACAACGGCCAAACTGCAGCCACCGCGCGCCACAGCCTGGGTCGGCCCGCCGAGAATCGCCGCCCCCGCCCAAATGCCGCCCCCACAGCCCCAGCCGACGACCCGCCACAATGGCCAAACCTTCGTCAAAACTCCCACACCGTCGCCGCGGCAGCCCGGCCACCGCGGCCGGCGCCACAGCCACACGAGCCGAGTCGTGCGGCGATGACGGCCGTGCACAAACGCACCTCCGCCGCCCCATCGCCTTCCGCCGTTTTCCCGATCGGCCCGCAGCCGTCGGGCCACGGCCGCGGGCCGTCCTCCTCCTCTCGCCTCGCCCGCCAACACCCACAGCCCTTCCAACACATTTTTCTTTTCTTTTTTCTTTTTTTTTTTTTTTACTTTTTTACGATCGCCGCCTGCGCAACATGGCACCGGCCGACGGAGCGCCAACCCCCCCGCCACAGGCGAAAACAAAACAACGATAAACAAACAAACAAAATAAATTACCAGCCAGCCCCAACTACAGACACACCGAATCTGCCCTCACAGCCGACCTTACACGCCTCAACGTCAAAACAAAGGTGGTTTCTTTCTTTCAACGGTTACCTTACCTTAGGTTACGTCAGGTTAGGCTAAGAAGGCGTCAGGGTTAGGTTAAGCGTTGACGTGACGTCACGTCTTAACGTAGGCGTTAAGCTAAGGTTGCGGTCACGTACGTTAGGTTAAGGCGACTTGGGGGTTGGCCTAAGAGCTTAGGTTAGGTTACGTTACTTTAGGTGGCTGCGTTAAGGGGGGCTTAAAGAAGTTTAGGAGGTTAAGGCGTCGAGGCGGCCGCACCCCCTTAGCTGCTGCGGCTCGGCCACGCCACGCCACGCTTTGGGGTTTCATAAGGTCGCGCGGCGGGTCGTCGGCACGCCGCAAAGGACAAAACTGCAAGACGACGTCGAAAAACAAACAACAGGTAAAAAATAAATAAGTAAAAATAAACGACGCCGACAGGCGGGGATCAGCAGAACAAGCAGATTCCGGAGAGCGAACGAGACACGCACGCACACACACAAACCCCCCCGAGCCGAGAGAGCACAGAGCACCACCACGTGTCGGCCTCCGCTCACCCGACTCGGCTGGGCTGGGCTGGGCTGGGCTGGCGGCCGGCCCGGATGCACGTACACGTACGGCTACAGCCACTACCCGTACACAGCCGCTCTTCACGCAACACCAGCCAAATGGCGCGCCCGCGGCTCGTCGCGGTCGCCGTCGCGGTCGCAACGCCACGCCGGCACACTTTCGGCACCACCGTTTTCGCGCGCACCGCAAACAAAACGCAGCCGACACACACAGAGAGAAAAAAAAAAAACACAGAGCGCGAGACGGGCGGCGGCGCACCTTTCGCCAGCCGGCAGGCAATCGACTCGCCCAGTACGACAAACGCGCACGCCACCCCACCCACCAACCAACCAACCAGTCGTCGTCGTCGTCGTCGTCGTCGTCGTCCCGAAATCAAACAAACTCTCAAAAGCACAGCCCCTGCTGCCAACGGACGCAGGCGCCACGCAGCTCCCTTCCCGCCACACTCGATTCGCAGCGCAACTCACCCGGCACACCGTCAAACGACGGGCTGGGCTCGCCGCATCGCCGCAACCTACACACCTTCCCCGCCACGACGCACAGCCCCACCAGACGCCCGTGCCGCAACGACACTACTGCACTACCACTACCGCACTACTCCTCTCGCCCTTGCCATACACGACACAACACGCCAAAAAGTGAAAATCCAAATACAAACAAAAACACCGCCCCCACGACCCAAACACATGCACGGCGCGCCAACACACGCGAGGCAAGGCACGCAGCAAACGGCGTCCCCTCCGCGTCGCGCCATCAACCTACACACACAAGGCAACCAACAACAGCCAGCCAGCCAGCCAGCCAGCCAGCCCCACTCTCACGCCGCAAAAACAGAAAACACACCGAAACCGCCAAACGCCGCACATTCGCGCTTCGCACTTACCACACACCTCTCGGCATCCGTTTCGCACACAACGACGCGACGCACAATACATCATCACGGGCTACGCACGCACACCGCGACCCACTTTCTTACGACGCCCTCGGCAGAGCACACGTGCCCACGCCCACACACAGTCGACACAACGACGCAGCGCGCAGCAGACGCGGCCGCAACACGTACCTCCCCGACGACGCGCCAACACCGCCAGCCACTGCTCACTCGCCCAAGCAACCCGTGCACACAACTGCCACACGCGTCCACCACGCCGCCGCCAACCACCCGCCCGCCAGGGGGCGCTCACGTCCGCGACAACAGCGCGGCACCGCCGGGCCGGGCCGGGCCGGGCCGGGCCGAACCGAGCCGAGCCGAGCCGCCGCCTCCTCTCCACTCGGCACGCCACGTCCTGCTTGCAAAACACATGGCTCGTCCCTCTGTACACACAACGCGCCTGCCTGCGGTCGCCGCCGGCATCTATCTACCTGCGCATCGGAGCCAGGCCGGCAAGCCCACACTTAAATAATGCACTTCACCAGCCAAACAAACCCACTCTTCCTTTCTTTGCACAGCGCATGCAACAGCAGCCCCAGGAGCCGGGCCCGCCGCCAGCGTCTCCTCCTCCTCTGGGCACAGCCAGCCAGCCGTTCCCACCGCCCCGCCCCTGCTCTGCAGAACAAGAAAAAACGAAAAAGTACCAACACACGCACCCAAAGCGTAAGCCAGACAAGACCAGCCTCTCCGAGGCCACACACACGCAAAAAAACAAAAAAACAAAAACACTACAACAGAATAAAATGAAAAAGAAAAAGCAAGCTGTCGCCTCGCCCCCGCCCGTCCCCCCACCCCACCACATTCGCCCCCTCCGCTTGTTTTCCTTTCTACAATTTCCCTCTTTTCCACCCAATATCCCGCCGCGGTTTACGGGCACCGGCCGATTTTGCGCCCGCCCACATGTGTGCCTACTCCCCACCACCATTCCCTCCGCAGCCCGCAGCCCGCAGCCCGCAGCCCGCTTTTCCCCCCCTCCCTGCCCACACCACACCACACCACACCACACCGACGGTGCTGACGTCGACACGCACCCAAGACAGGGGCCACGACCGTCTTTTTTCCTGGGCCCATCCCCGCACCGCACCTCCTTCCAATCAACGCTGTGGCGCCTGTGTCCGCGCGAGACGCGTGCGCGCCGCCTCTCTCAACATCCGTCCGCCGTCCGCCGGCCGGCCCGTTTTTCGGCCCCCAGGCCATCCGTCAACCACCACTGCCACTGCCACTGCCCCTGCCCCTGCCCGCCCCGCACCACACCACACACCGCTGCTTGCCCCGGCCGTTGCCACCAAAGGCGCCAACCGCAGCCCGCGCGCGCCAGAAACTACAGGGACCCAGCCGACCGACGAAAATCAGAGCAATTGGCCGGGAGGATCAAAAAGAGAGCTCCGAAAACCACCGTAGCGAGGCGTGGGAGGAAACGTTACGAGAAGCAGAAAGGGACCAGGAAAAATTCTGGAAATTTCTTAAAACTCGTAAACTAAACACGAAACATCTACATCTACATGGGGAAGGAACGACCCCACAGACCGAGCTGAAGCACTGGCGGATTCACTAGAAAAGGCAATTCCAAGCACCAGAAGCGGTAGATGACGAAACTGGTGACCACCAGGAAATGGTACTCAGAAGGGTAAAACCGCATCCTAAGTGCCCCGATCAGAACATCTTTCACAATCCAATAAACGCAGAAACCCCCGTATCTTATCACATCACAAACATACACACATCCTAAGAAGGCATCAGGCCCAGATTCCATCAAACCGCAACTACTACATCACCTACCTCCAGCAACTATCAATTATCTATCTAACATCAATATATAATGCTTGCTTCAGACTAAACTACTTGGAAACAGGCCCGAGTCATCACATTACCAAAGCCAAACAAGGACTTATTATTTCCGCAAAACTATAGGCCAACTTCCTTGGAAAGGTCCTCGGAAAGCTCATTCAAACTGAACTGAAGAAATTCAATTCTTAAAGGATAACAACATAATCATCGCACAACAATTCCGATTCCGCGAAGAACACAGCACCACCCACCAGGTGACCAGACTAGTCGAGCACATATGTCAGGCCAGAAACATTAGACACAGTACTGGAGCAGTCCTGCTTGACATTGGAAAAGCATTCGGATAACGCCTTATCTACAAGCTCCACCAGTACAACTGCCCCATCCACATTATTGCTTCTTTTCTCCGCAACAGAGCATTCTATGTCCATGTACCAGGAGCGGCAAGTAACACTAGATCCATAGAGGCTGGAGTCCCGCAAGGCTCAGTGCTGGGGCCCATTCTCTACTCAATATACACAAACAAACAGCTGGGAGGACACTTGTCACTATTTGCAGACGACACTGCAGTCTACCGCAGCAGTTCTAACCTGCAATATAGAGTCACAAAAATAGAGCAACACCTACAATCCATCCAGAAATGGGCTAACCAATGGAAACAAAAGAAAAAAACAATAAACGCGGAGAAAACCCAAGCAATACAATACGATTCACATTCAAAAAGAATACCTCCTAACCTGCATATACGCCTCAGAAATAACAATCTTCCATGGTCAGGCACAATAAAGTATCTAGGCATCAAGCTGGACAAGAGGTTGACATTTAGAGACCATGTTACACACGTTTGTAACAAGGCTGCAGCAGCAATATTCAGACTGTACCCAATCATCAAAGGAAACAGAATAAATATGCGCGCCAAAAAGAAAATCTTCAAAACCGTCATAGGAACCAGCCATCACTTACGGCTCTGAAAATCTGGTCAATGGCCGCAGACACCAACATAACAAGAGTAAAAAAAAAGGGTGCACAACAAATACTTCAGAATTGCTGCTGATGCCGGCCGGTACCAGACAAACCGAGACATATACACAAACCATAACATACTCAAAATCCCGGAAATCATCCAAAGAAAAATCCATAAAGTTTTTTTTTTTTTTTTTTTTCCACCAAACCACGGATTCGAACCACCCACTCATCAGAAATCTGGGACAAAATCCACCCGACCCAAGAACGACATTTCCCATCACGACAAAACACCACAAACTACAACATACCATGATAAACAAAAATAAAATACAAACACCATAACACTCACTCAAACAACAAACATCTACACACACCCAAGAGACCCTATCATCCCATCATTTTGTTACCCAACATAATCAGACAGAAGGCAGGGATCAAGGACAGATCCGGTCCTTCGAGTACAGGGGGTAAAAAAAATACCCATCAGACCAGCTCGCTCTCTCTCTCTCTCTCTCCGTGCCGACGCTGCCCCGCACACGCGTTCGCGCTCGCGTTCGGCCGACACCACACGACAGGTCTTTGGGGCCCCGCCACTGCGCACACGCACGCCTCCTCCTCTTCCTTAGTTCTTTTTCGCTTTTCTTTTCTCCCCCGCCCCCCGCTCTCACCGCCACATCATCCCGCAACCCTTGGGGGATGTTTCCCAACATCAACGCGCCCCAATTCCACTCTCTGCCCGTGCCGCACTCTCCACTTTGCTTCTCCCCGTCCCCTACACACACGACTACCGAAACCCCGGTTGACACACCTTCTCGTAGGACAGGGGTGCGTGCGTGCGTGCGTGCGTGCGTGCGTTGTCTTGACGGTGACAGCAACAGCAACGGATCCGTCCATCCCATTCCCCCCCCACTCGGTAAAGAACCATGTTCAACCCACACTACACAACAAGGGGGGCACACACGAACGCGAAAGAAAGGGCAGGGCAGGGCAGGGCAGGGCAACTATCTCTTCCTCAGAACCCACATATCACATCAACGAACGGCAGGCCAATTGCGGACTCAGCCGTGTCAGGCAAATCCAACCCAACCAACACCTCCCACGGAAACCCTGACACTGATCCAGCAGTACGTCCACATACATCGCCACACCAAATACGGGTGACGAGTGAGCAACAAATGGAACAATACACAACAAGGCTGACCTAATAAAAACTGCACGTCACGTCATACCTTCCAGACAGACGCAGTTCCGACGGGACGGCGGAACCGTATACGTACCTTTCAGCCACAACAACCGACCGACTGGACACGCCCGCGTCTCCAGCCAGCCAACCACCAGGGCCACACAGCCCGCAAGTTTCAGCGTCAACACTTCTTAACGTACGTTGCAAACTTTTCAAAACATTGCCACACACACACCACGAAAAGCGTCAACCTCTCTCACACTGGATACACTCAACACTTTTTGTCGGCGGAGCTTGAGGCCAACGGTTGACACACCCCCACCGGCCACACAGGTTTCCCTTTGAAAATTGCAGTGACGGAGGAGACGCGGCATTACGAGAGGGTTGTTTCCGAGAGCGCGAGCTGGACGGAGCTGCGGCGCCGCCGCCGAGGGGTAACGAACGCACGCGATGCCGCATGACAGCCCATCACCCAAAGTTTCACCCACAACTGCACACGTCGCACCCCCTTTTCACGCCATACTAGTGTCGATCGTCAATTACAGCTCACGGTGTTCGCATTTGCCACTTGACGGGGGGGGAAAAGAAAACAAAACAAACATCTGACACGCCATGTGTTTCTCTCTCTCTCTGTTATATCTAGGTCATTGGGCAGCCACTGTAAAAAAAAAAAAAAAAAAAAAAAAATATTTTTACGACATGGTTGGGTAAGTGATTTAAAGACAACAATTGTGGGTCACACACCATAGACCATTTCGATAGTGTTCTTGTTCTTCTCTTTTTCCTTTTTTTATCGCTCAATTGAAATAAAACCTGGGGATGATGCAATGCTGCGATATGGCACAACCGTCGTCCATTGTACACAACTCGGGAACAAAAAGAAACCAATTCAGGGAACGTTCGTTCCTTCACAACGTTTCTTTCAACGCACTTGGTCTTTACCATCCTGTATATTCAACACACATTTCCTTTCATCAAACTAGGGCATTTCCATAACAGTTTGTTTCCGTTTCTGTGAGCACAATACTGCTTCTTCGACGTCATTTCACCATCTTAACTAGAGACAGACAACAAAATAGGAAAACAGGCCTTGAGAACCCCGTCCACCAAATTTCAGTTAGCACGGCATCCAAGATTCTTTTCCGGGGAGTGCAGTGCAGCTGACGCTGCTCAGACCATATACCGTCGCCAGTCTCACTCAACTCTTGCGCATTCCACCATTCTACGCTACGTGACAATGCAAAAATGAATGAATCAAACCCGCCCAGAGAGCGTCTTGTGCGAGGGGACACACGATATAGAGAACAACAAAACACACAGGGGACACCACCACAGTTGGAGAGAACGTTTCCACCACGGCAGCCGCGCCGTTACGCGCTTTTTTTTTTTTTTTCCTCCCCCCCACTGCACACCTCCGACACCACGGGAACGTTCACCGTCCCGTTGCCCTACACTGGCGTTTCTTTTCAACCCCCCACCCTATTCCTCGCTCCCCGGACATTCGACCGATCACAAAGTGCAACCTCTCGTTACCGTCGGGTGCCCCTCTTCATCCCCGGGGCGCCAACAACAAAACAAAAACACCACCGACGCCGTCGTCTCGCGTCACCTCACTCAACTGAGCGGAAAATACACGTACATCCAGAATGACGACACCGCCTCCACAAACAAAAACCAGACGTCAGACGTCAGGTCGAAAGAGGGCACCGTACGTCGTGGCGCGTGGTCTCCTAACTCACCTCGCGCGTACAAATACAATACAATGCAATGCGTGTCACCTCACGTTCACACACACCTCCACGCTCCACTTTTACGTCGCCCAACCAACCAACTAACTTAACGCACCCGCTCGGCGTAGAAGCAGCTGTAGGCGGCAACGTGTTTCTCACCCTCGCCACCAACGGTGTGACATCCGACAGTCGCGGTTTGCTTTCCGTTCCACACCTCCGGCCATACCATACAAAGGGGACAAAAAAAAAAAAAATATATATCAAACAAGCCAACTCCAGCGATCCGCCCCCCTAACACCAACACGTCTCGAAACACCCACGCCCACGACCCGGCTGTGGCTAAAGTGCGTATCCCAACGTCACACCAAAACCAAAGGCGCCGGCGCCGCACCACACCACAAGCTACAGCTACAGCTGTGCCGCCCGTCCACCCGCTCACAACAACAACAACAACAACAATTCCGCCCTTCCCGCAAAGGCATTTTGGTGGCCCTGAAAAGGGCCGTTTTTTTTTTCTTTTCTTCGCCGCGCCGCGGACGAGCCTCCCATTTCCAAGAGCCACCTCCTTACTTGGAGCTCGTGTACTTGGTCACCGCCTTCGTGCCCTCGCTCACCGCGTGCTTGGCCAGCTCGCCAGGCAGCAAGAGCCGCACAGCGGTCTGGATCTCGCGGGACGTGATGGTCGAGCGCTTGTTGTAGTGCGCCAGGCGAGAAGCCTCGGCCGCAATGCGCTCGAAAATGTCGTTCACGAAGCTGTTCATGATGCTCATCGCCTTCGAAGAGATGCCCGTGTCAGGGTGCACCTGCTTCAGCACCTTGTAGATGTAGATGGCATAGCTCTCCTTCCTCTTGCGCTTCTTCTTCTTGTCGCCCTTCGAAATGTTCTTCTGCGCCTTGCCAGCCTTCTTGGCGGCTTTCCCGCTAGTCTTGGGCGGCATCACGAACAAACAGGCAGGCAGGCACGCGCAGTCAGTCAGTCAAGCGCTCCGCTCCAGTCAGCGTCTCCCCACACAGTGGCACCCGCCGAGAGAGAGAGAGAGCTGGTCTGATGGGTATTTAACCCCTGTGTTCGAAGGACCGGATCTGTCTTGATCCCTGCCTTCTGTCTGATGATATGTGGTAACAAAATGATGGGATGATAGGGTCATGAGTGTATGTAGATGTTTGTTGTTTAAGTTTAAGTGAGTGTTATGATGTTTTTATTTAATTTTATTTTTGTTTTGTATACTGTTTATCGTGGTATGTTGTAGTTTCTGGTGTTTGTCGTGATGGGAAATCTCGTTCTTGGGTCGGGTGGATTTTGTCCCAGATTTCTGATGAGTGGGTGGTTCGAATCCGTGGTTTGGTGGAAAAACTTTATGGACTTTCGTTGGATGATTTCCGGGATATTGAGTATGTTATGATTTGTGTATATGTCTCGGTTTGTCTGGTACCGGCTAGCATCAGCAGCAATTCTGAAGAATTTGTTCTGCACCCTTTGTACTTTTGTTATGTTGGTGTCTGCGGCCATTGACCAGATTTCAGAGCCGTAAGTGATGGCTGGTTCTATGATGGTTTTGAAAATCTTCTTTTTGGCGCGCATATTTATTCTGTTACCTTTAATGATGGGGTACAGTCTGAATATTGCTCCTGCAGCCTTGTTACAAATGTGTGTAACATGGTCTCTAAATGTCAACCTCTTGTCCAGCTTGATGCCTAGATACTTTATTGTGTCTGACCATGGAAGATTGTTATTTTTGAAGCGTATATGTAGGTTAGGAGGTATTCTTTTGAATGTGAATAGTATTGCTTGGGTTTTCTCCGCGTTTATTGTTATTTTCCATTGGTTAGCCCATTTCTGGATGGATTGTAGGTGTTGCTCTATTTTTGTGACTATATATTGTAGGTTTGAACTGCTGCGGTACACTGCAGTGTCGTCTGCAAATAGTGACAAGTGTCCTCCCAGCTGTTTGGGGATATCATTTGTGTATATTGAGTAGAGGATGGGCCCCAGCACTGAGCCTTGCGGGACTCCAGCCTCTATGGATCTAGTGTTACTTGCCGCTCCTGGTACATGGACATAGAATGCTCTGTTGCGGAGAAAAGAAGCAATAATGTGGATGATGTGGTTGGGGCAGTTGTAGTGATGAAGCTTGTAAATAAGGCCCTGATGCCATACCTTATCGAATGCTTTTTCAATGTCAAGCAGGACTGCTCCAGTACTGTGTCTAATGTTCCTGGCCTGACATATGTGCTCGACGAGTCTGGTCACCTGGTGGATGGTACTGTGTTCTTCGCGGAATCCGAATTGTTCTGGGATGATTATGTTGTTATCCTTTAGGAATTTCTTTAGTTCCGTTTGAATGAGCTTTTCGAGGATTTTTCCTAGGAAGTCTAACAAGGAAATTGGCCTGTAGTTTTACGGAAATAATAAGTCCTTATTTGGCTTTGGTAATGTGATGATTCGGGCCTGTTTCCAAGCTTTGGGAAAGTAATTTAATCTTAAGCAAGCATTATATATTGATGTTAGATAATTGATAGTTGCTGGAGGTAGATGATGTAGTAGTTGCGGTTTGATGGAATCTGGGCCTGATGCCTTCTTAGGATGTATGTTTCTGATGTGGTGTGATATGGTTTCTGCGTTTATTGGATTGAAAGATGTTCTGATCGGGGCACTTAGGATGCGGTTTACCCTTCTGAGTACCATTTCCTGGTGGTCATCACTTTCGTCATCTACCGCTTCTGGTGCTTGGAATTGCCTTTCTAGCGAATCCGCCAGTGCTTCAGCTCGGTCTGTGGGGTCGTAGACTATTCCACGTTCCCCATGGAGCGGCTGTATAGATGTTTCGTTTAGTTTACGAGTTTTAAGAATTTTCCAGAATTTTTCCTGGTTCCTTTCTGCTTCTCGTAACGTTTCCTCCCATGCCTCGCTACGGTGGTTTTGGAGCTCTCTTTTGATCCTCCTGGCCAATTGTTCTGACTTTCGTCGGTCGGCTGGGTCCCTGTAGTTTTGCCATCTCTTTCTGGTGTTTCTTTTTTCCTCTATTAGGTTCCGGATGTGTGGGGGTAGTGTGTCTCTACCTGTGGTGTGGGTTATTGTTGTTGTAGATCTTTTGCTGCAATCCTTTATGATTGTGGTGATTTCTTCTATGGCTCTGTTGATTTGGGCTTTTGATTGAAGAGGAGGTAGTTCTGGAGTGTATGCTGTGAGTAGTTGGTTGTATTTTATCCAGTTTGTTGTGGATTCCTTGATGGTTCTGTTGTCATGAAAGTTGACCAGGTTTCCATTGATTTCTAATATTACGGGGTGGTGGTCTGAGTCCAAGTCGTTGACCACCTCGGTTGTCGTATTCCATGTCAGATTTTTTTGATAGAAAAATATCCAGTATGTCTGGGCGGCATCTTGTGTCGTAGTGAATGTGTGTTGGCCTGTCTGGAGCTATGATGGAGATGTTCGGCTTGTTGTCCAGAAATCTACGGAGCGTTCTGCCATTGGTGTTTGTGGCATGACAATTCCAGGATCTGTGTTTAGCATTTAGGTCACCACCGATCAGAACATTTTGATGCATTTGGAAAAGGTTCTCAAGGTCTTGCGGACATATGCTCCTTCCTGTAGGTGGATTGTAAGCTGCTGCTATGGTAATGGTTTTGTTGAATAATCTTGTTTCAATTGCTGTTGATTCCATTCTAGTGAGATGAGGTGAGGTGATACGTCTGTGTACAATTTTGTTTTTGACCAGAATGGCTGTTCCTCCACCTGGTCTGTTCGGTCTGTCATTTCTGTGGACCACATAATTCCTGATTTTGAAGGTCTGGTTTGGTTGCAGGTGAGTCTCTGTGATGAGCGCAATGTCGATCTTTTGCTCATCTAGGAATTCCGCTAGAGTATGTTTTTGAGTTATAATGCCATTGGCATTCCAATTCATGATTTTTACTGCTTTATTTGCCGCCAAGAATGCTAACTGCGGCTTGAAATAAAATTGTGATTTTGGTGAAATTGTCCTGTGCTTGTCTTAGCTGCTCTGCTGCTGTCTTGATTGTGTTTAATATGTTTGGAATGTCAAATTGTGTGATGAAACCTAGAAGTTCTTTGATGTCTGAACCAATTCCTGATGCTGGTTGTGATGTGGGTTCGGAGGTGTTGCTGTTTTCTTCTGTTGTGGGGGTAGCGTTTGGTTGTGCCCATCCTCTTGTTTTCCGCAGTGCTGGAAAGTTTGTGGGATTGAGTTGTACTGTTTGTTTGGCTCTTTCCTCCTCCAGCCTGTTTTGTGCAGGGGTTTTCGCTTTCTTTCTCTCTTGCTGAGTCTGCAAGAGTTTTAAATATACTGGGCATTTTTTGAAGCTACTCGTGTGTTCTCCTTTGCAGTGGTAGCAAGTTGGTTTTGCTTCTGGTTTCTTTAGGCAGTCTGCTGTTTTGTGTTGTTGTCCGCATTTGACACAATTTGGACGAAGGATGCAGTTACGCGACCCATGTCCATAACCCTGGCAATTGTGGCATTGGGTCAAACCCTGTGGACTTCGATATGTTTCAACTGTCACCTGCATGTGAAACATTGCTTTGAGGTCGTATATTCTTTTCGCCTCTTCGGTATTTTCAAGTGTAACTTGAAAGTGACGTAAAGTCACTTTTTTCTGAGTGTTCTCATCGAATGATGTCATGTGCGCTACTTTGATGACAGGTAAGTTGTGATCTAAGAGGACCTCATGAATGATCTTGGGGTCTATGGTTGGTAGTAGCTTTTTGATAACTACTTTCAATGGCTTAAAGGCGTGCATATCGTGTGTGTAGTATTGTATGTTGTTTTCGGTCAGATATCCCTTGAATGCTAGGAAATCATCTGGGTGTGAGAATTGATATGTGATTTCGTCACTGTGACTTCTAGTTTTGAGGTCCCCTTTCAGTTTGTTGCGGAGTGCTTTGACTATTTCCAGGTATTGGGATGTTTCCTTGACAACGATCGGCGGAATACGCAGTCTCTTTGTCTGGGTTGCTTGCTGTTTTTCCCCTGTTCTGGAATTTCCCGCATCGTTATCGGGCAGTAGTTCGAACTTGTTAGAGACGGGGATCTCGTACTCCATTTGTTCGTTGTTTTCGTCTTCTGAGTTGGGGGTGGGATCATCTGTTGAGTCCTGGGTTTTCTTTTTGTTGCTGTTGTTCTGCAACTTCGTCTGGCTGTCAATGGTTGCTTTGCGTTTCCCTGCTGTTTGTTTGGTAGCCGGTACAATGTTTGTGTTGTGGCTATCATTTGCTGGTGGTGTTTCTACCTGTGTTGTGGGTGAGGTGACTGGTGGTGATGTGAATGATGATGTGGATAGTTGGGGCGGTGGTTCCCCATCTGTCATGGAAGTCCCGTGGGACTCCATGGCGGAATTTGTGGTGTTACCTTGGCAAGGTGAGAATGGGGTGGCTGTTGAGAGAGAACAATCTGCCTTTGCCTCAGAGTGCGCGGGTTTACCCAACGTGAATGGGGCCCTGGTACTCTATATTCCCTGACTATCTTCCTAGCGTCCGGCTAGCCCGGAGGCATAATCTCGACACGGCGGTAACCAAGTACACAATCTCCAAGCTTCGAAGGCGGCTCGGTCGGTCGGCCGAAACGAGACGCGAGCAGCCGTCTGAGTATTCCCAGCCGTAACAACACAAAGACACGCGAGCGCTGTGATAACAACGTCCGCTCTCTCCGCGCGCACGACTCGGAATTGGCAGTGGCCTGGCACCCGCCGCACGCCGACGCCGCACCTTTACCAGCTCGCCCTGCTGCGGCCGCCGACCAATGGGGCGCGCGCGCAACCGGCCGCCGCACCCGAGCCCATAAAGGACCCCCACCCCGCCGGCGCCGGCACGCACTCCGCTGCTCGACTCGCTGCGGCTCGCACCGTTTGGGGCGTTGTGCTTTTCTTTCTCGCTTCTTTCCAAACTAGCCCATCGCCATGTCCGGACGCGGAAAGGGAGGCAAAGTCAAGGGCAAGTCAAAGTCCCGCTCAAGCAGGGCTGGGCTCCAGTTCCCGGTCGGCAGAATCCACCGCCTCCTGCGCAAGGGAAACTACGCCGAGCGCGTCGGCGCCGGGGCGCCCGTCTACCTCGCCGCCGTCATGGAGTACCTCGCGGCTGAGGTGCTCGAGCTGGCCGGAAACGCGGCCCGCGACAACAAGAAGACGCGCATCATCCCGCGCCACCTGCAGCTCGCCATACGCAACGACGAGGAGCTCAACAAGCTCTTGTCGGGCGTCACCATCGCACAGGGAGGTGTCCTGCCCAACATCCAGGCCGTCCTGCTGCCAAAGAAGACCGAGAAGAAGGCCTAAAAGAGAGACAGCGCAATCGGCAACCGCCGCGTGCTCCCTTGGCACGCAGCGCGCCATTTGCCGCCTCGGCTCAAAAAACAAAACACAATCGGCCCTTTTCAGGGCCACCACACAAACCTACGTCCAAAGCAGAATTCCAGTCGTTCGTCGCACCACTTTTCTCTCTCTCTCTCTCTCTCTCTCTTTCTGTGTACGGTTTTTTTTTTTTTTTTTTTTTTTTCCTTCTTACACACACAGGCGCCGCCATCTTGTACACACGTACTTGGCCACCTCCTCCACTCCACTCCACGCACGCACAGTCTCGCGACCATTAACCAGCACACGTGGCGCACAACAACACACCTCAAAAATAACCCCTCGGCACTCAGCCGCGCCGCAACACACAGCCCATCCACCGACAAGAAGCATACAAGCAAAGAGGGAGGGGAAGGAAGGAAGGAGCTCACACAACGCAAGGGCACGCTTCCTTCCCTCCCAACCGCACCGCACACCACGTCAAAAAAAACTCCAAACAAAACTAAAAGGCCAAGTAGACTAAAAAGGAAAAGAAAAACCAGCAACACAGACTCTTTCGCACTTTTCAACTTCCGAACACTGTGGTGGCCCTGAAAAGGGCCGTTTTTCAATCTCTCTTTCCTTCCTTCGGTCTCACACCGCCTAACCGCCGAAACCGTACAGGGTGCGCCCCTGCCTCTTCAGGGCGTACACCACGTCCATGGCCGTCACAGTCTTGCGCTTGGCGTGCTCAGTGTACGTCACCGCGTCGCGGATCACGTTCTCCAGGAACACCTTCAGCACTCCGCGCGTCTCCTCATAGATCAGACCAGAGATGCGCTTCACGCCGCCCCTGCGCGCCAGGCGGCGGATCGCGGGCTTCGTGATGCCCTGGATGTTGTCGCGCAACACCTTGCGGTGCCGCTTGGCGCCACCCTTGCCGAGCCCCTTTCCTCCCTTGCCGCGGCCTGTCATTCTTCTTCTTCAAGCGTCTCAACCACAATAATATAAAAAACAGAAAGCAAGGCAAGCTCCTCACCCGGCGCTAGCGAGTCGGCTACGGTTGTGGCGCCCAGCGCGCGCGCCGCCCCCCTATATAGACTCTGGGGCCCCGCGGCCCGCCCTCCCCTCCCCCCACCACCGCGCACCGAGGGTATATAAGCGCAGCACCGGGGCGCGTGGGCCCGTTGTCAAGGCAGCACCGGACGCCGTCGCGCACGCATATCCTCCACGCCGCATCCGCATCCGCAGTAGCCATGGCCCGGACAAAGCAAACGGCCCGCAAGTCCACCGGCGGAAAGGCGCCGCGCAAACAGCTCGCCACCAAGGCGGCGAGGAAGAGCGCGCCCGCCACCGGCGGCGTCAAGAAGCCCCACCGCTACAGGCCGGGCACCGTCGCCCTGCGAGAAATCAGGCGCTACCAGAAGAGCACAGAGCTGCTCATCCGCAAGCTGCCATTCCAGCGCCTAGTGCGCGAGATCGCCCAGGACTTCAAGACCGACCTGCGCTTCCAGAGCTCCGCAGTCATGGCCCTGCAGGAGGCCAGCGAGGCCTACCTCGTCGGCCTCTTCGAAGACACCAACCTGTGCGCAATCCACGCCAAGCGAGTCACCATCATGCCCAAGGACATCCAGCTCGCGCGCCGCATCCGCGGCGAGCGCGCCTAAACCCGCACACCGCCAAACAAACAAAACGGCCCTTTTCAGGGCCACTAACGTCTCTCCGTCGCGAGCAAAACTTTGTCGGTCGCAACGACTAGTTCCCCACTCACTCTCCAGTCCAGTCGTCCCACCCCCGGCCCGGCCCGGCGCCGCCGTTTCCAAAAAAAAAAAAAAAAGCACCGCACCGGCCGAACCAAGTCGCAAGCGTCAATAGCGCCACCCACACAGGCCACGGCACAAAACGTGACGCCCGGAAAGCAAAGCAAAGCAAAAAAGACTATTCCAAAACCACCACCAAGACAAACAAACAAACGCGGCGCAAAATAAATAGGTAAAAATAATAAAAGAGTAAAATACACTTTATGTAACACCAACCGCGCGCCGCCGCCCACGCCCGCCAACGACCCCACAATCCAACCACCATCCACACATGAAACAAACAAACGCCAGCAAGCAAGACAGACAGACAGACAGACAACAAGGCAACCGACCGACCACGACACGACAATCAACACCTTCCCGACGTGCTTTGATGGCCCTGAGAAGGGCCGTTTTTGTTTTTGTCCGGGACCGCGCGACAGCCTCTGGTTGCGCGCCGGCCACCAGGCGACGGTGTCAACCGCCAACCCTTCCCTGCCCTTTTTACTTCTTCTTCTTGGGCGAAGCCTTCGCCTTAGACGGCGTCGCCGTCGCCTTCTTCGGGCGCGGCGCCTTCGGCTTCTTCGTCGGAACCTTGGCGGCCTTCTTCGCCTTCGACGGCGACTTGGCCTTGGCCGGCTTGGCCGCAGCCGCCTTCTTCGCACCCGCGGGAGCGGCCGACGCCGCAGACGCCTTCTTGGCGGCGCCCGCCTTCCGACCGGTCGCCGCCTTCACGCCGCCAGCCTTCTTTGCGCCGGCCGCACGGGCCCCCTTCTTCTCCTTGCTGGCCGGAGCGGCGCGCTTCTTCTTCGCACCACCGCCGCCACCACGAGCCTTGCCGCCCTCGGCCGCCCCGCCGCCGGCGCCGGCAAGCTTGAAAGAGCCCGACGCGCCCTTCCCCTTCGTCTGCACCAGCTCGCCAGCCACGACGGCCGACTTGAGGTACTTCTTGATAAAGGGCGCCAGCTTCTCCGCGTCCAGCTTGTAGTGCGCGGCAATGTACTTCTTGATCGCCTGCAGCGACGACCCGCCGCGCTCCTTCAGACTCTTGATGGCGGCCGTCACCATCTCAGAGGTGCGCGGGTGCGCAGGCTTGGCGCGCGGCTTCTTCGCAGACGACGCAGACTTGGCCTTCTTCGTAGTGCCGGTGGCGGCGGGTGCCGCGGCAGTCTCGTTCGTAGCCGCCTGGTCTGCCATCTTTTGCTTGTTCTCTTTTCTTTTTTCCCCTTGGTTTCGCTTCCTTCTCTCCTTCGACGACGCACAACAGCGAGGGGCGCGCAGCAGAGAATAGCCGCGCACGCGCCTGGCCCAGCCAGTGTCGCGGGCGGGCGCGGACGGCCGAGAGAGCGGCCGCCACTCGGCGCGCCGCCGCGCCGCCGCGCCGCGCCTCCCGCGCTTGCTACCGCCCAACGTCCGACAGCCTGCGCGGAGCAGCCCCCAACCTGCGCCGCAACCACCCGCGCCATTCAAACCACCGAGGATGGGGCTACACACACCGACACCACGGTCGCCAACCAGTCGCCGCGGCGGCGCCGCAAACCACGGCCAAACTGCAGCCACCGCGCGCCACAGCCTGGGTCGGCCCGCCGAGAATCGCCGCCCCCGCCCAAATGCCGCCCCCACAGCCCCAGCCGACGACCCGCCACAATGGCCAAACCTTCGTCAAAACTCCCACACCGTCGCCGCGGCAGCCCGGCCACCGCGGCCGGCGCCACAGCCACACGAGCCGAGTCGTGCGGCGATGACGGCCGTGCACAAACGCACCTCCGCCGCCCCATCGCCTTCCGCCGTTTTCCCGATCGGCCCGCAGCCGTCGGGCCACGGCCGCGGGCCGTCCTCCTCCTCTCGCCTCGCCCGCCAACACCCACAGCCCTTCCAACACATTTTTTTTTTCTTTTTTCTTTTTTTTTTTTTACTTTTTTACGATCGCCGCCTGCGCAACATGGCACCGGCCGACGGAGCGCCAACCCCCCCGCCACAGGCGAAAACAAAACAACGATAAACAAACAAACAAAATAAATTACCAGCCAGCCCCAACTACAGACACACCGAATCTGCCCTCACAGCCGACCTTACACGCCTCAACGTCAAAACAAAGGTGGTTTCTTTCTTTCAACGGTTACCTTACCTTAGGTTACGTCAGGTTAGGCTAAGAAGGCGTCAGGGTTAGGTTAAGCGTTGACGTGACGTCACGTCTTAACGTAGGCGTTAAGCTAAGGTTGCGGTCACGTACGTTAGGTTAAGGCGACTTGGGGGTTGGCCTAAGAGCTTAGGTTAGGTTACGTTAGTTTAGGTGGCTGCGTTAAGGGGCTTAAAGAAGTTTAGGAGGTTAAGGCGTCGAGGCGGCCGCACCCCCTTAGCTGCTGCGGCTCGGCCACGCCACGCCACGCCACGCTTTGGGGTTTCATAAGGTCGCGCGGCGGGTCGTCGGCACGCCGCAAAGGACAAAACTGCAAGACGACGTCGAAAAACAAACAACAGGTAAAAAATAAATAAGTAAAAATAAACGACGCCGACAGGCGGGGATCAGCAGAACAAGCAGATTCCGGAGAGCGAACGAGACACACACACACGCACGCACACACACAAACCCCCCCGAGCCGAGAGAGCACAGAGCACCACCACGTGTCGGCCTCCGCTCACCCGACTCGGCTGGGCTGGGCTGGGCTGGCGGCCGGGCCGGATGCACGTACACGTACGGCTACAGCCACTACCCGTACACAGCCGCTCTTCACGCAACACCAGCCAAATGGCGCGCCCGCGGCTCGTCGCGGTCGCCGTCGCGGTCGCAACGCCACGCCGGCACACTTTCGGCACCACCGTTTTCGCGCGCACCGCAAACAAAACGCAGCCGACACACACAGAGAGAAAAAAAAAAAACACAGAGCGCGAGACGGGCGGCGGCGCACCTTTCGCCAGCCGGCAGGCAATCGACTCGCCCAGTACGACAAACGCGCACGCCACCCCACCCACCAACCAACCAACCAACCAGTCGTCGTCGTCGTCGTCGTCGTCGTCCCGAAATCAAACAAACTCTCAAAAGCACAGCCCCTGCTGCCAACGGACGCAGGCGCCACGCAGCTCCCTTCCCGCCACACTCGATTCGCAGCGCAACTCACCCGGCACACCGTCAAACGACGGGCTGGGCTCGCCGCATCGCCGCAACCTACACACCTTCCCCGCCACGACGCACAGCCCCACCAGACGCCCGTGCCGCAACGACACTACTGCACTACCACTACCGCACTACTCCTCTCGCCCTTGCCATACACGACACAACACGCCAAAAAATGAAAATCCAAATACAAACAAAAACACCGCCCCCACGACCCAAACACATGCACGGCGCGCCAACACACGCGAGGCAAGGCACGCAGCAAACGGCGTCCCCTCCGCGTCGCGCCATCAACCTACACACACAAGGCAACCAACAACAGCCAGCCAGCCAGCCCCACTCTCACGCCGCAAAAACAGAAAACACACCGAAACCGCCAAACGCCGCACATTCGCGCTTCGCACTTACCACACACCTCTCGGCATCCGTTTCGCACACAACGACGCGACGCACAATACATCATCACGGGCTACGCACGCACACCGCGACCCACTTTTTTACGACGCCCTCGGCAGAGCACACGTGCCCACGCCCACACACAGTCGACACAACGACGCAGCGCGCAGCAGACGCGGCCGCAACACGTACCTCCCCGACGACGCGCCAACACCGCCAGCCACTGCTCACTCGCCCAAGCAACCCGTGCACACAACTGCCACACGCGTCCACCACGCCGCCGCCAACCACCCGCCCGCCAGGGGGCGCTCACGTCCGCGACAACAGCGCGGCACCGCCGGGCCGGGCCGGGCCGGGCCGGGCCGGGCCGGGCCGAACCGAGCCGAGCCGCCGCCTCCTCTCCACTCGGCACGCCACGTCCTGCTTGCAAAACACATGGCTCGTCCCTCTGTACACACAACGCGCCTGCCTGCGGTCGCCGCCGGCATCTATCTACCTGCGCATCGGAGCCAGGCCGGCAAGCCCACACTTAAATAATGCACTTCAACCAGCCAAACAAACCCACTCTTCCTTTCTTTGCACAGCGCATGCAACAGCAGCCCCAGGAGCCGGGCCCGCCGCCAGCGTCTCCTCCTCCTCTGGGCACAGCCAGCCAGCCGTTCCCACCGCCCCGCCCCTGCTCTGCAGAACAAGAAAAAACGAAAAAGTACCAACACACGCACCCAAAGCGTAAGCCAGACAAGACCAGCCTCTCCAAGGCCACACACACGCAAAAAAACAAAAAAACAAAAACACTACAACAGAATAAAATGAAAAAGAAAAAGCAAGCTGTCGCCTCGCCCCCGCCCGTCCCCCCACCCCACCACATTCGCCCCCTCCGCTTGTTTTCCTTTCTACAATTTCCCTCTTTTCCACCCAATATCCCGCCGCGGTTTACGGGCACCGGCCGATTTTGCGCCCGCCCACATGTGTGCCTACTCCCCACCACCATTCCCTCCGCAGCCCGCAGCCCGCAGCCCGCTTTTCCCCCCCTCCCTGCCCACACCACACCACACCACACCACACCACACCGACGGTGCTGACGTCGACACGCACCCAAGACAGGGGCCACGACCGTCTTTTTTCCTGGGCCCATCCCCGCACCGCACCTCCTTCCAATCAACGCTGTGGCGCCTGTGTCCGCGCGAGACGCGTGCGCGCCGCCTCTCTCAACATCCGTCCGCCGTCCGCCGGCCGGCCCGTTTTTCGGCCCCCAGGCCATCCGTCAACCACCACTGCCACTGCCCCTGCCCCTGCCCCTGCCCGCCCCGCACCACACCACACACCGCTGCTTGCCCCGGCCGTTGCCACCAAAGGCGCCAACCGCAGCCCGCGCGCGCCAGAAACTACAGGGACCCAGCCGACCGACGAAAATCAGAGCAATTGGCCGGGAGGATCAAAAAGAGAGCTCCGAAAACCACCGTAGCGAGGCGTGGGAGGAAACGTTACGAGAAGCAGAAAGGGACCAGGAAAAATTCTGGAAATTTCTTAAAACTCGTAAACTAAACACGAAACATCTACATCTACATGGGGAAGGAACGACCCCACAGACCGAGCTGAAGCACTGGCGGATTCACTAGAAAGGCAATTCCAAGCACCAGAAGCGGTAGATGACGAAACTGATGACCACCAGGAAATGGTACTCAGAAGGGTAAAACCGCATCCTAAGTGCCCCGATCAGAACATCTTTCACAATCCAATAAACGCAGAAACCCCGTATCTTATCACATCGCAAACACACACACATCCTAAGAAGGCATCAGGCCCAGATTCCATCAAACCGCAACTACTACATCACCTACCTCCAGCAACTATCAATTATCTATCTAACATCAATATATAATGCTTGCTTCAGACTAAACTACTTGGAAACAGGCCCGAGTCATCACATTACCAAAGCCAAACAAGGACTTATTATTTCCGCAAAACTATAGGCCAACTTCCTTGGAAAGGTCCTCGGAAAGCTCATTCAAACTGAACTGAAGAAATTCAATTCTTAAAGGATAACAACATAATCATCCCACAACAATTCCGATTCCGCGAAGAACACAGCACCACCCACCAGGTGACCAGACTAGTCGAGCACATATGTCAGGCCAGAAACATTAGACACAGTACTGGAGCAGTCCTGCTTGACATTGGAAAAGCATTCGGATAACGCCTTATCTACAAGCTCCACCAGTACAACTGCCCCATCCACATTATTGCTTCTTTTCTCCGCAACAGAGCATTCTATGTCCATGTACCAGGAGCGGCAAGTAACACTAGATCCATAGAGGCTGGAGTCCCGCAAGGCTCAGTGCTGGGGCCCATTCTCTACTCAATATACACAAACAAACAGCTGGGAGGACACTTGTCACTATTTGCAGACGACACTGCAGTCTACCGCAGCAGTTCTAACCTGCAATATAGAGTCACAAAAATAGAGCAACACCAACAATCCATCCAGAAATGGGCTAACCAAAAAAAAAAAAAAAACAACAATAAACGCGGAGAAAACCCAAGCAATACAATACGATTCACATTCAAAAAGAATACCTCCTAACCTGCATATACGCCTCAGAAATAACAATCTTCCATGGTCAGGCACAATAAAGTATCTAGGCATCAAGCTGGACAAGAGGTTGACATTTAGAGACCATGTTACACACGTTTGTAACAAGGCTGCAGCAGCAATATTCAGACTGTACCCAATCATCAAAGGAAACAGAATAAATATGCGCGCCAAAAAGAAAATCTTCAAAACCGTCATAGGAACCAGCCATCACTTACGGCTCTGAAAATCTGGTCAATGGCCGCAGACACCAACATAACAAGAGTAAAAAAAAAGGGTGCACAACAAATACTTCAGAATTGCTGCTGATGCCGGCCGGTACCGGACAAACCGACACATATACACAAACCATAACATACTCAAAATTCCGGAAATCATCCAAAGAAAAATCCATAAAGTTTTTTTTTTTTTTTTCCACCAAACCACGGATTCGAACCACCCACTCATCAGAAATCTGGGACAAAATCCACCCGACCCAAGAACGACATTTCCCATCACGACAAAACACCACAAACTACAACATACCATGATAAACAAAAATAAAATACAAACACCATAACACTCACTCAAACAACAAACATCTACACACACCCAAGAGACCCTATCATCCCATCATTTTGTTACCCAACATAATCAGACAGAAGGCAGGGATCAAGGACAGATCCGGTCCTTCGAGTACAGGGGGTAAAAAAATACCCATCAGACCAGCTCGCTCTCTCTCTCTCTCTCTCTCTCTCTCTCTCTCTCTCTCTCTCTCCGTGCCGACGCTGCCCCGCACACGCGTTCGGCCGACACCACACGACAGGTCTTTGGGGCCCCGCCACTGCGCACACGCACGCCTCCTCCTCTTCCTTAGTTCTTTTTCGCTTTTCTTTTCTCCCCCGCCCCCCGCTCTCACCGCCACATCATCCCGCAACCCTTGGGGGATGTTTCCCAACATCAACGCGCCCCAATTCCACTCTCTGCCCGTGCCGCACTCTCCACTTTGCTTCTCCCCGTCCCCTACACACACGACTACCGAAACCCCGGTTGACACACCTTCTCGTAGGACAGGGGTGCGTGCGTGCGTGCGTGCGTGCGTGCGTTGTCTTGACGGTGACAGCAACAGCAACGGATCCGTCCATCCCATTCCCCCCCCCACTCGGTAAAGAACCATGTTCAACCCACACTACACAACAAGGGGGGCACACACGAACGCGAAAGAAAGGGCAGGGCAGGGCAGGGCAGGGCAGGGCAGGGCAGGGCAGGGCAACTATCTCGTACACATTCTTCCTCAGAACCCACATATCACATCAACGAACGGCAGGCCAATTGCGGACTCAGCCGTGTCAGGCAAATCCAACCCAACCAACACCTCCCACGGAAACCCTGACACTGATCCAGCAGTACGTCCACATACATCGCCACACCAAATACGGGTGACGAGTGAGCAACAAATGGAACAATACACAACAAGGCTGACCTAATAAAAACTGCACGTCACGTCATACCTTCCAGACAGACGCAGTTCCGACGGGACGGCGGAACCGTATACGTACCTTTCAGCCACAACAACCGACCGACTGGACACGCCCGCGTCTCCAGCCAGCCAACCACCAGGGCCACACAGCCCGCAAGTTTCAGCGTCAACACTTCTTAACGTACGTTGCAAACATTTCAAAACATTGCCACACACACACCACGAAAAGCGTCAACCTCTCTCACACTGGATACACTCAACACTTTTTGTCGGCGGAGCTTGAGGCCAACGGTTGACACACCCCCACCGGCCACACAGGTTTCCCTTTGAAAATTGCAGTGACGGAGGAGACGCGGCATTACGAGAGGGTTGTTTCCGAGAGCGCGAGCTGGACGGAGCTGCGGCGCCGCCGCCGAGGGGTAATGAACGCACGCGATGCCGCATGACAGCCCATCACCCAAAGTTTCACCCACAACTGCACAGGTCGCACCCCCTTTTCGCGCCATACTAGTGTCGATCGTCAATTACAGCTCACGGTGTTCGCATTTGCCACTTGACGGGGGGGAAAAGAAAACAAAACAAAACAAAACAAACATCTGACACGCCATGTGTTTCTCTCTCTCTGTTATATCTAGGTCATTGGGCAGCCACTGTAAAAAAAAAAAAAAAAAAAAAAATATTTTTACGACATGGTTGGGTAAGTGATTTAAAGACAACAATTGTGGGTCACACACCATAGACCATTTCGATAGTGTTCTTGTTCTTCTCTTTTTCCTTTTTTTATCGCTCAATTGAAATAAAACCTGGGGATGATGCAATGCTGCGATATGGCACAACCGTCGTCCATTGTACACAACTCGGGAACAAAAAGAAACCAATTCAGGGAACGTTCGTTCCTTCACAACGTTTCTTTCAACGCACTTGGTCTTTACCATCCTGTATATTCAACACACATTTCCTTTCATCAAACTAGGGCATTTCCATAACAGTTTGTTTCCGTTTCTGTGAGCACAATACTGCTTCTTCGACGTCATTTCACCATCTTAACTAGAGACAGACAACAAAATAGGAAAACAGGCCTTGAGAACCCCGTCCACCAAATTTCAGTTAGCACGGCATCCAAGATTCTTTTCCGGGGAGTGCAGTGCAGCTGACGCTGCTCAGACCATATACCGTCGCCAGTCTCACTCAACTCTTGCGCATTCCATTCTACGCTACGTGACAATGCAAAAATGAATGAATCAAACCCGCCCAGAGAGCGTCTTGTGCGAGGGGACACACGATATAGAGAACAACAAAACACACAGGGGACACCACCACAGTTGGAGAGAACGTTTCCACCACGGCAGCCGCGCCGTTACGCGCTTTTTTTTTTTTTTCCTCCCCCCCACTGCACACCTCCGACACCACGGGAACGTTCACCGTCCCGTTGCCCTACACTGGCGTTTCTTTTCAACCCCCCACCCTATTCCTCGCTCCCCGGACATTCGACCGATCACAAAGTGCAACCTCTCGTTACCGTCGGGTGCCCCTCTTCATCCCCGGGGCGCCAACAACAAAACAAAAACACCACCGACGCCGTCGTCTCGCGTCACCTCACTCAACTGAGCGGAAAATACACGTACATCCAGAATGACGACACCGCCTCCACAAACAAAAACCAGACGTCAGACGTCAGGTCGAAAGAGGGCACCGTACGTCGTGGCGCGTGGTCTCCTAACTCACCTCGCGCGTACAAATACAATACAATGCAATGCGTGTCACCTCACGTTCACACACACCTCCACGCTCCACTTTTACGTCGCCCAACCAACCAACTAACTTAACGCACCCGCTCGGCGTAGAAGCAGCTGTAGGCGGCAACGTGTTTCTCACCCTCGCCACCAACGGTGTGACATCCGACAGTCGCGGTTTGCTTTCCGTTCCACACCTCCGGCCATACCATACAAAGGGGACAAAAAAAAAAAAATATATCAAACAAGCCAACTCCAGCGATCCGCCCCCCTAACACCAACACGTCTCGAAACACCCACGCCCACGACCCGGCTGTGGCTAAAGTGCGTATCCCAACGTCACACCAAAACCAAAGGCGCCGGCGCCGCACCACACCACACCACAAGCTACAGCTACAGCTGTGCCGCCCGTCCACCCGCTCACAACAACAACAACAACAACAATTCCGCCCTTCCCGCAAAGGCATTTTGGTGGCCCTGAAAAGGGCCGTTTTTTTTTTCTTTTCTTCGCCGCGCCGCGGACGAGCCTCCCATTTCCAAGAGCCACCTCCTTACTTGGAGCTCGTGTACTTGGTCACCGCCTTCGTGCCCTCGCTCACCGCGTGCTTGGCCAGCTCGCCAGGCAGCAAGAGCCGCACAGCGGTCTGGATCTCGCGGGACGTGATGGTCGAGCGCTTGTTGTAGTGCGCCAGGCGAGAAGCCTCGGCCGCAATGTGCTCGAAAATGTCGTTCACGAAGCTGTTCATGATGCTCATCGCCTTCGAAGAGATGCCCGTGTCAGGGTGCACCTGCTTCAGCACCTTGTAGATGTAGATGGCATAGCTCTCCTTCCTCTTGCGCTTCTTCTTCTTGTCGCCCTTCGAAATGTTCTTCTGCGCCTTGCCAGCCTTCTTGGCGGCTTTCCCGCTAGTCTTGGGCGGCATCACGAACAAACAGGCAGGCAGGCAGGCACGCGCAGTCAGTCAGTCAAGCGCTCCGCTCCAGTCAGCGTCTCCCCACACAGTGGCACCCGCCGCACGCCGCCGCCGCACCTTTACCAGCTCGCCCTGCTGCGGCCGCCGACCAATGGGGCGCGCGCGCAACCGGCCGCCGCACCCGAGCCCATAAAGGACCCCCACCCCGCCGGCGCCGGCACGCACTCCGCTGCTCGACTCGCTGCGGCTCGCACCGTTTGGGGCGTTGTGCTTTTCTTTCTCGCTTCTTTCCAAACTAGCCCATCGCCATGTCCGGACGCGGAAAGGGAGGCAAAGTCAAGGGGAAGTCAAAGTCCCGCTCAAGCAGGGCTGGGCTCCAGTTCCCGGTCGGCAGAATCCACCGCCTCCTGCGCAAGGGAAACTACGCCGAGCGCGTCGGCGCCGGGGCGCCCGTCTACCTCGCCGCCGTCATGGAGTACCTCGCGGCTGAGGTGCTCGAGCTGGCCGGAAACGCGGCCCGCGACAACAAGAAGACGCGCATCATCCCGCGCCACCTGCAGCTCGCCATACGCAACGACGAGGAGCTCAACAAGCTCTTGTCGGGCGTCACCATCGCACAGGGAGGTGTCCTGCCCAACATCCAGGCCGTCCTGCTGCCAAAGAAGACCGAGAAGAAGGCCTAAAAGAGAGACAGCGCAATCGGCAACCGCCGCGTGCTCCCTTGGCACGCAGCGCGCCATTTGCCGCCTCGGCTCAAAAAACAAAACACAATCGGCCCTTTTCAGGGCCACCACACAAACCTACGTCCAAAGCAGAATTCCAGTCGTTCGTCGCACCACTTTTCTCTCTCTCTCTCTCTCTCTCTCTCTCTCTCTCTCTCTCTTTCTGTGTACGGTTTTTTTTTTTTTTTCCTTCTTACACACACAGGCGCCGCCATCTTGTACACACGTACTTGGCCACCTCCTCCACTCCACTCCACGCACGCACAGTCTCGCGACCATTAACCAGCACACGTGGCGCACAACAACACACCTCAAAAATAACCCCTCGGCACTCAGCCGCGCCGCAACACACAGCCCATCCACCGACAAGAAGCATACAAGCAAAGAGGGAGGGGAAGGAAGGAAGGAGCTCACACAACGCAAGGGCACGCTTCCTTCCCTCCCAACCGCACCGCACACCACGTCAAAAAAAACTCCAAACAAAACTAAAAGGCCAAGTAGACTAAAAAGGAAAAGAAAAACCAGCAACACAGACTCTTTCGCACTTTTCAACTTCCGAACACTGTGGTGGCCCTGAAAAGGGCCGTTTTTCAATCTCTCTCTCTTTCCTTCCTTCGGTCTCACACCGCCTAACCGCCGAAACCGTACAGGGTGCGCCCCTGCCTCTTCAGGGCGTACACCACGTCCATGGCCGTCACAGTCTTGCGCTTGGCGTGCTCAGTGTACGTCACCGCGTCGCGGATCACGTTCTCCAGGAACACCTTCAGCACTCCGCGCGTCTCCTCGTAGATCAGACCAGAGATGCGCTTCACGCCGCCCCTGCGCGCCAGGCGGCGGATCGCGGGCTTCGTGATGCCCTGGATGTTGTCGCGCAACACCTTGCGGTGCCGCTTGGCGCCACCCTTGCCGAGCCCCTTTCCTCCCTTGCCGCGGCCTGTCATTCTTCTTCTTCAAGCGTCTCAACCACAATAATATAAAAAAACAGAAAGCAAGGCAAGCTCCTCACCCGGCGCTAGCGAGTCGGCTACGGTTGTGGCGCCCAGCGCGCGCGCCGCCCCCCTATATAGACTCTGGGGCCCCGCGGCCCGCCCTCCCCTCCCCCCACCACCGCGCACCGAGGGCATATAAGCGCAGCACCGGGGCGCGCGGGCCCGTTGTCAAGGCAGCACCGGACGCCGTCGCGCACGCATATCCTCCACGCCGCATCCGCATCCGCATCCGCAGTAGCCATGGCCCGGACAAAGCAAACGGCCCGCAAGTCCACCGGCGGAAAGGCGCCGCGCAAACAGCTCGCCACCAAGGCGGCGAGGAAGAGCGCGCCCGCCACCGGCGGCGTCAAGAAGCCCCACCGCTACAGGCCGGGCACCGTCGCCCTGCGAGAAATCAGGCGCTACCAGAAGAGCACAGAGCTGCTCATCCGCAAGCTGCCATTCCAGCGCCTAGTGCGCGAGATCGCCCAGGACTTCAAGACCGACCTGCGCTTCCAGAGCTCCGCAGTCATGGCCCTGCAGGAGGCCAGCGAGGCCTACCTCGTCGGCCTCTTCGAAGACACCAACCTGTGCGCAATCCACGCCAAGCGAGTCACCATCATGCCCAAGGACATCCAGCTCGCGCGCCGCATCCGCGGCGAGCGCGCCTAAACCCGCACACCGCCAAACAAACAAAACGGCCCTTTTCAGGGCCACTAACGTCTCTCCGTCGCGAGCAAAACTTTGTCGGTCGCAACGACTAGTTCCCCACTCACTCTCCAGTCCAGTCGTCCCACCCCCGGCCCGGCCCGGCGCCGCCGTTTCCAAAAAAAAAAAAAAAGCACCGCACCGGCCGAACCAAGTCGCAAGCGTCAATAGCGCCACCCACACAGGCCACGGCACAAAACGTGACGCCCGGAAAGCAAAGCAAAGCAAAAAAGACTATTCCAAAACCACCACCAAGACAAACAAACAAACGCGGCGCAAAATAAATAGGTAAAAATAATAAAAGAGTAAAATACACTTTATGTAACACCAACCGCGCGCCGCCGCCCACGCCCGCCAACGACCCCACAATCCAACCACCATCCACACATGAAACAAACAAACGCCAGCAAGCAAGACAGACAGACAGACAGACAACAAGGCAACCGACCGACCACGACACGACAATCAACACCTTCCCGACGTGCTTTGATGGCCCTGAGAAGGGCCGTTTTTGTTTTTGTCCGGGACCGCGCGACAGCCTCTGGTTGCGCGCCGGCCACCAGGCGACGGTGTCAACCGCCAACCCTTCCCTGCCCTTTTTACTTCTTCTTCTTGGGCGAAGCCTTCGCCTTAGACGGCGTCGCCGTCGCCTTCTTCGGGCGCGGCGCCTTCGGCTTCTTCGTCGGAACCTTGGCGGCCTTCTTCGCCTTCGACGGCGACTTGGCCTTGGCCGGCTTGGCCGCAGCCGCCTTCTTCGCACCCGCGGGAGCGGCCGACGCCGCAGACGCCTTCTTGGCGGCGCCCGCCTTCCGACCGGTCGCCGCCTTCACGCCGCCAGCCTTCTTTGCGCCGGCCGCACGGGCCCCCTTCTTCTCCTTGCTGGCCGGAGCGGCGCGCTTCTTCTTCGCACCACCGCCGCCACCACGAGCCTTGCCGCCCTCGGCCGCCCCGCCGCCGGCGCCGGCAAGCTTGAAAGAGCCCGACGCGCCCTTCCCCTTCGTCTGCACCAGCTCGCCAGCCACGACGGCCGACTTGAGGTACTTCTTGATAAAGGGCGCCAGCTTCTCCGCGTCCAGCTTGTAGTGCGCGGCAATGTACTTCTTGATCGCCTGCAGCGACGACCCGCCGCGCTCCTTCAGACTCTTGATGGCGGCCGTCACCATCTCAGAGGTGCGCGGGTGCGCAGGCTTGGCGCGCGGCTTCTTCGCAGACGACGCAGACTTGGCCTTCTTCGTAGTGCCGGTGGCGGCGGGTGCCGCGGCAGTCTCGTTCGTAGCCGCCTGGTCTGCCATCTTTTGCTTGTTCTCTTTTCTTTTTTCCCCTTGGTTTCGCTTCCTTCTCTCCTTCGACGACGCACAACAGCGAGGGGCGCGCAGCAGAGAATAGCCGCGCACGCTCACTCACTCACTCACTGTTCGACCTTACGGGTCTGCCCTGACCCGTGCAGGAGCAGGCTAAGCAGTCAACTGCTATTCCTGCGGAAGCCTTTCGTTTCGGAGTGACTAACTCTCTTCTTGGGTTGGCCTCTGGTTGGTTTCTTTCTGGGTGGGGATGTCCTTTCTCTGTTGCGGAAGTTTTCACTCCCGCAACAGGTCAGGCCAGCGTGTTGTTGGCCTGTGGTGCGCAGGATGGCCCAGACCCCTGATGAGCCGGTTGTCGGACCGTTCGGCCCGCTCGTAGAAGGCCCGCGCTGATTGCTTGAAGCGGTCGCGGAGGAGGGGTATTCCGGTCTGCTCGTGTAGCCGAGCGGTCGAGTATAGCCTCGGCAGGCGCAGGGCGAGCTTGAGCGCCCTGTTCTGCACCCTCTGCAGCTTGCTGATGTGTGTCTCGGCCGCGTTGCCCCACACCACAGCCGCGTATTCCAGCACTGGACGTACCAGCGCCAGGTACAGCGTGATGCCGTGATGAGGCGGCAGCGCAGACGATGGATTGAGCAGAGGGTACAGGACGCGTAGGCGCCCTATTGCTCTGCCCCTGACGTCCTCGATGTGCGGCTTCCATGTCAGCTTGTGGTCCAATGTGACACCCAGGTAGCGGCCGGTCTTGCTCCATGGGACGGGGCTGCCCATGACGGTGACTGGCGGAAGATCGGGCGGCAGTGGTCGTCTAGTGAACACCACCGCCTGGCTCTTCGCCGCGTTTTGCTTGAGGCGCCACTTGGTCGACCAGGCGCCAAGGGCCTCGCAACCTCGTTGGAGAAGACGGCGCATCTCGGCCGCCTTCATGCTCCGCACGAACAGCGCAGTGTCATCAGCATATAGTGCCAACTTCACCGGCGTCACGCGCGGAGCGTCGGCGGTGTATAGGGAGTACAGTAGGGGCCCAAGAACGGACCCCTGCGGCACTCCAGCACGGATGTATCGGTGGGTGGATGTCCCATCTTCCAGCCCGACATGGAAGGACCGCTCGGCTAGGTATGACCGGAGGAGGACTCCGTGTGACGTCGGTACCCCCGTGCACAAAAAGTTTGTACACGAGGCCGTCGTGCCACACGGAGTCGAATGCTCTAGAGACGTCCAGGAACACCGCCCCAAGGTATTCCCAAGTCTCCAGGGCGCGCATGGCTTCTTCTACCAACCGCATCAGCTGGTGGACGGTGGAATGGCCCCTCCTAAAGCCGAACTGCTCGTCGGGTATGATGCCTTCTGCTGTCACGTGGCGGAGTAGGCGTCTGGCGTACAGGCGCTCGAACACCTTCGAGAGTGCCGGCAGCAGACTGATTGGCCGATAGTTGGCGGCGTCCCGTGGGTCCTTGTTCGCCTTGGGGATTGCCACCACCTCTGCATGTTTCCATACAGAGGGGTAGACCCCAGAGCGAAGGACCTGGTTGAAGATGCCCGCCAGGAATGGGTGTGCACCCGCCGGCAGGCTCTTCAGCAGATGGTTGGTGACGCCGTCAGCCCCGCCAGCCTTCTTGGTGTTGAGCGCCGTTATCTGCACGGCCACCTCCTCCTCGGTGATGGGGTCGATCTCGTCTGCGGCGTCCCTGGCTTCCAGGAACACTGGGAGCTGCTCCTCAACCCGGTGGAGGTGCTCCTCGTCAATGTTATCATCCACCGGGGTGAATGACAGCTCGAAGTGGTCCGCCAGGGCGCCTGCCTTGCCGTCCGGGCTGCAGACGACATCTTGTCCGACGAGTAGCGGCGGGACGCGCTGCCTTCTGCGTAGAAAGGACTTCACAGTCCGCCACGCGCTGCCGTCCTCGGTGTTGAGGGAGGCGACGAAGTCTGCCCATACGTTGTTCCTGTGCGCCTCAGCCGCCGCTTTGATGTCTCTCCGCATGCGGTTGAGGCGCCGTTTCGTTGCGGGTTGGCGCGTGAGCTGCCACTCCCGGAAGAGGCGGTTCTTCTCCCGTATTGCGTCCCGGATGGGAGGCGGCAGGTTACGGGAGAAGTCCCTGGTACCCTGTGGAGGGGCAGGGGAGGCCGCATCAGCTGCCTGCAGCAGCTGACGCGTGAAGAATTGAAGGGCGGCATCCGCCCCCACTGCCGCGGGGTCAGGTGAGTCCGCCAGTGATGCCAGGATGTTGTCCTGAAATCGATCGCTGTCCAGGCGCCGGTACGTCTGCCGACGTAGCGGGAGCGTGGCTCCAGCGATGTCGATTCCATAGACCACCGGCAGGTGGTCGGACGACATCGTACACCTCGTGGTAGCGGTCGTGTGGTGCCCGATGCCTTTGATGACGGCAACGTCGAGCACGTCCGACCGCCCCCTGGCCGGGAAGATGGTGTGTTCCTGTGGGCCCAGTACCAGGGCGCCATTCCTCTGGGCTGCGCGAAGAAGTCGGCGGCCACTGACGTTCGTGAGGCGGGAGTTCCATTCCGGGTGTTTCGCATTGAAGTCACCCGCAATGAAGACCCTCCCCCCAATCGCCAGCAGTGCGTCGACGTCTGCCTCCTGGAGGTGTCCACGTGGTGGCCTGTATGCAGCCACGAAGGTTATTTGCCCCACAGCCGTCGTGACGTTCACCCCGGTGACTTCCAGGGTGGCCATGGCGGGGAGCAGCACCTGGTGGTGCCGGAGTGAGGCGCGGACGTAGATGGCGGTACCCCCGCCTGCCGTCGGCCTGTCGTTGCGGTAGCAAACATAGTTTGCTACCTTCACGTGAACTCCTGGCTTGAGGTGAGTTTCGCAGATCAGGCACAGGTCGATGGCCTCGTCCTGCATGAACTGACGAAACTCACCCTGTTGTGGAAACAGGCTGTTGGCATTGAAACCACAGATGGTCAGACCGTGGATAAGGACGTTATCCATGGTGTGGTTTCGTGGCGACGGTAGCGGCCTGGAGGGCCCCCGTTACGGCGGTGACGAGCACCGGCAGTTGCTGTAGCAGGGCAGAGAGGGAGCTCAACATTGCTCCCAGGTCTGCTGCTTCTGGTCGCGGAATTGCTGCAGGAGGTGCCGCGGTTGCGGGTGCGTGGGCGGCGGGGCGCAGCGGAGTGGCTGCGTCCGTTAGCGGGACCGCACGCCTAGCAGCTTGCGGCCTGTCTGAGGTGGGGGGACGGTTTAGCCGTCCGCCCTGGTGTTGGTCGTCCTGGGCGCCAGTTGCCTGGTTGGGCGCCTTGGTGGTCGCGACGTCCGTCCGCCGCCCCCTGGGGGCGTCCGAGGACTCCCCCTTGGTGGCAGAGGCGAAGCTGGTGCCTGGTTGCAACTTTCGTGCCGGTGCCGCACGTCCTTGCTGCCGTGGGCCGCGTTTGAAGGCGGCGCAGCCTCTGTAGCTCGCCACATGTGGCTCGCTACAGTTGCAGCACTTGGGCGCCTCCTCCCTCTTCTTTGTGCAGTCTCGACTCTGGTGGGAGTCGGCGCACTTGACGCAGCGGGCCGGCATCGTGCAGTAGCGCGCCACGTGGTCAAGCCCTTGGCAGGAGAAGCACTGGGCGCGCCTCCCCTTGGCCTTGAGCGGCTCCACTTCCACTGCAATCCTGGCCACCATCTGCACCTGGAAAATTTTGCGGTTTTCGAGGTTGTCCGGGAGGACAACCAAGAACAGTGGCATGGGCCTCCTCGTCCTGGGCGACTTCATGAGCGTGACCGAGCTGGCCATGTAGCCCAGCCCAGCTAGTTCACCCTTGAGGTGGTCGGTCTCCATTTTCAGCGGGAGGCGGCGAAAAACCACCTTCAGCTGCTTCATTGGCTCGGCATTGTGGGTGTAGCAATGCAGCTTCTCCTTCTCTATGAGCCGCATGGCAGCCCGGTACTCCTCCATTGTACCGATCGAAACTCTGTACAAGTCACGACCGGCACATTTGATCTTGGGAGTGGACGATACCGTCTGGAACTTCTCGAGGAAGGACTGGTATGTGTCCTTCCACGATACTGTAATCGGTGGCGGGGCGGGTGCCCGCCTCTTGGGTGCCTCAGCGTCGTCCATGGGCTCCGGCTCGTCAGGAACGTCGACGAATGAGTTCGCCGTCGGCAGCGGCTGCACTCTCTCAAGCCGTTTGGCCCGAGCAGTGTGCCGCCGCTTCGGGACAACGAAGCCGTCGTCGGTCCCCTGATCTGCCTCCGAGTGGGCAGCAGCTTCTGGCGTCTTCTTCTTCTGACTTTGCATGCAGGTAGAATCAGAGATGGCGGCGGAATCTTCCTCCTCCGCAGCTGCAGGCCTCTTTCTAGAGGGCTGCGCTGTATCCATGGTTTCCGCCTCGAGCAGTTCGCCAAGGTTGGCCTCTGGGATTGTGCTGTCTCGTGGCAGGGCAGTGGCATGCTCTGTCGTCGCGCCTGACGGTACAGCAAACGGCGTATCTGAGGTCTCTTCACTGGCTCCCGACGGTACGCTCACATCTTCGAATACCTCGCAGCCAAGTGACCTCAGGTGCTGTTGGAACGCGCGGAGTGCTCGTTCGTCGGCTTCCTGTTCAGGGTACACAATGCCCCGCGATAGTCGGTGTACAACTAGGTACACCTGCTCTGGTGTGAGCGGGCTAGTGCGCATTGGGTGTACCGCAGCGCAGTCCGCAGTCGATTGCAGCGTCGTCATACGTGGGGGGGCGGATGCAGCCGCCGACAGAGCTGCCTCGGTTGCCCGAGGTAGTCCCGCCGCGCGGCAGTCCGCCGCTCCCTGCGCCTGCGTAACGCGGTCCTCCTCGCTCGGCATCCTAACTCGGAATGCCGCGCACGCGCCTGGCCCAGCCAGTGTCGCGGGCGGGCGCGGACGGCCGAGAGAGCGGCCGCCACTCGGCGCGCCGCCGCGCCGCCGCGCCGCGCCTCCCGCGCTTGCTACCGCCCAACGTCCGACAGCCTGCGCGGAGCAGCCCCCAACCTGCGCCGCAACCACCCGCGCCATTCAAACCACCGAGGATGGGGCTACACACACCGACACCACGGTCGCCAACCAGTCGCCGCGGCGGCGCCGCAAACCACGGCCAAACTGCAGCCACCGCGCGCCACAGCCTGGGTCGGCCCGCCGAGAATCGCCGCCCCCGCCCAAATGCCGCCCCCACAGCCCCAGCCGACGACCCGCCACAATGGCCAAACCTTCGTCAAAACTCCCACACCGTCGCCGCGGCAGCCCGGCCACCGCGGCCGGCGCCACAGCCACACGAGCCGAGTCGTGCGGCGATGACGGCCGTGCACAAACGCACCTCCGCCGCCCCATCGCCTTCCGCCGTTTTCCCGATCGGCCCGCAGCCGTCGGGCCATGGCCGCGGGCCGTCCTCCTCCTCTCGCCTCGCCCGCCAACACCCACAGCCCTTCCAACACATTTTTTTTTCTTTTTTCTTTTTTTTTTTTTTTACTTTTTTACGATCGCCGCCTGCGCAACATGGCACCGGCCGACGGAGCGCCAACCCCCCCGCCACAGGCGAAAACAAAACAACGATAAACAAACAAACAAAATAAATTACCAGCCAGCCCCAACTACAGACACACCGAATCTGCCCTCACAGCCGACCTTACACGCCTCAACGTCAAAACAAAGGTGGTTTCTTTCTTTCAACGGTTACCTTACCTTAGGTTACGTCAGGTTAGGCTAAGAAGGCGTCAGGGTTAGGTTAAGCGTTGACGTGACGTCACGTCTTAACGTAGGCGTTAAGCTAAGGTTGCGGTCACGTACGTTAGGTTAAGGCGACTTGGGGGTTGGCCTAAGAGCTTAGGTTAGGTTACGTTAGTTTAGGTGGCTGCGTTAAGGGGCTTAAAGAAGTTTAGGAGGTTAAGGCGTCGAGGCGGCCGCACCCCCTTAGCTGCTGCGGCTCGGCCACGCCACGCCACGCCACGCTTTGGGGTTTCATAAGGTCGCGCGGCGGGTCGTCGGCACGCCGCAAAGGACAAAACTGCAAGACGACGTCGAAAAACAAACAACAGGTAAAAAATAAATAAGTAAAAATAAACGACGCCGACAGGCGGGGATCAGCAGAACAAGCAGATTCCGGAGAGCGAACGAGACACACACACACGCACGCACACACACAAACCCCCCCGAGCCGAGAGAGCACAGAGCACCACCACGTGTCGGCCTCCGCTCACCCGACTCGGCTGGGCTGGGCTGGGCTGGCGGCCGGGCCGGATGCACGTACACGTACGGCTACAGCCACTACCCGTACACAGCCGCTCTTCACGCAACACCAGCCAAATGGCGCGCCCGCGGCTCGTCGCGGTCGCCGTCGCGGTCGCAACGCCACGCCGGCACACTTTCGGCACCACCGTTTTCGCGCGCACCGCAAACAAAACGCAGCCGACACACACAGAGAGAAAAAAAAAAAACACAGAGCGCGAGACGGGCGGCGGCGCACCTTTCGCCAGCCGGCAGGCAATCGACTCGCCCAGTACGACAAACGCGCACGCCACCCCACCCACCAACCAACCAACCAACCAGTCGTCGTCGTCGTCGTCGTCGTCGTCCCGAAATCAAACAAACTCTCAAAAGCACAGCCCCTGCTGCCAACGGACGCAGGCGCCACGCAGCTCCCTTCCCGCCACACTCGATTCGCAGCGCAACTCACCCGGCACACCGTCAAACGACGGGCTGGGCTCGCCGCATCGCCGCAACCTACACACCTTCCCCGCCACGACGCACAGCCCCACCAGACGCCCGTGCCGCAACGACACTACTGCACTACCACTACCGCACTACTCCTCTCGCCCTTGCCATACACGACACAACACGCCAAAAAATGAAAATCCAAATACAAACAAAAACACCGCCCCCACGACCCAAACACATGCACGGCGCGCCAACACACGCGAGGCAAGGCACGCAGCAAACGGCGTCCCCTCCGCGTCGCGCCATCAACCTACACACACAAGGCAACCAACAACAGCCAGCCAGCCAGCCCCACTCTCACGCCGCAAAAACAGAAAACACACCGAAACCGCCAAACGCCGCACATTCGCGCTTCGCACTTACCACACACCTCTCGGCATCCGTTTCGCACACAACGACGCGACGCACAATACATCATCACGGGCTACGCACGCACACCGCGACCCACTTTTTTACGACGCCCTCGGCAGAGCACACGTGCCCACGCCCACACACAGTCGACACAACGACGCAGCGCGCAGCAGACGCGGCCGCAACACGTACCTCCCCGACGACGCGCCAACACCGCCAGCCACTGCTCACTCGCCCAAGCAACCCGTGCACACAACTGCCACACGCGTCCACCACGCCGCCGCCAACCACCCGCCCGCCAGGGGGCGCTCACGTCCGCGACAACAGCGCGGCACCGCCGGACCGGGCCGGGCCGGGCCGGGCCGGGCCGGGCCGAACCGAGCCGAGCCGCCGCCTCCTCTCCACTCGGCACGCCACGTCCTGCTTGCAAAACACATGGCTCGTCCCTCTGTACACACAACGCGCCTGCCTGCGGTCGCCGCCGGCATCTATCTACCTGCGCATCGGAGCCAGGCCGGCAAGCCCACACTTAAATAATGCACTTCAACCAGCCAAACAAACCCACTCTTCCTTTCTTTGCACAGCGCATGCAACAGCAGCCCCAGGAGCCGGGCCCGCCGCCAGCGTCTCCTCCTCCTCTGGGCACAGCCAGCCAGCCGTTCCCACCGCCCCGCCCCTGCTCTGCAGAACAAGAAAAAACGAAAAAGTACCAACACACGCACCCAAAGCGTAAGCCAGACAAGACCAGCCTCTCCAAGGCCACACACACGCAAAAAAACAAAAAAACAAAAACACTACAACAGAATAAAATGAAAAAGAAAAAGCAAGCTGTCGCCTCGCCCCCGCCCGTCCCCCCACCCCACCACATTCGCCCCCTCCGCTTGTTTTCCTTTCTACAATTTCCCTCTTTTCCACCCAATATCCCGCCGCGGTTTACGGGCACCGGCCGATTTTGCGCCCGCCCACATGTGTGCCTACTCCCCACCACCATTCCCTCCGCAGCCCGCAGCCCGCAGCCCGCTTTTCCCCCCCTCCCTGCCCACACCACACCACACCACACCACACCACACCGACGGTGCTGACGTCGACACGCACCCAAGACAGGGGCCACGACCGTCTTTTTTCCTGGGCCCATCCCCGCACCGCACCTCCTTCCAATCAACGCTGTGGCGCCTGTGTCCGCGCGAGACGCGTGCGCGCCGCCTCTCTCAACATCCGTCCGCCGTCCGCCGGCCGGCCCGTTTTTCGGCCCCCAGGCCATCCGTCAACCACCACTGCCACTGCCCCTGCCCCTGCCCCTGCCCGCCCCGCACCACACCACACACCGCTGCTTGCCCCGGCCGTTGCCACCAAAGGCGCCAACCGCAGCCCGCGCGCGCCAGAAACTACAGGGACCCAGCCGACCGACGAAAATCAGAGCAATTGGCCGGGAGGATCAAAAAGAGAGCTCCGAAAACCACCGTAGCGAGGCGTGGGAGGAAACGTTACGAGAAGCAGAAAGGGACCAGGAAAAATTCTGGAAATTTCTTAAAACTCGTAAACTAAACACGAAACATCTACATCTACATGGGGAAGGAACGACCCCACAGACCGAGCTGAAGCACTGGCGGATTCACTAGAAAGGCAATTCCAAGCACCAGAAGCGGTAGATGACGAAACTGATGACCACCAGGAAATGGTACTCAGAAGGGTAAAACCGCATCCTAAGTGCCCCGATCAGAACATCTTTCACAATCCAATAAACGCAGAAACCCCGTATCTTATCACATCGCAAACACACACACATCCTAAGAAGGCATCAGGCCCAGATTCCATCAAACCGCAACTACTACATCACCTACCTCCAGCAACTATCAATTATCTATCTAACATCAATATATAATGCTTGCTTCAGACTAAACTACTTGGAAACAGGCCCGAGTCATCACATTACCAAAGCCAAACAAGGACTTATTATTTCCGCAAAACTATAGGCCAACTTCCTTGGAAAGGTCCTCGGAAAGCTCATTCAAACTGAACTGAAGAAATTCAATTCTTAAAGGATAACAACATAATCATCCCACAACAATTCCGATTCCGCGAAGAACACAGCACCACCCACCAGGTGACCAGACTAGTCGAGCACATATGTCAGGCCAGAAACATTAGACACAGTACTGGAGCAGTCCTGCTTGACATTGGAAAAGCATTCGGATAACGCCTTATCTACAAGCTCCACCAGTACAACTGCCCCATCCACATTATTGCTTCTTTTCTCCGCAACAGAGCATTCTATGTCCATGTACCAGGAGCGGCAAGTAACACTAGATCCATAGAGGCTGGAGTCCCGCAAGGCTCAGTGCTGGGGCCCATTCTCTACTCAATATACACAAACAAACAGCTGGGAGGACACTTGTCACTATTTGCAGACGACACTGCAGTCTACCGCAGCAGTTCTAACCTGCAATATAGAGTCACAAAAATAGAGCAACACCTACAATCCATCCAGAAATGGGCTAACCAAAAAAAAAAAAAAAACAACAATAAACGCGGAGAAAACCCAAGCAATACAATACGATTCACATTCAAAAAGAATACCTCCTAACCTGCATATACGCCTCAGAAATAACAATCTTCCATGGTCAGGCACAATAAAGTATCTAGGCATCAAGCTGGACAAGAGGTTGACATTTAGAGACCATGTTACACACGTTTGTAACAAGGCTGCAGCAGCAATATTCAGACTGTACCCAATCATCAAAGGAAACAGAATAAATATGCGCGCCAAAAAGAAAATCTTCAAAACCGTCATAGGAACCAGCCATCACTTACGGCTCTGAAAATCTGGTCAATGGCCGCAGACACCAACATAACAAGAGTAAAAAAAAGGGTGCACAACAAATACTTCAGAATTGCTGCTGATGCCGGCCGGTACCGGACAAACCGACACATATACACAAACCATAACATACTCAAAATCCCGGAAATCATCCAAAGAAAAATCCATAAAGTTTTTTTTTTTTTTTTTCCACCAAACCACGGATTCGAACCACCCACTCATCAGAAATCTGGGACAAAATCCACCCGACCCAAGAACGACATTTCCCATCACGACAAAACACCACAAACTACAACATACCATGATAAACAAAAATAAAATACAAACACCATAACACTCACTCAAACAACAAACATCTACACACACCCAAGAGACCCTATCATCCCATCATTTTGTTACCCAACATAATCAGACAGAAGGCAGGGATCAAGGACAGATCCGGTCCTTCGAGTACAGGGGGTAAAAAAATACCCATCAGACCAGCTCGCTCTCTCTCTCTCTCTCTCTCTCTCTCTCTCTCTCTCTCCGTGCCGACGCTGCCCCGCACACGCGTTCGGCCGACACCACACGACAGGTCTTTGGGGCCCCGCCACTGCGCACACGCACGCCTCCTCCTCTTCCTTAGTTCTTTTTCGCTTTTCTTTTCTCCCCCGCCCCCCGCTCTCACCGCCACATCATCCCGCAACCCTTGGGGGATGTTTCCCAACATCAACGCGCCCCAATTCCACTCTCTGCCCGTGCCGCACTCTCCACTTTGCTTCTCCCCGTCCCCTACACACACGACTACCGAAACCCCGGTTGACACACCTTCTCGTAGGACAGGGGTGCGTGCGTGCGTGCGTGCGTGCGTGCGTTGTCTTGACGGTGACAGCAACAGCAACGGATCCGTCCATCCCATTCCCCCCCCCACTCGGTAAAGAACCATGTTCAACCCACACTACACAACAAGGGGGGCACACACGAACGCGAAAGAAAGGGCAGGGCAGGGCAGGGCAGGGCAGGGCAGGGCAGGGCAGGGCAACTATCTCGTACACATTCTTCCTCAGAACCCACATATCACATCAACGAACGGCAGGCCAATTGCGGACTCAGCCGTGTCAGGCAAATCCAACCCAACCAACACCTCCCACGGAAACCCTGACACTGATCCAGCAGTACGTCCACATACATCGCCACACCAAATACGGGTGACGAGTGAGCAACAAATGGAACAATACACAACAAGGCTGACCTAATAAAAACTGCACGTCACGTCATACCTTCCAGACAGACGCAGTTCCGACGGGACGGCGGAACCGTATACGTACCTTTCAGCCACAACAACCGACCGACTGGACACGCCCGCGTCTCCAGCCAGCCAACCACCAGGGCCACACAGCCCGCAAGTTTCAGCGTCAACACTTCTTAACGTACGTTGCAAACTTTTCAAAACATTGCCACACACACACCACGAAAAGCGTCAACCTCTCTCACACTGGATACACTCAACACTTTTTGTCGGCGGAGCTTGAGGCCAACGGTTGACACACCCCCACCGGCCACACAGGTTTCCCTTTGAAAATTGCAGTGACGGAGGAGACGCGGCATTACGAGAGGGTTGTTTCCGAGAGCGCGAGCTGGACGGAGCTGCGGCGCCGCCGCCGAGGGGTAATGAACGCACGCGATGCCGCATGACAGCCCATCACCCAAAGTTTCACCCACAACTGCACAGGTCGCACCCCCTTTTCGCGCCATACTAGTGTCGATCGTCAATTACAGCTCACGGTGTTCGCATTTGCCACTTGACGGGGGGGAAAAGAAAAGAAAACAAAACAAAACAAACATCTGACACGCCATGTGTTTCTCTCTCTCTGTTATATCTAGGTCATTGGGCAGCCACTGTAAAAAAAAAAAAAAAAAAAAAAATATTTTTACGACATGGTTGGGTAAGTGATTTAAAGACAACAATTGTGGGTCACACACCATAGACCATTTCGATAGTGTTCTTGTTCTTCTCTTTTTCCTTTTTTTATCGCTCAATTGAAATAAAACCTGGGGATGATGCAATGCTGCGATATGGCACAACCGTCGTCCATTGTACACAACTCGGGAACAAAAAGAAACCAATTCAGGGAACGTTCGTTCCTTCACAACGTTTCTTTCAACGCACTTGGTCTTTACCATCCTGTATATTCAACACACATTTCCTTTCATCAAACTAAGGCATTTCCATAACAGTTTGTTTCCGTTTCTGTGAGCACAATACTGCTTCTTCGACGTCATTTCACCATCTTAACTAGAGACAGACAACAAAATAGGAAAACAGGCCTTGAGAACCCCGTCCACCAAATTTCAGTTAGCACGGCATCCAAGATTCTTTTCCGGGGAGTGCAGTGCAGCTGACGCTGCTCAGACCATATACCGTCGCCAGTCTCACTCAACTCTTGCGCATTCCATTCTACGCTACGTGACAATGCAAAAATGAATGAATCAAACCCGCCCAGAGAGCGTCTTGTGCGAGGGGACACACGATATAGAGAACAACAAAACACACAGGGGACACCACCACAGTTGGAGAGAACGTTTCCACCACGGCAGCCGCGCCGTTACGCGCTTTTTTTTTTTTTCCTCCCCCCCACTGCACACCTCCGACACCACGGGAACGTTCACCGTCCCGTTGCCCTACACTGGCGTTTCTTTTCAACCCCCCACCCTATTCCTCGCTCCCCGGACATTCGACCGATCACAAAGTGCAACCTCTCGTTACCGTCGGGTGCCCCTCTTCATCCCCGGGGCGCCAACAACAAAACAAAAACACCACCGACGCCGTCGTCTCGCGTCACCTCACTCAACTGAGCGGAAAATACACGTACATCCAGAATGACGACACCGCCTCCACAAACAAAAACCAGACGTCAGGTCGAAAGAGGGCACCGTACGTCGTGGCGCGTGGTCTCCTAACTCACCTCGCGCGTACAAATACAATACAATGCAATGCGTGTCACCTCACGTTCACACACACCTCCACGCTCCACTTTTACGTCGCCCAACCAACCAACTAACTTAACGCACCCGCTCGGCGTAGAAGCAGCTGTAGGCGGCAACGTGTTTCTCACCCTCGCCACCAACGGTGTGACATCCGACAGTCGCGGTTTGCTTTCCGTTCCACACCTCCGGCCATACCATACAAAGGGGACAAAAAAAATATATATCAAACAAGCCAACTCCAGCGATCCGCCCCCCTAACACCAACACGTCTCGAAACACCCACGCCCACGACCCGGCTGTGGCTAAAGTGCGTATCCCAACGTCACACCAAAACCAAAGGCGCCGGCGCCGCACCACACCACACCACAAGCTACAGCTACAGCTGTGCCGCCCGTCCACCCGCTCACAACAACAACAACAACAACAACAATTCCGCCCTTCCCGCAAAGGCATTTTGGTGGCCCTGAAAAGGGCCGTTTTTTTTTTTCTTTTCTTCGCCGCGCCGCGGACGAGCCTCCCATTTCCAAGAGCCACCTCCTTACTTGGAGCTCGTGTACTTGGTCACCGCCTTCGTGCCCTCGCTCACCGCGTGCTTGGCCAGCTCGCCAGGCAGCAAGAGCCGCACAGCGGTCTGGATCTCGCGGGACGTGATGGTCGAGCGCTTGTTGTAGTGCGCCAGGCGAGAAGCCTCGGCCGCAATGCGCTCGAAAATGTCGTTCACGAAGCTGTTCATGATGCTCATCGCCTTCGAAGAGATGCCCGTGTCAGGGTGCACCTGCTTCAGCACCTTGTAGATGTAGATGGCATAGCTCTCCTTCCTCTTGCGCTTCTTCTTCTTGTCGCCCTTCGAAATGTTCTTCTGCGCCTTGCCAGCCTTCTTGGCGGCTTTCCCGCTAGTCTTGGGCGGCATCACGAACAAACAGGCAGGCAGGCACGCGCAGTCAGTCAGTCAAGCGCTCCGCTCCAGTCAGCGTCTCCCCACACAGTGGCACCCGCCGCACGCCGACGCCGCACCTTTACCAGCTCGCCCTGCTGCGGCCGCCGACCAATGGGGCGCGCGCGCAACCGGCCGCCGCACCCGAGCCCATAAAGGGCCCCCACCCCGCCGGCGCCGGCACGCACTCCGCTGCTCGACTCGCTGCGGCTCGCACCGTTTGGGGCGTTGTGCTTTTCTTTCTCGCTTCTTTCCAAACTAGCCCATCGCCATGTCCGGACGCGGAAAGGGAGGCAAAGTCAAGGGCAAGTCAAAGTCCCGCTCAAGCAGGGCTGGGCTCCAGTTCCCGGTCGGCAGAATCCACCGCCTCCTGCGCAAGGGAAACTACGCCGAGCGCGTCGGCGCCGGGGCGCCCGTCTACCTCGCCGCCGTCATGGAGTACCTCGCGGCTGAGGTGCTCGAGCTGGCCGGAAACGCGGCCCGCGACAACAAGAAGACGCGCATCATCCCGCGCCACCTGCAGCTCGCCATACGCAACGACGAGGAGCTCAACAAGCTCTTGTCGGGCGTCACCATCGCACAGGGAGGTGTCCTGCCCAACATCCAGGCCGTCCTGCTGCCAAAGAAGACCGAGAAGAAGGCCTAAAAGAGAGACAGCGCAATCGGCAACCGCCGCGTGCTCCCTTGGCACGCAGCGCGCCATTTGCCGCCTCGGCTCAAAAAACAAAACACAATCGGCCCTTTTCAGGGCCACCACACAAACCTACGTCCAAAGCAGAATTCCAGTCGTTCGTCGCACCACTTTTCTCTCTCTCTCTCTCTCTCTCTCTCTCTTTCTGTGTACGGTTTTTTTTTTTTTTTCCTTCTTACACACACAGGCGCCGCCATCTTGTACACACGTACTTGGCCACCTCCTCCACTCCACTCCACGCACGCACAGTCTCGCGACCATTAACCAGCACACGTGGCGCACAACAACACACCTCAAAAATAACCCCTCGGCACTCAGCCGCGCCGCAACACACAGCCCATCCACCGACAAGAAGCATACAAGCAAAGAGGGAGGGGAAGGAAGGAAGGAGCTCACACAACGCAAGGGCACGCTTCCTTCCCTCCCAACCGCACCGCACACCACGTCAAAAAAAACTCCAAACAAAACTAAAAGGCCAAGTAGACTAAAAAGGAAAAGAAAAACCAGCAACACAGACTCTTTCGCACTTTTCAACTTCCGAACACTGTGGTGGCCCTGAAAAGGGCCGTTTTTCAATCTCTCTCTCTTTCCTTCCTTCGGTCTCACACCGCCTAACCGCCGAAACCGTACAGGGTGCGCCCCTGCCTCTTCAGGGCGTACACCACGTCCATGGCCGTCACAGTCTTGCGCTTGGCGTGCTCAGTGTACGTCACCGCGTCGCGGATCACGTTCTCCAGGAACACCTTCAGCACTCCGCGCGTCTCCTCGTAGATCAGACCAGAGATGCGCTTCACGCCGCCCCTGCGCGCCAGGCGGCGGATCGCGGGCTTCGTGATGCCCTGGATGTTGTCGCGCAACACCTTGCGGTGCCGCTTGGCGCCACCCTTGCCGAGCCCCTTTCCTCCCTTGCCGCGGCCTGTCATTCTTCTTCTTCAAGCGTCTCAACCACAATAATATAAAAAAACAGAAAGCAAGGCAAGCTCCTCACCCGGCGCTAGCGAGTCGGCTACGGTTGTGGCGCCCAGCGCGCGCGCCGCCCCCCTATATAGACTCTGGGGCCCCGCGGCCCGCCCTCCCCTCCCCCCACCACCGCGCACCGAGGGCATATAAGCGCAGCACCGGGGCGCGCGGGCCCATTCCGAGCTGCGATGTCGAACCAATCGAACGCATGTACAGGAGCTGAGGGTGTGGCGGATCGCCGCCAGGCGGAGCTTGCTTCGTCGGCGGCCCCATCCGGCCCCCCACTGAAGACAACCCGGCGCATTCACCCGGCTCACGAATTGGACGATTCTCCGGTTCTTCCAGCTGCAGAAGGAAGTGCTGCGTCCCCCGGCGGCGAACTGCCGCCGTCGCAGCCTACACTGGACGTCACAACTGGGCGATGCGGCATCGATTCAGGAATCGATGAAGCCGCCCTTAGGGAGTTAGATAGGGCAAATGGCGCGTCAGGGCCCCCTTCACGTGGGACCAGCCCGCGCGCGCCGAGGCAAAGGCAGTGTTCCACGAGTGTCCCCCGCCCCTCGCCCGCCCCACTCGATATGCCAGACATTTCCGATGCCGTCTGCGTCTCTGAGTCGGACAGTGACTCCGTCACTGGCTACATCGACGACAGCGACATCGCGGAGGGCCTAGAAGAGAGTCTTATCGCCCTCCGCGACGCCGCGGAAGAGGAGGGACTGCCCTGTGACCCCGCTCTGCGGGCGCGGATTCTCTTCCCTAACGCCGCTGCCGCTGACGCCGACGGCGACGCCATGCAATGCGAGATGGAGTCGCGTAAGAGGAAACCAGCGGCCGCCTCTTCCGACTCCGAAGCTGCCCCCTCCGAGGCCGCTCGTGGGAAGAAGCAGAAGGCCGCCGCCGACGCTGAGGGCTTCGCCGTCCCCAGGAAGACGGCACCCCGCCGCCGCATTGTCAAGACGCCGGTCCTCCCGGTGCACAATCAATTTGCGGCGCTTTCCGACGGTGCGGCGGACTCCTCTCCACCCCCTCCACCCCCATCCACAACTCCCCACCCCAATCCTACCCGTCCCCCTCCCCTCACAATCGAATATGCGGAGTCCTACAAATCCCTGCACGACCTGCTCATTCACGTCACTGACTCCGATTTCCGAGTGAAGACGATTGGCGAAAACTTGTACCGCCTCTATCTCCAGACGCCTGTTGACCTCCAGAAGGTCTACCACGTCCTTGGGTCCCACAGCATCGGCTACAGCACCCCCCTGAGAGGTCCAAACGGATTAGGGTCGTCGTCCGCGGGCTCCCCTTTAAATATACGGACGACGACCTCCGGGAAGCGCTGACAGCTCTCAATATTACTCCTGCTGTCATTTCCCGAGTAGTCTCCCCCCGCACTAAACTCCCCACCCCCCTTTTCTTCGTCTCAGCCGACGATACCCCAGCCAACCAAGTCCTTATGCACCTGACCTCCATTGACAATTGCACGGTCACCATGGAGAAGCCCCGTTCCAGGCGCCTCATTCTAATATGCTACCGGTGCCAGGGCCTGGCGCACTTTGCGAGTAATTGTACTCGTGCGGTGCGCTGTGTCAAGTGCGCCGGCGGCCACGCCTCCTCCACTTGCGTCAAACCCCGCGAGGTCCCCCCTACCTGTGCTCGCTGTAATGGGGCGCACACGGGCAACTACTTGGGTTGTCCGGCAGTCAAAGCCCACCGCGCCAATCTGCGTCGCTCAGTCGCCCCTCCAACGATGGAGCGTCGTGGACTTACTTATGCGACTGCCCTTGGTCGGTCGGAACCCTCTCCCGCCCATACCCCCCGCCCCCCCCCGTTTCCCACGATCATACCACCCTGCCCCGCCCCCACTCCTCTCTATCCCCATCCCCCCTCCTGACTCCCACACCCCCTGTCCCTACCCCCAACACTCCGTATCCACCCCAATTCCCCCCCCACCCCCTCCCCTCCTTCCTCACGTCCATCCCGGTCCTTCCCCGCACCCTCCACCCTCCTCCCCTGTCCACCCGGTCTTTGGTGACCTCATTTCCAGTGTTGTGGAGGCATTGACCTCTGCACTCACTGGGGCACTAGACACCATCCTCACCTCCATTCCCCAGCAGATTGCTACTGCCCTTTCCCATTCCATCTCCCCCATCACCACCGCCCTCCCCACCACCCAACATGGCCATTAGACTCCATGGCCTTACCGTACTAATCTGGAATGCCAATGGCATCTACCGCCAGCAAGGTGAGTTTCGGCAGTTCCTCCTTGATGAGGGGGTAGACATCTGTCTTGTTGCCGAAACCCACCTTAAACCTGGGGTGAACGCCAGGGTACCAAACTTCTGCTGCTACCGGTCAGACCGGCCGACAGCACGAGGCGGCACGGCAGTATACGTACGTGCTTCCCTCCGCCACCACCCCGTCACCCTCCCTGCCCTTGCCACAATAGAGGCCACTGGTGTCGTGGTGCACACCGTGCGTGGCCCCATCACCTTTGTGGCGCTTTACAGGCCGCCCCACCGCGGCGTTCTCCACGGCCCTGACTTTGCTCAGGTCCTGTCACTTGGCCACTCCCTCTTCGTTGGGGGCGACTGTAATGCCAAGCATGCCGCCTGGCACAGTCGCCTAACCAACAACGATGGCCGTCGCCTCCTCCGTGTGGTGGAAGCCCACGCCGCCCATGTTGTTGCCCCCTTCGACCCCACCATCTTCCCGACAAATGGCCCTCCTGACGTCCTTGACATTGCATTGGTTAAAGGACTCCCCCTCCCTATCACTGCCACTACCCGTGCTGCCCTTGCCTCCGACCACGTCCCAGTAATTTGCACGGTCGACCTTGTCGGCTCCCTAGTGCCACCACGTGACACCTTGGACCTCCGTGGCATCGACTGGGCGTCTTATCGGAGACGGGTCGAGGCAGCACTCCCTACCATACCCGACGCCGCCAGGGTGGGGGCTGACCTCACCCTCGCACAGTTCACGGACGCCGCCATCACTGCTGCAGTTGCAGCAACGCCTCCACATCCCCCGCGCCCTCCGACCCATGTGCGCCCTCTCCCCCTAGCCCTCCGCGCACTCATCACCGAGAAAAACAGGGTCATCCGCGAATGGCAAAGAACACGAGACCCTGCCACTAAGCGCCGGATAAATCGCATGCAGCGGGAGATCCGTGCTGCCATTCAGACCCACCGCAGTCAGGACTGGGAGCGAAAAATCTCCGCCCTTGACCTGAGCGATGCATCCGCATGGCGCCTGGTCTCCCGCATCATCCACAAACGCCCGCAAATTCCCCCCCTCCTGGTCGGCGCTGAGGCTGTGTGCGATCCTGATGCTAAGGCCAATGCCTTGGCTGATGTGTTCGCACGCAGCTTCACCCCTGTCACCGACCCCGTTGACCCCGACCATATCCAAATGGTCACCGCACGAGTCCACCAGTTCCTCACCGCCCAGGATCCAGAAGACCATATCACCCCCGTCACGGATGAGGAGATTGCCCGGGAGCTTAAGTCCCTCCACTCCCGAAAAGCCGGTGGCCCAGACAGACTCACCAATCAGCTTCTCAAGCAGCTTCCCCCAGCCTCTGTTCCCGTCCTTACTTCTACTTTCAATTCCATCCTCTCCTCTAGGCAGTTTCCTTCCGTGTGGAAACACGCGGAGGTGATTGCCATCCCCAAACCTGGGAAAGACCCTCGATCCCCTTCCAGCTATCGTCCCATCAGCCTCCTTCCCGCCCTCTCCAAGCTGTTTGAGAGGCTGTATCTCAAACGTGTCCTGATCCACGTCGCTCGGGAGCGGGTACTCCCCGACGTTCAGTTTGGCTTCCGGCGAGGACACTCCACCACCCACCAACTCCTCCGTCTTGTTGAGGAAGCACTGGAGGCCATTGAGCGTCGGGAGTACTTCGGGGCCGTCTTCCTCGATGTCTCCCGGGCGTTCGATTCTGTCTGGCACGAGGGGCTACTTTACAAGCTCTTCGGGCACGGCTTCTCCATCTCCCATGTGCGCCTCATCGCCACCTACTTAGAAGGTCGTACATTCCATGTCCGGATCCCGGGAGGTACCTCCACCAGGCGTCGTATCAGGGCGGGTGTTCCACAGGGGAGCGTGCTCGGCCCTGTTCTATACAGTCTGTTCACAGCTGACACGCCCACCGTGCCTCGTGTGCATCTCGCCCTGTATGCGGATGATACCGCGGTTTTTGCTCGCTCCCGGAGCAAGGCGCTCCTCCGGCAGAAACTACAACAGGCCATCGACTCTGTTGTCGATTATGCCAAACGTTGGCGCCTGGCCTTCAACCCGGCAAAGACGCAGGCACTCATCATTTGTCGGCGGCGGTGGCCGGTCGCCTATCCCCCTGTCACTGTGCTCGGCACCCCCGCCCCCTGGGCCAGAACAGCTATGTACCTGGGGGTCACCCTGGATAGGGCCCTCACCTGGCGTCCCCACATAGAGGCCATCCGGCGGAAGGCCTTGGGGCGCATCGGCCAACTCTACCCTTTTATGAACCCTACCTCTACCCTTCCCATTCCTCTTGCCCTCCTCCTCTACACATCCCTCATCCGCCCCCTCCTGGAGTATGCCTCGGTTGTGTGGGGCCCTTCGCCTCCCTTACCGTTTCCCAACCCGTGAACTTCACCTCCTTGCCAATATCCCCCTCCTTCAAGACCGTGTCCGATCCTCCGCCATCTCCTTCTATGACCAATCCCGTCATTCCCCCAATCCACTCATTGTCTCTCTTGGCACCCGCCTCCATCGCCTGGCCACCACTCGCTGGCCCGACCTCCTTTCCCGCCCCCCCTGACACCTCCCATCCACCCCCCCGTCCTGTTACTTCTTCCTCTTCCTACCACTTCACCTTTTTTGTCACACCATCCTGAAATATCTGCCGCCACCGTCATCGCCGTCGCCAAGAAGATCTGGCCAGGACGAAGGCCTTTCGTTTTCTTCATCCTCTTCCTGTCATCTTTCACTATTCTTTCGTCTGTCACTCAACGTTTCTTTTCTGGCTAGTCAATGGAGCCGTTCGTTTTCCTCTATCTCTCACTATTCCTTTTACTGTTCTGTCACCTGTTACTGTTAATTACCGTGCAACGGCCAGTCAATTGGGCCTTTCGTTTTCCTGCTTCTCTAACTATCCCTCTCACTATTCTTTCATCTTATTAAAAAAAAAAAAAAAAAAAAAAAAAAAAAAAACCAAAATGCACAACGTCAAGCAAACCATACCGCCAATTCCACTTCTTCACCACCCGTCAAGAGGAAGGCGAAGCGCGCCAGCGCTAGTACTTCCTACACGAGTCGAGGGACCACCCTCTCCTGTGCAGCGTGGCGTGGCGTGGCGTGGCGCGCGGGCCCGTTGTCAAGGCAGCACCGGACGCCGTCGCGCACGCATATCCTCCACGCCGCATCCGCATCCGCAGTAGCCATGGCCCGGACAAAGCAAACGGCCCGCAAGTCCACCGGCGGAAAGGCGCCGCGCAAACAGCTCGCCACCAAGGCGGCGAGGAAGAGCGCGCCCGCCACCGGCGGCGTCAAGAAGCCCCACCGCTACAGGCCGGGCACCGTCGCCCTGCGAGAAATCAGGCGCTACCAGAAGAGCACAGAGCTGCTCATCCGCAAGCTGCCATTCCAGCGCCTAGTGCGCGAGATCGCCCAGGACTTCAAGACCGACCTGCGCTTCCAGAGCTCCGCAGTCATGGCCCTGCAGGAGGCCAGCGAGGCCTACCTCGTCGGCCTCTTCGAAGACACCAACCTGTGCGCAATCCACGCCAAGCGAGTCACCATCATGCCCAAGGACATCCAGCTCGCGCGCCGCATCCGCGGCGAGCGCGCCTAAACCCGCACACCGCCAAACAAACAAAACGGCCCTTTTCAGGGCCACTAACGTCTCTCCGTCGCGAGCAAAACTTTGTCGGTCGCAACGACTAGTTCCCCACTCACTCTCCAGTCCAGTCGTCCCACCCCCGGCCCGGCCCGGCGCCGCCGTTTCCAAAAAAAAAAGAAAAGCACCGCACCGGCCGAACCAAGTCGCAAGCGTCAATAGCGCCACCCACACAGGCCACGGCACAAAACGTGACGCCCGGAAAGCAAAGCAAAGCAAAAAAGACTATTCCAAAACCACCACCAAGACAAACAAACAAACGCGGCGCAAAATAAATAGGTAAAAATAATAAAAGAGTAAAATACACTTTATGTAACACCAACCGCGCGCCGCCGCCCACGCCCGCCAACGACCCCACAATCCAACCACCATCCACACATGAAACAAACAAACGCCAGCAAGCAAGACAGACAGACAGACAGACAACAAGGCAACCGACCGACCACGACACGACAATCAACACCTTCCCGACGTGCTTTGATGGCCCTGAGAAGGGCCGTTTTTGTTTTTGTCCGGGACCGCGCGACAGCCTCTGGTTGCGCGCCGGCCACCAGGCGACGGTGTCAACCGCCAACCCTTCCCTGCCCTTTTTACTTCTTCTTCTTGGGCGAAGCCTTCGCCTTAGACGGCGTCGCCGTCGCCTTCTTCGGGCGCGGCGCCTTCGGCTTCTTCGTCGGAACCTTGGCGGCCTTCTTCGCCTTCGACGGCGACTTGGCCTTGGCCGGCTTGGCCGCAGCCGCCTTCTTCGCACCCGCGGGAGCGGCCGACGCCGCAGACGCCTTCTTGGCGGCGCCCGCCTTCCGACCGGTCGCCGCCTTCACGCCGCCAGCCTTCTTTGCGCCGGCCGCACGGGCCCCCTTCTTCTCCTTGCTGGCCGGAGCGGCGCGCTTCTTCTTCGCACCACCGCCGCCACCACGAGCCTTGCCGCCCTCGGCCGCCCCGCCGCCGGCGCCGGCAAGCTTGAAAGAGCCCGACGCGCCCTTCCCCTTCGTCTGCACCAGCTCGCCAGCCACGACGGCCGACTTGAGGTACTTCTTGATAAAGGGCGCCAGCTTCTCCGCGTCCAGCTTGTAGTGCGCGGCAATGTACTTCTTGATCGCCTGCAGCGACGACCCGCCGCGCTCCTTCAGACTCTTGATGGCGGCCGTCACCATCTCAGAGGTGCGCGGGTGCGCAGGCTTGGCGCGCGGCTTCTTCGCAGACGACGCAGACTTGGCCTTCTTCGTAGTGCCGGTGGCGGCGGGTGCCGCGGCAGTCTCGTTCGTAGCCGCCTGGTCTGCCATCTTTTGCTTGTTCTCTTTTCTTTTTTCCCCTTGGTTTCGCTTCCTTCTCTCCTTCGACGACGCACAACAGCGAGGGGCGCGCAGCAGAGAATAGCCGCGCACGCTGCTGTTCTGCTGCTGCTGCTGCTGCTGTTCGACCTTACGGGTCTGCCCTGACCCGTGCAGGAGCAGGCTAAGCAGTCAACTGCTATTCCTGCGGGAGCCTTTCGTTTCGGAGGGACTAACTCTCTTCTTGGATTGGCCTCTGGTTGGTTTCTTCGTGGATGGGGATGTCCTGTCTCTATTGCGGAAGTTTTCACTCCCGCAACAGGTCAGGCCAGCGTGTTGTTGGCCTGTGGTGTGCAGGATGGCCCAGATCCCTGATGAGCCGGTTGTCGGACCGTTCGGCCCGCTCGTAGAAGGCCCGCGCTGATTGCTTGAAGCGGTCGCGGAGGAGGGGTATTCCGGTCTGCTCGTGTAGCCGAGCGGTCGAGTATAGCCTCGGCAGGCGCAGAGCGAGCTTGAGCGCCCTGTTCTGCACCCTCTGCAGCTTGCTGATGTGTGTCTCGGCCGCGTTGCCCCACACCACAGCCGCGTATTCCAGCACTGGACGTACCAGCGCCAGGTACAGCGTGATGCCGTGGTGAGGAGGCAGCGCAGACGAGGGATTGAGCAGAGGGTACAGGACGCGTAGGCGCCCTATTGCTCTGCCCCTGACGTCCTCGATGTGCGGCTTCCATGTCAGCTTGTGGTCCAATGTGACACCCAGGTAGCGGCCGGTCTTGCTCCATGGGACGGGGCTGCCCATGACGGTGACTGGCGGAAGATCGGGCGGCAGTGGTCGTCTAGTGAACACCACCGCCTGGCTCTTCGCCGCGTTTTGTTTGAGGCGCCACTTGGTCGACCAGGCGCCAAGGGCCTCGCAACCTCGTTGGAGAAGACGGCGCATCTCGACCGCCTTCATGCTCCGCACGAACAGCGCAGTGTCGTCAGCATATAGTGCCAACTTCACCGGCGTCACGCGCGGAGCGTCGGCGGTGTATAGGGAGTACAGTAGGGGCCCAAGAACGGACCCCTGCGGCACTCCAGCGCGGATGTATCGGTGGGTGGATGTCCCGTCTTCCAGCCTGACATGGAAGGACCGCTCGGCTAGGTATGACCGGAGGAGGACTCCGTGCGACGTCGGTACCCCGTGCACAAAAAGTTTGTACACGAGGCCGTCGTGCCACACGGAGTCGAATGCCCTAGAGACGTCCAGGAACACCGCCCCAAGGTATTCCCGAGTCTCCAGGGCGCGCATGGCTTCTTCCACCATCCGCATCAGCTGGTGGACGGTGGAATGGCCCCTCCTGAAGCCGAACTGCTCGTCGGGTATGATGCCCTCTGCTGTCACGTGGCGGAGCAGGCGTCTGGCGTACAGGCGCTCGAACACCTTCGAGAGTGCCGGCAGCAGACTGATTGGCCTATAGTTGGCGGCGTCCCGTGGGTCCTTGTTTGCCTTGGGGATTGCCACCACCTCTGCATGTTTCCATACAGAGGGGTAGACCCCAGAGCGAAGGACCTGGTTGAAGATGCCCGCCAGGAATGGGTGTGCACCCGCCGGCAGGCTCTTCAGCAGATGGTTGGTGACGCCGTCAGCCCCGCCAGCCTTCTTGGTGTTGAGCGCCGTTATCTGCACGGCCACCTCCTCCTCGGTGATGGGGTCGATCTCGTCCGCGGCGTCCCTGGCTTCCAGGAACACTGGGAGCTGCTCCTCAACCCGGTGGAGGTGCTCCTCGTCAATGTTATCATCCACCGGGGTGAATGACAGCTCGAAGTGGTCCGCCAGGGCGCCTGCCTTGCCGTCCGGGCTGCAGACGACATCTTGTCCGACGAGTAGCGGCGGGACGCGCTGCCTTCTGCGTAGAAAGGACTTCACAGTCCGCCACGCGCTGCCGTCCTCGGTGTTGAGGGAGGCGACGAAGTCTGCCCATACGTTGTTCCTGTGCGCCTCAGCCGCCGCTTTGATGTCTCTCCGCATGCGGTTGAGGCGCCGTTTCGTTGCGGGTTGGCGCGTGAGCTGCCACTCCCGGAAGAGGCGGTTCTTCTCCCGTATTGCGTCCCGGATGGGAGGCGGCAGGTTACGGGAGAAGTCCCTGGTACCCTGTGGAGGGGCAGGGGAGGCCGCATCAGCTGCCTGCAGCAGCTGACGCGTGAAGAATTGAAGGGCGGCATCCGCCCCCACTGCCGCGGGGTCAGGTGAGTCCGCCAGTGATGCCAGGACGTTGTCCTGAAATCGATCGCTGTCCAGGCGCCGGTACGTCTGCCGACGTGGCGGGAGCGTGGCTCCAGCGATGTCGATTCCATAGACCACCGGCAGGTGGTCGGACGACATCGCACACCGCGTGGTGGCGGTCGTGTGGTGCCCGATGCCTTTGATGACGGCGACGTCGAGCACGTCCGACCGCCCCCTGGCCGGGAAGATGGTGTGGTCCTGTGGGCCCAGTACCAGGGCGCCATTCCTCTGGGCTGCGCGAAGAAGTCGGCGGCCACTGACGTTCGTGAGGCGGGAGTTCCATTCCGGGTGTTTCGCATTGAAGTCACCCGCAATGAAGACCCTCCCCCCAATCGCCAGCAGTGCGTCGACGTCTGCCTCCTGGAGGTGTCCACGTGGTGGCCTGTATGCAGCCACGAAGGTTATTTGCCCCACAGCCGTCGTGACGTTCACCCCGGTGACTTCCAGGGTGGCCATGGCGGGGAGCAGCACCTGGTGGTGCCGGAGTGAGGCGCGGACGTAGATGGCGGTACCCCCGCCTGCCGTCGGCCTGTCGTTGCGGTAGCAAACATAGTTTGCTACCTTCACGAGAACTCCTGGCTTGAGGTGAGTTTCGCAGATCAGGCACAGGTCGATGGCCTCGTCCTGCATGAACTGACGAAACTCACCCTGTTGTGGAAACAGGCTGTTGGCATTGAAACCACAGATGGTCAGACCGTGGATAAGGACGTTATCCATGGTGTGGTTTCGTGGCGACGGTAGCGGCCTGGAGGGCCCCCGTTACGGCGGTGACGAGCACCGGCAGTTGCTGTAGCAGGGCAGAGAGGGAGCTCAACATTGCTCCCAGGTCTGCTGCTTCTGGTCGCGGAATTGCTGCAGGAGGTGCCGCAGTTGCGGGTGCGTGGGCGGCGGGGCGCAGCGGAGTGGCTGCGTCCGTTAGCGGGACCACACGCCTAGCAGCTTGCGGCGTGTCTGAGGTGGGGGGACGGTTTAGCCGTCCGCCCTGGTGTTGGTCGTCCTGGGTGCCGGCTGCCTGGTTGGGCGCCTTGGTGGTCGCTGCGTCCGCCCGCCGCCCCCTGGGGGCGTCCGAGGACTCCCCCTTGGTGGCAGAGGCGAAGCTGGTGCCTGGTTGCACCTTTCGTGCCGGTGCCGAACGTCCTTGCTGCCGTGGGCCGCGTTTGAAGGCGGTGCAGCCTCTGTAGCTCGCCACATGTGGCTCGCTACAATTGCAGCACTTGGGCGCCTCCTCCCTCTTCTTTGTGCAGTCTCGACTCTGGTGGGAGTCGGCGCACTTGACGCAGCGGGCCGGCATCGTGCAGTAGCGCGCCACGTGGTCAAGGCCTTGACAGGAGAAGCACTGGGCGCGCCTCCCCTTGGCCTTGAGCGGCTCCACTTCCACTGCGATCCTGGCCACCATCTGCACCTGAAAAATTTTGCGGTTTTCGAGGTTGTCCGGGAGGACAACCAAGAACAGTGGCATGGGCCTCCTCGTCCTGGGCGACTTCATGAGCGTGACCGAGCTGGCCATGTAGCCCAGCCCAGCTAGTTCACCCTTGAGGTGGTCGGTCTCCATTTTCAGCGGGAGGCGGCGAAAAACCACCTTCAGCTGCTTCATTGGCTCCGCATTGTGGGTGTAGCAATGCAGCTTCTCCTTCTCTATGAGCCGCATGGCAGCCCGGTACTCCTCCATTGTGCCGATCGAAACTCTGTACAAGTCCCGACCGGCACATTTAATCTTGGCGGTGGACGATACCGTCTGGAACTTCTCGAGGAAGGACTGGTACGTGTCCTTCCACGATACTGTAATCGGTGGCGGGGCGGGTGCCCGCCTCTTGGGTGCCTCAGCTTCGTCCATGGGCTCCGGCTCGTCAGGAACGTCGACGAATGAGTTCGCTGTCGGCAGCGGCTGCACTCTCTCAAGCCGTTTGGCCCGAGCAGTGTGCCGCCGCTTCGGGACAACGAAGCCGTCGTCGGTCCCCTGATCTGCCTCCGAGTGGGCAGCAGCTTCTGGCGTCTTCTTCTTCTGACTTTGCATGCAGGTAGAATCAGAGATGGCGGCGGAATCTTCCTCCTCCGCAGCTGCAGGCCTCTTTCTAGAGGGCTGCGCTGTATCCATGGTTTCCGCCTCTAGCAGTTCGCCAAGGTTGGCCTCTGGGATTGTGCTGTCTCGTGGCAGGGCAGTGGCGTGCTCTGTCGTCGCGCCTGACGGTACAGCAAACGGCGTATCTGAGGTCTCTTCACTGGCTCCCGACGGTACGCTCACATCTTCGAATACCTCGCAGCCAAGTGACCTCAGGTGCTGTTGGAACGCGCGGAGTGCTCGTTCGTCGGCTTCCTGTTCAGGGTACACAATGCCCCGCGATAGTCGGTGTACAACTAGGTACACCTGCTCTGGTGTGAGCGGGCTAGTGCGCATTGGGTGTACCGCAGCGCAGTCCGCAGTCGATTGCAGCGTCGTCATACGTGGGGGGCCGGATGCAGCCGCCGACAGAGCTGCCTCGGTCGCCCGAGGTAGTCCCGCCGCGCGGCAGTCCGCCGCTCCCTGCGCCTGCGTAACGCAGTCCTCCTCGCTCGGCATCCTAACTCGGAGTGCCGCGCACGCGCCTGGCCCAGCCAGTGTCGCGGGCGGGCGCGGACGGCCGAGAGAGCGGCCGCCCGCCGCTCCCTGCGCCTGCGTAACGCGGTCCTCCTCGCTCGGCATCCTAACTCGGAATGCCGCGCACGCGCCTGGCCCAGCCAGTGTCGCGGGCGGGCGCGGACGGCCGAGAGAGCGGCCGCCACTCGGCGCGCCGCCGCGCCGCCGCGCCGCGCCTCCCGCGCTTGCTACCGCCCAACGTCCGACAGCCTGCGCGGAGCAGCCCCCAACCTGCGCCGCAACCACCCGCGCCATTCAAACCACCGAGGATGGGGCTACACACACCGACACCACGGTCGCCAACCAGTCGCCGCGGCGGCGCCGCAAACCACGGCCAAACTGCAGCCACCGCGCGCCACAGCCTGGGTCGGCCCGCCGAGAATCGCCGCCCCCGCCCAAATGCCGCCCCCACAGCCCCAGCCGACGACCCGCCACAATGGCCAAACCTTCGTCAAAACTCCCACACCGTCGCCGCGGCAGCCCGGCCACCGCGGCCGGCGCCACAGCCACACGAGCCGAGTCGTGCGGCGATGACGGCCGTGCACAAACGCACCTCCGCCGCCCCATCGCCTTCCGCCGTTTTCCCGATCGGCCCGCAGCCGTCGGGCCACGGCCGCGGGCCGTCCTCCTCCTCTCGCCTCGCCCGCCAACACCCACAGCCCTTCCAACACATTTTTTTTTTCTTTTTTCTTTTTTTTTTTTTTTACTTTTTTACGATCGCCGCCTGCGCAACATGGCACCGGCCGACGGAGCGCCAACCCCCCCGCCACAGGCGAAAACAAAACAACGATAAACAAACAAACAAAATAAATTACCAGCCAGCCCCAACTACAGACACACCGAATCTGCCCTCACAGCCGACCTTACACGCCTCAACGTCAAAACAAAGGTGGTTTCTTTCTTTCAACGGTTACCTTACCTTAGGTTACGTCAGGTTAGGCTAAGAAGGCGTCAGGGTTAGGTTAAGCGTTGACGTGACGTCACGTCTTAACGTAGGCGTTAAGCTAAGGTTGCGGTCACGTACGTTAGGTTAAGGCGACTTGGGGGTTGGCCTAAGAGCTTAGGTTAGGTTACGTTAGTTTAGGTGGCTGCGTTAAGGGGCTTAAAGAAGTTTAGGAGGTTAAGGCGTCGAGGCGGCCGCACCCCCTTAGCTGCTGCGGCTCGGCCACGCCACGCCACGCCACGCTTTGGGGTTTCATAAGGTCGCGCGGCGGGTCGTCGGCACGCCGCAAAGGACAAAACTGCAAGACGACGTCGAAAAACAAACAACAGGTAAAAAATAAATAAGTAAAAATAAACGACGCCGACAGGCGGGGATCAGCAGAACAAGCAGATTCCGGAGAGCGAACGAGACACACACACACGCACGCACACACACAAACCCCCCCGAGCCGAGAGAGCACAGAGCACCACCACGTGTCGGCCTCCGCTCACCCGACTCGGCTGGGCTGGGCTGGGCTGGGCTGGCGGCCGGGCCGGATGCACGTACACGTACGGCTACAGCCACTACCCGTACACAGCCGCTCTTCACGCAACACCAGCCAAATGGCGCGCCCGCGGCTCGTCGCGGTCGCCGTCGCGGTCGCAACGCCACGCCGGCACACTTTCGGCACCACCGTTTTCGCGCGCACCGCAAACAAAACGCAGCCGACACACACAGAGAGAAAAAAAAAAACACAGAGCGCGAGACGGGCGGCGGCGCACCTTTCGCCAGCCGGCAGGCAATCGACTCGCCCAGTACGACAAACGCGCACGCCACCCCACCCACCAACCAACCAACCAACCAGTCGTCGTCGTCGTCGTCGTCGTCGTCCCGAAATCAAACAAACTCTCAAAAGCACAGCCCCTGCTGCCAACGGACGCAGGCGCCACGCAGCTCCCTTCCCGCCACACTCGATTCGCAGCGCAACTCACCCGGCACACCGTCAAACGACGGGCTGGGCTCGCCGCATCGCCGCAACCTACACACCTTCCCCGCCACGACGCACAGCCCCACCAGACGCCCGTGCCGCAACGACACTACTGCACTACCACTACCGCACTACTCCTCTCGCCCTTGCCATACACGACACAACACGCCAAAAAATGAAAATCCAAATACAAACAAAAACACCGCCCCCACGACCCAAACACATGCACGGCGCGCCAACACACGCGAGGCAAGGCACGCAGCAAACGGCGTCCCCTCCGCGTCGCGCCATCAACCTACACACACAAGGCAACCAACAACAGCCAGCCAGCCAGCCCCACTCTCACGCCGCAAAAACAGAAAACACACCGAAACCGCCAAACGCCGCACATTCGCGCTTCGCACTTACCACACACCTCTCGGCATCCGTTTCGCACACAACGACGCGACGCACAATACATCATCACGGGCTACGCACGCACACCGCGACCCACTTTTTTACGACGCCCTCGGCAGAGCACACGTGCCCACGCCCACACACAGTCGACACAACGACGCAGCGCGCAGCAGACGCGGCCGCAACACGTACCTCCCCGACGACGCGCCAACACCGCCAGCCACTGCTCACTCGCCCAAGCAACCCGTGCACACAACTGCCACACGCGTCCACCACGCCGCCGCCAACCACCCGCCCGCCAGGGGGCGCTCACGTCCGCGACAACAGCGCGGCACCGCCGGACCGGGCCGGGCCGGGCCGGGCCGGGCCGGGCCGGGCCGGGCCGAACCGAGCCGAGCCGCCGCCTCCTCTCCACTCGGCACGCCACGTCCTGCTTGCAAAACACATGGCTCGTCCCTCTGTACACACAACGCGCCTGCCTGCGGTCGCCGCCGGCATCTATCTACCTGCGCATCGGAGCCAGGCCGGCAAGCCCACACTTAAATAATGCACTTCAACCAGCCAAACAAACCCACTCTTCCTTTCTTTGCACAGCGCATGCAACAGCAGCCCCAGGAGCCGGGCCCGCCGCCAGCGTCTCCTCCTCCTCTGGGCACAGCCAGCCAGCCGTTCCCACCGCCCCGCCCCTGCTCTGCAGAACAAGAAAAAACGAAAAAGTACCAACACACGCACCCAAAGCGTAAGCCAGACAAGACCAGCCTCTCCAAGGCCACACACACGCAAAAAAACAAAAAAACAAAAACACTACAACAGAATAAAATGAAAAAGAAAAAGCAAGCTGTCGCCTCGCCCCCGCCCGTCCCCCCACCCCACCACATTCGCCCCCTCCGCTTGTTTTCCTTTCTACAATTTCCCTCTTTTCCACCCAATATCCCGCCGCGGTTTACGGGCACCGGCCGATTTTGCGCCCGCCCACATGTGTGCCTACTCCCCACCACCATTCCCTCCGCAGCCCGCAGCCCGCAGCCCGCTTTTCCCCCCCTCCCTGCCCACACCACACCACACCACACCACACCACACCGACGGTGCTGACGTCGACACGCACCCAAGACAGGGGCCACGACCGTCTTTTTTCCTGGGCCCATCCCCGCACCGCACCTCCTTCCAATCAACGCTGTGGCGCCTGTGTCCGCGCGAGACGCGTGCGCGCCGCCTCTCTCAACATCCGTCCGCCGTCCGCCGGCCGGCCCGTTTTTCGGCCCCCAGGCCATCCGTCAACCACCACTGCCACTGCCCCTGCCCCTGCCCCTGCCCGCCCCGCACCACACCACACACCGCTGCTTGCCCCGGCCGTTGCCACCAAAGGCGCCAACCGCAGCCCGCGCGCGCCAGAAACTACAGGGACCCAGCCGACCGACGAAAATCAGAGCAATTGGCCGGGAGGATCAAAAAGAGAGCTCCGAAAACCACCGTAGCGAGGCGTGGGAGGAAACGTTACGAGAAGCAGAAAGGGACCAGGAAAAATTCTGGAAATTTCTTAAAACTCGTAAACTAAACACGAAACATCTACATCTACATGGGGAAGGAACGACCCCACAGACCGAGCTGAAGCACTGGCGGATTCACTAGAAAGGCAATTCCAAGCACCAGAAGCGGTAGATGACGAAACTGATGACCACCAGGAAATGGTACTCAGAAGGGTAAAACCGCATCCTAAGTGCCCCGATCAGAACATCTTTCACAATCCAATAAACGCAGAAACCCCGTATCTTATCACATCGCAAACACACACACATCCTAAGAAGGCATCAGGCCCAGATTCCATCAAACCGCAACTACTACATCACCTACCTCCAGCAACTATCAATTATCTATCTAACATCAATATATAATGCTTGCTTCAGACTAAACTACTTGGAAACAGGCCCGAGTCATCACATTACCAAAGCCAAACAAGGACTTATTATTTCCGCAAAACTATAGGCCAACTTCCTTGGAAAGGTCCTCGGAAAGCTCATTCAAACTGAACTGAAGAAATTCAATTCTTAAAGGATAACAACATAATCATCCCACAACAATTCCGATTCCGCGAAGAACACAGCACCACCCACCAGGTGACCAGACTAGTCGAGCACATATGTCAGGCCAGAAACATTAGACACAGTACTGGAGCAGTCCTGCTTGACATTGGAAAAGCATTCGGATAACGCCTTATCTACAAGCTCCACCAGTACAACTGCCCCATCCACATTATTGCTTCTTTTCTCCGCAACAGAGCATTCTATGTCCATGTACCAGGAGCGGCAAGTAACACTAGATCCATAGAGGCTGGAGTCCCGCAAGGCTCAGTGCTGGGGCCCATTCTCTACTCAATATACACAAACAAACAGCTGGGAGGACACTTGTCACTATTTGCAGACGACACTGCAGTCTACCGCAGCAGTTCTAACCTGCAATATAGAGTCACAAAAATAGAGCAACACCTACAATCCATCCAGAAATGGGCTAACCAAAAAAAAAAAAAAACAACAATAAACGCGGAGAAAACCCAAGCAATACAATACGATTCACATTCAAAAAGAATACCTCCTAACCTGCATATACGCCTCAGAAATAACAATCTTCCATGGTCAGGCACAATAAAGTATCTAGGCATCAAGCTGGACAAGAGGTTGACATTTAGAGACCATGTTACACACGTTTGTAACAAGGCTGCAGCAGCAATATTCAGACTGTACCCAATCATCAAAGGAAACAGAATAAATATGTGCGCCAAAAAGAAAATCTTCAAAACCGTCATAGGAACCAGCCATCACTTACGGCTCTGAAAATCTGGTCAATGGCCGCAGACACCAACATAACAAGAGTAAAAAAAAAGGGTGCACAACAAATACTTCAGAATTGCTGCTGATGCCGGCCGGTACCGGACAAACCGACACATATACACAAACCATAACATACTCAAAATCCCGGAAATCATCCAAAGAAAAATCCATAAAGTTTTTTTTTTTTTTTTTCCACCAAACCACGGATTCGAACCACCCACTCATCAGAAATCTGGGACAAAATCCACCCGACCCAAGAACGACATTTCCCATCACGACAAAACACCACAAACTACAACATACCATGATAAACAAAAATAAAATACAAACACCATAACACTCACTCAAACAACAAACATCTACACACACCCAAGAGACCCTATCATCCCATCATTTTGTTACCCAACATAATCAGACAGAAGGCAGGGATCAAGGACAGATCCGGTCCTTCGAGTACAGGGGGTAAAAAAATACCCATCAGACCAGCTCGCTCTCTCTCTCTCTCTCTCTCTCTCTCTCTCTCTCTCTCTCTCCGTGCCGACGCTGCCCCGCACACGCGTTCGGCCGACACCACACGACAGGTCTTTGGGGCCCCGCCACTGCGCACACGCACGCCTCCTCCTCTTCCTTAGTTCTTTTTCGCTTTTCTTTTCTCCCCCGCCCCCCGCTCTCACCGCCACATCATCCCGCAACCCTTGGGGGATGTTTCCCAACATCAACGCGCCCCAATTCCACTCTCTGCCCGTGCCGCACTCTCCACTTTGCTTCTCCCCGTCCCCTACACACACGACTACCGAAACCCCGGTTGACACACCTTCTCGTAGGACAGGGGTGCGTGCGTGCGTGCGTGCGTGCGTTGTCTTGACGGTGACAGCAACAGCAACGGATCCGTCCATCCCATTCCCCCCCCCACTCGGTAAAGAACCATGTTCAACCCACACTACACAACAAGGGGGGCACACACGAACGCGAAAGAAAGGGCAGGGCAGGGCAGGGCAGGGCAGGGCAGGGCAGGGCAACTATCTCGTACACATTCTTCCTCAGAACCCACATATCACATCAACGAACGGCAGGCCAATTGCGGACTCAGCCGTGTCAGGCAAATCCAACCCAACCAACACCTCCCACGGAAACCCTGACACTGATCCAGCAGTACGTCCACATACATCGCCACACCAAATACGGGTGACGAGTGAGCAACAAATGGAACAATACACAACAAGGCTGACCTAATAAAAACTGCACGTCACGTCATACCTTCCAGACAGACGCAGTTCCGACGGGACTGCGGAACCGTATACGTACCTTTCAGCCACAACAACCGACCGACTGGACACGCCCGCGTCTCCAGCCAGCCAACCACCAGGGCCACACAGCCCGCAAGTTTCAGCGTCAACACTTCTTAACGTACGTTGCAAACTTTTCAAAACATTGCCACACACACACCACGAAAAGCGTCAACCTCTCTCACACTGGATACACTCAACACTTTTTGTCGGCGGAGCTTGAGGCCAACGGTTGACACACCCCCACCGGCCACACAGGTTTCCCTTTGAAAATTGCAGTGACGGAGGAGACACGGCATTACGAGAGGGTTGTTTCCGAGAGCGCGAGCTGGACGGAGCTGCGGCGCCGCCGCCGAGGGGTAATGAACGCACGCGATGCCGCATGACAGCCCATCACCCAAAGTTTCACCCACAACTGCACAGGTCGCACCCCCTTTTCGCGCCATACTAGTGTCGATCGTCAATTACAGCTCACGGTGTTCGCATTTGCCACTTGACGGGGGGGAAAAGAAAAGAAAACAAAACAAAACAAACATCTGACACGCCATGTGTTTCTCTCTCTCTGTTATATCTAGGTCATTGGGCAGCCACTGTAAAAAAAAAAAAAAAAAAAAAATATTTTTACGACATGGTTGGGTAAGTGATTTAAAGACAACAATTGTGGGTCACACACCATAGACCATTTCGATAGTGTTCTTGTTCTTCTCTTTTTCCTTTTTTTATCGCTCAATTGAAATAAAACCTGGGGATGATGCAATGCTGCGATATGGCACAACCGTCGTCCATTGTACACAACTCGGGAACAAAAAGAAACCAATTCAGGGAACGTTCGTTCCTTCACAACGTTTCTTTCAACGCACTTGGTCTTTACCATCCTGTATATTCAACACACATTTCCTTTCATCAAACTAGGGCATTTCCATAACAGTTTGTTTCCGTTTCTGTGAGCACAATACTGCTTCTTCGACGTCATTTCACCATCTTAACTAGAGACAGACAACAAAATAGGAAAACAGGCCTTGAGAACCCCGTCCACCAAATTTCAGTTAGCACGGCATCCAAGATTCTTTTCCGGGGAGTGCAGTGCAGCTGACGCTGCTCAGACCATATACCGTCGCCAGTCTCACTCAACTCTTGCGCATTCCATTCTACGCTACGTGACAATGCAAAAATGAATGAATCAAACCCGCCCAGAGAGCGTCTTGTGCGAGGGGACACACGATATAGAGAACAACAAAACACACAGGGGACACCACCACAGTTGGAGAGAACGTTTCCACCACGGCAGCCGCGCCGTTACGCGCTTTTTTTTTTTCCTCCCCCCCACTGCACACCTCCGACACCACGGGAACGTTCACCGTCCCGTTGCCCTACACTGGCGTTTCTTTTCAACCCCCCACCCTATTCCTCGCTCCCCGGACATTCGACCGATCACAAAGTGCAACCTCTCGTTACCGTCGGGTGCCCCTCTTCATCCCCGGGGCGCCAACAACAAAACAAAAACACCACCGACGCCGTCGTCTCGCGTCACCTCACTCAACTGAGCGGAAAATACACGTACATCCAGAATGACGACACCGCCTCCACAAACAAAAACCAGACGTCAGACGTCAGGTCGAAAGAGGGCACCGTACGTCGTGGCGCGTGGTCTCCTAACTCACCTCGCGCGTACAAATACAATACAATGCAATGCGTGTCACCTCACGTTCACACACACCTCCACGCTCCACTTTTACGTCGCCCAACCAACCAACTAACTTAACGCACCCGCTCGGCGTAGAAGCAGCTGTAGGCGGCAACGTGTTTCTCACCCTCGCCACCAACGGTGTGACATCCGACAGTCGCGGTTTGCTTTCCGTTCCACACCTCCGGCCATACCATACAAAGGGGACAAAAAAAAAAATATATCAAACAAGCCAACTCCAGCGATCCGCCCCCCTAACACCAACACGTCTCGAAACACCCACGCCCACGACCCGGCTGTGGCTAAAGTGCGTATCCCAACGTCACACCAAAACCAAAGGCGCCGGCGCCGCACCACACCACACCACAAGCTACAGCTACAGCTGTGCCGCCCGTCCACCCGCTCACAACAACAACAACAACAACAACAATTCCGCCCTTCCCGCAAAGGCATTTTGGTGGCCCTGAAAAGGGCCGTTTTTTTTTTCTTTTCTTCGCCGCGCCGCGGACGAGCCTCCCATTTCCAAGAGCCACCTCCTTACTTGGAGCTCGTGTACTTGGTCACCGCCTTCGTGCCCTCGCTCACCACGTGCTTGGCCAGCTCGCCAGGCAGCAAGAGCCGCACAGCGGTCTGGATCTCGCGGGACGTGATGGTCGAGCGCTTGTTGTAGTGCGCCAGGCGAGAAGCCTCGGCCGCAATGCGCTCGAAAATGTCGTTCACGAAGCTGTTCATGATGCTCATCGCCTTCGAAGAGATGCCCGTGTCAGGGTGCACCTGCTTCAGCACCTTGTAGATGTAGATGGCATAGCTCTCCTTCCTCTTGCGCTTCTTCTTCTTGTCGCCCTTCGAAATGTTCTTCTGCGCCTTGCCAGCCTTCTTGGCGGCTTTCCCGCTAGTCTTGGGCGGCATCACGAACAAACAGGCAGGCAGGCAGGCACGCGCAGTCAGTCAGTCAAGCGCTCCGCTCTAGTCAGCGTCTCCCCACACAGTGGCACCCGCCGCACGCCGCCGCCGCACCTTTACCAGCTCGCCCTGCTGCGGCCGCCGACCAATGGGGCGCGCGCGCAACCGGCCGCCGCACCCGAGCCCATAAAGGACCCCCACCCCGCCGGCGCCGGCGCCACTGTGTGGGGAGACGCACTCCGCATAGCTGATTGTCGCTGTTGCCACTCGTGATGACGGGACGCGGAAGGGGACGCAAAGCTGCTGCCTTGGCGGAGTTGCTGCTCACGTTAGCAGCGACACCCGGCAAGAAGAAGAGGAAGACTGCAACGCAGTGCTTTCGCTGCCAAAAGCTTGGCCACGTCGCCAAGCAGTGCAGTGGAGCAGTTGCGTGCTTGAAGTGTGCGCAAGCACACGACACACGCGACTGCAAAAAGCAGAAGGACGCCCCCTGTACCTGCGCCAATTGCGGCGGCGCACATGCGGCCAATGCTCGTTCCTGCGGCTACAGAAGAAATTGGCGCGGGCCGGGGAAGATGACGCAGAAGCAAGTGACCACTACACACGAAGAGGTGGTCACTTGCACTGAAGACGTAGTCACCAGGCGCCTCAACGACGCCGTACAAGAAGCGATGTCCGCCTTCAAATCTGCCATGGCGGAAGAGAGGGCGGCCATGCTGGCGGAACTGGGCGAGGCTCGGCGTCAGATTGCTGTGCTGACGCAGGAGCTTCGCTCAGCCAAAGAAGTTCCCGCCACAACTGAAGACACCGCCACCCAGACGACTCCTTCACGTGAGAGGGAGTTCGAGACGGTGGCCACGCAGACCGACGAGCCTGCCGAAGGGGAGGCGACACAGCACAAGGAGGACACCGAGGTAGCAGCGCAAGAAGAAGAGTGGGAAGAAGCTCCATTCCTCCCTCTCCCGGATATGTACAGCGCAAGCGCTGTAACAAAGAAGATCGCTGGGTCGCTTCGCGATGGCACATACCCCCACTACGAAAACCCTTATCCCTTCGTTCCTCCTAACCATCCCAAACCTCCACTCCCACATCGCCCAATTGGGTATCCAGAAGGCCTTACAGGTCTTTCTAGGGAGGATTTCGACTTGATCGATTCCTACCCTATATTCACAGAGCTGCAAATGCGCTGCGTCATCCTCAATCTGGTCCACGGAGAGATTGATAAAGATGGAATCCGTATGCACGGGATCCCAACCGAGGCAGAGCCCTCTGTAACCAGCAAGAAGAAGAAGAAAAGTCGTCATATCGACAAGACCAAGAAATAGACCACCGGTACTCCTTGCCAGTCCAGATCCAATCCAAAAAGTATAGACAGAAGATCCTAAAAGATTCCCAGGGGAGTAAAGGCCAACAGGCCACAAACTTCCACCCGAACCTCCTCACAGAGAGGAAGTCATATAAGGAGCAGCAGCAGCCGGCGCCGGCACGTGTTGTTCGTCGTTCGCTTACGCTCACGCCATGCCTGGACGCGGAAAGGGAGGCAAGGTGGCAGCCGTGGCCAAACTTCTGCTCACGTTGGTGGGAGACGGCCGGGGCGACAAGAAGAGGAAGAAGCGATGCAGACCGCAGCACAAGCTCCAGTGCTACCGCTGCCAGAAAGTCGGCCACGTCGCGAAGACGTGCAAGGACACACCCGCGTGTCTGAAATGCGCCCAGGCGCATGACACACGCGAGTGTGCCAAACCACGCGACGTCACGCCAACATGCGTGAATTGCGGCGGCACGCACGCCGCAAATTCACGCAGCTGTGGCTATTTGAAGGCGCAGCGGCGGCGGAAAGAGGTCACCAACCAAGAAGAGGTGGCCTTAGCAGAGGTCGCGGTCCCCCCGCCCTCCTGCCCTAGCAGGGGAAACGGGGGGCGCCGCAACAACGACGTCCACGAGTTCCGCGAAGCGTTGATGAACGCTAAAGAAGAATGCATCGCCGCACTCAAATCCGCCATAGCGGAAGAGAGGGCGGCCCTGAAGGCGGAACTGGACGGGATGCGCAGCGAGGTAACCCAGCTTAGGGAAGCCTTGCACCTCGCATCCCGTCCGACACCGGACGAGGTGCCCACCCCGACAAGTACGGGGGTGGACGCCGCTACACAGACGACCGCCTCCCTGGCGGATGCGGCAACGCAGGTTGCTGGGGAGGTGGCCACAGAGTCGGTGGCACCCGCCGCCGACGACAAGAGGACGGCGCCCACAGAAGCAGCCGCCCCCTCCGCCTCTGCTGCCTCGCAGACAGAGGAACCTATGGAGACAGAGGGAGAAGAGGACGACGACGATGAAGATTTCGAGTGCCTACCCCTCCCGAACAAGAACTGCGTGAGGGAGGTACTCGGAAAGATCGCCGACTCACTGCGGGACGGCAGCTACCCGCACCATAAAACTCCCTACCCTTTCACCGAGAAAAACATCCCTCCCCTTCCCCACAAGCCCTATCCATTCCACTGGGGGTGTGAACCCCTTAATCAGAGAGTTAATGGGAGGGAGCTGGTCCGTCGTGGAGATCTGGAGCTTATAAACAAGTTCCCGATCTTCACCGACGCCGACTGGCAGTACATGACGGAGGAGGCCGTCCTGTACATTAAGCAGAACGTGCCCCCAGTGGACATGTCCCGCCTGAAGCGAATCGACTTCGGGCAGCAAGGACATCATCAGAAGAAGAAGAAAAACAAGAAGCCGCCAGAGCAATCTGGCCGATAATCCTGCAGTATCCAGATACCCAGAGGCCCAACCAGAACGTCAGGGAATCCAACATCAACCAGTCAGGAATAGAGGAGGAATAGCCCTTAGGCTTAAACTCCTATACCTCGGGTCAAGGAAGACCCGTATGTAAGCAGAAGCAGAAGCAGGCGCCGGCACGCACTCCGCTGCTCGACTCGCTGCGGCTCGCACCGTTTGGGGCGTTGTGCTTTTCTTTCTCGCTTCTTTCCAAACTAGCCCATCGCCATGTCCGGACGCGGAAAGGGAGGCAAAGTCAAGGGCAAGTCAAAGTCCCGCTCAAGCAGGGCTGGGCTCCAGTTCCCGGTCGGCAGAATCCACCGCCTCCTGCGCAAGGGAAACTACGCCGAGCGCGTCGGCGCCGGGGCGCCCGTCTACCTCGCCGCCGTCATGGAGTACCTCGCGGCTGAGGTGCTCGAGCTGGCCGGAAACGCGGCCCGCGACAACAAGAAGACGCGCATCATCCCGCGCCACCTGCAGCTCGCCATACGCAACGACGAGGAGCTCAACAAGCTCTTGTCGGGCGTCACCATCGCACAGGGAGGTGTCCTGCCCAACATCCAGGCCGTCCTGCTGCCAAAGAAGACCGAGAAGAAGGCCTAAAAGAGAGACAGCGCAATCGGCAACCGCCGCGTGCTCCCTTGGCACGCAGCGCGCCATTTGCCGCCTCGGCTCAAAAAACAAAACACAATCGGCCCTTTTCAGGGCCACCACACAAACCTACGTCCAAAGCAGAATTCCAGTCGTTCGTCGCACCACTTTTCTCTCTCTCTCTCTCTCTCTCTCTCTCTCTTTCTGTGTACGGTTTTTTTTTTTTTTCCTTCTTACACACACAGGCGCCGCCATCTTGTACACACGTACTTGGCCACCTCCTCCACTCCACTCCACGCACGCACAGTCTCGCGACCATTAACCAGCACACGTGGCGCACAACAACACACCTCAAAAATAACCCCTCGGCACTCAGCCGCGCCGCAACACACAGCCCATCCACCGACAAGAAGCATACAAGCAAAGAGGGAGGGGAAGGAAGGAAGGAGCTCACACAACGCAAGGGCACGCTTCCTTCCCTCCCAACCGCACCGCACACCACGTCAAAAAAAACTCCAAACAAAACTAAAAGGCCAAGTAGACTAAAAAGGAAAAGAAAAACCAGCAACACAGACTCTTTCGCACTTTTCAACTTCCGAACACTGTGGTGGCCCTGAAAAGGGCCGTTTTTCAATCTCTCTCTCTTTCCTTCCTTCGGTCTCACACCGCCTAACCGCCGAAACCGTACAGGGTGCGCCCCTGCCTCTTCAGGGCGTACACCACGTCCATGGCCGTCACAGTCTTGCGCTTGGCGTGCTCAGTGTACGTCACCGCGTCGCGGATCACGTTCTCCAGGAACACCTTCAGCACTCCGCGCGTCTCCTCGTAGATCAGACCAGAGATGCGCTTCACGCCGCCCCTGCGCGCCAGGCGGCGGATCGCGGGCTTCGTGATGCCCTGGATGTTGTCGCGCAACACCTTGCGGTGCCGCTTGGCGCCACCCTTGCCGAGCCCCTTTCCTCCCTTGCCGCGGCCTGTCATTCTTCTTCTTCAAGCGTCTCAACCACAATAATATAAAAAAACAGAAAGCAAGGCAAGCTCCTCACCCGGCGCTAGCGAGTCGGCTACGGTTGTGGCGCCCAGCGCGCGCGCCGCCCCCCTATATAGACTCTGGGGCCCCGCGGCCCGCCCTCCCCTCCCCCCACCACCGCGCACCGAGGGCATATAAGCGCAGCACCGGGGCGCGCGGGCCCGTTGTCAAGGCAGCACCGGACGCCGTCGCGCACGCATATCCTCCACGCCGCATCCGCATCCGCATCCGCAGTAGCCATGGCCCGGACAAAGCAAACGGCCCGCAAGTCCACCGGCGGAAAGGCGCCGCGCAAACAGCTCGCCACCAAGGCGGCGAGGAAGAGCGCGCCCGCCACCGGCGGCGTCAAGAAGCCCCACCGCTACAGGCCGGGCACCGTCGCCCTGCGAGAAATCAGGCGCTACCAGAAGAGCACAGAGCTGCTCATCCGCAAGCTGCCATTCCAGCGCCTAGTGCGCGAGATCGCCCAGGACTTCAAGACCGACCTGCGCTTCCAGAGCTCCGCAGTCATGGCCCTGCAGGAGGCCAGCGAGGCCTACCTCGTCGGCCTCTTCGAAGACACCAACCTGTGCGCAATCCACGCCAAGCGAGTCACCATCATGCCCAAGGACATCCAGCTCGCGCGCCGCATCCGCGGCGAGCGCGCCTAAACCCGCACACCGCCAAACAAACAAAACGGCCCTTTTCAGGACCACTAACGTCTCTCCGTCGCGAGCAAAACTTTGTCGGTCGCAACGACTAGTTCCCCACTCACTCTCCAGTCCAGTCGTCCCACCCCCGGCCCGGCCCGGCGCCGCCGTTTCCAAAAAAAAAAAAAAAGCACCGCACCGGCCGAACCAAGTCGCAAGCGTCAATAGCGCCACCCACACAGGCCACGGCACAAAACGTGACGCCCGGAAAGCAAAGCAAAGCAAAAAAGACTATTCCAAAACCACCACCAAGACAAACAAACAAACGCGGCGCAAAATAAATAGGTAAAAATAATAAAAGAGTAAAATACACTTTATGTAACACCAACCGCGCGCCGCCGCCCACGCCCGCCAACGACCCCACAATCCAACCACCATCCACACATGAAACAAACAAACGCCAGCAAGCAAGACAGACAGACAGACAGACAACAAGGCAACCGACCGACCACGACACGACAATCAACACCTTCCCGACGTGCTTTGATGGCCCTGAGAAGGGCCGTTTTTGTTTTTGTCCGGGACCGCGCGACAGCCTCTGGTTGCGCGCCGGCCACCAGGCGACGGTGTCAACCGCCAACCCTTCCCTGCCCTTTTTACTTCTTCTTCTTGGGCGAAGCCTTCGCCTTAGACGGCGTCGCCGTCGCCTTCTTCGGGCGCGGCGCCTTCGGCTTCTTCGTCGGAACCTTGGCGGCCTTCTTCGCCTTCGACGGCGACTTGGCCTTGGCCGGCTTGGCCGCAGCCGCCTTCTTCGCACCCGCGGGAGCGGCCGACGCCGCAGACGCCTTCTTGGCGGCGCCCGCCTTCCGACCGGTCGCCGCCTTCACGCCGCCAGCCTTCTTTGCGCCGGCCGCACGGGCCCCCTTCTTCTCCTTGCTGGCCGGAGCGGCGCGCTTCTTCTTCGCACCACCGCCGCCACCACGAGCCTTGCCGCCCTCGGCCGCCCCGCCGCCGGCGCCGGCAAGCTTGAAAGAGCCCGACGCGCCCTTCCCCTTCGTCTGCACCAGCTCGCCAGCCACGACGGCCGACTTGAGGTACTTCTTGATAAAGGGCGCCAGCTTCTCCGCGTCCAGCTTGTAGTGCGCGGCAATGTACTTCTTGATCGCCTGCAGCGACGACCCGCCGCGCTCCTTCAGACTCTTGATGGCGGCCGTCACCATCTCAGAGGTGCGCGGGTGCGCAGGCTTGGCGCGCGGCTTCTTCGCAGACGACGCAGACTTGGCCTTCTTCGTAGTGCCGGTGGCGGCGGGTGCCGCGGCAGTCTCGTTCGTAGCCGCCTGGTCTGCCATCTTTTGCTTGTTCTCTTTTCTTTTTTCCCCTTGGTTTCGCTTCCTTCTCTCCTTCGACGACGCACAACAGCGAGGGGCGCGCAGCAGAGAATAGCCGCGCACGCGCCTGGCCCAGCCAGTGTCGCGGGCGGGCGCGGACGGCCGAGAGAGCGGCCGCCACTCGGCGCGCCGCCGCGCCGCCGCGCCGCGCCTCCCGCGCTTGCTACCGCCCAACGTCCGACAGCCTGCGCGGAGCAGCCCCCAACCTGCGCCGCAACCACCCGCGCCATTCAAACCACCGAGGATGGGGCTACACACACCGACACCACGGTCGCCAACCAGTCGCCGCGGCGGCGCCGCAAACCACGGCCAAACTGCAGCCACCGCGCGCCACAGCCTGGGTCGGCCCGCCGAGAATCGCCGCCCCCGCCCAAATGCCGCCCCCACAGCCCCAGCCGACGACCCGCCACAATGGCCAAACCTTCGTCAAAACTCCCACACCGTCGCCGCGGCAGCCCGGCCACCGCGGCCGGCGCCACAGCCACACGAGCCGAGTCGTGCGGCGATGACGGCCGTGCACAAACGCACCTCCGCCGCCCCATCGCCTTCCGCCGTTTTCCCGATCGGCCCGCAGCCGTCGGGCCACGGCCGCGGGCCGTCCTCCTCCTCTCGCCTCGCCCGCCAACACCCACAGCCCTTCCAACACATTTTTCTTTTCTTTTTTCTTTTTTTTTTTTTTTACTTTTTTACGATCGCCGCCTGCGCAACATGGCACCGGCCGACGGAGCGCCAACCCCCCCGCCACAGGCGAAAACAAAACAACGATAAACAAACAAACAAAATAAATTACCAGCCAGCCCCAACTACAGACACACCGAATCTGCCCTCACAGCCGACCTTACACGCCTCAACGTCAAAACAAAGGTGGTTTCTTTCTTTCAACGGTTACCTTACCTTAGGTTACGTCAGGTTAGTCTAAGAAGGCGTCAGGGTTAGGTTAAGCGTTGACGTGACGTCACGTCTTAACGTAGGCGTTAAGCTAAGGTTGCGGTCACGTACGTTAGGTTAAGGCGACTTGGGGGTTGGCCTAAGAGCTTAGGTTAGGTTACGTTAGTTTAGGTGGCTGCGTTAAGGGGCTTAAAGAAGTTTAGGAGGTTAAGGCGTCGAGGCGGCCGCACCCCCTTAGCTGCTGCGGCTCGGCCACGCCACGCCACGCCACGCTTTGGGGTTTCATAAGGTCGCGCGGCGGGTCGTCGGCACGCCGCAAAGGACAAAACTGCAAGACGACGTCGAAAAACAAACAACAGGTAAAAAATAAATAAGTAAAAATAAACGACGCCGACAGGCGGGGATCAGCAGAACAAGCAGATTCCGGAGAGCGAACGAGACACACACACACGCACGCACACACACAAACCCCCCCGAGCCGAGAGAGCACAGAGCACCACCACGTGTCGGCCTCCGCTCACCCGACTCGGCTGGGCTGGGCTGGGCTGGCGGCCGGGCCGGATGCACGTACACGTACGGCTACAGCCACTACCCGTACACAGCCGCTCTTCACGCAACACCAGCCAAATGGCGCGCCCGCGGCTCGTCGCGGTCGCCGTCGCGGTCGCAACGCCACGCCGGCACACTTTCGGCACCACCGTTTTCGCGCGCACCGCAAACAAAACGCAGCCGACACACACAGAGAGAAAAAAAAAAACACAGAGCGCGAGACGGGCGGCGGCGCACCTTTCGCCAGCCGGCAGGCAATCGACTCGCCCAGTACGACAAACGCGCACGCCACCCCACCCACCAACCAACCAACCAACCAGTCGTCGTCGTCGTCGTCGTCGTCGTCCCGAAATCAAACAAACTCTCAAAAGCACAGCCCCTGCTGCCAACGGACGCAGGCGCCACGCAGCTCCCTTCCCGCCACACTCGATTCGCAGCGCAACTCACCCGGCACACCGTCAAACGACGGGCTGGGCTCGCCGCATCGCCGCAACCTACACACCTTCCCCGCCACGACGCACAGCCCCACCAGACGCCCGTGCCGCAACGACACTACTGCACTACCACTACCGCACTACTCCTCTCGCCCTTGCCATACACGACACAACACGCCAAAAAATGAAAATCCAAATACAAACAAAAACACCGCCCCCACGACCCAAACACATGCACGGCGCGCCAACACACGCGAGGCAAGGCACGCAGCAAACGGCGTCCCCTCCGCGTCGCGCCATCAACCTACACACACAAGGCAACCAACAACAGCCAGCCAGCCAGCCCCACTCTCACGCCGCAAAAACAGAAAACACACCGAAACCGCCAAACGCCGCACATTCGCGCTTCGCACTTACCACACACCTCTCGGCATCCGTTTCGCACACAACGACGCGACGCACAATACATCATCACGGGCTACGCACGCACACCGCGACCCACTTTTTTACGACGCCCTCGGCAGAGCACACGTGCCCACGCCCACACACAGTCGACACAACGACGCAGCGCGCAGCAGACGCGGCCGCAACACGTACCTCCCCGACGACGCGCCAACACCGCCAGCCACTGCTCACTCGCCCAAGCAACCCGTGCACACAACTGCCACACGCGTCCACCACGCCGCCGCCAACCACCCGCCCGCCAGGGGGCGCTCACGTCCGCGACAACAGCGCGGCACCGCCGGACCGGGCCGGGCCGGGCCGGGCCGGGCCGGGCCGAACCGAGCCGAGCCGCCGCCTCCTCTCCACTCGGCACGCCACGTCCTGCTTGCAAAACACATGGCTCGTCCCTCTGTACACACAACGCGCCTGCCTGCGGTCGCCGCCGGCATCTATCTACCTGCGCATCGGAGCCAGGCCGGCAAGCCCACACTTAAATAATGCACTTCAACCAGCCAAACAAACCCACTCTTCCTTTCTTTGCACAGCGCATGCAACAGCAGCCCCAGGAGCCGGGCCCGCCGCCAGCGTCTCCTCCTCCTCTGGGCACAGCCAGCCAGCCGTTCCCACCACCCCGCCCCTGCTCTGCAGAACAAGAAAAAACGAAAAAGTACCAACACACGCACCCAAAGCGTAAGCCAGACAAGACCAGCCTCTCCAAGGCCACACACACGCAAAAAAACAAAAAAACAAAAACACTACAACAGAATAAAATGAAAAAGAAAAAGCAAGCTGTCGCCTCGCCCCCGCCCGTCCCCCCACCCCACCACATTCGCCCCCTCCGCTTGTTTTCCTTTCTACAATTTCCCTCTTTTCCACCCAATATCCCGCCGCGGTTTACGGGCACCGGCCGATTTTGCGCCCGCCCACATGTGTGCCTACTCCCCACCACCATTCCCTCCGCAGCCCGCAGCCCGCAGCCCGCTTTTCCCCCCCTCCCTGCCCACACCACACCACACCACACCACACCACACCACACCACACCGACGGTGCTGACGTCGACACGCACCCAAGACAGGGGCCACGACCGTCTTTTTTCCTGGGCCCATCCCCGCACCGCACCTCCTTCCAATCAACGCTGTGGCGCCTGTGTCCGCGCGAGACGCGTGCGCGCCGCCTCTCTCAACATCCGTCCGCCGTCCGCCGGCCGGCCCGTTTTTCGGCCCCCAGGCCATCCGTCAACCACCACTGCCACTGCCCCTGCCCCTGCCCCTGCCCGCCCCGCACCACACCACACACCGCTGCTTGCCCCGGCCGTTGCCACCAAAGGCGCCAACCGCAGCCCGCGCGCGCCAGAAACTACAGGGACCCAGCCGACCGACGAAAATCAGAGCAATTGGCCGGGAGGATCAAAAAGAGAGCTCCGAAAACCACCGTAGCGAGGCGTGGGAGGAAACGTTACGAGAAGCAGAAAGGGACCAGGAAAAATTCTGGAAATTTCTTAAAACTCGTAAACTAAACACGAAACATCTACATCTACATGGGGAAGGAACGACCCCACAGACCGAGCTGAAGCACTGGCGGATTCACTAGAAAGGCAATTCCAAGCACCAGAAGCGGTAGATGACGAAACTGATGACCACCAGGAAATGGTACTCAGAAGGGTAAAACCGCATCCTAAGTGCCCCGATCAGAACATCTTTCACAATCCAATAAACGCAGAAACCCCGTATCTTATCACATCGCAAACACACACACATCCTAAGAAGGCATCAGGCCCAGATTCCATCAAACCGCAACTACTACATCACCTACCTCCAGCAACTATCAATTATCTATCTAACATCAATATATAATGCTTGCTTCAGACTAAACTACTTGGAAACAGGCCCGAGTCATCACATTACCAAAGCCAAACAAGGACTTATTATTTCCGCAAAACTATAGGCCAACTTCCTTGGAAAGGTCCTCGGAAAGCTCATTCAAACTGAACTGAAGAAATTCAATTCTTAAAGGATAACAACATAATCATCCCACAACAATTCCGATTCCGCGAAGAACACAGCACCACCCACCAGGTGACCAGACTAGTCGAGCACATATGTCAGGCCAGAAACATTAGACACAGTACTGGAGCAGTCCTGCTTGACATTGGAAAAGCATTCGGATAACGCCTTATCTACAAGCTCCACCAGTACAACTGCCCCATCCACATTATTGCTTCTTTTCTCCGCAACAGAGCATTCTATGTCCATGTACCAGGAGCGGCAAGTAACACTAGATCCATAGAGGCTGGAGTCCCGCAAGGCTCAGTGCTGGGGCCCATTCTCTACTCAATATACACAAACAAACAGCTGGGAGGACACTTGTCACTATTTGCAGACGACACTGCAGTCTACCGCAGCAGTTCTAACCTGCAATATAGAGTCACAAAAATAGAGCAACACCTACAATCCATCCAGAAATGGGCTAACCAAAAAAAAAAAAAAAACAACAATAAACGCGGAGAAAACCCAAGCAATACAATACGATTCACATTCAAAAAGAATACCTCCTAACCTGCATATACGCCTCAGAAATAACAATCTTCCATGGTCAGGCACAATAAAGTATCTAGGCATCAAGCTGGACAAGAGGTTGACATTTAGAGACCATGTTACACACGTTTGTAACAAGGCTGCAGCAGCAATATTCAGACTGTACCCAATCATCAAAGGAAACAGAATAAATATGCGCGCCAAAAAGAAAATCTTCAAAACCGTCATAGGAACCAGCCATCACTTACGGCTCTGAAAATCTGGTCAATGGCCGCAGACACCAACATAACAAGAGTAAAAAAAAAGGGTGCACAACAAATACTTCAGAATTGCTGCTGATGCCGGCCGGTACCGGACAAACCGACACATATACACAAACCATAACATACTCAAAATCCCGGAAATCATCCAAAGAAAAATCCATAAAGTTTTTTTTTTTTTTTTTCCACCAAACCACGGATTCGAACCACCCACTCATCAGAAATCTGGGACAAAATCCACCCGACCCAAGAACGACATTTCCCATCACGACAAAACACCACAAACTACAACATACCATGATAAACAAAAATAAAATACAAACACCATAACACTCACTCAAACAACAAACATCTACACACACCCAAGAGACCCTATCATCCCATCATTTTGTTACCCAACATAATCAGACAGAAGGCAGGGATCAAGGACAGATCCGGTCCTTCGAGTACAGGGGGTAAAAAAATACCCATCAGACCAGCTCGCTCTCTCTCTCTCTCTCTCTCTCTCTCTCCGTGCCGACGCTGCCCCGCACACGCGTTCGGCCGACACCACACGACAGGTCTTTGGGGCCCCGCCACTGCGCACACGCACGCCTCCTCCTCTTCCTTAGTTCTTTTTCGCTTTTCTTTTCTCCCCCGCCCCCCGCTCTCACCGCCACATCATCCCGCAACCCTTGGGGGATGTTTCCCAACATCAACGCGCCCCAATTCCACTCTCTGCCCGTGCCGCACTCTCCACTTTGCTTCTCCCCGTCCCCTACACACACGACTACCGAAACCCCGGTTGACACACCTTCTCGTAGGACAGGGGTGCGTGCGTGCGTGCGTGCGTGCGTGCGTGCGTTGTCTTGACGGTGACAGCAACAGCAACGGATCCGTCCATCCCATTCCCCCCCCACTCGGTAAAGAACCATGTTCAACCCACACTACACAACAAGGGGGGCACACACGAACGCGAAAGAAAGGGCAGGGCAGGGCAGGGCAGGGCAGGGCAGGGCAGGGCAGGGCAGGGCAACTATCTCGTACACATTCTTCCTCAGAACCCACATATCACATCAACGAACGGCAGGCCAATTGCGGACTCAGCCGTGTCAGGCAAATCCAACCCAACCAACACCTCCCACGGAAACCCTGACACTGATCCAGCAGTACGTCCACATACATCGCCACACCAAATACGGGTGACGAGTGAGCAACAAATGGAACAATACACAACAAGGCTGACCTAATAAAAACTGCACGTCACGTCATACCTTCCAGACAGACGCAGTTCCGACGGGACGGCGGAACCGTATACGTACCTTTCAGCCACAACAACCGACCGACTGGACACGCCCGCGTCTCCAGCCAGCCAACCACCAGGGCCACACAGCCCGCAAGTTTCAGCGTCAACACTTCTTAACGTACGTTGCAAACTTTTCAAAACATTGCCACACACACACCACGAAAAGCGTCAACCTCTCTCACACTGGATACACTCAACACTTTTTGTCGGCGGAGCTTGAGGCCAACGGTTGACACACCCCCACCGGCCACACAGGTTTCCCTTTGAAAATTGCAGTGACGGAGGAGACGCGGCATTACGAGAGGGTTGTTTCCGAGAGCGCGAGCTGGACGGAGCTGCGGCGCCGCCGCCGAGGGGTAATGAACGCACGCGATGCCGCATGACAGCCCATCACCCAAAGTTTCACCCACAACTGCACAGGTCGCACCCCCTTTTCGCGCCATACTAGTGTCGATCGTCAATTACAGCTCACGGTGTTCGCATTTGCCACTTGACGGGGGGGAAAAGAAAACAAAACAAAACAAAACAAACATCTGACACGCCATGTGTTTCTCTCTCTCTGTTATATCTAGGTCATTGGGCAGCCACTGTAAAAAAAAAAAAAAAAAAAAAAAATATTTTTACGACATGGTTGGGTAAGTGATTTAAAGACAACAATTGTGGGTCACACACCATAGACCATTTCGATAGTGTTCTTGTTCTTCTCTTTTTCCTTTTTTTATCGCTCAATTGAAATAAAACCTGGGGATGATGCAATGCTGCGATATGGCACAACCGTCGTCCATTGTACACAACTCGGGAACAAAAAGAAACCAATTCAGGGAACGTTCGTTCCTTCACAACGTTTCTTTCAACGCACTTGGTCTTTACCATCCTGTATATTCAACACACATTTCCTTTCATCAAACTAGGGCATTTCCATAACAGTTTGTTTCCGTTTCTGTGAGCACAATACTGCTTCTTCGACGTCATTTCACCATCTTAACTAGAGACAGACAACAAAATAGGAAAACAGGCCTTGAGAACCCCGTCCACCAAATTTCAGTTAGCACGGCATCCAAGATTCTTTTCCGGGGAGTGCAGTGCAGCTGACGCTGCTCAGACCATATACCGTCGCCAGTCTCACTCAACTCTTGCGCATTCCATTCTACGCTACGTGACAATGCAAAAATGAATGAATCAAACCCGCCCAGAGAGCGTCTTGTGCGAGGGGACACACGATATAGAGAACAACAAAACACACAGGGGACACCACCACAGTTGGAGAGAACGTTTCCACCACGGCAGCCGCGCCGTTACGCGCTTTTTTTTTTTTCCTCCCCCCCACTGCACACCTCCGACACCACGGGAACGTTCACCGTCCCGTTGCCCTACACTGGCGTTTCTTTTCAACCCCCCACCCTATTCCTCGCTCCCCGGACATTCGACCGATCACAAAGTGCAACCTCTCGTTACCGTCGGGTGCCCCTCTTCATCCCCGGGGCGCCAACAACAAAACAAAAACACCACCGACGCCGTCGTCTCGCGTCACCTCACTCAACTGAGCGGAAAATACACGTACATCCAGAATGACGACACCGCCTCCACAAACAAAAACCAGACGTCAGGTCGAAAGAGGGCACCGTACGTCGTGGCGCGTGGTCTCCTAACTCACCTCGCGCGTACAAATACAATACAATGCAATGCGTGTCACCTCACGTTCACACACACCTCCACGCTCCACTTTTACGTCGCCCAACCAACCAACTAACTTAACGCACCCGCTTGGCGTAGAAGCAGCTGTAGGCGGCAACGTGTTTCTCACCCTCGCCACCAACGGTGTGACATCCGACAGTCGCGGTTTGCTTTCCGTTCCACACCTCCGGCCATACCATACAAAGGGGACAAAAAAAAAATATATCAAACAAGCCAACTCCAGCGATCCGCCCCCCTAACACCAACACGTCTCGAAACACCCACGCCCACGACCCGGCTGTGGCTAAAGTGCGTATCCCAACGTCACACCAAAACCAAAGGCGCCGGCGCCGCACCACACCACACCACAAGCTACAGCTACAGCTGTGCCGCCCGTCCACCCGCTCACAACAACAACAACAACAACAACAATTCCGCCCTTCCCGCAAAGGCATTTTGGTGGCCCTGAAAAGGGCCGTTTTTTTTTTCTTTTCTTCGCCGCGCCGCGGACGAGCCTCCCATTTCCAAGAGCCACCTCCTTACTTGGAGCTCGTGTACTTGGTCACCGCCTTCGTGCCCTCGCTCACCGCGTGCTTGGCCAGCTCGCCAGGCAGCAAGAGCCGCACAGCGGTCTGGATCTCGCGGGACGTGATGGTCGAGCGCTTGTTGTAGTGCGCCAGGCGAGAAGCCTCGGCCGCAATGCGCTCGAAAATGTCGTTCACGAAGCTGTTCATGATGCTCATCGCCTTCGAAGAGATGCCCGTGTCAGGGTGCACCTGCTTCAGCACCTTGTAGATGTAGATGGCATAGCTCTCCTTCCTCTTGCGCTTCTTCTTCTTGTCGCCCTTCGAAATGTTCTTCTGCGCCTTGCCAGCCTTCTTGGCGGCTTTCCCGCTAGTCTTGGGCGGCATCACGAACAAACAGGCAGGCAGGCAGGCACGCGCAGTCAGTCAGTCAAGCGCTCCGCTCCAGTCAGCGTCTCCCCACACAGTGGCACCCGCCGCCGGAGATGGCTGGGTTTGCACCCATGCTAGTTCTGGAGAGCCAGCGTTCTTTCAACGCTCTGTCTCACGAAATGATCCTGTGGGTTCGTATGTGGCTTGTGTGCAGTAATGGCTTGGGGATTTTCCCCCCGGGTGGATGGCGTTAGTGATGATGATGTTGATAGAGGTGGAGATGAGTATCCTGTTTCATGAGGATGAGAAGATGGTTACCGCCTGTAGTGGCGATGGAGTGTGTTGATAGGAGCTCTGAGTTGAGGGTGAGGGTTCCGTCCCAGTGTATTGATGAGCTGGTACGGTGATGAATGAGATGATTCGTAGAATGTTTGTGATTTTTGTTTGATTATGTGAGAGAAAGAGGGTTGCCCTAGCATTGCCCTGATTTCCTCATTGCTAGTCAGTCTTGGTACGTCTGCAATAATTCTTAGGGTTTTATTTTGGACGACCTCCAATTGGGCTAGATTAGTGTCTGCTGCCATGCTCCACACTTCAGAGCCGTAGAGGATGACAGGCAGGACTATTGTTTTCCAGATTCTGAGCTTTGCTGATATGGACAATCCCATTCCCTTTAATAATGGGTATAGTTGGTAGAGCCGGGCGGAGCCTTTGTTCCTAGCCTCTCTTATGTGATGCTTGAATGTTAGGTTTTTGTCCAATTTTAGTCCTAAGTATGTGATTTCATTTTTCCATGGGAGTATTTGTTCATTGTAAGTGATGTTTATTATGGGTTTCTTGATTTTATGAGAAAATAGGATTGTTTGACATTTGTCAGCATTTATTTTTATTTTCCAGATGTTGCACCAGTTTGCAACTTTGTTGAGATGTCGTTGTAGGCTGTAGGCTAGGTAATTAATGTTTCTGCCACTGAGATAGAGTGCTGTGTCATCAGCATATAAGGCTATGTTGCCACCCGGCTCTTTCGGGATGTCATTTGTATACAGAAGATATAGGAGGGGGCCAAGCACAGATCCCTGTGGGACACCTGCTTCTATGAGTTTCATGCCACTTTTTGCCTTTTCTATGTATGAGTAAAATTTCCTGTCAGAGAGGAAAGACTGAATGATTTTCAGCAGGTGGAGAGGGCAGTTGAGTTTGGAGATCTTATATAGCAAGCCGTCATGCCAAACACGATCAAAAGCCTTTTCAATATCCAAGAAAATAGCTGCGGTGCTGTTGCCCTGGCTCTTCTCCGTGCAGACATGCTCCACCAGGCGAATGGCTTGCTGTACAGTGCTATGTCCAGCACGAAAACCAAATTGTTCAGGGATGATGATGTTGTTTATGGATAGAAACTGGAGTAGGGAGTTTTGTATAAGAATTTCGAGAAGTTTGGAGAGATGACATAGTAGGGAGATAGGGCGGTGGTTTTGCGGGAATAACTGATCTTTATTGGGCTTTGGAATGGAAATAACTTTTGCAACCTTCCAGGCTGAAGGGAAGTATTGTATGGAGAGGCAACTGTTTAGGATGGCTGTAAGGTGAGAGATAGCAGGTTGAGGAAGGTTTCTAAGAAAGGGGGGTTTGATGTTATCGGGACCAGGGGCTTTTGCATTGCCGATTCGCCTGATGAGAACAGAGACTGCACGTTCAGTGGTCGGCACAAAGTTGGTGACTGGTCTGGCACGAAGTGTTCGATGTAGGTGACGCTCAACTCTGCGCTCCAGGGCTTCTGCTTCTTCCTCGTCTTCATCGATTATATTCTCTTGGAACTGCAGCTCGAGCGTGTTTGCCATGGCGGTTGCTTTGTCATGTGGGGTATAGACTAAACCGTTTTGCCCATGAAGTGGTCTGCTGGCTTTTTGGGGTTGTCGTCTGGATCTGATGATTCCCCAGAATTTTTCGGGATTTTGCTCTGCTGTTTGCAGGCTTTGTTCCCATCTAGCACTTCGTAGTAGTTTAAGTCTGGTCTGGATTTCCCTGGCCATCCTAAACATGCGTCTCCTGTCTTGGGGGTCACGAAAAGTTTGCCATCTCTTGCGCGTTCTGTTCTTGTCCGTAATTAGTTGCGCAAGGTCTGGGGGCAGGTTGCTCCGTCCGCTGTTGTGCGTTATTTTGATGGTTGATGCTTCCCCACACGTCGTGATGATTTGGGTTAATTCTGCTATAGCCTGGTCGATTTCTTCTGGGGTCTGCATGTCAGGAGCCTGGTCAGGTATGTGTAGAGTGACCAGTTCCTTGTACCTCG